>NC_139460.1:278147500-278752083 GCF_057233095.1 Heloderma suspectum
AGGTGTTAAACAACAACTTATATCAAACATGGGCAATGCTCTCTTTGAGGTAGTTAACTTCTGCTATCTTGGATTCATAGTAATAGATTAGTTTTTGTATTGGGAAAACAGCCACTATTTTGGAAAAGCTTAAATAATACTGCCAAACGTATTTATTGATTACATTTCTATACTGCCCAATAACCGAAGTTCTCTAGGCAGTTCACAACAATTAAAACTATAAAATACAGCATGATAAAGCATAATATAAATGTTTAAAAGTTTAAAACTACAGTATAAAAACAAAATAAAAATAGATTTATATACTGCTTACCATATTTAAAAATATCTCTAAGTGGTTTACACGAAGATTTAAATACATCAAAATACATTGTGATATACATTGAAATACATAACAGTTGCTATAACATTTATATAAGACTTTGATTAAAACATTAAAACCAATACAACACCATAATTAACAAATACACTGGGCAACACATTCACTCGGGGAAGGCCTGGGTAAAGAAATGGGTCTTTGGCATGATATGGTTGGCACATCCTGAATACCAGCGGGGAGGTCATTCCATAAGGTGGGCACCACCACGGAGAAGGCCCACTTCTGGCTTGCTGCAAGATGGCAATCTGCAGGTCATGCCAGCAAGCTTCTTCCAATTATCTTAATGATTGCACAGGACTGTATTGGGGAAGGCGATCTGTGAGCTAACCGGCTCCCAAGCTGTTCAGGGCTTTATATGCCAACCACAAGACCTTGTACTTGGCTTAGTACCTAATAGGTAGCCAAAGCAGTTGCTTCAACATCGGAGTAATATGTGCATGGCCAGGCGCCCCACCCAGTATCCTGGCTACTGAATTCTGCACCAGCTGAAGCTTCTGGACCAAGCACAAGGGTAGCTCCACATAAAGCACATCACAGTAATCTAAACATGAGGTTACCAATGATGAATAGACTACAGTGACCAGGCTATCCCTGTCCAGGAAAGGTCATAGCTGACATACCAACCTGAGTCGTTAATAGGTGCTCCTCGCCACAGAAGCCACTTAGGCCTCAAATGACAATGATACATCCAGGAGCACCCCCAAACTACATACCCGTTCTTTCTGAGGGAGTGCAGTCCCATCTAGAACAGGCAAACTCCCCAACTCCCCAAATTCCCATTCCTGGGAATCACCCACTCACAGAGTCTCCATCTTGTCAGGATTCAGTCTCAGTTTCTTGGTCCTCATCCAACCCATCACTGCATCCAGGCACCAGTTCAGGACATGCATGGCCTCTCCAGATTCAGATGTTTCAGAGAAACAGAGTTGGGTGTCTTCAACATACTTATGACACCTTGCCCCAAATCTCCTAATTGCCCCCAGGGGCTTCATATAGATGTTAAATAGCATGTCACACTCCTTCTGTCTCATCCATCAGGGTGACCAAAGCTGATTCTGTTCTAAAACCAGGCCTGAACACCGACTTAAATGGGTTGAGATAATCAGTATCCTCCAAGTATATCTGCAATTGCCCAGCCACCACCCTGTCAAGCACCTTGCCCAGAAAAAGGATATTTGTGACTGGGCAGCAGTTGGTATAAACCTCTAGAGGGCTTTTTTAGGAGTGTATGCACCACCACCTCCTTCAAGGCACAAACATATCGCCACTCTCTGGATCCATCACACAGAGACACATCCACCATTCCCTGGATCCACTCAGCCAACCCCTCCTGGCTAACTTGAATAAGCCAGGATGGGCAATGGTTGAGGGAGCAGGTTTCAGGCTGAAAAGCTACAAGAGTCTTGTCTACATTCTCAGGTTGCAAAAACTGAAAATGATCCCTTACAGCTGAAACAGACAATGCATTAGACACCTCACCAGATACTGTACTACAAGCAGTGTTCAAGTAGGCATTAAGACAAGTGATTTTATCTTCAAAGTGCCTCACAAAATTTTCACAGCAGGTCTCTGAGGGCTCCAACATAGGATTTACTGGGAAAGATGACAACAAGCCCTGAACCACCCAGAAAAGGTCTTCTGGATGGCTACTTGAGGATGCGATAGAGGCAGCAAAGTAGGCATTCTCTGCTGCCCTCATCTCCATGCAGTAGGCACAATTGTCTCACACATGGCATGTCCAGTTAGCCTCACAATGGGTTTTACACTACTCACGCTCTAGCCATCTCCCAGCCTATTTCATTGCCCAAAGCTCACCAGAGAACCAGGGAGTACCTCAGACTCTACAATGCAGGAGAGGGCTCTCAGAGTGATCGTGTCAACAGCCTATCATGTCTCATCATTCCAGAGTGAGACTATAGCCTCAACAGGCTTGCTGGCTCTGGCTACTGGAAATCCCCCCAGAGTGTTCAGGAATCTATGGGATATCATAAGACATTGGGAGCAGATGGGTCCCCCTACAGGGGGAGACTAGTGCCATAAGTTCAAACTTCACCAGATAGTGGTCTGACCATGACAATAGGGTAATTTCAGTCCCACCAATATCTGGACTACCCCTTCATGTACAAAAGCAAAAACTAAATTGACTGTATGCCCTGCCCTCTGCATTGGCCTGATGACAAATTGAAACAGCCCCAAGTTTGTCATGGAGGCCATGAAGTCCTGAGCTACCCCAATCAAGGCCACCTTGGCGTGAACGCTGACGTCTCCCAGGACCAGCATCCTGTGGCTCTCTTAACATCATGCTTGAAACCAGCTTGGTCAGGGAGACTGTTGGGCAGCAGAGTGGGTGGTACACCAATATTTATAAATTAAACAAAACTTACAAAGACACCATAATCATGTGTCTTAGTGCTGCCCATAGCCCTCTGACTGTTTGGAGTACAGAGAACATTAGGGGTGTGTTTCGGATTTGGCAGAATCCCCAAATGGGCTGATTTGGACAGATTTGAGAGATGTCCAAATTGAAGTGGGGCTCCTCTGAAGTGGACTGGATCCAAACCTGAACACTCATGAAGAGATTCAGAGTAACACAGAGATACAGATTGTGTGTCTCCAAAAATTAATGCATGTCTCCCAAGCTCTCCGTTATAAGGAAAACACCAGGGTGGAGAGGGAGAGGAGCAGGTGTAGTTTTGGCACTGGCAGCTCTAGCTTCTAATCACACTGAAAAGATTTATCAGTGCTTTCCAATCCCACTGTTTTGGGGGAAGGATGTTGAAGTAACTGCAGGACTGATCTGGTGTTCAGTGCTCTTTGCTAGTTCTCTGTCCCAGGTGCAGGGACGTTACAAGGAAGCCTCCATAAAAGAGGTTTGGTGGAGTCTGTGGGATCTGGGAGAGTGTGGCACTGAAAACTTGCTTGTAAAATGTTGGATGTTCAAGTCCATCTGTCTTTGCTACTGTATGGCCTCTCCAGTCTCCCCCCACCCTGAGCCCACTGGAATGCCCCTTTCCTGTGCTTTGAGATCAAGTTCCTGACCTTGGACAGCAGCTGACGTGGTTCTTTCCATGCTGGCTGGGAGGGGGCTATGTCAAAGCTATGGTTCTCACCTCCGAGGTCGGAGCGCTGTCTCTGACCTCGGAACTGGGAACGCGAAGTGTCCTATGACCCCTCAGGGGCCGTAGGATTGCTCCCTCTGTTGCTTTTTTCTCTTTCTCCAAATTCAGGCTGCTGCTTTATTTATCTGGTTTCCTGGCCCTCTCCTATACTTACACTGTGCAGACCAGTTTAACAACTTATTTCCACCCTGCAAGGGAGTGTGACTGGTCATACAAATGGCTGGGGATATCTGCTGCCCTAGTTAGCATTCATTGGTAGTGGTGGTCAAGCCATACCAAAGTTAAAGAGAGGCTTTGAAGAAATACTTTATTGTAACAATCTTAAACAAATACTTATCTCCTCTTGACACTTAATATCTGCCCAAATTGCTATGAACTGTTGACTGCTTAACCTTAAAGCTTAGGTATAAACAGCAACAGATTGGCCATTTCAGGATGAGCCCAAAATAATTTGCCATGGGTCCTACCTGCTTTCACCCCTCCCCCTTTTTGTGCGTGGCTATGCTCTACAAACAAACCCTTGAACCCTGCACAGTACACTAGGAAATTCTTTTTTGTTAAAGGCTTCTCTGTCCCAGAGTTCACCTTAAAAAGAAAGGGAAGAGAAAAGCTGACTCACAGTTACAGTAGCACTATATACAATAATTAAGGCCCAAATCTATATATGCATGTAAGACCCATTATGACAGAAAGGGTATGAGCGCCAACTGGGGCTTCCAGACTAGGTTTTTATTCCACAATCACCCTAGTTCATTCATGGAATGTTATGGGAGCCCCAGACAATGTCATTCAGGGCTGGCTTACCCATGAGGTGGGGTGAATTGTGCTGCTCCTCCCTGGCCTTGCGGGTGCTCTGGAGAGTCATGCCAGCTGCTTTCATGCCATGGCATTTGCAGCAGGAGGAGAGTATGGTTGGCAGGGCTCTCCAGAGCAGCTGCCCATTCGGCAATGCTTGTGGGTGCTCTGGAGAGCCCTGCTGGTCCCACTCTCCTGCTGCGGCAAATGCCACTCAGAGTAGCCAGTGGGGCTCTCTAGAGCAGCTGCCCACCCTCTGTTTCGCAGATGGCATCTTTCGCTTGTAACCCTCCTGTGTTTTCCCTGTTTCATCTGTCTTTTTTCTTACAAAAAAAAAAATCAGTTAAAGAGGGAAAGACGGAAGAACTGCACAGTGCCTTTCAACGGTTAGGGCTAGGAATGGTTTGTCTGGAAGGCTACCACGTGCAAACCAGTTGTTTGGTGATAGGTTGCAGGGAAAAGATACCTTGAAGCACAACTCCGGATTCTTTTCTGCACGTTAAATTCTCAAAATATCAACCCTGCTCCAATTCCTGTCTGTAATCTTGCTAAACCAAAACAGAAAAAAGTGAAATCTGTATTTGAAATAAAGACCAGGAACAATACGATGGGGTATTTAGACTCAATTCACGGCCAGTCTTGAAAATAAGGCGCCTCCAAGCAGAGATAGCCCTGCTTTTGTAGCTTATTTGATTTTCAGAAAGGATAGGCGGTGCACAGCGGAGGCTTTGCCTATTAGGGGAAAGCGCCTTCACTGTGTGGGAATGGAAGTGGGGAGGTATAGTCTGTAGAAACCCTCTCCCACCATGTAAAACTTCTTAGCACTTTCTTTCCTTCTTTCGCTTCTACAGCCACGACAGCCCAAGCCCAAGGCTGGGCAGGGCGGCACACACCCCGCTAGCAAGGGAATGCCCTCTCCGGCGGGGACGCGCCCTCCCGAGCAAGGAACCTTCGCGTTGGGAGCTGTGTGCCCGTGCGGAGCAGTCGCCGCGTAACAACCAGCCTGCGCTTTGGTTCGCTCTCAGAAATGGGCGGGGGGGGGGGGAGAGAGAGAGAGAGAGAGGGGAGGGGGAATCTCGCCGTCCTTGCACGTACGCGGATGGGGCGGCAGGTGGCGCTGTCGGGGACCCTGTCGGGCGGCCAATGGAAAAGGAAGGTGGAGGCGGAGCGTACGAAGAGAGCGAGCCAGCCAGCGTCGGCTCAAGTTGGTTCGCGCGCCGCGGCGGCGGCACAGAGGCAGAGAGCGCGAGGAGGGACGGAGCGGCGGCGCGAGCGGGTGCGCTGCCTGGGCGACGTTGGCCTCGGCGGTTGCCAGCTGGGCGGGCGGGCTGGCTGGCTGGCTGGGCAGGGAAGAAGCCAGGTAGGAGCTGGAGCCGCTGCCTCCGCATGCCTCCGCCTCGCTCGGGGAGTCCCGAAGCCCCTCTCGCTCCTCGGAGCGAGCGAGGGGGTCTGTTCGCCCACCGGGCAGCCCCCGCCACCCGTTCGTCCTCCCGAGGGTCCCTTCGCCGCTCGGCCTTCCCCTTCTGCCCCTCCCCGCTGCAGCCCTGAGGCGGGACATGCCTTCTTCTCCCCTCGCGCCGCCCGCCTCAGCCCAGCGCCCACACGGTCGCTCCGGCTGGCGTGGCGTGGCGTGGCGGCGGCGGCGGCACCGTCCCTTATTCTCACGCTGCTGGCGACCAGCCGCCCGCGCGCGGGTCCCCCGCGCGCGCCCTGCTAGCCGCTTCCACTCGCGTCCGCTCAAGACGCCGGCGGCTCGTTGCGCTTCGTGTCTCCTAAACAGATCGCTAGTTGGGCCGTGCGTGCGTGCGTGTAAGTGGGGTAACCCCGTTTCCTCTCTTTCTGACCCCATTGCCTTCCTATTTTCCCCGCTCCACCCAGCCGCAGTTTCTTTTCCACTGCTTAGGATGAATTCCCCTCTCCCTTTAAATCTTTCCTATCCCTCCTCGCGTTTTCGATCTCTTTCCACAGGTATCACGATGTAGGTTGCGGGTGAGAAGAATGGGAAAAAGCGCTATGGCAACATTTATCTTCTCTCTCCCCCTATTCCCCCCCCCCCACCCACACTTCTTATTCTACTTTTGAATATATGTATTTCCTGTATACCAGCCCTATCGATGTGGTCCAGATTTGGAAAGCCTCTCCTTTTGTGCCTGCCTGTGCCATATTGCCCATGCCATATTGCCCTAATAAGATATCATGTAAACATCTTTGTACTTTTGCAATCTCTCTTCAGTTTTGAACTCTTCTGCTATTCTTCGGTTTGATACTTGAACACCCATTTCTGTAATGGTAGCCAGAGATGTTTGCTGTCGTATCCAGTTCAGTGCTCAGTTGTCTTGCCCTATAATGGTATGACCCTTACGATAGTGTGGGTTTCTTGATAATACTGACATCTGTTTGCTAATGGTGGACTTTGAATCTATCCTTGAGGGAGCACTGGTTGTGAGACCCCTAAATGGGACAAGCTCTTTCATATCTTTTATAATACATTTCTGCCATAACTCTGCTTAGCTGTGCAGTGCTTATATTTGCTTCTTACACCTGGGTGATTGCCTTTCCTTGTTCTCCTAAGCTGGCAGTATGAGCAATTCCTGTGACCATCTGGTGCACATCTTTGCTTCTTGTAAAGAGAGGGAGGCGATCTGGTGGGGGAGTTTTTGAAGAATGATAGAGGTTTCTGCTGCCACTAATTTGTCAGTCTTAAATGGGAAATAGTATATTGGGATAGCTTTGCAATCTTGTGCCCCTCTCCCTCCCATCTGAGGAAAATGCAGAACTAAGTCTTCAGAAACCTTCCTTCTCACTAAAAACTACAGCTGAATTTAACACATTTTTTTCTTTGCCAGAGGGTCCTGTACCAATCGATTAAAACTTCAGTTATTCTTAAATCATCCCAGAATCCACTTATGCCATGATTGCTATCTATACCAGTTACACCTCTGTTAACCAAATTGACGTTGGTGTGCAAAAGCTTTTACAAGTGTTTAAATTTGAGTTCTTTTGTAGTTCATTTAAATTGAAGTTATGCAGTTCAACTTTACTGTGTCAATCTTCTTAGAAAAGAGACTGAATGATATTGTATGTGCTTTTATCTAGCTAGCTGCCTGCTTTGAGACTAAAGCTTTGCTTCAAAATATTTATTAGTCTTCTGTGGAAGAAATCAATGGGCTAAGTGGATGTAGTAATGGAGGACTACAAAAAGTATTGCTGTTGATAAAAACTTATTGTGCTGATAGTGTGAGTAGAGACATTCCACACTTTTATGCTGGCTCCTAAGGTGGTAGAGTTCTGGAGTGTACCACTTCAGGTCAATGTGTTTATATTTTGAATGTATCCTGTATAAAATGCTCCATGAATATAGCAAGCTTGAAAGCTTAGCACATCACAGTGATGGCTATACTATGCCTCTTTTGATTAAGTTTTTATGTACAGGGGGTTCTGTGGGTTAGCATTCAAAAATGCAATTTTTCCACTTCTGATCTGAAGTGGTACATTCAAGAACTCTACCACCTCATTCTTGGCTGGTCTTCACATGTAGAAGGAAGTAGTACAATGGACTTCAGCAGTTGAAAGTTCCCTGCAAATAGAAAACAAGCACAGGAAGAAAAGGTCTTCCGCTCTATGTCCTATTTTTCTCTTTGTAGGTAATAATACGTTAAAGTATTTAATACTATAAAACATTAAAAATGTTATCAATCTACTTGTAGTATAAAGTTGTACAATTTCTTGTCTCATTCCCCTGCATGTGTAGATCCAGAAAATCACTTGCACTGATGTCCTATGTTGACATTTATAAAAGGAAGAGTAGAGAAGATAGAATTTCTAGTGGGAGGGTGTGAGTGGGATGATGAGCAAAATCTTGTTAGTTTTAATCTCCTTTCAAAACAGGTGACTGGAACCACTAGCAAAGAACCTCAAATCACACAAATAGTTTAACTGTTATCTGAATAGTTAAATGTGGTCTTGTAGTTATTTTGTCTGCATTGTCATACTGTTCTAATTTTATACTCCAGAACATTTATACAAGGATACAACCTTGGCCCTTGATGGATTACTAGACTAACTGGATTGTCTAAGAGGATTTGGTAGTCATAGTACATTAATAATTGCATCAGAGCAGCAACAGGGACCTATTCTGACATTACAGTAATGGTACAGAACAATGGATCAGCAGGGAGTGGGGCTATGCCTCTGATTTCAGATGCCTTGACAAGCCCCACCCCCTGGTATCTGCTTGTTCAACAAGAGCATCTGCAAGGAAGGTGTACTGCTGTGTGTGAAAAGCTTTCACGTGACCTGGAATCTTGCATAATCTGGATTCTGGTCACATGGAAACCATAGCATGTATAGCTGTATGCATGAAAGGTCTCCACAGACACTCATGCTGTATACATGGATACGAGGGGAAAGCACTGGTAGGTATGTATATCATCAGGGGTGGGGCTACTTGGCATGTTTCTGCTCACATGTTGCTCTATGTAGGAGCTGTAACTTAAAAGAGCTAGAGATATGAAGGCCCAGAAAAAAACTGGAAAAATTTGGACCCCCTCCCGTTACCCCCCCATTTCATTTTTCTGAGGACTTTTTTTTGTTTTTCCTGAGATATTGGAAAAATTGAACAGCTTTGGATTATGAAATATTTTTAGAATTTAAGACAAAGTATTTATATATTGTTACCCGGCCTTTATTCCCCCCCAATGATTTCTAAAATCTACGTAATAAGAACACTCTATAGAAAGACTGAGAGATGTAAGTGATGTAAAATGTCTGGAAATAATGAAGCCATGGGGAAAAACATTGTTTAATCCTCTTTGTAAGATTCCCTGCTTAGTTATATCTTTCATTCCTTATTAAAACTACTGATCTAAAGTATATTTTGCTGATAGACATTTATGCTCAGTTTCCCAACATGTGAGTAGGATCACCATTGTGCATTCTTGACAATTTGGGTTTTGTTCTGTAGAGTCCAGTGTTTCTGATGCTGTAGCAGTCATTTAATGTAGTTTTTTTTCCATGGCCTCAAAATTTCCAGAAATTGTACATTTCTATAAGAACATAAGAGCCATGCTGGATCAGACCAAGGGTCCATCTAGTCAAGCATTTTGTTCACACATTGGCCAACCAGCTGCCCAAGGGAAACGAATCCAAGCAGGACATGAGTGTAACAGCACCCTTCCACCCATGTTCCCCAGAAACTGGTGTACATATGTATCCTGCCTCTGATACTGGAGGCAGCATATAGCCATCACGATTTGCATATATCTATCATCTTATCCTCTATGAATTTGTCTAATCTGCTTTTAAAGCCTTCCAAATTGGTGGCCATCACTACATCTTGTGGTAGTGTATTCCATAGTTTAGTTACACACTGTGTGAAGAATTACTTCCTTTTATCTGTCCTGAATCTCTCACCAAGCAGCTTCATGGGATGACTGGGTTCTAGTATTATGAGAGAGGGGGAAAAATGTCTCCTTATCCCCTTCACCACACCATGCATAATTTTGTACACCACTATCATGTCTCCTCTCACTCTTGTCTTCTCAAAGCTAAATAGCCCCAAATGCTGTAACCCTTCATCATAGGGGAGTTGCTCCAGCCCCTTGATTATTTTAATTGCCCTTTTCTGCACCTTTTCCAACTCTGATATTTAGGTGTGGTGACCAAAACTGTATACAGTATTCCAAGTGTGGTTGCCCAGTAGGTTTGTATGAGGGCAGTATGATACTAGCAGTTTTAGTTTCAATTCCTTTCCTGATTGCCTAAAATGGACTTTGCCTTCTTCACAGCAGACACACACTGGATTCACATTGAGCTGGCCACCACTTTTGTGTAAACTTACTTAGGTTTGGATTACAAGATGGTTGTTCGAATGTATTGTAATAGCTGTTTAGCTGTAATGTTTTCCTACTGTACAAACTCTGAAAATATTTGCTTCGTTGATTTTTGCCTGTCTCATTATATGTTCTAGAGTTAGTCAAAGATAGACTGGGCATCCCCCCACCTTTTAATATTTCCAATGAGTATATAAGCATGAACTATTATACAGGAAGCTCACTGGGTGACTTTGGGCCAGTCACAGACTCTCAGCCCAACCCACCTCACAGGGTTGTTGTTGTGAGGATAAAATGGAGAGGAGGAGGATAATGTAAGCCGCCTTGGGTTCCTTGCAAGAGGAAAAAAGGCGGGGTATAAATGCAATAAATAAATAAATAAATAAATATACCATATAATCATTTCTATACTAAAACGGAATTCACAGAACCTTTCTCTAGTCACCTCATGATTAAAGTTATTTTCTAAAATTGGTTTCGTTTCAAGTTATTTAGTACTTGAAGAAGTAGAAATGGGCATAGCAAAAATCTCCTCCAGACGTGGTAGGCTGATGCTACCTTCTCTTTTAACTTTTGTGCCCCCTCCTCCTCCACGAATAAATTACTTTGAACTTTGGCTCACTCACTTCCACCAGAGTCATTATCTTGTTAGTCCTGCTTTTTATTATTTTTAAATTGTGTTTATTTAGAATATTTACTACTTTTCAACAAGAACTTCTCAGGGCAGTTCATGTGATACAGTACAAACGTGTTTGAATAAAGTTATTTACAAAATAATGTATGATATGACAGAGGATGTTGACATCGGGAAAAATTAGATTCGTTCCCTCTACTGTTTTTATCATGACAGTAGATTAAACAGTCTTCCCATTGAGTATTCTGAGTTAAAAAAAAGAAAAGAAATACAAAACTGTTATTGCTAAAAAGAAAAGGGTGGCACAAAGGGAAAAATGGGAACTATTGATAAGTGCTTCACTAACAAATACAAATAAACTCTTTTGCACCCTAGTTACAGGTGCTCTCAAAAGAAAAACAGGCTGACCTACATTTTTAATTCCAGTTCAGGTATGGGAAGCCTATTTTTCTAGCATTTTCTATGATCCCTCACTTTCCTCATCTGATTCATCTTTAGATTCCCCTGATTGGCCTCAGTGAGCACAAATGAAATTAAAAAAAAATCTTATCACACAACTTAAAGTGGGGAAATCTCCAGGCCCAGATTCCATACCACCTGAACTGCTGAAAGTACACCTAGTGTGGTAGGCCTCTCCTTTGGCAACACTTTTTACTCTTATTAATCAGATGGGAAGGTCTCCCAAAGCATGGACTGAGGCAATCATAGTTCCTATTTTTAAAAAGAGAGACCCAAAGGTTCTGGCAAATTACCGACCAATAAGCCTTTGCCCATTATAGGGAAACTATATGCAACACATCTGTCTGAAAAACTGCTAATGTGGATGGAGGATCAGGATATCCTGGGACATGAACAAATTGGATTTTGTTCTAATAAATCCACATTGGATCATTGTACTGCACTAGCTCATTTAGCAGAGAAATACATTAAACTGAGCAGGGGGAAATTCTTTACAGAATTTATTGACCTGAAAAGGGCTTTTGACTCTATCCCACAATAATTTTCTTGAGACAAACTAGAAAAAAATATGTGGTTAGAAGATTGTTCATTATACGTAATTTGTATACCCAAACAAGTCTTCAAGTCCATTGTGGTCAACAGGGCCAATTGACAAATGAGATCATGACAAACAAGGGTGTAAAACGGTTGTATTTTGGCCCCATTTTTATTCATTGTATTAACGCTGTCATTGCTGCTGGTAGAAGGACACCCCCCCCCCCCCCCGGTTTAAGGCAGGTCTCGTTGTTATACACAGATGACACTGTGATATTATGTCTAACCCAACTGGGCTTGAAACTACTATTTCAGGCCTTCTCAAGGTATTGTGATAAAAACTCACTGATTATAAATTTTGTAACATCTAAAATTATGATTTTGAATAAAGTTATTTAATTTCCCAGCAGTGGCAGTTTCCACCCTAGAACAAAGGGCTAGATCCCTCCACCCTAAAATTAGACTCTATGTCTAAATTTTACTAAGGTTGAACCGCTCTCCAAAAGCACAGCCCCATCCCAGACTAAATCTGAGAGTGGTAACAGTGACCAGGTCAGGCGGTTTGGACTGCTTCTACCACACATTTTTCCCCATAGACATCTGGTTTGATGGCATTACCATTAACAAATGGCTTTGATGTAAATGATACTGGCATTTCTGTTGTGGTGCCAATACTGGATGCCTTTATGTTTTTGTAGAAGCTATTAATTATGATTGCGGTGGATTTTGTCAGTAATTCCTGTGGAGGAAAAATATCATACGAGGTTTTCCTTAGCTTGCAATGGTATAATTAGGTTAGGGGAGGGCAGACTTCAGGCTGCTGGGATTTACTTTTAAGTGTTTTACTACAACAGGATTGGGGAACCTATTTTTGCCCAAGAATTGGCCACAGCCACCCCCACTTCCCCTCTTCCCCTCTTCCCCTCTCATCCCACACATTTCATTTACCCACCCTGCCCCCCAGAGAGAGACAGACACTTTTTTACACACATGCATCCAGGAAGTGGACTCTGTGCGCCCCTCACCTTTCCTGATGGGAATGGCAAGGGGCACTCAGCCTTTAGGAACCTCCACTTTGAGGCTCCACAAGCATCCTCAGTATGCACCTTCCATTTTTCTGGAGCACTTCCCTGCTGCGTTGACTTACCTCCTATGCAACATGGAAGTGCTCCTGAGATCAAAGGGCATGGAGAAGTGGCTTTTGAAAGGGGACATGTCTTAGATCCAGGGCCTAGAAGAATAGCCTCCCAGGCTGGGTTAGGCCTGCAGGCTGGAATTTTCCAGCGGCTGTACTAGAACCTCAAGGTCCACCAACTGGAGGCAGATGCAAAATACTACCTCAGAGAAGACATACAGTTAGTAGAATTAAGAAACAAGGTTGCCTCTGAGTACAATGGCTCAGACCAATAACTGATTTTCAGTATCAGAACTAAGATCGGAGTCCCTTTGCAGAAAAATCTGCTCCTCGTTCCCCAGCCCAAGCTTTCTTCCATTTCAGCAGTCTGATTTACAGCGGGGAGGGGAAGCCCTTTTGTTGCTGTTCTTAAACAACTAGGACACAGCAATACTTGCAGATCTACTGTAAATCACCTAGAAATCTAATGGTAGATCGTGATCTACCTTTTCCCTGCCCCTGTCTCATCTTAATCATAATGTGTATGCATTGTATGTATACTATATACTTCAGATGCAATATGTTATGTGTTGCTCTTAAACTTCAAAGTATTTCTTGGTGACATCTCCAAGACATCTCTTGGAGTGGAAGAGGTGTCCAGAATGACATCTCTTCGACTCAAACAGGTACTGACTTAAGGTTTTTTTTTTTTTATGTGGAGAGTTATTTAAAATGTTTATTTGGGTGTTACGAATATTTCTTATTTTGTATCTGTCATTTTAAAAGGCTTACTCTAAAATAAAAAAAATGAAGTAATGGACAAAGATAGATAACAGAGGGAGAAATCCTATGTGGAGAGGCAGCTGCCTCCGAACTCAGAGGTGACCGCCTATCCAATGCAGGGTGGGAGGAGCACGGAGGGGATTGTCTCCTCCATGCTCCAGCTACCCTGCATTTATGGCTAGATGGCTGATTTCAGCTACATAGCTGTGGGATGTTGGAGTGTGGGGTGGGGAGGCTGGACGATGCATAGGAAGCGTTGTACCAGCACTTAACGCACTCCCCACCGCTCCCCGCTCCTGGGAACGTCCCCGTTTGCCCCGTTCTGTGCTGCTCTTCCAAGCACGGAGCCCCTGGATGATCCGTGCCCCCTATGAGGCAGCGGGGGAGGGGGAAGGGAGGCGGTTCTCAGGGAATCAAGCTCAGAGCGCGGGCTCTGAAGTCGGTTCCCGGAAACCAACCAATCCTATGGCTGTCTAGCTGCTGACTAGCAGCCATAGGATCGTGCCCTAATTGAATGTTCTTTATCTTTTTAAAAATTCAATTTTAAGAAGTCTCTCTCAAATAACTTGAGTTAAAAGGAAATAAAGATTTTTACATGTTTATATTAAATCTGTATGTAATCAGTTAAAATTAAATTGTGATCATCTATCAAGAGAGCTTCAGCTATTGGGTGGTATGGAAATGAAATAAAGAAAGAAAGAACGTTGTTCTGGGTTATTGTTGTAAAACTGTGATAGGGAATGTGTGGTCTTCTAGATGTTGCTGGACTGCAACTCCCATCATCCCTCACTATTGACTATGCTAGCTAGGGTTGATAAGAGTTGGATGTAAAGGCTGGTCTTCTGAATAAGAAAGAACCACAGGGAAAAATACTAGAGCTGTGCGCAAATGGCCTCTTGAAATTCTCCACCTTACTTGTGGGCAGAGAAATCTGGGAGACAATTTCACCGAATTTCTCCAGGAGGAGGAGAAATTCTCAACAGTTTCTCCTAGGTAGGTCTCCCCATTGGCAGGGCTTGTAGCACAGCTTCTTTCTTTTTTACTAAGTGTTTTTTTTTTTAGGGGGGTTGTGCCGTAGCAGCATCAACTGTCTTGGCAGACTGGCCCCCAGTGTGCATCCACCACAAATACAGGTGGGGGCAGTGTGGTGTCCAGGTCCAGGGATGAGGTGGAGTTAGTGCTCTGCGAAAATCTGTCCTCCAATTTCCTGGAAGTTTTCTCCCCCATGAAAGAGGCTTCTATTGTTCTGTCTCATTCTCAGGGTGTTTTATAATTTATTTTTGTGGTGTTTTTGAGCTTACCTAATCACAGCTAGCTTGCCAGACTGCCAGCACGTTCTGATCTGAAAAAGCTCTATGGGAGGAATTACCTCAGGATGCCTTAATCTTGGCTTCAGTTGAAGTGTAGGAAGCTGAGGAGGCTACAGGCAGCCAGAGAGATGATTTTATGATGAAAGACAGGACACTCGTGCACACTTTCCAGCCACCTCCTAAGTAAGGTAAGCCCAAGAAATCCAACCCCAACCCATGAGAATTTCTCCAAAATTTCTTCACCATTGAATTTCTTTTTGAAAGCTTTTTCTCTTCTATCAAATTGAATAAAAATGGTTGAAAAAACGTGGGAGAAATTTTTGGCATAGCACTAGAAAAGACCTGATTTCTGAGGTTAAGCATTATAAATGATACAATAAGTCATGTTTTGAATTTACTGTTGTGAGCTTCTATTGGACCCAGGCTCTGACAGGTCATCAGAAGCATGAGGATTGAGGAAGTGCCATCCTATATTGCATCAGCATTATTCATGGAGCCAATAGCAGTGATCTTGTATTCTTGTTTCATGCTTTACAATGTTGTTCAGTTTCAAATTAAGAATATTTATGACTCTATCAACCAGCTTGGGCATTTATTTTCCATGTCATGGAAGCTTCTTGAAAGTTCTGAATGCTGAGCCTTCAACAGTCTTAATGTCCTTGCATGTGTACAGAGGAGGTCAAACAGAAAACTTAAGTCTGAACATAACACTGCTGTTCAGAAGGCGCACAGGGTCTGTTACTAAAGATTTTGGATTATGTTCATAGGTTGTATAGATGTTGTGTTGTATTTACTTTCAAATAAATGAGTTGCTTATCATGACAAACAGGATCTAAACATTGTCTTGTGCTGTGCCCCTCAAACTGGCTGACAAGAATATCAAAACAAAAACATTTAAAATAACAAATTAAGTAAAATGCTATATTAAAACTACATTACAGCTAGAAGGAGCACTTGTACATCAAAACAGCAGAGCTGTGCTTTCAGAGCGTTGAAAGCACAGCTCTGGCTGGATCATGCTTCAGAAGGCATCCTTGCTCAGGCTGGGAAGGGGCGTCACTTCCCTGCCAAACGGAGAGCAGAGTGGTTTGAAGGCATGGATTTGGTGCTGGCTGGGTGGGAGGAGAGACAGGAAAGGGTGGGAAAACAATGGGATTCTGTCAACTACTGACTCTGGCTCCACCCACTATTGGGTGTGTTCCTTTGATTGACTTTTTCCATGGGTTATTGGCCTTTCATAGGAAAAAAAAGAAGAAAAGTTATCCATCTCTGGTCTAATTTCAGACAACAAACAGAAGGTGCAAAGGAAGATGAACATGGAGGGGCATTTCCTTAGATGACCTGGGTACAAGTTATTTGGTTGGAATTGAACATGGAACAAATTCAGTTGTTTTAGCACAGGTATAATATGCACCTGCTAGCTCATTCAATAATCAGATGGGTGACCAAGTGTTGAGTTGAATAAACTAAATGTCAGATTAAAAATAGGATGATTGAGATACATGTGAAATGGCAGGATAGAAGTATTTAATTCCAGGTTTTCATCCTGCTTTAATAACTGTAAATCCAGTTATATTTTGGAAAAGTATTTATTAAATAAGATGCATTATGAAAAGTGTTCACTGCTGTAACTCTGAAAACTAAGCGTTGAAAGGTTGTTAGGTGTAAGCGCCATAGACTTAAGTTCATCTTAAAATCTTAGTTTTAAGTCTTAAAAGCTAGTCTGTAGCTTCAGAAAAGTGCACATTGAGACATGCTTATACTGACCACGATTGTGGCTTGGCTAACCCACTGTGTATTCTGTCTGGATTTCCCTAACTACTCTTGCTGGCGTGGCTTGCTGTGTCATCCAAACCTGGGTGGTATGGCTTGTTTGAGGGGGTAGCAAACCTCAACCCATGGGCTGTTTTGGAGTTATTCAAGGGTTGCTCCCCCCCCAAGCTATGCTGCCCACGTTTGTACAACACGGTAAGCTGTGCCAGTGAGAGTAATTAGGGAAAACTGACCAGCATGCGCGGTGGGGGAAATACGCCAATTTCCCTTGCAGCAATAATCTGAACTAGCCCAGTAGTGTGTTAATTTTTAACACACAAAGATTTTCAAACCATGAGTTAATTTCATCCAGAAGTCAAGCTGCATCACTCCTCCATCACCTTTCCTGGAAAAGTAAACTAGATCCTGCTCAGTATTTATTGAGGTCTAGGGAATCTAATGATGGCCACTGTTTTTTTCCAATAGTGGTTTCACAATAGCCTCCTTCAGGAAGGTAGAAACTGCCCTGTCCTAAAGGAAGGCATTGACCATACTGTGGACCAAGCCAGTTAGCTAGCCTAACCTAGTTGGCACCATCGGGGAAAGGCAAAGGGCAGGTGCATGTATGGTTGGCCGTACATCTCCAAAAAACTCTGTTTGTATCCTCAGTTAAAATCAACTGAAATGCATGCAAGCAACCATGACTACTACAGGCCATGTATGCTCTTGCATAGGCTCTATGCTCGACATAGAATCTGTCAGACCTGATGGGAGAAAGTTACCTGCAAAGAGCCCAGCATATCTGTAACAATTCAGCCATAATATGGTTAATCTTCTTATAGTTCTGGCCAGATGTGACTACCTGGAAAGACTTCACTTGATTGTACCAAATGTATGAGATGGTGACAGAATTATGATTTCGTCACTGCAACAGAGAAGGCTCAGTTGGATTCATCACTTGTTGTCTGCCACCATCGCTCAAGCCACTCTCTGGAATACTTAGGTGATAGGTGAACTCTAGCCCATGGGAGTGGGCACCTCAGAACTATTATTCTTGCTGCCCAAATGAGGTCTGTATTCCAGGTATTACTTGGGTTTCAGTAAGATAGCCAGCAAAGTCAAGTAATAGTCCTCCTAGAAACATCCTGAAATTCATTAGCTTTTGTGACTGTCTTAATAAACTGATGCACAAGAAAAAATTTTGTATTGCCAAGTACCATGGGAAATGGATGAACTGGTTTTGGCCACGATACTAGAATGGGATTCTTCTAGCATATCAATCACTCAACTGATAGCAGGCTCTCTGTCAGAGTTGTTGTATGTGGCCAAATTTGTTAGTGTAGGGAGACTTCAGCATACACATCAAAGTCTCTTGTCAGGGAAGGTTCAGGACTTCATGACTGCCATGACAACCATGGGGACTATGTCTAACATACACAGCATAACTTGGACTGGATTTGGTGTTCTGTACCGAACAGGTGGATGGTGTTCTGTGGGTTGGGGAAGGTAATAATTACTCTGTTACGGTGATCCGTACTAGGCGTAGACATTGTCACACCTAGTTCCAACATTGATGGTGGGTGATGGATCTGTTTAGACTGTCTCAAAGGCTAATGAGTTTCGGGACTCTCCCCCCTGGTTACTCATGATCAGAGAAACTGGAAGGGAGGATAGGTTTTAATTTTTTTAAATCATCTTTCCCTCATATGACAACTGACTCAATGACATATCTGTTTCTTCTCTTATTGGTTAGACATTAATCTTCATGCTCCCCTTTTCCCATTGTGAGACATGTAGCAGCTTACTAGGCAAACTAAAAGCTCAAGACATAAGAGAAAGAATAAAGAAAAACTACCATGGGTCAACAAACATAAACATAATATAATAGTTATGTCTTCAATAACAATACCCTCTTATTGGACTAAAAATCTTTTCTTTAACAGGGAATTCTTACTGGACAAACCCAGTACTATAACAAGGGCTCAAAATTGCCATTTCCTATTATAGGGGACATAAAAAACATTAGTAATGATCAGTAAACAAAATTCCCCACTGTCTAGGCCTAATGGGGTGACCCACCCACAAAAGCATAATATCTTCAGTAAATTCGCAGTAGCTAGCTGCTTCCGAGTAAATAAGTCATCCCCCCACGCAATTCTTACTAGTCATTGTGAGTAAATATCCACCCACTGATCTGCTTTATGCATAAAGGCAACTCGGGGGTTGTTTAACGTATGAATTGTTGGGGGCTGCTCAGGAGTGAGCGGCCTCCTGCCCACTTACCACTTCTACTTCGTATCTGGTTTCTCAAACTGGGTTGTTTGATGTGATATCCAAACCTGGAACTGTGGGTTGTTGAGGGACAAATAACCCAGAGGTTTAACCCAAACAGCAAACCATGGTTTCAAACCTTGGGTTGTTTGCCTTTCATCAACACAGATTTCTCGGTTTGGATGTCACATCAAATAACCTAGGAATGGGGCATTCCTTCATTGTTAGAAAAACCATATACAGAAGAGAAGTAGCAAGTGCTTGCTCATACTTTACTTAGGAAATACATGAATTTTAAAAGTGGGAAACAAGTAAATGAGAGACAGTGTAGTGTAGTGGTTAGAGTGTTGGACTAGAACTTGAGAGATCTGGGTTATATTCCCAACTTGGCTATGAAGCTGACTGGGTGACTTTGGGCCAGTTACTGATAGAGATGGGAAGACCTGGAAAAAAACCAGAAAAATTGGGGGGAAAACCCATTCTTCACCAAGGACCTTTTTTGTTTTTTCCTGAAAAACTGAACGGCTTTGGATTATGAGATTTTTTTTATAATTTAAGACAAAATATTTCCATATTGTATTACCCAGCCTTTACTTCCCCCCAAATGATTTTGGAAAACTATGTAATAAGAACACTTCTATAGAAAGACTAAGAGGTGTAAAATGTCTGGAAATAATGAAGCCATGGTGAAAAATGTTTTTTTTAATTCTCTCTGTGAGATTCCCAGCACAGTTATTTCTTTCATTCCTTATTAAACATACTGTTTTAAAGTATATTTTACTGATAGCCATTTATGCTCAGTTTCCCAACATGTGAGTAGAGTCACCATTGTGCATTCTTGACAGTTTGGGTTTTGTTCTGTAGAGTCCTGTGTTTCTGATGCTGTAGCAGTCATTTAATGTAGTTCTAATCTAGTCAGACAATATTTACAAATTCACTAACTGAGTTTACTTTTAAAAGTTTTAAAATATGATAATTTTAAACTAAGTTATACATAAAACAATTTTAGGAACAGAACGGCTGCTATATGTTCTTAAAGCATCCCTCCCCAATCTGGTGCCCTCTGGATGTTTCGGACTACAGTGTCCAGTATTCTTGGGCACTGAACATGTTGCCTGAGGCTGATGGGAGCTGAAGTCCAAAATATCTGGAGGGCACCAGGTTTGGGACGGCTGTTTTAAAGCAACAAAGTGACTTTAAATCTGTAGAGTGCTAACAAAAAAAAGTATTGCTTATTTTTCAATTTTTCCCAAAATTTTGATTTTTTCCCCAGAAAATGGGAAAAAACATTTTTTTCCCATGGCCTCAAAATATTTGGAAATTTTACATCTCTAGTCACTGACTCTCAGCCTAGCCTACCTTAGAGGGCTGCTGTGAAGATAAAATGGAGAGGAAGAGAACCGTGTTAGGTTCCTTGCAAGAGGAAAAAAGGTGGGATATAAGTCTAATAATAAAAATAATCAGTCAGTACACCATGTCAGGAAATCAGCTCGGTGAACTCTTATTCACAGTTTCGAGAAGAAAAATCTGATCAGTTGATAAAAAGGAATGAGATTACCACAACAGAAGTTGGTCTTATTAAATATGCTTGTCTTCGAAATCAAACCATGCAGAATTTTACCAGTCTTTTGATAATGTAGATTGCCTGTTGTCTGTAATGCTATGATTTCTTGTTGACATACTTCTCTGCCACCTGTGTGGACTATTGACCTTTAGTCTCTGTTAATGAGTGTGTAATGATGATTAACTAACCAAATACTGCATCACCTTGTAGTGTATTGTACGGTCACTGCCTGCCCCTGCATCTGCTGCTGGCTGTGTGATGGGTTGTTTTCCATCATCATAAGATACCTGCTTTTTCTTGAATTACTTACAAGTTATTCAAATAGCTTCCATCCTGCTTTCAGGTCCAGGATTACTTTTTTTTGGCAGAAGTGCATAAATGGAACATTTATGTTTCAGTTGAAGAGTTTAAATGGTGAGTGTGCTTATGTTCAGCTTCAATGAATATTCCCAAAGTATTTAGTACATGGGCAGTAAAGTAACTATAGCTTTCAGTCTATTTAGCAATTGCTGCTGCTGTACTGGCCTAGTCTTGTCCTTGCTTCTCAGTCGATCATATACAATAGTTTAATTTTAGATATAGCTGCTTCCTAAAGAAATTTTCTCACCAAATATGGAGAAAAGTTACTAATGGAATGACTGAATATATCACGTGCTAGATAAAATTTTGCTCTGTCTTCTCATGACAGCAATTTTGTTCATGCTGGCAAGTAACTGATCAGGGGTGTCCTCTCACCCCAATTTCTTTTGGCTTGAATGTGCTTAAATATGTTTCCTTTTTAAGGGGGGTTATCAATGAATGAAATCACTCATAGCAAAGATTTTTGAACATGAAAGAACACTATGCAGAAGAATGTACAAATCCCAGTAAACAAATAACGAGACACATAAGATGGGAATTTTCTTGAGCAATCCTAAAAAAACCCTTGCTGTCCATGAGTGACAATTTGAAATCGCAAGGTTTTGATGTGTGTAAGAGGGGTTTATGTTTTAAAAAAACAAGCTGCACCCTGCAGTCCTCCACTAGTTCTGCGTATGTGGGCTTGCTTAAAATGGTCAAGATAGCTGCTACCTGAATGAGCATTAGAAGTGAGTGTTGATGAATTTGGAGGAAGGAAGAGAATTCTATCTCGACCCATTTGAATGTGGGCTTTTCCCAGCTTCGTGGTTCTGCAAGCTGGATGTAAACTGATTAGTACAAGCATAGCATGTGTCCATATGGGTGTCATAGATTTGCACACAATTCCTGAAACAATGTTTGCAATATGGTAGCAGTACTTGCTTAACTCCGCATGTTATAGTGGCCTGCATAACCAGGTCCCATTTGTCGTAACTTCCCCTGGCTGTCTTCTATGGAAGATTTCTGGTTGTGGCTTATCAGCTTTGGGTTACAAGACTGGAAGGTATTTTTTTTTAAATGAAGGTAAGTGTGTGTGAAATCAGAGTATTCTCCCTGGTTGTTTCTTTCATTGCTTTGAATTGCAGACCATTTGTAAAATGTATGAACCAGAAACAAACACAGTTATTTTGAGGAATCTTTACGAACTGGGATTATGGGCCCTTATAAGCCAACCAAAAAGTGCAAAGCACCCTGTTAATTTCAGCAAGCTATCACCATGTGATACGCAAATTATTATGGAGAGCTTTGGCTATTGACTGTATAGAAATGAATGAATGAATGAATAAATAAATAAATAAATGTGTCATAAGTCTACTTATAAAACTTCTCTCCTAGCTGTTATTTGACATGAAAGTGAACTAACTTTGTATTAAATAACTATTCATTAAAAGATTTCGAAAGACGATTTAACTATTACAATATTTTTATACTGCCTGTCATGTAAAAACATCCAGGCAATGTTTAATACTAAAAACCATAATATAAAAATACACAATAAAATATACAAAAATAACTAAGTAAGAGACACTGTCAGCTTTTGTTCAGCAAGCTCAGTGATACTTACTTTTTCCACACAGATCAAGGAATAGAGAAAGTTTATATTTTCAAATGCAGTATAAAATTGGTGTTACATTAACTGTGTATTTTTAAAAAAAATTCTACATGCAGATTTCCCAGGAAATATACAGTTTAGTTTTAACATGAATATGATGAACATGAATATGATGAACATAAAGTACACTCACACCAGATATTGGTGTGGATTTAATTTGACAAATACAAGCATTAGGCCTTGGGTCAGTGTAGAATAATATCTACTGTTTTTTCCTACTACAGTATTTATTTATTTATTTATTTATTTATTTATTTCTATACCGCCCAATAGCCGAAGCTCTCTGGGCGGTTCACAAAAACTAAAACCAAACAACACACAATAAAACAATTTAAAATATATAGAACATTAAAACCACAATATAACAATACAACCACAATAAAACCTAGCAGCAGTACAGGAGTTTAAAATACAGATTTAAAACAGCAAAGATAAAAATTTAGAAAGCTAAAATGCCTGGGAAAATAAAAAGGTCTTCACCTGGCGCCGAAAGGAGTACAATGTAGGCGCCAGGCGAACCTCACTAGGGAGCTCATTCCAGAGCCGGGGTGCCACAACAGAAAAAGCCCTCCTCCTAGTAGCCACCCGCCTCACTTCCTTTGGCAGGGGCTCACGGAGAAGGGCTGCTGCTGATGATCTTAAGGTCCGGGCAGGCACATATGGGAGGAGGCGATCCTTCAGGTAACCTGGCCCCAAGCCGTTAAGGGCTTTGAATGTTAACACCAGCACTTTGAATTGGGCCCGGAAATGGACCGGCAGCCAGTGCAGCTGGAAAAGTACTGGCGTAATATGAGCTCGCAGGCCAGTCCCTGTTAACAATCTTGCTGCCCTATTTTGGACCAGCTGAAGTTTCCGGACCGTTTTCAAAGGCAGCCCCACGTATAACGCATTGCAGTAATCCAGACGAGAAGTTATCAGAGCATGGATAACTGTAGCTAGGCTATCTCTGTCCAGATAAGGGTGTAGTTGGTATACCAGCCTAAGCTGATAAAAAGTGCTCCGTGCCACTGAGTTCACCTGTGCCTCAAGTGACAGTTCTGGATCCAAGAGCACCCCCAAACTACGAACCTGATCCTTTAGGGGGAGTGCAACCCCCTCCAGAACAGGTTGATTATCACCTAGCCGGACAGACGAACCACCCACTAACAGTACCTCCGTCTTGTCTGGATTGAGTTTCAGTTTATTGGCCCTCATCCAGTCCATTACCGTGCCCAGGCACTGGTTCAGAACAGCCACTGCCTCACCTGGTTTTGATGAGAAAGAGAGGTAGAGCTGGGTGTCATCCGCATATTGATGGCACCTCAGCCCACACTTCCGGATAACCTCCCCCAGCGGTTTCATGTAGATGTTAAACAGCATGGGGGATAGAATAGAGGCCTGTGGAACCCCATGGCACAATTGCCATGGCACAGAGCAATAATCCCCCAGCACCACCTTCTGGAATCGGCCATCCAAGTAGGAGCGGAACCACTGTAGTGCAGTGCCTCCAACTCCCAACCCAGACAACCTATCCAGAAGGATACCATGGTCGATGGTATCGAAAGCCGCTGAGAGGTCCAGGAGAATCAACAGGGTCGCACTCTCCCTGTCCCTCTCCCGGCAGAGGTCATCCCACAGGGCGACCAAGGCAGTTTCTGTTCCAAAACCAGGCCTGAAGCCCGATTGAAATGGATCTATATATTCCGTTTCATTCAAGAGTGCCTGGAGCTGTCCTACAACCACCCGCTCAAGCACCTTGCCCAGGAAGGGGATGTTGGCCACTGGCCTATAATTGTTAACATCCTCTGAGTCCAGGTTAGGCTTTTTCAGGAGTGGTCTAATTACTGCCTCTTTTAAAGCGGCAGGCACCACTCCCTCTCTCAAGGAGGAATTTACAACCTCCTGGACCCAGCCGGACAACCCCTCCTTGTTTGATTTAATAAGCCATGAAGGGCAAGGGTCAAGCACACAAGTGGTCGATCGGACTTGGCCAAGCACCTTGTCCGCATCCTCAGGCCTCAGTAACTGAAACTCATCCAATAAAACTGGACCAGACGGTGCTCTGAACGCCTCTACCAATGGAACTGCATTAATCGTGGTGTCCAATTCATGACGAATCTGAGCGACTTTATCCTCAAAGTGCTGCGCAAACCCGTCACAGCGTGCTACCGAGGGTTCCACCGTCTCTGTCCCTGGCCCAGAATGTAACAGGCCGCGAACCACTCGGAAAAGCTCCGCCGGACGACACTGAGAAGATGCAATGCTGGTGGAAAAGAACTGCCTCTTTGCCACCCTCACTGCCACAGAGTAGGCTCGATAGTGGGCTCTTACCTGTGTTCGGTCAGACTCAGCACAAGTTTTCCTCCACCTGCGTTCTAGCCGTCTCCCCTCTTGCTTCATTGCCCTCAGCTCAGGTGTATACCAAGGAGCTGGCCGGGCTCTGCTCAGAGGGAGAGGGCGCTTGGGTGCGATCGTGTCAACCGCCCGAGTCATCTCTGCATTCCACAGAGCGACCTGGGCTTCAACAGGAGCACCAGCCATACCAGCAGGAAAATCCCCCAGAGCCCTCTGGAATCCATCGGAATCCATTAATCTCCGGGGGCGGACCATTTTAATAGGTCCCCCACCCTTGCAGAGGGGAAAGGCCGCCAGAAGTCTAAACCTCAGCAGGAAGTGATCTGACCATGACAAAGGGACAGATGTTAATTCCTCTACTTTCAGATCACCATCCTCCTGCCCAGTCAAGAAAACCAGATCAAGCGTGTGTCCTTTTATATGCGTTGGGCCAATGACATGTTGGGACAGCCCCATGGTTGTCATGGCGGCCATGAAGTCCTGAGCCACCCCGGATACAGCGGCCTCAGCATGGAAGTTGAGATCCCCCAGGACCATCATCCTGGGGGTCCTCAACACCAAGTCCGAGACCACCTCCGTCAGCTCAGGCAGGGAGTCTGATGGGCAGCGGGGTGGGCGGTACACCAACAGAATCCCTAATCTGTCCCAGGTACCCAACACAAGGTACAGACACTCAAGATCTGCACTCGAATGAGCAGGAAGCCTGGAGAGGGAGATTGAATTCCTATAGACCACGGCAACCCCCCCTCCCCGACCCTCAAGTCGGTGTTGGTGCTGCACTGAGTACCCAGGAGGGCACAGCTGGGAGAGAGTGACCCCTCCCAGTTCCCCCACCCAGGTCTCAGTAATACATGCCAGGTCAGCCCCCTCATCCACAATCAAATCATGGATGAGGGAGGTCTTATTTTGGGCCGACCTGGCATTCAGCAGCAGCACCACCAGACCCGAGGGCAGACTGGTAAGGCTGCCAGGAACCATCAGGTTGGGGGAAGAACCAGAAGAGGGGACAGCTGTAAGGTGTCTAGCCCCTCTTCTCCTCATCTGGCCTGTTAATCCCCCAACGCCATACCTCCCCCTGCCCATGACCACAGTTATGGTGGCACCTCCCCCACCCCCTGAGTTATCCAATAGTCCTCCCAGGCACATATTAAAATATTAAGATATAAAATATACAACAGTTTAAAAGAATATAAAAGAGATAAAAGAGAAGTAAGTATTCTTTTTCCCTTGTATATAGTGTTGCTTTGGATCTTCTAAAAATTGTTGTTGTGTTTGGATGATCAAATCATGGCCTAATAAACTAAGATATGCACAAGCCTTGTGTGCCTGCACACAGCCCCTTTGCTGCTGCTTTGCTTCTCCCTTATGAGCAGCAAAAAGAACAAGGAAGCTGTAGCTAGCTATAGCTTCCTGTTATGTCAGAACCTGGAACTATAGATAATGGCTTAAGAACATAAGAACTGCCCTGCTGGATCATACCAACAGCTTGTCTAGCCCAGCATTCTGTTTCCATAGTGGCCAACAAGATGCCTATGGAAAGCCCACAAGTAGGATATAACAACAGCAGGTTCCCAATCATATTCCCCAGTGACTGGTATTCAGCAATATTAATCATAGTTCCTGGTTCAGATGTAATGGGAAACTGTGGCTAACTATGGCTTCCTGGTTGGCTTTACTGCTAGCATGAAGGAAGGCGTGAAGTGGCAGCAAGTGAGCTATGTGCATGTGCATGAAGGCTATAGCTCACTTGAAGAGCACATGTTTTGTATGCAGAAGGTTCCAGGTTCAATCCCTAGCATCTCCAGGTAGGGCTGGAAAAGCTCCTGCAAAAAAACACTGGAGAGTGCTGCCAATCAGTGTCGACAGTACTGAGCTAGGTGGATCAGTTTAAGGCAGCTTCCTATGTTCCTATGCTTCCTGTGTTCATGTATATCCTGGCTTACCCATGAGAGAATAAGCAAGATTTACTTCTGCCCAGGCTTTTAAGTCTAATTTGAAACAGGAAGATTTAGCTTGCTCAATTTAGGGACAGAATATCCCCTACTGACCTTGGGCAAGAGGTGGAATATGAACCACATCCTCTCATACCACTTATTCAGTACACCCAAAATGATTCTAAGAAGCAGCTCATAAAAGTGATTTTAAAGTGACTGATTACTTGCTCAAGAATTAGCCCTTTGCAATAGTAAGCTTTTGGAAAACAGAATAATTTTACAAATAATATATTGTTACTATGGAATTGAATCCTAAGGTGCACTAACTAAGACAATTAGGTTCTTCCGAATCCTAGAGGAAGGCGGAGAGCTTGCTGACCACAAACCCTGAAAATTTTTACAGCTCTTCAAAATAACAAACAACTTATACATTGGTGCTGAATACATGTTAATCTGATTGACTTTCTTCAATGTCCTTAATACTCGAGGTGTAAGAAGGATAGGTGTGAATTTTCAAATAATATCAGGAGATGAAGTGTGTGTGTGTGTGTGAGAGAGAGAGAGAGAGAGAGAGAACTATCACAGATCAAACTCTATAGACAGAAGTCCTACAGATACAGTTCACATATTCTGCTCTAGTCTTTATGGACAGGAAGGCCTGGCGTGCTATGGTCCATGGGGTCGCGAAGAGTCGGACACGACTGAACGACTGAACAACAACAAGATTATGATATACTGTGATGTGTTTGACCTTTAAAGTCCTAAACAGCTTGGGACCACTACCTCAAAGTCCATTTACTCCCACATGCCTGGACTCTTAGAATGTCTTTGGAGGCTCTTTGTCAGATTCCGCCACCCCCGTCCCCGGCCCAGTCCGAGTTGACATGGACGATGATCTGGGATGGTGCCTTTAGAATGCCTTCTCTAGAGAAGCTCAGCTGGTGCTGATTGTTACATTGACAGCAGGTAAAAAAACCCTTTTCATCTGTCCAGGTCCTTTAGTTGCTGTTATGCAGCATGTTTGGAGGAACATAGGAAGCTGCTTCATATTGAGTCGTACCATTGGTTCATCTAGCTTAGTACTGTCTCTGCTGACTGGCAGGGGCTCTCCAGGGTTTCAGACAGAGGTCTTTGCAAGCTATACCTGGAGTTGCCAGGGATTGAATTTATGGCCATTTCCATGCAACACATGCGCTCTGCCACTGAGCTCCAGCCCTTCCCCTTCTCGCTGCTCTGGCCTTATGCGGTTGTAACACCATTCCTATTGGTTAAGATGTTATTATTGATAGGTTGTTTTGAAGTGTTTTTAATGGTTAGCTGTTCTGCCCACCTTCAGGGTGGAAGGTAGGCTATAAATGTACTTATAAATATAAATGGACAGATTGCTAATCTTGCATTGAGACTCACCTCAGATTCTTTATTAGCTGCTTGACTGGGGTAACTATGCAGTAGTTTTGATTTGTGGCAACATATCTGATGGGGCAGGTGGAGGAATGGGCATAATGGAGATATCTTCCCTGCTAAACAGATTGGTTTAGGACATTCTTGAGGGGGTTTCCTTGACAACTGATTTCTGATGCAAGAACAATCTCATATTATTACCTTGAATGAAAGCTGTAGCTTTCATCAACCTGTGCATGGCTTTTCTAGTGGTTACTCTTACAGTGCCCATAAGAATAACACAATAGAAGGCAAAGACTGAGGCTGGACAAAGGAAGGAAATAATGTAATCACAGGATGAATTTCTAGGAAATACAGATTCTCCACTTAGTAGGCTTGCCACCTATTGCACTTCTGTCATGGTAGGCTTGCCACCCATTCCTTCTTCATTGTACACAGAACATTTATTTTTAAGATTGTTTTTTAAAGCTTGAATAAGCCACTGCAGCTCATCATTTTCTGTCTCTAATTTCCTGTGCTTCAATGTAGAATTCCTCTTATCTGATTTCATTTGTTTAGTTAATCCCATGGGCCATTGATTAGCTGATGGCCTATAATCTCACTATATATATAATTACTGCATGCCTGTTCAAAACAGTGTTTATCATATTTTCTGTGTGTGTAAACCTGCTGCTTAGGTAGTACTTGGATGTGTGTGAAGTGAGTGAGAGGAAAAGCAAGAAATTCAGAATAACATGGCACCATACATTCACAATGTTCTTTGAGGTACCTTGGAGTGGGACTGCAAGGAAGCAAAAGCTTGTGAAAACTAGGAAATCAATGATGGTTAGTAGAGACTTTTGCTACTCCTTGCAGTTACACAGAGATGTATAAAGCACAGGGAAATCATGTGCAGGTATTGCTTAATACAGTAGGTAGCAAACATAGCAGATCAGTCTTCTGAAATCACAAACTTTACAATAGGTATTACACCAGGAGATTTAAGGTGGTACTTAGAGGAAATCAGTGAGGTTTAATAAGATTTAAAAAATAAGATTTAATTCTCCATAACAATAGATATGAATTTATTGATAAGTGGCATTTGAAAACAAGACTGTCAGTGTACAATATGTATGGAAAACATAAAAATACTCTAATTTTTATATGTTTTTTCCTGATTACCCCAGTTACTTTAACCCATTTGTCATTAAATTAGATACATCATGTAAAAATAGTAGTTTTAAGCTGTTAAACCAGTAGGGTCTAGTAACAGGTAAACTGTTTGCCTTTAAATGCTTCCTGACAAAAAATGGAAGTTTTGTAGAGAACTTAGCCTAAGGCCATTGTGCTATTGGCTACTTAGGTCCATTGAGGAAAGGTAGTTCTTAGTGGTGCAATGAAATAATAGTATAATTGGTCTTACCCAATGGCCTTTGAAGTGAAGGTGAAGCAAAATGGCAGGGGAATTGAAATGGAGGCTTTAGAACCAAAAATGAAAAATTAAGACTCAATGGCTTGGATCTAAAGTATCTGTTACACTTGTGCAAGGATGTGTGTCACTAATTTTTACCCATTCTCCCACTACCACATCTACATATACAGTGGTTCCCCAGCCACCAGGAGCAGCTTTTCAGGAGATACAAGGGGCTGCCATGGAAAGGGTGAGTGGTAATTATGCTGATGTAGAGTGAATACTATTCTTGGAGTTTATGTGCAGACAAAAAAATCAAGATTCAGAATATCAGATGTGGGAATGTAGAATAAAAGGCTGTGTTGAACAGAATTCCCTGATCATAGGCATGACTAATAAGTATATTGGTAGTTGACAAAGAAGATGGAAAGGGTTAGAGAGGGAAAGAGCAGAAGTTCACTATTTGCAAGAATCCAATTACTAAATAATCCTTTCAAGCTATTACATAATCCTCACTGCTGCTTTTTCATTAAAAAATGTTGCTGCTATTCAGACACTTATAGAAAAAACTGCAATCTTTATGTTCTTTTACCACCATAATATTTTTTCTTGTGCTTGTTATACTTTGAATCTTCTCTAGTAGGAATATTGTTCCATTACTGTAAAATATTGAAGGCCCATGTAATATTAATTCCAGTGAGATGCACAGAATTGGTGGCATTTGTGGGAAATAATTCCCAACTAAATAGCTACAATTATGTAGTGCTCTAATAATCTACAATGAAGTATGAAATTCTGTGTAAAGTTCAGTAGATATCTGGATTTGATTTTTGTTGTTGCAGGTGAACCATTCAACAGTGTTGACAGCTGCTAGGATTCTGCAGTTCATTCTGTTGAAGAATATGTATATTTTTCAACACACACATGCACATACACATATGTACTCACCCTCTTGCATATATTGGCAAGACAATGAGGTGTTTTTACAGGAAAATGTTAGTGTCCAAATTGCTTTATTCTGTCCTGTAGTGACTGATATGTATAAATTTTGCATATTCTAGGTATCAGGTGATAGCATAATGTGTGAATTTCCCTGGATTTCACATGTTTAGGGATGATGCTAAAGAGGTAATGGAGATGATGTTCTATAATGTGTGGCATTTCTGATTCTAAACACACACCCCTTTAGGATTTGGGTGTATAATGTAGTTCAGGTAGATGCATGTACAGTCAGGACCAGAAATATTGGAACAAGGATAAGTGTTTTGGCAGTTGGCCTCTATACACCACCACATTGAAGTTGAAAGGAAACACACCCAGATGGGAGCGAAGTCAGGACTTTCAGCTGTAATTCAAGGGGTGTGACAAAAGTGGGGCACTAACCATTCAGGAAGGACAGCCAGTGGCATACACACACACCCATCATTGGTGGCTCATAAGTAATGGAACAAACCAACATCATTTCAAACTTAAGGATCGCCTTTAATACCTGGATGAAAATCTTTTGCAGTCAATGACTGCCTGAAGTCTGGAACCCATGGACATGACCAAATGCTGAGTTTCCTCCCTCGAAATATTTTGCCAGGCCTTTACTGCAGCTGCCTTCAGCTGCTGCTTGTTCGTGGGTCTTTCCGCCTTCAGTCTTGTCTTCAGTAAATGAAAAGCATGCTCTATTGGTTTGAGATCAGGTGACTGACTTGGCCATTGAAGAACATCCCCCTTCTTTGCCTTCAGAAACTCTTGGGTAGCTTTTGCTGTATGTTTTGGGTCATTATCCATCTGCAATATGAAGCGGCGTCCTATCAGTTTGGCAGTATTCGGCTGAATCTGAGCAGAAAGTATAGCCCTATACACTTCAGAATTCATCCTGCTGCTTTTATCAGCAGTCAGGTGATCAATAAACACCAGTGACCCGGTTCCATTGGCAGCCATACATGCCCATGCCATAACACTGCCTCCACCATGTTTGACAGATGATGTGGTATGCTTTGGATCTTGAGCTGTTCCTTTCCTCCTCCATACTTTTCTCTTCCCATCCTTCTGGTACAAGTTAATCTTGGTTTCATCAGTCCAAAGAATCTTATTCCAGAACTGGGAGGCTTTTTTAGGTGTTTGCTGGCAAAGGCTAATCTGGCCTGTCTGTTCTTGAGCGTTACCAGTGGTTTGCACCTTGTTGTGAAGCCTCTGTATTTACATTCATAAAGCCATCTCTTGACTGTAGATGTTGACAATGACATGCCTACCTCCGCAAGAGCAGTCTTGACCTGGCTAGATGTTGTGAAAGGGTTCTTCCTCACCATGAGCAGAATTCTGTGGTCATCCACTTTAGTTGTTTTCCGTGGTCTTCCAGGCCTTTTGCTGCTGCTGAGCTTGCCATTAATTCCTTCTTTTTCAGGATGTTCCAAACTGTTGTGTTGGCTACTCCCACTGTTTTTGCTATCTCTCTGATGGGTTTATGTTGTTTCCTCAGCCTAATGATGGTCTCCTTCACTCGCATGGACACCTCTTTGGACCTCATGTTGGGAGTTGCAGTGAACAGCTACCAAATGCAAATATAACACTCAGAACCACCTCCAGGCCTTTTATCTGCTTGATTGGTCATGGGGTACCCAGGAAACAGGCCACACCTGGCCATGCAGCTGCTTGTCAGCCATTCGTTCCATTACTTCTGAGCCACCAACGATGGGTGTGTGTGTATGCCACTGGCTGTACTTCCTGAATGGTTAGTGCCCCACTTTTGTCACACCCCTTGAATTACAGCTGAAAGTCTTGACTTCGCTCCCATCTGGGTGTGTTTCCTTTCAACTTCAATGTGGTGGTGTACAGAGGCCAACCGCCAAAACAGTTATCCTTGTTCCAATATTTCTGGTCCTGACTGTTTATGTGGATTGTATTAAAATGAAAATTCAGTGACTTCATCAGTTGTGCTTCTAACAGAATTATAATTAGTGAAGCTCAGTCCCTTTAGTGCAGGGGAGAGCAACATGTGGCCATCCAGATGTTGGACGGTAACTCCCATCATACCTCACCATTGGCTATGCTGGGAGTTGCATATTCCCACCTCTGCTTTAATGGATTGTAAGAACTTGTCTGGTGATTGGATTAGGGAATCCGATTCCATTCCTCAGGCATATGTATTTGAGTTTCACACATTTTGCTTTGAGTACCTCTCTAGTCAGCTTCACTTGTTGTTCTTTAAGTTTTCACGTTAATAACAGATAACAGAAATGGTCATCATACTACCAAATTTAAAAACAGGATAGTTCTAAAATTATTGTTCTAGTAAATTAGGAAAGCTGACCATTTTGCCCAGGACATTCCCATTAATAATGGCTCTATTTGTCTAGATTGTATTAGTATTACATGTTTTCACAAAGCTACATGATTCCATAATTTGCCACTCTGATATTATTTAGAGACTTGTAGTGCCTGAACATACAACTTTGCAGCAAGCAATAAATTCATCATGAAATTATATTGGGTAGAATGAGTCCTTCACCCCCCCCTTTTTTTTTTTTTAGAATAACAGTTGTATTGAATTCTAAGTTATATCTTGCTTGCCCTATCAGGTAACATTCATGCAGTGTATGTCTGCTACTTCTTTACAGCTCTAAAATTCCACAGGAGGATAAAGTCTAAAATCCAGTATGATAGAGAATCCTTGTAAGTTATGGTTCAGTCTCATGGGCATCAAGTTCCAATGAACCAAAGTATGCTAATATCTTAAATAATAAACAAGTGGTGAAGCTTTGTATGGTGTCATAGATTATTCCAAACCTGTGATGTAAGTTCCCTTCACATATCGTTACTCTGTATATTTACCTTCCACATACCAATCAAACTCAATGTTCTGTGTTTACCTGGTGATCATTCCTTGTATTTCTGATTAGAGTCTGATAAGTCTTGTTCACTTAACTTTACACGCAGCCCAATAAAAAATTTGAGTGTCTAAAATGTTGATGCTAGTGCATAGGAATTCAAGGTTGTTCACCTGAAAGGAAATGTGTACATTTTCTTTCTCATTCGCAAAATGAAGATGTACAAACAGAATCTATACCAGAGATGTGGTAAGTAATGGCTTATCATAATTGCTTGGATCATTCCTTTCCAGTGTCATTTGACCATCTGACACCTTGTTTGGTTTGGGATGGCCATTATATGCAGTTTGGACCCTTGCACCTCATGGCTGGTGAAAGATAGCCAGATACAACTTCTGCAGCTTTTGATCTGTATAATAAATGGAGCAACATGATGTTCCATAATTTCTTAAGAAGGTGGTGATTTGTCTCTTTTTCAAGAAGCCATTATTGTACAGGGAGTACTTGGCCAATTTCCATTTCTTGCTAAGGTGATATTGCACATGCTAGGAGGGCACCTTCACACATGATTGGATTATCTGTCCTACCTTGATCCATTTCAGTCTGGCATGGTTAAGGAACAAGGACCACCTTGGTTGCCCTGGTGGATCATCTTCATCTTGAGTTTGACAAAGGGCTGTGTTGATTTTTCTAACCTCTGAGCAACTTTTGAAAATGTGGATCATTAAATTATTTTATATTAGCTTCAGATGCAGTTCGGTTCACAGTTTTGGCCCTCCAGCGGTTCCAGTCTGTCTTGTACAATTGGATGCTTAGTGTGATTATTGAGTATGCTGCCTCAGCTCCATGGAAATTAAATTGTGGAGTCCCATAGTGATCAGTATTAACCTTGATCCTGCTTAACATCTGTATGAAGCTGTTGGGAGAGCTTATCTGCAGTGAGGTATCATCAATATGCTGATGACATCCACCTCTCTATTTAAGTTAATAAAAATCCAGAGGCTGCTACCTCTCTCCTGAATCAGGGTTTGGATGCCATGGCCAGGTATATTAGAGTTAACAGATTAGAGTTGAATCCAGACAACTCTAGTTGGGCCTTCTCAGGTCTTGAAGGGGGTAGATTTTCTTGTGATTAACGAAGTTGTAATTTCCCCATTGACACAGATTCAGAGTCTGGAAGTGTACCTCCTTATGGATGTGAGGCAGCAGAAACAAATCCATTTGGTCTTCTTCCAAATGGCTGCCAATGCACTTCTAGGCTCAAGTAAAGGCACTGATGCTTACCTATAAAGCCCTTAATGGCCTGTATCCCACCTGTCTCAGATAGTACCTTATATTGTTCCTCACTTTATCTTCAGTCCTTCTCTCAGGTCTTGCTTTGTGTGCCACCTTTGTGTGTTGGGTGAGAGGTGATGCATTTACATCAACTACCCTAAGGCTATGGAATAAAGTCTCTGCCCCCCCCCCCATCTATAATGGTTCCTCTCTATTGGTCTCCAGTTCAGCTGGCTACTTAGTTGTTTGTTTAGTTCTTTTTTTGTTGCATATTTGGGGTAATTGTTTCCTTAGCATTTCTCCTCCTCCTCCTCACATGCTGCTTTGAGTGTGTGAAAAGACAGCAAAGAAATGGTTTAAATAAATAAGCATGATGTTTCATTAATAGTAGGGTATTTAGGCGAGTGAATCCAAAGACACGTTGATACTGAAATTCTTTTAGGTGGTGGAGAAGAGAAGGGGTATATAGTTGTGACACTTGCAGTTCCATTATCAGACACGGGCTAGAGCTGTATCTTCAGCCTATCACATGGTGATGAAAACAGCAAAAAAGGAATATTATGCTGCCTCTATCACGTTCATAGAGTGCTGTCCCAGGAGGCTGTTCCAAGTGGTCCGGAGCCTGGCCTGTCCAGTGGCTCCAGAACCGCTGGAGCATTCTAAGGCATCCTGTGAGGACTTGGCAAGGCACTTTGCAGATAAAATTGATTGGATCAGAAGGGTTATTCTATGCATCATAATTACAGTCAGTGAGTGAGAGGTGGCCTGTGGAAAACTGGTTTTGTGAGATTGGTTCCAGCTTCTTCCTTCTGATGAAGCGGACAAGGTGCTTTCATCTGTAAAGCCGACCACCTGCTTACTTGATCCTCACCCATCTTGGGTCATTATGAGCTGCAGAGAGAGATTGGGTGAGGGGATCAGGGCGTTGGTGAACATCTCCCTTGAGGAGGCAGTGATGGCAGTGCCATCAAGGACACAGTGATAAGACCACAGTGATAAGCCCTCCTTGGATCCCCAAGTCTTGAACAACTTTTGCCCAGTCTCGAATCTGCCATTTTTGGGTACGATAATTGAGCGGGTGGTGGCGATGCAGTTGAAGGCACACTTGGATTAGCCGATTACCTAGATCCATTTCATTCAGGCTTCAGGCCTGGGCATGGGACAGAAACAGCCTTGGTCACTTTGGTGAATGATATGAGGTGGGCTTTGGATAGGAGTGAATGCTCTTTCCTTGTTCTCCTCAACCTCTCAATGGCTTTTGATACCGTTGACCATGGTATCCTCCTGGACCTCTTGGGGGAGTTGGGCATTGGAGACATTGTATTACGGTGGTTCTGGTCCTTCCTTGCCTTGGGGGCAAGGACAACAGATGAGCAACAATATTTGGGCAGAGGACAAGGGGAGGAGAGTATGTTCTCAGAACATCATGCAATTATATGTAATTCCCATAAAAGATGCTTACGTTTTACAGAAAACTCCTTCCTTCATGGCTAGTGCACCGAGTAGGACCTAATTTGCTGGCAATCCTAGTCCAAGCTCCTGAGATTACTGAAAAGCTTTCATTTGACATGACACACATGAAGCTTGTGTTTTAGATTTGCACATCTATCAGATACACTTGCACTGGGCTATGGGAAAGAGACATGGGAGAAAACTCGAGGAAGCAAAGGTGGTTTGAACTTGGCAGGGTAGAGAAGAGAGAAATGGCATTGTTCGCTACCTGTAAGGTGCAAGTCATGTGTGATGTAAAGCTACTTCAGGTTCTTTGGGTAAGAGATGAGGGAAGAGCATTAGGATATGTCCTTAAGTAAGCATATCTGTGGTTCCTCTCATGGCTGTCAGTTGTGTGGGCCCTTGGTGAAGTGTGTAGACAGTATTTTTAAGAGACAGAAATAGAACCCCTTGATACATTTGGAGCTCAAGAAACAATTGGCACTTCTATACAGCATCTTAACATTTTGCACTGGAAATGTTCTTCAAACTTTGGGCAGGTTTTCTACCATTATGGAATAAAATCATCTCAAGGAAGTTTTTATCCTAGTAGATTTTATCCTAGTACCCCCCAAATTCCAGTAGGCAATTACATAGGGACCAGCAAATACATGAACCATGTATTAAGAGAGAGGCTGTATTACATTTTATTAAGGAAACAAAATAGCCATTGCAAATAATTTCTGGAGTACACAGTTTTTGATTGGATTCGGTAGGTAGTAAAATTTGGAATCCCTGCTGATCATTCTCCCTGACTTAGTAGAAGAGTAATGTCTTGTTTCTGATGTTTGTCTGAGCTTTAGTTAGTTGGAAGTAGCATGGAGTCTTGTTGTTTTGGAGTGTCTCGGCAGCTTAATGGACTTCTGGCATCTGCCCCACCCCTTTTTGGAGTGGGTGAACAGCAGGGGCTCATTCTGCAGTTGTGCTGAGCATTGGAGGTGATCAGTGAGATAACTAGCTGCTTTAGATTAGCTCAGACCTGTTTCTCATTTTGGGTTGTGACAGGTACCACAAAGGTGCTTGCCGTAAAATCAGAGGATTACCAATATTCATTTTTTATTGACTGATTGATTGCATTTATATCCCACCTTTTCCCTCTTGCAAGGAACCCAAGGCTTACATTATCCTCCTTCTCTCCATTTGATCCTCACAACAACAACCCTGTGAGGTGGGTTGGGCTGAGAGTCTGTGACTGGCCCAAAGTGAGCTTCCATGGCCAAGTGGGGACTAGAACCTGAATCTCCCGACTTCCAGTCTAACATTCGAACCACTACACCACACTGGCTCTCATTGACAAATATATTTGTCAATGGCATCCTTTTTTTTTTTAAATTTATTTCTGGCAAGTGTAGAAATTGATGTATGACCGTGTTCACAGTAGATGCCCTCATCATTTCTAAATGTTACATGATAGCAGAATTTTATTTGCAAGAGAAGGACAGGAGTTCTGAATTCACAGATATCCTGCATGGTATGGAATCTGCCTAATATAAAATTTGGCTTCTTGAGAATCTGAGCCTTTGCTCAGTTTAAAGTTTGCTCTGCTCATACTCATTCTGTTATTGGAGCCCTCAGGGGGATGGGTACTTTTCTCCAACAGCTTGTGTGTTTCTTGGGCGTCAAGACTTATCCTCAGGAAAATGACTATTATGGACAGTCACAGCCCTAAAAATGTGCAAATGCACAGAGCAAAGAGTATTGAAAACTTGCTTCCATTGAGACAAGTTTAGATTTTTCAGGATGCCAGACTTTACCTAGTGATATACACTAGATGGTTCTCTATGCTACAGTTGGATATTGGCCTGGTGAGATCACTGGTACTGTTGTGTTGAACAGCTTGCTCTAATGAGAGCTGATGAAATTAGAAAGAACCCTTGTTAAAGCAGTAGTTATCACTGAAGTGACATGATATAGATGAAAACTACCTTTATATAGGATATTGGTATTTCAGGATGTGCTGCATTTCTCCTTCTAGCTGATAATAAAATAGGCCTTTTACTCAGTCAATATGTTCAAAAACAGATTTTTACAAAACAACTTCACATAAGGGTATGTAAATTTCAGTTTAACGCAATTCTTGAGCAACAGAAAGGTATATGATGATAATGCAATACAATGGGGTTTGACTTGGCAGCATTGCTATTGATACCTTGACTTGTGCTGGGCTTCCTTTGCACAAAGCTAGTACTAATAACCAAGCTTAGCTCCAAGTGTCAGGGCATTCTGGCAAAGGGCCCTCTGCACCTCCACTGGCATTTCCCCTAGTGATCTTGCAGTGGTGGCAGCAGATGGCACTGCCACTCACCATTGTAACTATCCACAACGTCCCAGCAGAGTGTCACTCAGCGGCATTGTGAGCACTTTAAAATGGTGTCTTTCACAACTGCCTGTTGCTGCTGTTTAGTGAAATTGGGCCCAAAGAGAAGGCTAGGCATCAGCATTGATAGGCCCTCCTCAGATGTTGGGTTCCCAAGGATACCAAGTGCTGCTTCTGGCTCTGCTGGTCATTCCTACCTCCCTCAAATCTTTTCACTTGTACTGCTGCATTCTGTAATAACATACCTGGACTAATTCAAACACCATGTATGTTCACATTTTTGAATGTAGCTATGATTACTAACAATCCAGGAATATTTCTTAGTTTTATTAATATGAATGTCATTTCAGGTAAATTTGGGGAAGCATCCACATGTTTTTTTTTCTTTCTACAGTTTGTTATTAGAAAAGCATGTATGCAAGTAGTTCTGAAAGGCAATGGAGGCGTGTTGGAATCTATTGATTCCAAGACTGCTCTAGCCTTCCTGTGATATATCTATGCGAGAAGGAAGAACTGTTCTCATGGTGCAGTGCTCTGGTGGAATGTACATCACTGGGAGAAAGTTGTGATTTCACTTTTCCAGTAATTGGAACACATTGGGTTATATTGTATCTGGTCCTCTGTTTATCTCTTTGGCTTTCTTCCCTATGGTGATTGTACTCACTCATGTTGTGGCAGTTTGCAAATGTTTTGATCTCTCACACCAGATAAGTACAGTAATTTTATGGAGGCAGACTTTGAAGAGTGCTATTGATTATTATGGAGACAAGCCATTTTAATCAATCTATTTAAGCTGTCACAGTAATTCAGTGTAATAATGTGTTTATGCTCTGTGTGAGACAGGAGGCTGATGTTCTAAAGCAGCCTTCCCCAACCAGGCACCAAAGCCATACTGTCTAGGGATGATGGGAGTTGTAGTCTAACAAATCTGGAGAGCACCTGGTTGTGGGAGGCTTTTCTAAAATGTTGGAACAATGGGCTGCTTCAAATGATCAGCTCCCTTATGGAAGTGACCAAATGCTATTTTTGTGTTGTGGATGAAAGTAAAAACTGCTAATTATGTGGCTTACCATGAGGCTCCATGCCTGTGCTGCATAGTCTAGGAGGGGATTTCCATGTACAGTACTGCATTATGGAAAAGACAGGGCCTGACCTACCATTAGGCGGCACATCAGGCTGCGGAGTGGGAGGAGCGGTGAATTGCACTGCTCTGCCTCCCCCCGCACCAGGAGGGCCCGCTGCTGCCTTCCTTCTGCCTTCAGTGAGTGCTCTGGAGAGCCCACCAGCTGCTCTCCTGCTGTGGCATTTGCTGCAGCAAGAAACATTGGGCTGAGCCTGTGAAAAGATCTCTAGGTGTATAACTGTGAGTTAGGCTGTAAACTCAGGGCTATTTCATGTTTTTTTCAGCTAAGAAGCATCTGCTATAGCAAGCTGTCAGGGAGCAAACTGAGAGGTAATTGTGGAAAGAACACCACTGTAGGGATTTAAGGATATGTAGAACCTGTGCACATGCATATGCTACACATGCATATATACTGATTGTGAGGTGGTTGCATGGAGTTGACATGGGCATAGGTCAGAGAGAATAAAGGCCTGCAGGAACATAGCAGCAGTGGAGCTTTGGTTAGTATACTTGCAGAGTGGTTTGGAAAGTTACAGAAGTGGAACTTAGGAGAGTATAGAGAGAGATGATGTATTAGAAACCAAGAAATTGGGGGTCTTGGTAGAACATACAGTGGTTTCTAGGAGAAAGGCAGATGAACAGGTGACATGGGGGAGGGAGTAGAAACAGCCAAGAACAGACAGGGAGACAGCAGGCATAGAGGCACAAGCAGTGTTTGATGTGGGTAACAACCAAGCTAAGCATTTGGGATAAAGATATAATTAAGACATGAAACGACAAGAGCAGGATTGCTCTCAGCAGGGGGTCACCTCTGCTAGTAGAAAGATGTAATTGGTAATGTATCAGCTGTGTTCTTCTAAACTTGTGTATCATGATTTAATCTCATGTTTTAAACTTTGTTATTCAATTTTGTTTGCTCTGTATTCTGTTACTCTTGGTACCTTTTATTTTCTTGTCTTAAATCTATTAGCTTTCTGGCAGTAAAAACTACACCTTCTTCTTTGTGGCCTTTGTGACTCACACATATGGGTTCTGCTCCTGCACAGAGTAAGGTTTGGAACTTTCTAGACCTCTCCCTCTCTTCCCTACTGTGTGTAGTTTGGATGTGGCTCCCAGTATTCCCACTCAGTTCCTTTAAGTTTGCTGCAGCTGCAGCATTTGGAACATTGTCCTCAGATCTTCTTGAGGTTGCTTTGCATCCGCTCCATTTTCTTCTTTGTTTTAAACTGATCTCCATTTATTCTTCCCTTTTCCCTAGTATAGCTTGCTCTTCATTTTGTGTTTCTCTGGTGGGATTTTTGTTGGCATGAATGGGGGGGGGGGGGGCTTTTGAATTCCAAGCCAGATCATTACAGCTTTGTTCAAGAAATGTACTAGCTGTGGAAGGAATATTCCTTTCAGAGATGGCCACTACTAGTATTTATTTTGCTTGGGAGAAGGTTACTTCATTGATTCTTGTCTCCGTTGCCTGTCCTTTACGAAGCAGGCTCAGAGAAATAGATTGTCTTGTGTACAAGCTCTTCCGTGGGAGCAAACCCTGAAGACTACAGATTTGGCAGCTCCAAATTGGTCTGTTCATACTGCCTCTTTGTCGGTCCATTTGAGACTAGCATTTTGTCAATGTCTTAAGAGGTACGCTTGGCTGGACTTGCATCCCCTGGCAGGGACTCTACCCTCAAATGATTCCTTCAGTTGAATCTGGGGATCTGGAGTTTCAATGTCAGTACTGATCTCTGTCCCAAAGCAAATGGTTTTGAACCAGGCAGTCCTCCCACTCTGGGGCGATGGCTGCAGTTGGATCTCCACCTGCCTCTAAGAAGGCAAAGTACAAGTGGGCCCTTCCAGTACATATAGGGATGACCCTAAGAGGATGAGAGAGGAGTACTTGGATCCTGTACTGCTCCTGACTCTTTCAGAGCTGATGTCACAGGTTGTCAGTGTACCTTTAGTTCTGACCCCGTTAGACCTATTGAACCTTGGGGCTCCGCTACCGATGCCTTTACCTCCTCTTTTACCTTATCTTTCTCCCATCCCAGTGCTGGAGAAGATGCAACTGGTGCTCACCAATCACTCTGAGGATATCCTTTTCAGAGGGAGAAATTGGAAAGAAGCCCCCATTGCTGCATCTCTCTCCTTAAAATCGATCCTCACCTGCCTTTCCATACCAGAAGGGACACTCCCTTCAGTATTGATATATTTTGCCAGAGTCCTGTTTTTCTTTAGCATTGAGATACCATCGCATTTATCATAGGTGGGTAAAAAAATTGCCATAGCTGTTGATACCGCTCCCATTCCTATTTGTGAGATTGTCACTCACCACATAGATGGGATCACTCTCCTTCTCAATGCTTGGCTCAGGACTAATCATGGGATAACAAGTAAATTGTTATTAATATCCCCAGCCAAGCAGGTCGCCTTCTCCTTTGACCATTTATCATAGCTGATAAAGGCCCAATTCTATGATTTCGAGACCTCCCAGTCCAGAGCCAATTGTCGCGCAGTCTATTTTGGCTGTGAAAGTACTGAACTCAGCATTAGTCTTGGTATCAATGCTCACAGTCCCAGTTGTGCCCCTTCAGTCAGCAGCTGCTCTGTCTACAGTTCCAGCAGCATCTCTACCCATGCCTCTACTTGCCTCAGCTGTGCCCCTTGTATCTTTGGTATCGAAACCTCTGATACCAATCTTGGTCCCAGTGTGACCACCACCATTTACCTTGATATCGATGATCAATTCAGTACTGATGTCAGTACCACGCACTGTGGTACCAGCTTCAAAGCAGATGGAACTGGCTGCCTTTCACTCAGGTCAGCTTCAACTAGACAGCCTGTTTAAGGATGGTGGGACATGTAGTCCAACACATCTGGACAGCACAGCTTGGGGAAGTCTGATGTGAATGAATAAAGATCAATAAGCATCAAATAGCAGTTGCCTTCCTGCTGCTGAAGTTTCATATGCTTTGGATACTCTCCTTTTCAGACTAATGCAGGTGTAGTGCTACAAATACCTAAACTATGGTTAAATAATTGACAGTGGGATAAGATATTGTGCGCTTCTTCCCCATTCTCATCTCTCTCTTTCACAATTTATTTATTTATTTATTTACTTATAACATCTAAACAGATTGTAGAGCGGTGAACGATGAGAGATAAAATGATAAAAAGAAAAAAATTAAAATTATTCTAAATTATTTTAGATTGAATTAAAATTATTTTAAAAACAGAGTGCCAACAAAACTGTGGCTGGTCAACCAAGGAAGGCTTCCTGGAAAACAGCTATTTTCAGGAAGTGCCAAAAACAACACAGTGTTGGTGCCTGCCTGATCTCCAGAAGCAGAGAGTTCTATAGGAAGGGGGCTACCATACTGAAGGCTCTTCTTTGGGTGGACTGCACTAGGGCCATGGGTCCATGTGGAACCACCAGGAGCATGACCTCAGTAACAGGTTGGTAAGGGAGAAGGTGCGTTCTCAGGTATCCTGGCCCCAAGTTGTTTTGGGCTTTGTTACACTAGTACCAAAACCTTAAACCTGGCCTGGAGTGAATAGGCAGCCAGTGCAATTCCCTCAGCAAAGGAGTTACATGCTGAAAAGGGGCAGCTCCCAGTAACAGCTGAGCTCCTGTTTTCTTCACTAGCTCCAGCTTCTGGAGCAGCCTTGAGGGCAGCCCCACGTAGATCACATTGCAGTAATCCAGCCTTGAGGTCACTAGCTCTTGTACTACCGTGGCCAAGCTATTCCATCATTCAGCCTTATCATAGGGTTGAAGAAATTTACCATGGTTAATGCTAACCAGGATTTACCCTTATGCTCTGTGAATAGCTTCAAATCCTGGTTAGGAATCATCTGTGGTTAATTTTAATCATGGTAAATATCCAAGACCAACATGACCATTAATTACGCTTAAGGTCACTGGGAGAGAGCATGCTATATTTATTTATTTATTAATTAAATTTATTAATCACCCATCTGGCTGGTCACCCAGCCATTCTGGGCAATGTACAAAGTATATAATAAAACAGTTTAAAACAATAATGTTCTACAGTAAAAACATTTTCTAAATACCCCACCCCACCCCAAATGCCTGCCTGGACAACCATGTTTTTAATGCATGGCGGAAGCTCATTAAAGAGGGGGCATGGCGGAGTTCCCTAGGGAGGGAGTTCCACAAAGTGGGGGCCACCACAGAAAAGGCCCTCTCCCTTGTCCCCACCAGTCTAGTTGTCCTGGCTGATGGGACAGAGAGAACGCCATCCGAGGCTGATCTTGTTAAGCAGCCTGTCTGGTGTTGCTGGAGGCGCTCCTTAAGAACCATATTGGGTTTGAAAGATCAAAACCAACACCTTGAATTTGGCCCGGAAAACAACTGGTAACCAGTGCAACTCCTTCAGCACTGGAGTGATGTGACCTTGCCGGCGGCTTCCTTTAATCAGGCGAGCTGCCGGATTCTGTACCAGCTGCAGCTTCCGAACTGTCTTCAAGGGTAACCCCATGTAGAGCACATTACAGTAGTCTAGACGAGAGGAGACCAGGGCATGTACTACCGATGGGAGCAGATGGTTGGGATGGAAGGGGTCAGCCGCCGTATCAGATGGAGTTGGTACAGCACTGTCTGGCTCACAGCTGACACCTGAGCCTCCATGGACAGCTGGGAGTCCAAAATGACTCCCAGGCTGCGCACCTGGTCTTTCAAGGGTAGCCGTACTCCACTCAACACCAGGTCAACATCCCCCAGCCTCCTCTTGTCTCCCACCAAAAGTACCTCAATCTTGTCAGGGTTCAGCTTCAGCTCCAGAGAATCCCCAAGCATGTTCAGGAATCCATTCAGATCCATAAGACGCCTGGAGCGGACCATTTTAATGGGTCCTCCACCCCTGCAGAGGGGTTGTGGAACCGAGAAGTCTAACATCACCAGATAGTGATCTGACCATGACAAGGGGGTGGTGTATTATATACCCCCAACTTCCAGAACGCTCCCCGCTTCTCCAGAAACAAACACAAGGTGTAGCGCATGACCGGCTACATGAGTGGGCCCAGTTAGAATATGGTGCAGCTCCCAGGAAGCCATGGTCTCTATGAAGTCCCGAGGTGCTCCTGTGAGGATGGCCTCTGAATGTACGTTGAAGTCCCCCGACACCAATAAGTTAGGGGACTGTACACTCACATCAGAGACCACCTCAAGCACCTCGGCCAGGGAGTCAGTTGTGCAGCGGGGTGGACGGTACACGAGCAGAATCCCCAGACTGTCCTTCGGGCCCAACTTCTAGTACATCCACTCGGCAGCCTTGGTCTCTCAGAGAGGGGGTCTGGTGAAGACCAAGGACTCTCGGTAGATAACAGCTACTCCCCCTCCCTGATCCCCAGCCCTCGGCTGCTGTGCATACGAAAATCGAACTGGACACATGGCCGCCAGAGTTGGAGCAGTGGCCTCAGCCAGCCAGGTCTCCATAATACATGCCAGGTCTGCACCCTCATCCAGGATCATGTCATGGATGAGGGATATTTTCTGGGTAACAGACCTGCCATTGCAGAGCAGCAAATGAAGGCCAGAAGATGGAGTCACGCCTCCCCCAGCCATCCTTTGGCTCTGGACAGGCCCAGAACAGGGGCAGATATTACCCATCTCCCCCTTGTTCCCCTTACCTGGCATGGCCTGCCCTTCGTGCTCCGCCAGCGCCTGCTGCCCAGCCTCGGTATGTTTTGGCCTCCAACGCTTCCCCCACTGCCTCCATCAGGTGGATGCATGCCCCCTGGCTCCTGCCTATCAGGCAGGCTACCTACCCCTAAAGCACAGCAGCATCCTCCAGAATTTTTTTTAAAAAAATTAATTAAAAAATCCCCTTTAAAAATACTGCCAGGCAGGAGTCCACAGTAGGGATAGTGGTGGTGGCACAGCAGGCACACCTCTTCCCCAGTGGTGGCAGCTTCTCCTGCAGGCCCTGGCTGTCCCAGGCCACCTCAGCCAGCCAGCTTATGTAGCCCCTCCAGGAAGGGGCAGGTGGAAGCAGCACAGCTGGCTCAGTACCTGTGGGCCTGGTCTTGAAGGGACTGACGGTCTGCTGGGGAGAAGTCCGCAGGGAAGGCCTGGTGTTGGTGGCGGCAGCAGCCACAGCAGGCCCAGCAGCAGCAGGCACGCCTCTTCCCCGGTGGTGGCGGCTTCTCCTGCAGGCTGTGGCTTGATCCTGTGACATTGCAGTTGGTCCTTAAACATGGTTAAGGGATAAGTACTACATCTGCAATGGTCCTACATCTTGATTATCTTTTTTTCCTGTGCTGTTGCATGTACATTTTTTTCAGGATAAGTCTGACAGAGCCAGTATGGTAGTCACTGTGTCATTTTGGACTTTCTTGTTTATTAATGTAACGTTCATTACAATATTATTCAGCAGTTATTTCACATTAATGTACTATACGTATCTGATCCCATGAAAGCCAGTATCAAGTGACATTTGAAAACAAATTGTATGGGCAGCTTCTATTGAGTACAGTTGTACATTGGGAACAATCCCATATCAATCATGTGTAGTATAATTACTTTTATTTATTATATGCCACAATTTTATTCAAAATGCAATTTCAGCCTTGCTCTAGTATTTTAAAGCCATCTTAAGCAATTATATGAAAAATAAAAGTTCAGACTAACCTTCTTTTAACAAAGTAAAGTCCGCTTTACTTTCTGATTTATTTTAATTCAGTTCTTTTCTGGCATTTTGGATTTATCTGCCATAGTATTTTTACCTAATGTTTTGTTGGTGGCTTGGTCTTTTGGTCCTATTTATTTCAATTCTTCTTCCATAATCTGTCTTATCTAGTTGAAATTTCTATGCCTTGTCATAGAATAGTAGGGTTGGAAGGGGCCTACAAGGCCATCGAGTCCAACCCCTTCTTCTGTTCTAGTCTTCTGTTCTACCATCCGCTTAATTTAACTGCATTACAAGGCAGTCCTATGGGGGTGGGAAAGAGAGTATCTGAAGTGGAGGGCCCTGCCAGGCTTATGCTAGCAGGGCAGAAGGTGTGTGGGGTGGCATTTTTCTGTTTATTTTTATTGGCCAGTTGTTTTCCTTCAGATTTAAAGACTTAAAGGGAGGGGGGAACTTGAATGACATTTCTGCTTTCCTTCTTGTTTGTATAAGTTCTTCAGCCACATAATTGTGCCTTTCTGCATGGCTTCTACTTAAGGCGACTTTTGCAAGTCATCAACGTTCCTACTGAAAAATTATACAACAGAATCTAAAATTGCTAATTTTTGTTCTGAGAAACTCTTAGCATATATAAAAAGATTTAAACAAGAATTATACTATAATAGTGCATTCTAAACTACATTATACAAAGAAAGATTTAGAAATATTTGTGTTCATTGCATGACTTTCTGGGATTTTAGGATGTTAGTCTCAATTACATATAATTACTGTGATTTAAAAACCAAAACCAAATCTAAAATGAATCTATTGATTGTTGCAGAATGTTATGTATTAAAATATTTATACCCCAACTTCCAGTCCCAAAGAGCCCCAAAGCAGCTTACAAACATTAGGTTAAAAACCATTTTTAAAGATCTATTGCAAAACAAAGAGCAAAAACAGACATTCAGCAACACAATAAAAAAATCATACGGGTGGTGGTGGTGGGGAGGGGAGAATATGCTAGTTTTATAACTTTCTTTGAAACCGTGTTGTTCTTACCTCAGGGTTTTGCTATTTCTCAGAGCGAGTAGTTTATTGAGGGTTATCGCTAATGAATGTTTTACATTTGTGTTGACAGGAAGTATCTTGACTATGGAGGTGAAACCATGAAGAAGTAGCAGGAAGAATAATAATGTTTTTCCGAAATCGTTTTCTGTTCTTGTTGGCCTTGGCAGCCTTATTAGCCTTTCTGAGCCTTAGCCTACAATTCTGTAAGTATAACTCATCTGTTTACAATATAGGTCAGAATTGTAAAGCCCACACTCTTTACATTGAGTGTCTTGCAACTGCTACGTGGCTTCTGTTAATTTGGGTTAATTTGGCCTACTGTCTTTTTGGACCCAACTTTTCTTCATGGGTCAAATACAGGGAACTAGACCAAAGGAAATTGATATCGTGTGTGTGTGTGTGTGTGTGTGTGTGTGTAAGTAATATGGGAAATCAGTGCTCCTTCTTTCCACTTTCAGAATCTGTTCTGTCTGTGAATTCTGCACACACTCCAACTAAACGAGTGCTGATTATGGTAATGGAGGGTAAAGGTGATCTGTTTGGATATTTGGCAGTCAGTGTGAAATTGGGAGTGTGGTTTCTATGCAAAATGATGTCTCCTGCCACTCCCCAACTCAATGATCTACCATCTTTTTGGGCGTGTGGGCGCATTTGGCAATTTGAGAAACTGTCCTGGGCACCACCCCAAAATGGTTGCCATGGCAGATGGCTAGTCACAAAGGACAAATAACCTATCAAAAAGACTGAGTACAGATCAGAGGATTACTAAACAGAGGACACTAAACAACTCCTTTGAGTATACAGTTTTCAGCACCAACAGAAAACAATTTCACACAAGTCAAACTTTTTCTCCCCCATATCTCTTTTTCTATCTCACTCTGAGTCACCACCTGCGTTCATTCTCTCTCTCTCTTTCTCCCTTCCTCCCCCTCTCTCCCCCATCCATCCATCCTCCATCCATTCTTGCAGGCACATACCCTGTGCATCCATTCATACTCACTATATTCTTTAGGATCCCTCCAAAATTTCCTTAAACCCTTTTATCACATTCATGCAGTTCCTACCCATTAAGACATACAAACATAATCTCACATAAACTCCCCAAATCACCAGGTTGCTCCCAGCTGGCTTTCTCAACCCCTGCTGGCTTTCTGCTGGCTTCTCTGACTGGCTTACAACTGCCCTCCCTATTCCCCTGCTATTTTCTCTCCCCACCCACCAGCTTACCAAATAAAAGTGACAACATGAGTCCCTTTCCTCACTCCTCCCATCTTCTTCTTGGTGGCTAGGTGTGCTTGCAGAAGACAGCTTTGGCCTACAGCCACCTGGCATTTTCATTTCCTAAGAATGCCTCTGAGCCCCACAGGTGGCCCAGAGGCATTAATGGGAAATGAAGATAGGAGCAAATGGAAGCTCTCACTTCATTTTGAAGCAGTAAAGTTGGCAGTAAAGCTAGTAGTAAAGTTGGAGGGGTAGGGCACCTTTTTATTTAAGTTGGATGGGTAAGACACCTTGGCAGGCACCAAGAAAAGTGTCTGGGGGTGCACCAGTGCCCGCGGGCACCACATTGCTTCCCTGTTTTACTGTGTATGATGTTGTAGTAAATCCTCTTGAACATTATATTAAAATGTTTTCTATAAATAGAAATGCATTAAATAGAACTATTTACATTTTAGAAGACATGTAGGATTTTATTTAATATCCTTAGTAAAGCATGAAATGTCAGGATGATTCTCAAATACCAGAGTTTCATAATATGCTGGAGACAAAGGAAAAAATGTGTAAGTGCGTATTTATATTGGAACCTAGATGTGGAATTTGCTGTTTATACTCGCAACATAGCCTCATTTTCCAGGGTTGGCACACTATAAATCCTTAGAGTGTACGGTTTCCAACAAGAGTGAGTTGGTCCTGAGCTGGCCTTAGTTGACTAGATATGTGCATATGTGTCTTTGGAACAACTGATCTCAAGAAGGTTTTCCCATAGCTAGTTGGAATTGTACTGAATGTTGTTGGCCTGGTCTGCCAGGTTTGTCTCTTAACAAAATTGCATTGGTCTTAAAAATTCTACTTTCTCTGTTCTTTAGATTACAGGCTACAAAATCCTTCTTCTATATAACCTGTGAACTGCCCTTGCATATTCAGAGAGAATGGCTTGGTTCACACATAACACTAAGCCATGGTGTAGTTTGTTGAAATCTGGTTTGTTGTGCCTGATCCCTGCAGACAACCATGGCTTGTTAAACATCTACAAACCTCAAATAGAATTCATGGTTTGTAGTTGGCAAAGGAAGAATGGATAAGAAGGAGTCCATCGGGCATTCCCGATCTGCCAAACTGTGATTTGGCAGTTGGGTACTGTAGTATCTGAAACTCGAACAGTGGTTACTCCTTGCAGAAACTGCACTATCTGTACCATCTATAATCATATAACCTTTGCATGCTTGCATTTACCGAAAAAGTTCCATTAAAATCAATTGGATAAATCATTCTAAACATCATTATTTTGGTTTTAACTCAGACAGAATAATTTTACAGTAACAAACATTTACATAAGTTCATAATACATAAAAGCTCTCACAGTAGTTTCCGTTCTATCAATTCAAAAATAGTTACTTCCTATATTTGTGAGGTCTAATGTTTTTAAGGAAAGGACTGGAAGCCAGCTTTATTCTTACTGACAAGGGACAAACTGTTAAACTGAAATTGTCTGAGCCATAAAATAGGGTGAATAAATTATGAATTCATCATACCTGAGTTGATAAATGCTGCAAATGTGGAAAAATAAAGCTGGCCTTAATATATCTTTTTTGAGCTGTTGTATTTAAATCTGTTTCCTGTTTTACAGGGAAGGTCAAACAGAAGACATTACACTGTCTGTAATAGTAGTTTGACCATTTGAACAGGGGTGGGGAATAAGCTGTATGCTGGGTCCTGTTAATGTGGCCATGTCTTAATTTGGGCCTATATTCATCCCTGTTCATATGGGCTGTGTGGTGTGTTTGGAGAGGGGGTTTATAAGGGGCGTGGCTGTAAAAGCATATACCAGCCTTCCCCAACCTGGTGCCCTCCAGATGTTTTGGACAACAACTTCCAGCATTCTTGGTCATGTTGGCTGGGGCTGATGGGAGTTGAAGTCCAAAACAGCTGGAAGACACCAGGTTGGGGAAGGCTGGCTTAGAAAAAGTTGGCCTTCCTAAGCGAAGTCCATTAACTCTGAAGTCAGTTGCTGTAACTTCAGTCCATGGAGAAAGTTTTGCTCATGATCATAGGGGTGACACTTCTTGCTTACTATGTAGCATTTGGCTACATTGGGAAAAAGCAACGTTTTCCTCTGACACTTGTCTCTGCATGGGAGGCACAAATTTAGCCACACATTTGTGTGACAGGAAATACAAATGCCTGTACAGGAGATGATGTACACCCTTGAATTATGCCTACCTGTTACTGGTACACTCTATAATAATTTCACAAATATAGGATAACTTTCTTTTGGTTATTCCAACTTTCCATCCATTGCACTTTATGCTGCTATGGACTGTATAACACTGTTTAAATAATTGCCATCCATTTCAAATTGACTTCAGAGCGAGATATGGAGTTGAGTCTCTAGGGAACAGATAGGCTAACAAGGTGAGCCATTATCTGTCTATGAACAAAACTGTCCTGATTGAGCAGTGCAAAAGGACAATTTGCAATGGGAAGAAAAAACGGTGGAGGAGCTTAAAGTAATGCTGGTCACACATGCAGCAACTGGTGTAGGGTGGCCCATGAATCCTGCTGAGCCTTGAGAAAAAGAATGGGAGCTCAAAGAAGGGGAAGTGTAGATGTTGGCCAAGCAGAAGGAGGAGGAAAACAAGTTGGAGTGAGAGCGGATCTGGCTGCAGGTTGAGCAACTGAAAGCCCCAAAGGAACAACTGAAAAACCAAGAGCTAAACTGGGAGCTCTTAAAGCAACTGGTGGTACCTGAAAAATTATGGCTAAAGTTACTAAAGCTAGCCCATGATGTGCCATGCACAGGACATTTGGGAAAAAAACAAGACTAAACAAAGGTTAATCGCAAATTCCTTCCCCCTCAATTGAAATAGCAGGTTTTAAAGCATTAATTCCCTAAAGGCTGTAAAGTGCTTTCCTGAAGCTGCAATTCTGTGTTGTTTGGTTTATTGCCATTAGGAAGTAACTACTTCCACCTTCGATCACCAGATCCTGCACAGCATCGGGTTAGAAAGGGGGCTGGGTTCCCATCCCTTCGTTTCCCCTCTGTTTTTCCCAGCACAAACATATGTGTGTCTACTCAGAAGTAACTCCCATTGTGGTCAATGAAGCTTGTCCCCAAAATGCGCACTCCCAAAGTTACTAGATTCCCATGAACTGAACGCATTTAGGCTTTGAAGCTTCGATTAATCACATCATCGGCTGATCAGGGCAGAGAGAACATTGTGTTCCTTTAGTGATTGTTCTTTAACAGAGAAAATAATGCTGGGTGGGGTGGGGAGACTGAGGGAGAGATGGAGAAGGAGAGTGATTTATGTAATGACACAGGAGGAAACCTGGGATTTTATGGAAGATGAAAGTGTGGGAGAGCCTGGAAGGGGGGAAGCCTCTCTTACTGGTTGAGCAGCCACTGCCCATCAGATGACATTCGCTCCAACCTCCCCTACCTGGAAGTATGTTCTGTGAAGTGACTTTTACTGGTGTGATGCACGTGCTCGTGGAGCCCTGCACAGAGCAAAGCTGGCTCCCTGAAAAATCCGGGTAAGCCATGATTGGCTTCTCCTTTCATCTGCCTTTGTTGCTGTGGAGAAACCCCCTTGACATATGTGGTTAAGGAAAAGTCTGCAAAAAAGCCAAAAGTGGTGCATGCAAATATGATAATGCCATATTATTCAAGAGGTGGTGTGGTTTTACAGGTACATAGGTTACCTGACGAAAAAGTGGAGAAAGAAGAGGGAAATGGCAATATAGTACCTTTATGGGACAAAGATAAAGCTATTAAAAGCTTGGATATACCTAACAACAAAACAAAAAAGGTTAGATCATTCTTGGGACTTGCTGGGTATTGTAGAAAATTTGCACCCCATTTCAGTGAAATTGCTGGACCTTTGTCTGATTAACAAATAAATGTATACCTTTAATTTCAAGACCTGCTTTAAAGGCACCTGACTCTGGAAAGGCAGTTATTGTAGCCACGGATGTTTTAGAAGCCGGCATTGTAGCTGTATTGCTACAGGAACATGACAAGATCAAACACCCAATAGCCTACCTGAGTAGGAAACTCTTGCCAAGGGAAAGAAACCTGTCCACCATCCAGAAAGAACGTTTGGCAGTGGTGTGGGCTGTGGACAAGCTCAAACCCTATATTTTTGGGCAGGAGTTTACTTTATGGACTGATCAGCATGCCTTGCAATGGATCCTGACTATGCAAAATACCAACTCAAAGCTCCAGAGATGGTCCTGGATGTTACAGGAATTCCAGATGAATATTGAGCATATTCCAGGGAAGATGAATATTATTGCAGATGCTCTTTCCTGAAAGTAAAGACTGTTCTGTTGCCTTCTGTTAAGTTGGACATTCCACAATTCTCCTTGGTTAAGAAAAATTGTTCCACTTTAAAAGTAGCGGGGGGGAAGATATGAAGGTTTGAGGCCTACGGATGCAAGGAAAATGGTCCTAGAGGCCTGGGGGGGGTTTTGTTCGGAAGGGTTAACCCTGAGAGGAGTAGTTTCATTTCCCTGGTTAAGTTTCAGTTTCATTTCCCCAGTTAAGTTTCATTTCTTCAGGTTTGAAGCAGTACTTTTGGTTTTGAGGGGGGAGGTTCTATAAAGTCAGTGAGAGCCAGTAAGAGCAGAGTTGGGGATACCAGAGCCTGAAGATGGAGCAGGAAGAAGCAGCCTGGAGAAGTCTAAGCACAGCTAGGGTAAAGGAACTTGCATTTTCCAACTTTTATTTTCTCTAAATGCCTCTTGTGGCACTCAGATGTATTGTGTAAATATCTTTAGTTGAGATTTGCTTGCTTTAATTTACCAGTAAACTGTTGTGGTTAAACCCTGTGTCTTGAGTGTCAATCACATCACCCATACAGCCTAACCCCCACGTTTTTGGAAAGGGGAAGGTTAAAGAAGGAAGGTCGAACTTTGAAGGAGGCAAAAGATACTTAAGGAGTTGCTCAGGGGATCCAGGTCATAAGGGGAACCCTGACAGTCACCCTGGTGGATGATCTTCACTTGGGAATCAATAGGGAGAGTGCATCCCTATTGGTTCTTTTGGTCTTCTCAGTGACATTCTATATCATTGACCATGGTATCCTTCTGGATTGCCTGATAGAGTTGGGGGTTGGGGGTACTGCTTTGCGGTAGTTCTGCTCCTTCCTCTCAGGATGGTTTCAGATGGTGTTGCTCAGTGATAGTTGCTCCTTGAAAAAGGAGCTGTTATGTGGAATCCTTCGGGGTTCAGTCCTATTCTCATTGTTTAATATTTACATGAAACCACTGGGAGAGATCATTAGGAGATTTGGGGCCGGGTGTTATCAGTATGCTGATGACACCCAAATCTATTTCTCCTTAACATCTTTATCCAAGGAAGGTATGATTTCTCTGAAAAACTGCCTGAATAGCTAAGAATGTAAAAGAAGTTGTGTGTGCAAACTATTGTATCAGTAAAGCAGAAATTTGGTTGAAGCAATGGGGCTGAATGGCTGCATTGTACAGGGCCAATTCCAGTGGTGGGCATGGCCAGAGCCCAAAGTGCATGGGTTACCCCTTTTCTCTTTTTTTCTGCCACCCTCTTATTTCTCTCTCCTCCCCCACACTCCCCCCACCAGCAGCCTGCTAGGGAAGGGACAAATGGATCTTGCTGGAGTTCTGAACTGACTGCATGTAGAGGTCTTTTGAAATGTGTCCGAGTTCTGCAAGTTGCCCACCTGTAATCTAAAATCGGTGTTGACTCTGCAGCTTGTGGGCTGCATAGTTCACTCTGCTGCAAAGATGAGTTGGGTGCTTTTGTTAAATAGAGCACAGTGCTTGGTATTTAGAAGAGAGTTATGAAGCTCCTAATAAATTCAGCAAAATGTGTTGGGGTGGATCCAGACATAGCCATGCTTAAAGTAGACCCACTGAAATAAGTTACATTAGTCATGGTTTAAATGGGTCTACTCTTAAGCGTGATTAAAGGTACAATCCTATGCACGTTTAGACAGAAATAAGTCTGTCTGAACAGAGTTATGCTGGGAGTTGTAGGTATTGTCTCTGTCTAAACATGCATGGGATTGCACCCTAAGTCATTGATTTGGATCCAGAATTGCATGAGCAGAAGGCAAAGTAATTTTCCTGTCCCATTCTTCTTACTGCAGCTCCCTGTGCTTTCTGAATACTCTCTCCAGAGAGCAAGCTGCAGGCCTCCACATATATCCTACACTGTTTTGATGCTTACCCAAACTTCTAGGGGCTACAATGAGGAGGAGGACGAGAAGGAAATAGGAAAGCTTTGTTGTGCAAATAGCCTTCTGCTCACACCACTCTGGATCCAGTCCATTGCATGATATATAATATTTCTATGCTATGATGTATTATTTCTGAAGATCTTCCTTATTGTGAGAGATGGAGTGCTACTTTATTATAATCCACATCGTCTGTATATTTATGGATATATTATGAATCAACAATTTGGGGTGGGTTAGGGTATTTTAGAAAATGTTTTTATTGTAGAATTTTATTGTTTTAAACTGTTTTTTTTGTATGTTGTACATCGCCCAGAGTGGCTGGGTGACCAGCCAGATGGGCGATTAATAAATTTAATAATAAATAAAATAAATAAATAAAAAGTCACATATGTTTAATTCTTAGTGAGCACTAGAAGTACATTTGTTCACCCAAAGCAGCATTTCATGTTGCCTGCTTCATTATCCAAACCTAAAAATACAAAAGACAAAATAATGAGATAATCAGTAAATTGAGAGAAGTTCAGTTATTTTCCCCATGTGATGGGCAACCCCCTCTCCCCATTTCCTGTGCAAGTAGGCAAGCCTTGCTGCAGCGTGCCAGGATTTTCCCTTCCCTGGTGCTTTTTGACTGCTTTGATGTTTACATTGGCAGAATGCCTGTTGCTTTATATTTAGCATATGCCTTGATACTGTATGGAGTGCCTTTCTCATCATCCCTCAGCTGTTGGCTTCTGTGGAAGTTTTGCACATCCATTTTGGTTCATTCTGGTGGAATCTACTTTGGAGGGTTTTCATTCATGCTGCTCGTCTCCATTTTTATTTATATTTCATGTTTACTTGGGATTGAGGTTGCTGCAGAACCTATTTATTTTTAATTCTCTTTTCATAATCTCGTGCCAGAACTGTCTGTTGTTTAACTAGTTAAGTACCCACCAGGATGACAGGTAGGTATTTGTTTTCACCCTAGAAGTTCAGGGATATGGGAAAGTAAAGGGTCTGTAACAGAGTATTAGATTGGGAGACTTGACGCAGAGGTCATTTAAATGATGTGTTGCTTCCTTGCTCTGTAGCAAATGCTACAAATTATAGCTCTGACCTAACAATTTGTGTCCATGGTTGGATTCTTGTAAATATTCCAGTAAATATACAGATGAAAGCAATTCCAAATGAATCATTCACAGACCATACTCAATGATGACCTCTGAGCTGCAGCTGTCTGGGAATTCAGCTCATGAGATGGTCTACAAGCAAATTGTATTGATTAAATTCTAGCAAAACATTTTTCAGCTGAATGCACCTTAGATCACCATTTATAATTGAAGAGCCATACTTCAGATACACATGTTATATCAAAAGTGCTGGGGAGAAAGGGTGGAAAGAGGAGAAAACAGTGGTACACATCAGCAGGCAATAACTGTAGGTTTTGTTGATGGCCGAACATGCTTTTGCTGTATGAATTATTTCTGTGAGAATGGAGAACCTCAGCAAATGCTTGTTTTCTAGTAATTCACTACTGCCTGCCAACTTTGTCATGCAAATGTCTGCTCCACAATATTGTTAGGAGGAAAACAATTGGGTACTCCATGTTGGAGCTGCAATGTACAGTTCTGTCATAAATTATTGTTTATTACAAATATTTTTAAACAGTCCTTCATCCTTGCAGATACAAGCATGGTGCACAAAATAGGCATGGGTTCAAACAGTCATCTTAAAAGCACAGTGGCATCCATCACAGTTTGCTTGGTCTGTTATGGTAGACTATTTCTACATGAATACCCCAGCATGGTGACTTCTATTAGTAATCATAAATTATTTTACGGTAGCAGTTTCAATTTTCCACACGCCAGCCCTTAGGTAGCCAAAGTGACAGTACCTATGCACAAAGGAAGTTATCAGCAGATTCTGGAGAACCCTGAAGTATACAGAAGTACCCCTCCCCAGAAAATTCTTTAGAAAAAAAGTGGGGGGAACCTGTCCCCCAAATTGACCAGTAAAGACTGGTGGGAAAATGGAAAACTGTGGGGAGGGGGAATGGAATGAAGTGGCTGGAATCAAGAACAGGGACCATTGCACACTGCAGTATTTTGTTACAGGTTCCACATTTCCCCTAAGGTTCAGGTTTTCTTCTTTCTTAAAATCTCCCTATGCTTTTCCTCCCACCCCTTGGTAATGAATGTTCTTATATTTGTTGAACTTTAATTTACTCACCTGGCTCCTATGCTAATCTGCCTGTTGCCAAGCAACCAAAATCTTGACTTGTAGCAGTGTTTTGAGGCTTTACCTACTTTTCTCTTCCTGCATTCATGTTTTAACTTTTTGTCCTCCCTCAGTTCTTCATAACTGTCTCATGTTTGATGTCTATCTTAAATAATATCTATGTTCCTTCTGCTTGACTGTGTTCAGCTTTTGTCCTCCTTCCCTGCTGGCTTAGATGTATCAAAGCCTAGAATTAGAAACAGATTGTCTCAGAATATTCACAGATCTTTAGATGGTTGGAAATGTATCATAACATCTATTGAAACATTTCTGTTTTACATGGGAATTTCTGAAAAAGAGAAGGTAGGGAGAGGGGAATTATTTAAGCTGTGCACTTTTTAATGAAACATTTGTCTTCGTGTAACAGTAGTTGCCTTTTGTGATGATATAAAGCAACAGTTTAGGCCAAAATTGTGTATTTGACAGAAAAGGGACTTGTAAGGATATGTATTAAAGATGCAGACTCTGTATCCTGCCACAAACACCACATATGCTAGATTTCAGTGCTATTTCAGGAACCATTTTAATGTATTCAAAGATTACTCATAATGAAGGAGATAAATGCAAAAACAAAAACGTTTGAGAAAACATCTACACCACAGTTGGTGGTTAAAGATACTTTGTTTCTGTTACGGTTTATTTGAACTCCCTGAAAATGAACATTGACTCAATTCAGACATTATGTTAGTGATGACCAAAACCATGATTTGGAGGAACAGAAATGTGCCATGGGCCTGTGTGCTCCCTGCATCTTCCCTCATCTTTTCCTGGTTTGCATTACTATAGATCATGTGATACCTTAATTGTACAATCTATGGTGCTATACTAACCATGGTTTGCCTCAAAACTATTATTCAAGACCATGTTTTGAATGTTACGTCAGTATTACTCTTCCTAGGACAAATAAGGCATATGCACTTTTGTTGTCTGTGCATGTGCATTCTTGTAAGTCTATGTAGGATTGTTTTCCTGCAGACTTTTCCACAATTAAATGCAGTGTATTTGGAGACGGCAGCAAGCCCCTCCGAAACAATTTGAAGAGAATTATTGTATTCCCTATCTCCTCCATAATACATCCTTCTGTTTGTTTGTGTTACTTCAGGCATTCTTAGAATTCTGTTATTAGAACGTTTTAATTTTTTTATTAAATCTTTAAAAAATCTTAAGGACTCTCACGTTTCATAAGGGTTCATAATTTCAGCTTTGATTAGTCCATCACTGCTTCATGTATGTAGTTTTACCACCAGTTATTCCTAGCTTTGATTTGCAACCCCCCCCCCCCAATCCAAGATATGTGTGGGCGCACACTCTCTCTTGGCAGTTACACACACACACGGATACATACTTATTTTTTCTATGATTTCTACAGGCAAGATGGAAATAGTACAATATCTGTAATAGTCACCTTTTATATTTATTCTTGATATCTATTCATCTACCACAAAGCAGCGATGGTCCTATGCACAATAAAGTTATTTTTTATTTTTTCCCTTTCATGGTTTAGCTGTAGGTTTCCTTCCTAGTCTTCTGTTTTTATTATAATGACTGTGCAGGTCAGTATTGTGGTCTCATTATGCCAGCAACCACTATGTGTAATGTAGTTGCAATCTTAGGCACTCCCAGTAGCTATCAAAAACAAAATAGTTGTAGAAATGAGCACTGAAAGGATGCCAAAGGCACCCCCATGTTAGCCATACAGAGAAGGCATCAATCAGGTACCAGTGTCACAATAAAATCACCTCCTCCACTCACACAACATGCAAGTGGGCCAGGAAGGTCAGAGAATGTTATCCCAGTGCAGGCCCACCCTGTCACAGAAGGCAGGAGGGTATAAACTGACACCTACGACCATAGATGGGTTCAAATCTGCAGGAGCACAGGCTGCTTGGTTAATGGATGGCATTTTTCAGGCTAACAGCCTGAGTAGCTAGATAAAGGAGGAGTGCCACTGAGTTATGGCGACTGCCTACAGAACCGTTCGGCAAGAGCATCCGAAAACGCTGCTGCTGCTCTGCTCCCCTTGCGTGATCTCTGAGCAAACTTGTTTTCCTGCCACATTCAGCTGTGTCTCTGACTCCCCTGCCCCCTAGCGTGGTGCCCAAATGGTTTCACCTGTGGTTAAATCTTCACTTTTCTATGAAAAAGCAAAGTTGCGCAACTACCCAGTAGTGCATGTGGTGGCTTCCCATAAAGGGAACCTATATATTAAATTTCTCTAAGGAGTTAGAGCCCTCTCCCCTTTGGTAGAATGCTCCCACAGGTAGATTTAAGACCGTATTAAGCAAGCCACTTAAGCTGCTTTGTATACCAGTAAAAAGATTCTTTTTAGATTTGGCCTGTTGCTGGTGAGGGGGGAGACAGCAAAAGCTTGGAAATTGGGGCAGCGGAATAAGGAATAAGGGGTATGGTTACCCTTGAAAGACCAGGTCCGCAGCTTGGGGGTCATCTTAGACTCCCAGCTGTCATGAAGGCTCAGGTGTTAGCTGTGAGCTGGACAGCGCTGTACCAACTCCATCTGATACGGCGGCTGCGCCCCTACCTTCCCAACCATCTGCTCCCATCGGTAGTACATGCCCTGGTCTCCTCTCGTTTAGACTAATGCGCTCTACGTGGGGTTACCCTTGAAGACAGTTCGGAAGCTGCAGCTGGTACAGAACGCGGCGGCTCGCCTGGTTAAAGGCAGCTGCTGGCAAGATCACATCACTCTAGTGCTGAAGGAGCTGCATTGGCTACCAGTTGTTTTCTGGGCCAAATTCAAGGTGTTGGTTTTGACCTTTAAAACCCTATACGGCTCCAGCCCAGCCTATCTCAAGGAGCGCCTCCAGCAACACCAGATAGGCTGCTCAACAAGATCAGCCTCGGATGGCCTTCTCCCTGTTCCATCAGCCAGGACAGCTAGGCTGGTGAGGACGAGGGAGAGTGCCTTCTCTGTGGTGGCCCCCACTCCGTGGAACTCCCTCCCTAGGGAACTCCGCCATGCCCCCTCTTTAATGAGCTTCCGCCATGCATTAAAAACATGGTTGTTCAGGCAGGCATTTGGGATGGGCTAGGGTAATTTTGATAGCATCACTGATGCAATGAATACGAACTTGAGCACGCTCCGGGAGAGAGCGCAGGACAGCAAGGCCTGGCGTGCTATGGTCCATGGGGTCACGAAGAGTCGGACACGACTGAACAAGGGTAATTTTAGAAATGTGATGTTTTTAATGTTGAATTTTATTGTGTAAACTGTTTTTATTGTTGTACATCACCCAGAGTGGCTGGGTGTCCAGCCAGATGGGCGATTAATAAATTTAATAAATGAAGGAAGGAAGGAAGGAAGGACGGACGGACGGACTGACTGGGGAAGAGGGAGTAGGAGCCGGAAGGGAAGGAAACAGTTTGTTTCACCTGTGGTTAAATCCTCTCTTTTCTATGAAAAAGCAAAGGTGCACATTTATCCAGCAGTATAATGGGAACCTATATTTTAAATTTCATGCCTATCCTGCAAAGTTTCAAGGAGATGGAGCTCCCCACCCCCATTTTGTTGCACATGGGTGGAGATAGGGGACCTGGCGAAGGCTAGGAAAGGGATGGTGCGAGGGATGGTGGGATATGGTTTCCATTGCAAAGGAAGTTGGGATACCTGGCTGGCCAGGCGGGAGGACTACAGGAGGAGGAGGGGCGAAGGGGGGGAATAAACCACACCACATAGCTTGTTTGCCTGATTTTCTGATGGGAGCACAGTAGGTTGTTTTGCAAACAACCTACTCTGCATTGCTTATCACCCACCATGAGTTAGTGTGACGTGCGAACAGGCCCACTGACTTGCAGGCCTGATAGGGTATTGTGGTGAATAACAAAGCAGAAGAGGAACTGATTTACAGAGGGGTATTCCAGAGATCAAGAGGGACTGCAGCATCTGGAGAGCTGGGTGAAGCTGAGAGCCTCATGTAACTAGGCTGAGGACCTCAGGCCCCCAGATCAAAGCGGTCTTTCATTCCACATACTCAGTTGAGCTCTTCATCTATTATTGTTTCCCTTGGGTCTGCATTTTGGTATTTTTCTGTTGGGCAAGATAATATGGTCACTCACCTATACAATATAGGAGTTGTATTGAAACTATTGTTCTATCTGCATTTGGCTCTGATGTATAAGGATGAATACATCATGAATGTTTGGCTAGAGATGCCAAAAGATGCATGGAGTGCCTGCTTTTCACCTTGAAAGTAGCTGTGTCTGCTGTTTCCTTCATTAGTCCATGGGAAAAGATAACTTGCATTTTTGGGTTTGTGGCGATTGGGTTTCCATTTCTGCAACCATGTCCCCTTTGTCAATCTGATAAAATGCCCAGAGTGTAAGGAGATAGGTGAGATGCCAACTGTTCTTGTTGTTGCTGCTGTTGCTACATTACCTTCTTATTATAGTCAGTTATTGGATCTAAATTGTAGAGAACTAAGATCACCTTGTTACAGTAACAAATGAGGATCTCATGATGCCTTTAAAGATTTAACAGATTTGTAGCATAAGCTTTCTAATATCAGTTGTGATCAATTTCTTTGGGATAAGGCCAAGGCAAGCTTAACATACATATAGATATATTTGCCAGCATGTTATACAACCATCTTGTGGAAATATGTGAGCTTCTGGAGAAACGGTAACAAAAATAAAAATAAAATACAGTGTTATTCCTTAATATATACTTGTAAGAGTATAGAACAAAAATGGGGCAGGAATAGAAAACTGAAATGTTGGCCAGAAAGGAGTGTGTAGAGTCCAAAGGAATAGTGTGTGTGTGTGTGTGTGTGTGTGAGAGAGAGAGAGAGAGAGAGAGAGAGAGATCCATCATGCACAAGACTGTTGGCCATATTTCATTGGTGGATGAGGAGGCAGTCTTTGTCCCTATGTGTTTATTCTGCATAGTAGGGGTGAGGAATGATAGATATTTGAGGTATGGGCTTGCAAGCTGCTAGAACATACCATTGATTTATCATTCACATGTAGAAATTGCATGCAACAGTTGAAGCATCATTTGGTTAAGGGCGTGATCCTATCCAGATGCCCGTCTGACAGGCATCCTATGCAGGGTGGGGGAAGCGTGGAGATGCTTGTCGCTTCTGTGCTTCTCCTGCTCTGCATTTTTGCTGAATGAGTTTTTTTGGTTGATCTAGCTAGGGCTTTGTGGTGGTGGTGGGGGAGGAAGGAGGATGGGGAAGGCTGGGGATAGCTCATACCCCTGCTTCCCCAGTCTCCTCCCTGCCCAGAGAACTGCCCCTTCTTGTCCTCTCTGAGGTTGCTTTTGCAAGCTCAGAGAGGCAGCAGGCGTATTCTCTGCACGCCAGCTTCTAGGGGGAGGGGAATTTGGACTCGTAGGTGCTCCGAACTCGGATCTTGGAATCCAAACTAACCTATGGCCCCCCAGACGCTGTCTAGGGGCCATAGGATTGCTCTCCGCATGGTTTAAGGCCAATCATATGGAAAATAACAAGCAAATAAGTTGAATATTATTTAATTTGAGATAGTCCTTTGGAAGTTCTGGGCTCCCAGGAGATATCTAGTGTCATAATGAAGGGGTAAAAAGACTAATTTGTGAGGTGGTTGTGGTCTAAATCAGTGCAAATGACTTTTAATTGGTGAGAGCCCTTAAATGTCTATATTTCATCTAGTTTTCATTTAATAAAGCTGCAGTACTTTATCTGCCACTTCAATAGTAGTTTCCTCCTAGAGAAAACAAGTCACTACCTTCTGCCAGAATGAGGTTTAGTGTTCACAGTCATTTGGTCCTAGGTCAGGGAAGAGTCTGGTTGTCATGTGTAATTTATATTAATAATGCGCTAACCTACTACTAGTAGTAAAATCTCAATAAATAGAACTATCACATATAGCTCACTCATTGGTTGCTGTTTATTCTTTAGTATTTGGGCAGTTCAAGATCTGCTGATAATTCACAGCTTCCAGTGGGAGCATTTAACGTGTGGAACAGCCCACTTGTGCCTAACTTAGATTTTAGCATCTATGTTTCCCTAGTTTAGTGCTAATCTACATATTTGTTGGGCAAATGGAAATGTCTAGCAGGGCATTTCCTAGAAATATTGTGAATCCTATTTCAGAAGTAAAAAATGACAAAACACAAAAGTTACGCTGTATGATTTGACTATTGGCTTCACATGACCATTGATTTTAAGACCCGTATTAAGACATTGGATTTATTGAAATGCAATTACCTTTTCTTCAGTCTTTTTATTTAATGCATGAAAAGCAGGTGGGATTGCTGATAGACTACTTTGCACTAATTCTAAGGAGAATGAGTAGGTGGAATAATTAATGCCTGCAATATCTTGCTTTAAGAGAATGCATCGAAAGAAATTTGTAGAGATAAATTTGTCACATAATTTCCCTCCTGCCTTGTGGAATAATCTCAGCAAAGACTAATGTGAGTAATGCTTTAGCAAGATGGCCAGTCTTGAATTTAAGGCTAGGATAGCAGTGCTTGCACAGTGTTCTGTACCGTCCACTGTATGGTAAAGTCTGCATAGAAAAAATCTGTCTTGATTTGTGGAAAACATGCTTCTTGCAAGTGAAGTGCCTTGAATAAAAGTCCTTTCCTACTAAAAAGTCAATCTGTTCTGTCAGGAGGAAGTAGAACTATAAATCTCAGGATATCAGGTGGCTATGGAGGCTCAATGGCTGCTTTATCAGAGGCTGGAGCTTTCTGTCTAAGTATACGAGGGAAATAGATCAGCCTAGGCAAATGCAACAACCAGGTGGTTCAAAGCAAGAAATGGGAGACACTGGCCCTGGAAATTTGAGATAAGCATAGGGATGTCCGTCGTGGTTAAAATTCTGGGTCTGATGGATTCCCACGGCACCCCTGACTCAGCCTGCTTTTGCGAGCCAATCTAGGGGTTCGTTCCCCAAATCTGGGAATTTTATCAGGGTTCCTTCCCCACAAATTCCATTTTCCGCTACTTACTGCTGCAATTTGCACAAATTACACAAATTACCACTGTGATTTGTGCAGATTGTGGCTGTAATTCCCAGAAATTGGAATTTAAGAGAAAATCCCTGATAAAGTTCCTCCCTTCCTCCCTGCTGCTGCCGTTGTCACTGTGCAAACCTTGCTGTAGGGATCTCCATCGCTATGGAGTCTTGCCTTTTGGGGGCTCGACGGACTGCCACTACACCCTTGCGTCGACTTGCCTTTGTGAGCTGAGCCAGGGGTTGTTCCCAAAATCCGGGAACATTCCCCTGTTTTGCAGAGGTAGTTCCGTAAATGTCGACTGTAATTTGCGGAACTACAGACTTCCGCAAAAGGGGGGGAATTTCCCCCAGTGCTGCGCACACCCTTTGTGCACTCGTTGCCAGTATAGGCACCAGCAAGGAGAGCATGAGGGTGCGCACAGTGCCGGCGGGGAGGGACAACTCCCTCTCTGCCGCCCATAGCTGGCACCGCGCACACCCACCTCTCATGCTGTGCTTGCCAGTATCGGCATTGTCAAGGAGAGCATGAGGGGTGTGTGCAGCGGCAGTAGAAGTCTGCGAGCTGGCCTGACTTGCGCAGGTCAAGTCAGGCCCGCTTGTGGACAAAGTGAGCCAGAGTCTGGGGGACCGAGCTGCCCAAAGCTTGGTGGCCTTGACCCTCCAGATGGAGTCTTCTGCCATCCCTGCCTTGTTGTATCCCTGCTGGCCCCAGCCCCAGCCTGGACAACAGGGGCTCTCCAGGATGGAGTTGGCACTGGTAGGGAAAGAGGGAAGGTTGTGCAGAAATGGCACACAACCCTCCCTCCCTGTCTCCACCATCACCTCCACTGTGCAACCCTCCCTCCCTGCTGGTGCTAGCTCCAGACTGGAGAATCTCCACTCCCCAGGTTCTGGCTGGCGCTAGCGGTGTGTGTGTGTGTAAGAGAAAGAAGATGGAAAATCTGCCAGCTGGTCCCACTTGCTATGGACTGAGTGGGGCCAGCTGGTGGAAGTTGGAATGGAATCGAGGGGGAGGGGGAGCGCAAACTGATGAAAGCTCGTTGAGCTCTACCCCACAACCGGATTCCTCTGATATCCCTAGGCAGGCACTCTAAGAGTAGAGGCTTCAAAACAAAGGCTACAAAGGACTTGATAGCTCTGAGGTTGGACTCAGGATGGTCAAACAAAATAAAATACGTTTGGCTCTGGGGAATGAAAAGAAGCTTAGGGAATTTCTTTGCCTTTTGCTTGATTTTAAATCTAGCTGGCTATACACAGCAAGAGCTGTACAGTAGAAGATAGTTAGCTACTCGTATATAAAACAAAAGGTATCATGAGGGGTACCCAGGTGGCACCCTTCTAAGCTGTTGAGCAGTCTAGTGGGTGGAATCGCTTCAGGATTGGGCCATATTTCCCACGAACTCTCTGGATTGGCCAATTTAACGGTGCCATCTTGTGTTAGCTGGCTGGGCGGTGACTTGGCAAAGTATAGCAAGGATGTTGAACTGCTTCACATTATTGCTGTTTACATTAAAGCATTCCAGACCCCTCAGAACCCAGTAAATCAGTGTTGTATGGACTTGACTATTGAACTGTAAACCAAGTACAGCTGTGGCATGGTAGACAATCATTCATCCTTAAGGCTCTGTCTTTCAGAGTTTTCTTTTCGCAAACGTAATTAGATACTAGGTTTCTATGACTGTATTTTAGATAAACAGAAAAGAATGGCAGAACTCATAATTTACTGGTGTATGTTACAGTGTATCTGTGTGCCTTATGTCCTCCAAATGTAATGATAGCCCCAGAATTTTGTAGCAGAGTAAAGTATGTTGTGAAAGCAATCATACTGTTCTGTCTTAACACTATATGATCTGCTTCATTGGTACACATGGGTTTTGCTAATGCCTTTCCGAAGGAGAATTAAAATGATAGAACCTAGTTATGATGGTTGATAACTTTTATCTTTAGACTTCTATGTTTATAGAAGGCAAATGTTTATAGAAGTAATTAAAAGAAAATGGCTGGAAAGTGGTTTAGTAGTTCCTGTGCTGTTCACTGAGCGTATTTCTTTCTTCCATAAGTCATGTTTGTTGGATGAAGATTGTTATTCCTCTCTCTGGCTATATTTTTATGAATAAATCTTAATATGTAAGGTAATCCTTTTGATTTTGAACTTTGAAAAGTAGCAACCATGTAGTGGTGGAAAATGTCAAGGTTTAGTTGTATCTGTTTGAAAGTTCTACTTTGACATGCTGACGTTGATATTAACTTGTCTCTTTCTCTTCTGTATACTTAACCATGAAATTTCATTGGGTGTAGTGGATGCACTGGATTTTTGTCTTCAACCTTTTTTTTTGCTGCAGCCTTTTCTTCTCAATCCCATATTGTCTTGGGGCTGTATCCTCCCCATGGCATTAGCCTGGCTCCTTGCCATCTCCCAGATCCCACTTGTTCCTTGCCACCATGCCATTCTTTCTCCCTTGCTGGGAAAGGGCAGCCATAGATATGTGATCAGGTACCTAAAGAGCCACTTGGTGCCACCGCAGAAAAATTTTTTCAAGATGGTGCCACCCCACAGCAAACAAAGTTCTTTTATTGCTACCCAGCTATGTCTATTCTGTTCTTTCAGTGAGGAAGAATGGATGCTGTGGTGGTGATAGGATAACCAATAGTTTTGTGAAATGTATGGAGGGAGAGTAGGAAAAAGATGGGAGGGGATCATTTATTCCATTCAAGGCAGGTCTAATTAGTGCTGTGCCAAAACATTCTTCCAGATTTTTTTTTTTTTACCATTCTCATTCAATTGGAAAGAAAAAAAAAAGATTGCTTTCAAGAAGAAATTCAAAGGAGAAGAGGAGAAATTCTCATGTGGTGGGTTCAGGGTTCTTGTGCTTACCTAACTTATGAGGTGGCTGAGAAGTGTATGCAAGTGACCTGTCTTTCATTGTACGATCATCTCTCTGGAGCTTGTAGCCTTCTCAGCTACCTACACTTCAATTAAAGGTCAGAGGAAGATAATCATGAGGTAACTCCTCCAATAGGGCTTTTTCAGATCAGGAAGTGTGGGCAGCTTGGGAGGCTGCAAAGCAATGGAGAGATGTATAATAGAAAGAAAAACACACACACATTGCATCCTCTGCCACCTAACAGTGATTAGGTAAGCTAAAAAACTTCACCAGAATACATTCTAAATAAGTTATAAAGCACCCTGAAAAAGAGGTAGAAAAATGGAAATCTCTTTCATGAGGGAAGAAAACTTTAGGGATATAGGAGGACAGATTTTAGCAAAGCACTAGCTCCACCTCTTTCCTGGAGCTTAATACAACTGCCCTGTCAAACGCTATATGGGGCTTTCAGGAAAGGAGTGATATAAGCAGTATTACATTTTACATCTGCATTAGAGATTAGATGTATCCACAATCACCCCTCAGAAATTTAATGTTTGGAAGGCCTTGGGGAAGGTACTGAACCCTAAAGAATGACAACTAGAGCTGAGAAAAATTTGGAGGCTTTTCTTTTTCTTTTCCCAACCCCTAAGAAATAAAAGGCTACTTTGCAGAATTTTCTCCACAATTTTGTGGTGATCCTCCCCCCCCACACACACAATGCCCTGAAATGACACTAGGTATGGGGTATTGTGGAAGAGGCAAAAAGGTGGCCAAGCTGCCAACATATTTGCTGCTATTGCCACTTTCAGTGGCAGAGCAAAAAAAAAAAACTTAGGAAAAAAGAAAGAAGCTGTCCTACTGCCACTGCTAATGGTGAACCTCACCCCCAAGAAACTGTTGGAGAATTTCTCCTCTCCCTGGAGAAATTCAGTGAAATGGTCTCTCCCATTTATCCGTCCACAAATAGGGTGGAGAATTTTGAGAGGCTATTTGCACACAGTTCTGGGTCTAATTTTTGTGGCTAGGGCAGGAAACAACATACCAAATATGCATGCCCTCCACCCAAGCCACTTTTACCCTTGCTTTGTCTGTCAAGCTCAGTATGACAACTATGAACATATTGGGGACAACGTATTTAGAACTGCTTACTTTTATATATCTTATTAGCTAGTTATGTAGTAGAGTAGCTTATCTGGCCCACATTTACAGCAAGGTATCACACCTTTTCTGTCCTGGTAAGAGGGAGAGATAATTTGGTAGGGAATGTTTTAGGACCACTTCACACACTGGGGGTGTTTGGATGATCACAGGGGTAAAAGAAGCCATCGGACAATCATGGGGGTAAAAGAAGTAAAGCATACTTAATGTGATTTGAATTTATATTATGTAGACATTTTTATTGGAATACCTATACAGATTTAAAGACAATAGCATATACTTCCCTTATTTAAATGCAAGAAAGAAATAAAGGTACTGAAAACTGTTGACACACTAATTCAGCCTTCCCCACCTGGTGCTTTCCAGATACGTTGTACTACAACTCCCAGCATCTTCAGCAGCACGGAGGGCACCTGGTTGTGGAAGGCTGCACTAATTAATTTTAGCAACCCAAAGAACTGTGCATGATACATTGATAACCATTCATCTGTTTCAACAGAGTTTGACTCTCTTCCACTGAGGCTGTTGGAGCTTGTCACTACTCAGTTTTGCTTGTCCCTACTTATTAGTTCCACTTCATACTGAGATATATATGTATTTCAATGACATACAGTATATGTATTCTCTTACATACTTGCTTGGAATAATCACCTGAAAAACATTCATTACAACTAATACTGTATTTGCTGTTGGCATCCATTCGTTATTTGGAGGACAATGAACAGGATGATGGTAGGGGTACCAAGGTGTAAGATGAATTTATTTAAGTGGGGGCTGTTGCTGAGAACAATATATTATGTGAATGTGGAGAAATCCAAGACCCAGCCCATCTGATGGTGTGTCGATTATTGCTGGAGTCTTGTACTGTTGACGATCTGCAGCAAGCTAATGACAAAGCTGTGGCGGCGGCTACATTTTGGCAGATCAAAGTTTGATCTGGATACGAAATAAATAAATTTAGGAAATGGAAAGTTTTCCACGGGAAAATAAAGCACTGGAATATTTTCTGGGAAATGTTCAGTTTTGGAAAATTTTCCATCACACATCACTGCTTGAAGTATATGAGTGGTGCCTGTAGAAAACTCAGTATGGGATGTGTGTGTCTATCCATTAGCCAGGGTATGGGGCATAAGTACACAGTTCTTTGGCTATTCCCATGCCTGGCAGAAGGGGCATAGCTCAGTGGTAGAGCACATGCTTTGTATGCAGAAAGTCCCAGGTTCAATCCCTGGCATCTCCAGTTAAAATAATATCAGGATGTGTGTGAAAGACCCCTCTCTGAGGTTTGGGAAATATACCACCAGGCAGAGTGGACCACATTGGGCTAGATGGGCCACCGTTCTATCTAGGCTGCTTCATATATTCAGAAGCAGAATAAATCATGCAGAAGTTGAATGATTCAACTACAAATACAGAAAGCTTTCTAGGAATGTTTTACCCAAAGCTGTCTTAAAATATTCCCCTAAGACTAAGAATACTTGAGTATATACACTTTATTAATATTAGACTGTCAGCAGTGGAAGTGCTACTTTATTTAAGGCTAGGGACCGCGGTGGCTTAGTGGTTAAGACGCTGAACTGCAGACTGGAAGGTCGGCAGGTCAGCAGTTCGAGACCCGAGTGCTGCGTGACGGAGTGAGCTCCCGTCTTCAGTCCCAGCTTCTGCCAACCTAGCAGTTCGAAAGCAAGAAATTGCAAGTAGATAAATAGGTACCGCCTCGGCGGGAAAGGTAACAGCGTTCCGTGCACCTCGGTGTTCGGTCATGCTGGCCACATGACCACGGAAGCATCTTCGGACAGCGCTGGCTTAGAAAAGGGGATGAGCACCGCACCCTAGAGTCGGACACGACTGGTTGGGGGCACCTTTATCTTTACCTTAGGGTTACAAAACTTGTTTTCAAAGTTCTGAAAGATGTTGATGATTTAGTTTTAATATCATTGTATTTTTATTTTTACAGAAGGTATGGGAAATTGTTGACTTTACTACTACACAGAATCACTTGTTGTCATAATATTGCGATATTTGTAACTAGTTACTGTAAACTGAAAGCTGCTGGTACACATTTGTTGCCTAAAAGCACTGATTTGTCAAGAATGTTTATTCAGTATGCTCTCAAATGTGTGAATATAGGTATTTGTTTTACTAGTAATAATTTACTCTGCATTCTTTTGAATTTCCTAGCTTGTTTAAAATGCATACACCACGGACAATCACATTCTCAGCTTGCTTGTTTCAAAGGATCTTTGTTTGAAAATTCTTGAATATTCAATTTATGATTCCCATCTGCTTGATCTTGCATTCGTAGGAAAGAGATATTCTTTACAATAAAACACAGCAACAAACATTGGGCAAATCTAGGAACATAAGGCTGGATGGAGTTAGGGAAGGAGTTCCTTCTCAGATGGGAGATAAATGTTAGGGCATGGGGCTGGGAAAGATGATTGAGGTTTATGCGTCTGCTAACGTATATGCCTTTTCTTTTTTCTCCTGGATTATACAAACTGGGTTCTTTGGAGTCAGAAATTCATTTCCCCCCTCTTCCTAACCTGTCTTAAGTCCTGTGGATAGGGCAGGATATAACACCAAAATTAAAAAAATGATTTTCTAGCAATATGTTGCACTATCACATGACTCATCAGTGGGTTTTCTTTTGTAGTAAGCATGTGTATGCTCCAAATACACTGATCAGTTTAAACAATATACTAAACACGGACCTTCAGCATTCTTCCATGTACTTGCTGGTTCAGTTCTTCCTGTTCCAGATGGTTTGAATACCTAAACTAAAATGTTTTTAGGGACATGCATAACTAATATAAAGTGTTCTCTAATAATAAACTGACTCTTCTCATAGCTCCATCATATATGTATATAAGTATTTGGCTTTGTGCGCTGCCACGATGTATTTTGTATACCAGTATTAAACTTACTTAACAGGGATAGGATAGCAACACTATCCCACCGTCCTTTGCACCACTGGTACGTCACCTGCTTCACTTCGATTGGCTGACCTCATGGGAGGGGCATCTTCTGCTGTATCCTATTTGCCAGCTCTCCTCCGTTCTCCATGTGGTGTCGATCCTTAGCTGCCTCCCTGCACCCCCATCACACCATCCTCCCCCAATTCTCATGGCCTTCCTTCCCGATCCTCCCCCCGCTGCCCCACTCCCCACTGCAGTTTTCCAAGCCCTTTCCTACCTCAGGCTGTTGTCACCAAAAAGGGGGTGGGGGCTCTAACTCCTTGAACATTTGCTGGAATGGAGCAAAAATTTATATGTTGGGTATCCCCATGGGAAGCATCCACATGCACTACTGGATAATTGTGCAGCTTTGATTTTCAGCAGAAAAGTGTGCCAGAGCAAGTTGTTCCTTCCCATGGCTCGCTTCCCTCACCTCCTCTCCCTTTGCTTCCCCCCCACTCCTTACTCCTACCTCGCCACCCCAGTGTCCAAGTGTGTCTGCAATTGCAAGCAACAACGCAGAATAAAAAGAAACTTTATTGTCATACAAAGTGGCAGATTGATCTTATTTATCTTCTTTGGCTTGCTTAAAACTCGGGTTGCTAAATTTTGCTTTGCACCAAAAATGGTTCTAAACCCTTCAAAGTGTGCAGGGATGGGAGGAAATGTCATCCACAAGTTACCATTATGGGGAGGCACAAGATGCACCACTAAACCCCTGTGTGAGCAAAACCTACTTTGCTCCAAAGGGGGGGGGGGTCTAAACCCTTGAAAATTTGCAGAACTGGGAGGAAATTTCATGTGCAGGTTCCACTCATGGGGAGGCACCTGATGCACAGCAAAAACCCTGCACGACCTTTCCCTCCACATGGGAGACATGGTGATTGTACAGCATGGGAATGTCTTGGGGAGGCACATGGGTGGAAGACACTTTGGCAGCTTGCAGAGCGCTTCTCCGAAGAAAGGGGAGCATAGTCAGTCCGAGAGAGAAACAGCAGCACAATCTGTTGCTAGGCAGATCTTGGAAACAGATATCATCCAAGAGGAGCAGAGCGGCAGTAGCACTTTTGACTGCTCTTGCCGAGCATCTCTGTAGGCGGGCAATTTAACCCACTCTGTGCAACAGACAACTTGCTAACCCATGATGGGTTAAATAATCCTTACTGTAGATTGTGGGTTACCAGGGTGGCTTATTTGGGGTAAATAAAACATTGTATCTCAGAAAAAAATTCACAGACAACCCGCTAACCCACCATGCATTAACTAAACCATCATGGGTTAACTAAACCATCATGGGTTAACGTGCCTTCCGAACCCAGTCAAAGAGTCTTGTAGTACCTTAAAGGTGAACAAATATGTTTCTGGCATAAGCTTTTATGAACTAGAGTCCACATCGTCTGTTGCAGCAAAAACAACAAACATGGCTACCCCTCTGAAAAGGAAATTGTCACAACTCAAAACTTCTTATTGTTTCTTTTCGGCATTGCAAATATTTCCCATATTCTCTGAAATTCTCATGTCAGAGACCAAGAAACCAAAAGTCATCTCTAGGAAACTCTGAAGAATGTACAGAAAAACTGAAATTTTATCTGCATAGAGACTAAGTAGAAATATCTCCAGAGGGGAGCCATGGATAAACAGTTCTGTTAAATATGAAGCAGATTTTGTGTTTGGAATATTGGTGTTAGAATTTTGGGCTTGCTAAAAACGTAACAGCCATGCTAGGTCAGACCAAAGGCCCATCTATACTAGCTTTCTGGTCTCAGATGCCTGTGGAAAGGCCACAAGCAGGATATGAGTGCAATAGCACCCTCCTACTTGTCTTTCCCTTCAAAATCATTTTTGTTAACTGCTTTGATAGTTCACTGGAAAGTGGTATATAGTTGTGTAATAAATAAAAAGTAGTGTATATATAGGTATATTTCGTCTGATACCAAAGGTGATATATAGCTCACATGCTTAGTAGCCATTGATAAGACTTATCCTCCATAAACTTATCTAATCACCTTCCAAGGCCATCCAAGCTGGTGGCCATCACGACATCTTGTAGTGAATTCCACAATTTAACTATGCAGTATGTGAAGAAGTACATCCTTTTATCTGTCCAGAACTTCCCATCAATTAACTTCATTGGATGACCCCAGTTTATAACATTATGAGAGAGGAAGAAAAACCTCCCTATTACTTCCTCAACACCGTGCATACATTTATGCACCTCTGTTGGAAATGTATGGACTTTGGCTGAAGTTTGCATCCATGTTTGGTTCAGAAGGTGCAAACTAGGTAAATCCTGATCAAAAATGAACTGAAACAAATATCTCATACATCCTTAATGCCAAGTGTGGTCACACACCATAGCTTGTATACTGGCAGTTTTATTTTTCATTCCTTTCTTAATGATCCCCTGCATGGCGTTCCCATTTTTTCACAGCCACTGCACACTGGGTCGATGTTTTCATTAAGGTATCTACTACAATTCCCAAAATCCCTTTCCTGGTTGGTCATCACCAGCTCAGACCCCATCAGCATATATCTATTATTTGCTTCAGTGTGTGACACTTCACACTTACTTACATTGGATTGCATTTACTATTTTGAATCCCATTTCCTCAGTTTGAAGACATGCTTTTGGAGCTGTTCATTGTCCCTATTTGTTCTAAGCACCCTAAATAATTTGGTGTCATCAGCAAACTCTGTCACCTCACTGCTCATCCCTAACTCCAGATCATTTATGAACAAGTTAGATAGCACTGGTTCCAGTGCAGATCTTTGCAGATCCACTGTTTACATCGCTCCACTGCGAGAACTGACCATTTTGTCCTGTGCTTTGCTTTTTTTTCTTTAACACTTATCCATAAGCGGTCTTCTCTTATCTCATGACTGCTAAGTTTACTCAGGAGTCTTTGTGAAGGATTTTGTCAAAAGCCACTTAAATGTCCAAATCTACGTGCTTCTTGACACTCAGATAATTCAAAAGTGTTAGTAATATAGGACTTACCTTTGCAGAAATCACCTTGATTATTCTTCAGCAAGATTTGTCCTTCAATATGCTTGATAATTTTATCTTTAATAATGCTTTCCACCAATTTACTTGGAACAGATAAAAGTTAAGCTAACCAGTCTGTAATTTTCTGGGTCCCTTCTTAAAAATTGGCATTATGTTGGCCATTTTCCAGTCCTCTTGTATAGAGGCCAATCTTAGGTACACGTTACATATTTTTGTTAGAAGATCAGTAATTTCACGTTGAGTTCTTTAAGAACTTTCAAATGGATACCATATAGACTTGGTGATTGTTTTAAGTTGGTCAATATGGTCTAAATAAGGTTTAACATATTAAGTAGGAATTATGTAGCAGCCATACTGGAGGTGGAGGTAAAAATTATACAGCTGCTCCAAGAAGAGTGTGCTTTGTTCCAATCTGACATAATATATTGTCCATATCTAATGGAAAGAATGGTGGCTTGTATTTTTCACCATTCTAATGTATATAGACTACAATATTCAGTTAATAACCTCTGGAATTCCCTTTTCAGCTTTGTAATGCTAGCATTTAAGAGAGCTTAGGTTTATCCAACCTTTAAAGCAATGTAGTGATGGGCTATATAACATCTGGCTGTAGTCTATATGCAAAAATAGGGTTTCCCTATTGCCAACTAAGAAAGCTTATACTCTTTTAGGACCCCTGTGTGAGTTTGGACACCTCAGCCCATAACTAGAGCTAACTGCTAGGCTTAAAGTTGTATGATATATTATGCTTAGAATCAACATGAAAGATGTTAAGCAGTCATGGGGATGTAACTTCAGAAATGAGTGTAGGATGGCAGCACCTCTTAAATAGGCATCGCAGATGGCAAGATTTCCTGTAGTATGTTTCCTTGCTTTTGAATTGGCAACATTGTACACTAACAACTTTCTAATCCATATGCATCTCAGCTGTCTCTTCCAATCTGTTTTTTGTGTATCTGCCAGTGGATTTTCTTAACCAAACCATGTTGTCCTGTCTCCCCCCACTCCTTATGCAGCATATTTCTGCCTTTTACTGTGTCTCTGTGCTTATCAGTCCCTTACTTGTGTGTTCTGCTGTAAGTGACAACTATTTTAAAGATTTCAGGGATCATAGAACCCTTTCTTTGTGGGGAGAGGGCTAATTAACTTTGGGCAGTTCCTACTGTGCGTATTTTGTGTTTCAAGGTGAGGAAGATTTGCCACGTAACCTTTCAAAAAATTGTTTGCCGTGTGACCTACTTCCCATGTCAGTGAAAACAGTTCTAAATAGTTTGGTTGCATGGAGCTGACAGAACTGTCTGTGTTTAAGGCTAACATTCAGAAAGAAAGTTCTAGCTAAAATGGCCACTCTTGTTACATCCTCTCTGAGTACTCCTCGGGGTTCTAAAGGAAAAAGGAAAAGGGAAATGGATTTGCTTTCTTTCCTTCTAATTCTAGGTAAATGTTTATTATGGTCTGAACTTGGTGATTTTGCTGTAGCAATTTTCTTTTGTTTATTTTGTAATGCTTGCCTGGTTTGCTATTCTGATACCAATGCTCCAAACAAAAAGAAAATATATTTTATTTTAACATTTTGCAGGCCACTGAAAATCTATGAAAGAGATCGTCAGTGATACTAGAATGCAACAGTTTCTAACATTGATTTGGTTTCTTGCATTGGGTCTTTCCTTCTTCAGAAGATGTTTTTATCCTATTTGCTGTAGCATGCATATTCTGTTTATTGCAATATGAACATTTATTGTTAAAAGCACTGAAATTTTTATGCAACTTTTCTAGAATGTGTAGCCCTTTAGCACCTTTCAATTACTGTTATAAGACTGTGGAATAGGTGGGGAGAAATACTAGATAAGTTTTGAAACATACCGCTAATTTAAAGTGCACCTCTGAAAACAGGAATCTGAAATATTCTGGTGATGGGGAAATTTTATGGGGGACAGAATGCGGCTCGTGGAGTTCTGCATGTGTCTGTTTTGCCCCTGTTAGTGGTTCCCATCCTTGCTGTGTTGCTTGTTTTAGGATATACTGTACATAATAGGAACGTCCAGGAAAATATGACTTGTGTGGATTTTTCTAAAGAATCTCTTCTTTTGGAGAAACAAGATTAAATGGATTACTTATGAGGAGATTCTGAGCAAATGGAAGCTAGAATTAAGGAAACTTTGAAGGCTATTCTTTTTATGTAGTACTACAGTACCTTCAAACAATAATTGCCCCAAATGTTGTTAGGGGTTTGACCAATTTTGAAGTGTTCCCAATTTCTTGAGGATTTAATTACAATCTTGTAGTTTTAGTATAAATAGGGACTTTTACTAAAGACTCATTCTATTGGCCCTCTTACTTAAAGACGTTGAGAAATTACTGGATGAATACAAGTAGAACCAGTGGTCTAAATAGATTTTACAGCAGGAATCTGGGTTATTTATTTATGTGTTTGAGTTATTCAAGTAAATGATATAGCATTAAAATAATCCAGCCAAACCAACCTGCCATGAATATTGCTTATTCATATTTTTTAGTACACTTGATCCCTGTTAATCCGGTTAAAGAAGATGGTCTGAATACCAAGAACCGAAAAAGAATAATGCCTAATCCACTGACAGAACCACCTGCCATAGATCCCATTTATGAAGCCCAGTTTTACTGTAATATTCCCAACATACCTGAACGCAGTATGGAAGGTAATGATATTATTTTGTTCATGTCTGTTTTATTTCTATGTGATTGATGATGTTTCATCTTTAAATTCTAGCTTTCCTGATACGGAATGCTCTCAGAAAATTACCAAGTAGAAGGAAGTTGCAGGAGTAATTTCAAAAGTATAAAACTCAACCCTTATCTCCTAGTTTAACCTCAACTACCAACAACCTGCTCAGATACAATCAGCCCTGCTGGATCAGACCAAGGGTTCCTCTAGTGCAGCATCATGTTTCCAAGACTGGCCTACCAGATATTCTAGGAAGCCCACAGACATGAATGCAGCAGTCTTCCCCTTCTAACTGATACTGAAAATTTGAAACTGGAATTAAGGAAAACTCTAGACTTTCCTTTTTATGTAGAACCAAAGTAATGTGAAACAAGAATTGCATATCAGACCTAAATAGTTCTCAATTTTTAATAAAAGTAATCTAAGCCAATGGCCATTACCAGACCTTGTGGCAATGAATGCTGTAAATTGTGTATTATGTGGACTACTTTTGTATTTGTCTTGAACCTACTGCCCATCGATTTCATTGGGTAATCCTGCATTCAATCCCAGCATCTCCATATAGGGCTGGAAAAACGTAGCTACATCACTGCTGCCAGATCATTTATGAATGTTAAACAGTTCTGGTCTATTTTAACAAAGGTCATTGGGAAACCCGATTACTAACTTTCTGTCATTGTAAAAACTGTACATTTATTCCTAACCTCTTTTTCCTGTATTTTATCTATAGGAGGTCTTGATTTTCCATAACCACTAAGTTTACTCACAGTTACTCATCTCTACTCAGATGTAAGTCCCATTGAGATCAATGAGACTTACTTCCAGGTAAATGGGTATAGAATTGCAGCCTCAGAAGACTTGGGTGAGGATGGACCTGTCGTCTCAATAACTGCTATGTTTACTTAGAAGCCGTTGGTGTGGCACTTTGTCAAAAGATTTTTGAAAGTTCTAAGGCTAATTATGTCTACTGGATCACTTCATCCACATGCTTGCTGACATTCTCAAAGACTTCCAAAAGATTTGTGAGGGAGACCTTCACTTTGCAGAAACTATCCTATACTTGTATGATTTTAATGATGTTTTTAACCAATTTGTGTGGTACAGACATTAGGCTAATGAGTCTGTAATGTACTACCCCCACACGCACACTTTATTTTTAAAATCAGTATTACCTGGGCTGCCTTTTTATCCTCTGAGCAGGCTGATTTTTAGTGACAAGTTTAATATTTACTTTAGAAAGTCAACAATACATAGTTGAGTTTTATGCCATCTGGACCCAGTGATTTGTGAATGTTTAACTTGTCACTTAGCCCTAGAAATTCATCTCTTGTCATCTCTATTTAATAAAGTTCTTCAGACCCCTTTCCCAGGAAAGTTGGTTCAGGTGTGGCCATTTGTCCAACATCTTTTGCAGTGAAGACAGATGCAAAAATAATCATTAGCTTTTTTGTAATCTCCCTAGTCTCTTTGCTATTCTTTTCGCATCTAAAGGTCTAACCATCTCTCTGGATGGTTTCCTGTTTCTGATGAATTTAAAGAAATGTTTGTGGTTTGCTTTTTTTTTGTTCAACGTTTTTGCTTGTCTTATAATTACATTTGCCAGAGTTTGTGCCCATTTTGATTTTCTCCATGTAGCTAAGACTTCTGCTTTTTAAAGGCAGTGTTCCTGCTTTTTATAGCTTATTTGACTCTGCTAGCTTAATCATGCTGTTGGTTTTTTTGTTCCATTTCTAATATGTGCCATATATTCTGCATTTCTATTGTTTGTGGTTTTGAAGAGATTTGATCATGTTGAATCTTCCTTTTGGTATTACCTTAATGAACTGCCTAATTTTTGAGGTTTCCTTATTTGAAACTTAATAGTGTCTTTTTGAACTTGCTTGGTAACCTTTCACTGTACATAAATGCTGAACCTGGTAATTAATTGGTCTCTGTTCCTGATAAGTTTGGCAACACTTACATCTTAAACTTACATTCTGGGCAGCATGGATGTTTAAGTCTAAGGTTGCTTCTCCTCTAGTTGGTTTCATGGCTCATTGTTCTGAGGCATAGCCACTTATCCTATCTTAAAATTTGTTGAGGATTCTCAGATTTTGGTATCCTTGGAACAGGGAGCATTCAACAGTAGCTAGGTAGTCAGCAGGCATCTCTTTATATGTCAAATTGTACACACCTACATAGCATATATACAGTGCAGTCTAAAGTTCTTATTTTAAAGATGAGTCACATAGATTTGTTGGGCTTAGAAAATCAGTTCATATGTAATGTTTCCAATCTTGAAACACGTCTTGCATGCTCTTTCTTCTCCTATTTCCCCATGCTCTTGTGAACCCACCAGAGTGACCCTGGTACTAAAGAGCTGATGCAGGATGTTCAGGTAACAGTGAACCTGATGCTATTAAATTCAACATGTGTAAATGGGAGATTGCCAAGGAAGTCCAAAACCAGTCAAGTTTGACATCAGAAGAGTAAAACTTTGAACTAAAAAATGAGAGGATTTCTTAAAAAGGAGATAAAGTGTCAAATCTCTTCAATATGCTTGCAGGTTATTTAAAACCATAATAGGAACATAAGAAGCTGCCTTATACCAGGTCAGGTCAGACTATTTGTCCATCAAGCACAGTATTGTCTACTCTGACGTGTAGCAGAGATCTTTCACATCACCTACTACTTAGTACTTTTAATTGAAGATGCTGGGGATTGAACCTAGGGACCTTCTGCATACAAAGTATGTGCTCCATTACTGAGCTGTGGTCCCTCCCAATAATAGAAGCTCAACTAGACTGTATACCCCAAATTAGGAAAGGTATAATCAAGTGCAAGAGGATGTTAGCATAGATAATGAGTAGTGTCAAGGAAGCTACAAAAGGCAAGAGAATTTCCTTCAGAAAATGAAAGTCTTTTCCAAATGACAGAAACAAAACAAACAAAAACTCTAGCAAAAATGTAAGCTGACAATAAAGAAAGCCTAAAACCAATTGGAAGAGTGGATTGTTAAAACATTAAAACCAACAATAAACATTTCTTTGAATATATCAGAAGCAAGAAACAAGCCAGGGTGGTAGTTGTATGTTAGATAATAAGTGAGTGAGAAGTATGATCATGGAAGATAGAAAGGCTGAATTAATTATTTGCATTTGTCTTCACCGCAGAACATTTAAAACAGATACTCATACTTGAACCAGGTTTTTTTTTTAGGAAAGGAATCTGAAAAATGAGATCAAATAGATGTGACAAGATAGGGAGTTCTAAAGCTTGACTACGAATTAAAAATTAAATTGCTGGATCCAGGTTGCACCCAACCAAATGTTCTTAAATAATTCAGATGTGAAATTGGTGAAACCACTTGAGTGTACAGGTAGGGGTGATCTGGTAGACATTGTATACTTGGGCTTTAAGAAAGCCTTTGACAAAAAGTCTTAGCGAAGAGCTAGTTTTAATGTTTAAAGTAGAACATCTGGCTTTCTGCCCTAATGTGGCCCACAGAGGTTTTAGAACCAGCCTGCGGAACCTTGTTTGGTCCAAGCCCCACTCTCTGAAGCAATCCTCCCTGGAGGAATCACCCCTATTATCTTAGATTGGATATAAAACCTGGTATGTGGGTTCAGGAGACTTGGCTGGCACTGGGAAAAGTGACCACTCATCCCAGCACCAGCCAAGTGGCTTTTTGCAGCATGAGCTGCTCCCCTGGGGGCAATGCATGCTGCACTAAGCCTCAGGAACTTGCAGGTGCCATGTCCCTTTCTCTGTGCCTTTATCAGCACGGAGAAAGCAAAATGGGCAGGGGACAATGATAGCACTGACCGTAGCCATGCCCACTGATGTCATCCAGCCTGCAATTCAGCCCCTCACCAAAATCTGGTTCTGCACGTCTTCTCTACATGGTTTGGGACCAAATTACTCGATGAACTGCTTATTTATTTATTTATTTAGCCAGTTTCTGGGGATGAACAGTAGCAAAGAGCTTTTTTCTTCCTCTCTTACTTGTGCACTTTCAGAGGCACTTGCTGGTCATTGTGGGAAATAGAATACTGGACTAGATAGGCCTTTTGATCTGATCTGGTAGGGATGCTTTTATGTTCTTTAAATTGTTTCATAGCTCCAAACATATTCGCCACTACATCTGAATTGTTAAGCTATGATTTGCGCCTACTCTCCAAACCTCATCCACAAACCATATCCGGGAGCCAAAGGCACAGTAGTTTGAAGGGTCAGGAATATTATGAGAACTGACCAGGGTCTTGTCACATTCATTTTCAATGCAAATGCTACAGCAATTTAAACAAGACAATTTCACTGGCCTCTGAAATAACTATGTATTGTTTACATTATCAGTATCCTACTTTCTTGGCCCTGATGGCAGAGATGTTAATAAACATTACCTTTTTAAAATATGCTTGCAACATCATGGAAAGGTGAATAATAAAACCTGTCACGGAGATGCTTGGTTGTCTGAGTAAGACTCTAAGAAAACAGGACAGAGAATTGAAGGGAGTTTTAAGTTACATCAGTATTTATTTGTGGCAAAGAAACCAGTGATCACAATACCTCTGGTGTCTATTAATGTTAATTGAGTGTTTGTATCTTTCAATACATGTAGAATATAATTGTGGCATGTATATCAAAGTCATGTGTATAATCCTGGACCAGTCACATCAGTGGAAAATCATCTGAGTTCACTGCCTGTGTTTTGTATGTGGCTGAATATGTGGGTGTATATTCAACTTGGGTTGAATAAAACTTCCAAAACTGATAGATTCAAAATAGCAATTTTAATTTTTCTTTTATAGGTCATGCACCTCATTATTTTAAATTGATTTCTGTTCATGTGCTGATTCGCCATGGGGACCGATATCCTCTTTATGCCATTCCCAAAACGAAAAGACCAGACATTGACTGTATATTAGTGCCTAACAGGTAATGTTTCTGTTTTTTGCTATTTCTTTCTAGGCATTATGTGTTCACTGCCGGTATAAATGATTTTACCATTTTTAATGTTCTTGTTTTTATTGATTTACAGTTTTATTGCTTTAAATTGTTGTACACCACTTTGATGGCTTTTTAGCAGATAATGTGGTATTTAAATGCTAACAAAAACCAAAAGGGAGGCACCCAGGATGAATGGAAAGCAAGAAGAGAATGAGTTCTCAGATGTGCCAAAGTGAAACTTATGCTGCCTCTATCACATCCGCAGAGTGCTGTCCCAGGAGGCTGTTCCAAGTGGTCTGGAGCCTGGTTGGTCCAGTGGCTCCAGAACTGCTGGAGCATTCTGAGGCCTCCTGCGAGGCCTTGACAAGGCACTTTGCAGATAAAATTGATTGGATTAGGAGAGTTATTCCGTGCTCTGTGGATACAGTTAGTGAGCAAGAGGCGGCCTGTGGCAAACCGGTTTTGTGGAATCGGTTCCAGCTTCTTCCTTCTGATGAAGCAGACAAGGTGCTTTCATCTGTAAGGCTGACCACCTGCTTACTTGATCCTTGCCCATCTTGGCTCATTATGGGCTGCAGGAGAGATTGGGTGAGGGGATCAGGGCAGTGGTGAACGCCTCCCTTGAGGAGGTAGTGATGCCTTCAGCCCTCAAGGAGGCAGTGATAAGACCACTCTTAAAGAAGCCCTGTTTGGATCCCCAAGTTCTGAACAACTTTCACCCGGTCTCGAATCTGCCATTTTTGGGCAAGGTGATTGAGTGGATGGTGGCGATGCAGTTGAAGGCACACTTGGAAAAAGCCGATTATCTAGATCCATTTCAGTCGGGCTTCAGGCCTGGACATAGGACAGAAACAGCCTTGGTCGCTTTGGTGGAAGATATGAGGAGGGCTCTCGATAGGGGTGAATGCTCCTTCCTTGTTCTCCTCGACCTCTCAGCGGCTTTTGATACTGTTGACCACGGTATCCTCTTGGACCGCCTGGAGGGGTTGGGCATTGGAGACACCGTATTGCGGTGGTTCCGGTCCTTCCTCTCCAGCAGGTACCGGAGGGTAGCACTGTGAGAGGAAGTTTCGGACCCATGGCCACTCACTTGTGGGGTGCCACAGGGTTCCATCCTCTCCCCAGTGCTATTTAACATCTATATGAAGCAGCTGGGGACTATCATCTGGAGGTTTGGGGTGCGATGTCATCAAAATGCGGATGACACGCAGCTCTACCTCTCGTTCAAATCTTCACCAAGGTTGGCCGTAGAATCCCTGTCCAAATGTCTGGAGATAGTGAGTGGCTGGATGGGGAGGAATAAACTGAAGCTGAACCTTGACAAGACCGAGCTACGTTTGGTGGGAGACAAGAGGAGGCTGGGGGATGTTGACCTGGTGTTGAATGGGGTACAGCTACCCTTGAAAGACCAGGTGCCCAGCCTGGGAGTCATTTTGGACTCCCAGCTGTCCATGGAAGCTCAGGTGTCAGTTGTGAGCTGGACAGTTCTGTATCAACTCCGTCTGATAGGGCGGCTGTGCTCCTACCTTCCTGACCATTTGCTCCCATCGGTAGTACGTGCCCTGGTCTCTTCTCGTCTAGACTACTGTAATGCGCTTTGCGTGGGGTTACCCTTGAAGACAGTTTGGAAGCTGCAGCGGGTACAGAACGTGGCGGCTTGCCTGATTAAAGGCAGCCGCCGGTGAGATCACATCACTCCAGTGCTGAAGGAGTTGCACTGGTTACCAGTTGTTTTCCGGGCCAAATTCGAGGTGTTGGTTTTGACCTTTAAAACCCTATGTGGTTCTGGCCCAGCCTATCTTAAGGAGGACCTCCAGCAACACCAGACAGGCCACTTAACAAGATCAGCCTCGGATGGCCTTCTCTCTGTCCCATTAGCCAGGACAGCTAGACTGGTGGGGACGGGGGAGAGGGCCTTCTCTGTGGTGGCCCCCACTCTGTGGAACTCCCTCCCTAGGGAACTCCGCCATGCCCCCTCTTTAAAGAGCTTCTGCTGTGCATTAAAAACGTGGTTGTTCAGGCAGGCATTTGGGGTGGGTTAGGGTATTTTTAGAAATATGATGTTTTTATTGTAGAATTTTATTGTTTTAAATTGTTCTGTTATATACTTTGTACATCGCCCAGAGTGGGTGGGTGACCGGCCAGATGGGCGATTAATAAATTTAATAAATAAATAAAATAAATAAATTTAAGCCCAACACTTTTTAGAGGCTGAGGCTCCTTTGTCAGAGGCAATAAAATGCAAATGCTGCAAACAAACTCAGCCAACTTACTAAGGTGGTGGCTATCCTTCATACACCATCATTACGCTAATAATAAATAATACAAGTTCGGTGGAATGTGAGTGGGCAGTAAGAGTACATGAACATTCTGTATTGGGTTTCCATATGCCCAAGTAGATTTTACTAAAGGGATTCTTCTCAGCTTCACATCTAAAGCATTCGGCTTATTAGTCCACACAAAATACTGATTATATTTTGCTCCTTTTTGATTCCCTCTCTTAGCAGGAATTGCTAGAATTTCCATGAGAGGCACAGGTAAATAAGGGAACCTTATACCCCCACCCTGCACAAAGCTCTGGAAACCTAGCTCACTAGAACAGAGTTCCCTGCCCACTCTCCCTCCTATCACTCCCATCCTTATTTTAGTGGAATTGCTCCCTGGAGTCACTCCCATCCCTATCCTGGTGGGTGAGTTTACAGTTGGGTGAATGGAGGATATGTTCTTGTTTCTTACCAGAAGAATGTGACAAGTAGGGCAAAAAACAGGAAATAAAGAAAGGCGTGTGAGACAGGCAGAACCACAATATCTCCTTACCCTCTCATTCACCCTCTCATGCTGGACCTGTTTGTGTAAACCCAGACACTATGGGTTATTCATGGGTTAAGCAACCCAAAGTTAACCTAAGAACTAATCATAGGTGTGAACTGTAAATTCGGTCCTGTTTAACCTCAGAACCTGCACCAAATGAGTCTGAAGCACCACAGTGGGTAACCAAGCTAATCCCAACAGACAGACATCACTACAGAGAAAATTGTAAATTGAAATCTATTCAAGTCTTTATTTCAGAAAAATAAAAACTAAAGAAAGTGGCATGGTGGTTATATGAGCGTTAGAAACTTTCTCTATAATTACAGGGAAAGAGAATGCAACAAAAATAGAAGATTAATTAAAAGAATTGCAATTGACAAAGCTGATATTATGAACTTGGCTAATAAGATAACGGCTTGAGCTTCTTACATTGTTATGACTCTTTCTTCTAACTTTCTCCTGTTTACTACTTGCGGTTCAAAGCTAAACTAAAACAACCTAAACCAAGTGTTAACCCTCCTGTTACCTCCTCCTGCTTCTTACTTGAATATAAAAGCTACGCTAAAGCATTACTAAGTTCCTCTAGGCATGTGAAGAATAGGGGTAGGAGCCAGAGTAAAAGGAAAACCCAAGACCTGGAAATAATTCCATTTGCCAACTCTGAAGATAGGATTCCAAATCCCATCCTCAGAAATAACCTTGAAGTCTCAAACTTAGAAATCACTCTGAGTCTCAGACTCAGAACTAATTCTGAGTTCTACTTTCAGAAAATATTCTAAGTTCCAAAGTCTAAGAGTCTAAAGAGGTCCACAGTTACCCAAATCCCTGGGTCTGGTGGCGAAGCAGCAGGAGCAGAAACAGCAGCAGCAGGAACAAGAGCAGCAAGGAGCTCCCATTACCTGTGCTTTTACACCCCTGTCCTGGTCAAAGATGGGGCCCAAGGAGCAATGAGACGATCATCTTCCAATCAAAATGGGGTGCACGTGGTTAGAGCTTTTGCTCCCCAATCAGAAGCCAGGTGTCTCATCTATCTCCCACAATTTCATGTGTTTGGGAAACATTCCTGGGATCATTACAAACGGATTACTTTGAAATGTCCCAAAATATGACCCAAAGTCTGCCATCTGGGCATGTTATCTTGATTGATGCATTTCTCCTTGGTATGTCTTCTTTGAACTCCCGGTCGTCTTTGGCCATTTTTTTATCATATCCACCTGAACACCTCCTTCCAGTTGTTGCTTGTGCTGAGGGCTCCAGCTTCTCCACCCAACTAGCATCGAGTAAGGACATTGTCTTATCAGCAGGTGTACACCACAAGATGTCAAAACAGTACTTTTCCTCCTCTTAGTAGGCATCTGAGCATGCTCAGTTCTTCTGTTCATCCCACTTAGACGCTCTGCCAGTACATTGTGGCCTTGAACAAGCTCTGTGAAGCTGTTTGTAAAGACAGCTGCATTTTTCCCCTTTCTTCAAAGACAGTCCTGCAAAATCTTAGAGTCCCAGTTAGTGAAATAATATCATTTATCATAGAATCAAACTTCAAAGTCTTCTCGCCCAGGGGTCAGGAGTCTGGAATATAAAACTAGTTACGAGTCTGGGGTCTTTTAGGGGCTCTTCTTGTAGGTCTCCCCAAAACCCTCACTCAGGTCCTTCTATCATTCCAAATCAAATCAGCCATCTTTTCTCTTTGTTAACCCTTTTAGTACCAGATTAACATGAACCAGGTCACTCTTTTAATTCAGGGCAGTTTGATATATTGCTCTGTTTGTCCAATGTCTTTCTGTAGCAAATGTTAGCTTCAGTGACTGTCTTGATTTGACGACAGTTGTAGTTTCCCCATTTTTTGAACTCTCACGTCGTGTGGCTCTTCATCAGCAGCAAAGCCTATCTGAGATGCCAGTACATCAACTATGGATTAAGCATTTTTAGTATGGATGGTAGCTGTTAGTGCTGCATAATAATTCTGTAGAGTTGTTAAAATAACACATCCTTGAAACATAATAGCAAAAGGATTCATCATAAATTGCTTGCTGGCTTCACAGTTGGAGTCTAGGGCTCCTAACCGATACAGTTTTATCAAGTTAGCCTGCCACAAAACAAGGAGGAACAAAAATAAATGGTGCAGAATTACATTTTTAAAGGTTAAGTAGAATTACTAAAGCAGGACAAGTGAAATGTTGAATTATGTTATATCATAATTTGTAAAGATGCCCCTTAAAACCAAACCTTGTTTTAACTTCCCGCAGTAAATGTACAGAATTCTATAGAGGTCAGGAATTTAACATGATCCAATCATGTAAGCCTCTTATCTGTTTATTATTTCAGTGGATAAATATATAATGGAATCACTGTTTGGGGGAGAAGGATAGAAATAGGCAAACCAACAGCAGATTGTGGCAATAAACACATTTTCACAAACAAAATGTTAATATGCCATATTAAAAGTTTTTAAATTGGACCTTCTGAGTGCTATCAAATTTCACCGGCTGCAGCAAGCAATTAAATTCTATAACAAGATAAGCAATAAGTAATTTGCTAATTGCAGTGATAGGATTTTTAATGAACTTACTCCAGGGAATGAAACATTAATGGAAGAGAGATAATTCAAAGCGATTTGGAAATCCTACAGGGCTTGATAATCTAAGTTCTGAAAATGTCTAGAGTGTAATATTGAAGAAAACATTTTGCAGAATTGGCAAGTGTGGATGGTGGTAATTAAATAACTATTTTTCACCCCTTAAAGTCTGTAAGAAAATCCAGCAAATCACACTGAAGAAAGATCCCTCCCATGAACTGAACTTGGCAGAAGGTCAGTTTCTGGATGAGTCCAAGCAAATGCCTAGTGAACATTTGTTCAGCTCTCTTTCCTTAGCTGCTATTCCCAGACAACAGGGATTCAACCATGAAATTTTCTGAGATGAGAAAGGTGCCATCCTTGTAATATCTGATATATTAAACTTTCATCCATTCTAGAGGTACCTTTTACATGAGGGCGCCTCAAGGTTTTCATGACACTCCTATGAATGACTCCTCCAAACACTGCAGTGAATAAGGAAGCTAGGTGGGATTGCATGTATTCATTCATCCAAGAGCCTGGAGAACTATGTGGCTTTTTTTAAGCCTGATTCCATATAGTAGATCCCAGCTATGTCTTATATGGTTTATATGGTGTTACTCTGCACGCTGTGGATACAGTTAGTGAGCAAGAGGCGGCCTGTGGCAAACCGGTTTTGTGGGATCGGTTCCAGCTTCTTCCTCCTGATGAAGTGGACAAGGTGCTTTCATCGGTACGGCCGACCACCTGCTTACTTGATCCTTGCCCATCTTGGCTCATTATGAGCTGCAGAGAGAGACTGGGTGAGGGGATCAAGGCGGTGGTGAACGCCTCCCTTGAGGAGGGAGTGATGCCATCAGCCCTCAAGGAGGCAGTGATAACACCGCTCTTAAAGAAGCTCTCCTTGGATCCTCAAGTTTTGAACAACCTTCGCCCAGTCTCAAATCTGCCATTTTTGGGCAAGGTGATTGAGCGGGTGGTGGCGGTGCAGTTGAAGGCACACTTGGAAGAAACTGATTATCTAGACCCATTTCAGTCGGGCTTCAGGCCTGGGCATGGGACAGAAACGGCCTTGGTCGCCTTGGTAGATGATATGAGGAGGGCTCTGGATAGGGGTGAATGCTCCTTCCTTGTTCTCCTTGACCTCTCAGCGGCTTTCAATACCGTTGACCATGGTATCCTCCTGGACCGCCTGGAGGGGTTGGGCATTGGGGACACCGTATTGCGGTGGTTCCAGTCCTTCCTCTCCGGCAGGTACCAGAGGGTAGCACTGGGAGAGGAGGTTTCGGACCCATGGCCGCTTACTTGTGGGGTGCCACAGGGTTCCATCCTCTCCCCGATGCTGTTTAACATCTATGTGAAGCCGCTGGGGGCTATCATCAGGAGGTTTGGGGTGCAGTGTCATCAATATGCGGATGACATGCAGCTCTACCTCTCGTTTAAATCTTCACCAAGGTTAGCCGTAGAATCCCTGTCCAAATGTCTGGAGACGGTGAGTGGCTGGATGGGGAGGAATAGGCTGAAGCTGAACCCTGACAAGACCGAGGTACTTTTGGTGGGAGACAAGAGGAGGCTGGGGGATGTTGACCTGGTGTTGAATGGGGTACGGCTACCCTTGAAAGACCAGGTCAGCAGCCTGGGGGTCATTTTGGACAAGAGCTGTCCATGGAGGCTCAGGTGTCAGCTGTGAGCCGGACAGCGCTGTATCAACTCCATCTGATACGGCGGCTGCGCCCCTTCCTTCCCGACCATCTGCTCCCATCGGTAGTACATGCCCTGGTCTCCTCTCGTTTAGACTACTGTAATGCTCTCTACGTGGGGTTACCCTTGAAGACGGTTTGGAAACTGCAGCTGGTACAGAACGCGGCGGCTCGCCTGATTAAAGGCAGCCGCTGGCGAGATCACATCACTCCAGCACTGAAGGAATTGTACTGGTTACCAGTTGTTTTCCGGGCCAAATTCAAGGTGTTGGTTTTGACCTTTAAAACCCTATGTGGTTCTGGCCCAGCCTATCTTAAGGAGCACCTCCAGCAGCACCAAACAGGCCGCTTAACAAGATCAGCCTCGGATGGCCTTCTCTCTGTCCCATCAGCCAGGACAGCTAGACTGGTGGGGACGGGGGAGAGGGCCTTTTCTGTGGTGGCCCCCACTCTGTGGAACTCCCTCCCTAGGGAACTCCGTCATGCCCCCTCTTTAATGAGCTTCCGTCGTGCATTAAAAACATTGTTGTTCAGGCAGGCATTTGGGGTGGGTTAGGGTATTTTAGAAAAAGTTTTTATTGTAGAATTTTATTGTTTTAAACTGTTTTTATTGTATGTTGTACATCACCCAGAGTGGCTGGGTGACCAGCCAGATGGGCGATTAATAAATTTAATAATAAATAAAATAAATAAAAATATGGTTTTATGTTGCTCCCGAAATATGCTTATGTAGTCTCAGAGGTCCTGCTTCATGCCCCTCCCAGCATGTGAAGTAAGGTGACTTGTGACAGAGATATCCTGTCTTTTGAATTGCCTTCTCAGAAAGCTTCACCTGGGGAATGCTGGGAGTTGTAGGACTTTTTTTCTGTCTAAACATGCGTAGGATTGTGCCCTTATAAGTCTTTTTAGGAGAAAACTAGAGTTCTTGGGAAAGAAATGAAAGCTTGGTGTAATTTTCAGCGAACAAGACTCCTTCAAGAGGTTGTTCTATCTGATGGATCAAAGATAACCTTTTCTAGTTATAACAGTTGGAAGCTGCAAATTGCATGCAACTCTTCCAGTTATTACAGAGAGATCAATATGAATATATACACTTAGGCAGAACAATCATTTGCAATTAATAGTCTGTGCTGTATTGCTCATCTTTCTAATGGAAAAAGGTGTGTGTATGTGTATGACCTAACCAGCACTGGTTAGGCCTCATCTGGAGTACTGTGTCCAGTTCTGGGCACCACACTTTAAGAAGGATGCAGACAAGCTGGAGAGGGTTCAAAGGAGGGCAACAAAGATGATCAGGGGACTGGAAACAAAGCCCTATGAAGAGAGACTGAAAGAACTGGGCATGTTTAGCCTTGAGAAGAGAAGACTGAGGGGAGATATGATAGCGCTCTTCAAGTACTTGAAAGGTTGTCACAGAGAAGAAGGCCAGGATCTCTTCTCGATCATCCCAGAGTGCAGGACACGGAATAATGGGCTCAAGTTACAGGAAGCCAGATTCCGACTGAACATCAGGAAAAACTTCCTGAGTGTCAGAGCAATACGGCAATGGAACCAATTACCTGGGGAGGTGGTGGGCTCTCCCACACTGGAGGCCTTCAAGACGAGGCTGGACAGCCATTTGTCAGGGATGCTCTGACTTGGATTCCTGCATTGAGCAGGGGGTTGGACTCGATGGCCTTGTAGGCCCCTTCCAACCCTACTATTCTATGATTCTATGATTCTATGATTCTATGTGTTGATAGGAATATATTGGCGAGGGGAAAGGGGAAAGTATAAATGAAACTTCTATTTAGTGTGTGTAGAATATGTATATCTACCTGCACATCTGTGTGTGTATGTATAATATATATGCACACACATGTAGATATATAAATATAAATCCACATTAAAAGTTAACAGAAACGACAAAAAACCTGTAGCACCTTGAAGACAAAAAATTAATAATGGTGACATGAGCCATTGAAGCATTGAGTTCACGTCATCAGATGCACAAAGTGTTGTCCTCAGCTGGCAGGTATATATATGTGTGCGTGCATATATATATACACACACACACACACACACACACATATACGGATGTATGTGCACACACACGCACACACTCATAAGCTTTAAGCCAATTGTCACACACATTAATGAAGTATTATGATTTCTACATACAGAGTGGCCCAAAAGGCCACAGTATAGTTTATTTGCATTTTATTATATTGTTTATTACATTTACATTTGTTTAACACTGTTTAATCTCATAAGTTCTCAAAATGTATTCCATCAACATCGCAACATTCCTCGAACCTGTCCAGAACACTGTGACACACAGTACGACACAAATTCCAGTCTGCGTCAATGTCCATAAAAGCTTCTGAGATGAACTCTTTTAATTCATCCACTGTCCGGGGATTCCTCTCAAAAACCTTATTCTTTACTACGCCCCCCCAAAAGAAGTCAATTGATGTTAAGTCAGGTGAACGTGGTGGCCATTCAATACTGCCACGTTGTCCGATCCAATGCTATGGGAAGGTGTCGTCAAGATAGTCCCTTACTGCAAAAGCATAATTCTCTCCCCCTCCCATCAACATTCTAAACAACTGTATATCTACTTTTGGGCCACCTGGTATATAGTTCTCTCACTACTACTACTACTACTACTACTACTACTGCATTTCATTACTACTACTACTGCATTTCATTATTGTTTTAGACTCTGTTCACAACTCTCCCTCCCTTTTAATCCATTTATATATAACCGTGCAGAATTCATGCATCTGGCGAAATAGACTTCAGTCCACAAAAGTCTGTTCCATAATAAATTTGTTTGTCTTTAAGGTGCTATGGTATGTTTTGTTGTTTTGCTGCAACAGATTAACACAGCCCTCTGGAAATAGTGGATAAACATCCACAGGTAGCAAACCTGTACCTTCTACAGGCAGGAGGCACTCTCTAGGTATCCATGCATACTTGCATACTGGTTCCATAGATCTACACTACATTAATAAAATACTATGATGGCTGGGTGCATTCTGTCCCTCCAACTCTTTAAGGGTTTATTTAAGGCTAGAAGAGAGGGAGGCAGAGTTGTATTTGTGAAAAGGGGAAGAGGGGATCAGCAGCTGTACAGGCAAATTGAGTAGAATATGTCCCTAAATAATTGTAGGACTCTTTTAGGAGTTCTTTTTAGTAGATACAATACAGTAATGTTGTGGTAATAATGATGTGGTGGCTTTTATGGAAGTGCGGTTGTTCGTAATAAGAATTAAATTGTAGAATAACTGCCACACATTTTTAAATATAGATTGGCAGCTATTTAGGTTTTAATTATTTTCCCATTGAAATTCGTATTTGTATAGGCTGTTTGGACTTGGTTTTGTGATAAGTATCTCATCTGTATTCAGCCCCATTCTCTGTTTCATTTAGTATTCCACAGATGGAGTTCATTAATTACGCAGATTATGCTGAAGCCCTATGGACTTCTAATGGGTATGCAAGATAGCTTAGGGGGTCCTGCTTGGGTTTTGTGAATTAAGAAATGTGGCATATAAATAGTATAGAATGTAGGTAAGGAAATAGACCAAGTCCTTAGAGGTTTCTCCTGTCAAATTTCAATTAACATTTTCAAATAAAGATAGATTTCCACAGAGAAAACTTGTTTTTGTAATTCACTTGCGTAATTAACTTTCTGTTGCAGTGTTTGGGGTTTTTTTAGAATTCAAGTACATAATACCTTGTCTTTGTGTTAGTTTCAAATGTAACAGATATAATGTGTGATTACAATCTGTTGAGAATGCCATAATTGAGTTTCATAAGAGATAGTATTGAAATCTCCCATTGCACCCCACCCCCCACTGCCGCCGCCCAACGTGTATTGTTAATAACTACTCTTGCAGTCTATCTTGTGTAAACCAGAAAGACTTTAGCATATATAGGAGATGCTGCTGCTGCAGAAGGCAGAAAGTAGGCAAGTACAGGGTGCTTGCCCAAAAGTCATGTCAAAGATGATAGAAAGGGGGATTTGCCAGTTTGCTACAGTGCATGATATTATGTGCCCTGAGCAGTCAAGGTGGGGAAGGCTAAAAATATAAAGATACCTTGTGGCTAAAGGTGTGGGGAAATTCTAAACGGCAAAGGGGAACAGGAAATAGGTAAATAGATATGGCTGCAGTATGATCAGAGATGAATGTGGGGCTGAGCTTTATTAACAGGTTTCCAAAGACCTTTTAAAAAGGAAGTCCTGGTTTTGAGACTAGCTGGCGGAACAAGGATCCGCAGTCAGAAAAATAAACAGGGAAGCCTTGATTGGAACACCAAAGTGCTGTGTGTACCCACTGGACTCTTTATGGAGCAAGCCTTAGTATGGTTATGGAGTAGACATAACCAGATTGCATTAGTGAGCAGTAAACATTGACAAATATATTCTGGGGCACTGATGGCATATGATTAAATTAGTACAGAAAAATCCACTATTCATTTCTAGGTTAACAATATTCTTGAAAGTTTAATAGCACGTGGAATGAATTGGCACATGCCTGAAAAAATATTTGTGAGTTAGGAATTGTGGCATATAAACAGTGTAGAATGAAGGTAAAGAAATAAACAAGTCCTTGGAGATTTCTTCCGTCGTATTTCAGTCCTATTAAGTTGATTCCTAGTCACTCCTATCAAGGTGTGTGTGTGTGTGTTTGTAAAGACAAAAGTGACTGGCAGTAAACCAAGGAGATGGGTCCATAGGGGCAGATATCTTTTTTCCATACAAAGACCTGGTTCATATGATCACTGCTGCCCACCATGCCCACTTGTTTCAGCCACAGTGAGCTCTGGTGCATACTGGTGTGTGCCAGATGCTTTTTGAATATTTAAGCTGCAGACAAGGCTTATTATGTTGTTTGAACCTGGGAACCATGGGCAAAAATCATGGTCTGTTTTGAGGTTATGCAAGGGTTGTTTACCATAGGTTCAGAAGACACAACAAACTGCAGCCATGGCTTGAATATTCAAAATGGGCACCAGCACGTGCCACAGCCCACCATGGCTTAAATAATTGTGTAAACCAGCCCAGTTTCTCAGGGAGGGGTGGCAAATCTTCATGTCCCCTTGCTTTTGGCATTTCTGGCTCTATTTTCAGTGTGTGCAGTTGCACCAGCAGCCAAGCTTTCTAGCCACTTGGAGTGGCTGTTATCAGTAAAGAAAGAAAGAAAAAGAGAAATTTCATTAAAAGATAACCCTCAGACCACCTAGTGCAGATAACATCCTGCAGATTTTTGAAAAAAAAAATGAACATTTAATTCAGAAATGGGATGGAATAGACTTCATAATGAACCCATGCAAAATGAGATGAACCAGATTTAGATTGGTCCATCCATCCCTAGTGAGAAAAATTGATGGTTTCGTATGAATACATTCTTCCATGCATTCAGAGAAGCATAAAAGCCAAGCAGTAATGCTGACAAGAAATTGGAAATAGAGCAGCAGGCTACTAGTAATTTATTCTCAAGGACCTGTTGGCACTAATTGGTAGAAGATTCTGATGGAGGGTTTTCTGTTCTGTTTGATCAACTTCTAACACTTCAATGCATTGGAAATGCTCTAAAATGAAAAAGTAGACGTATTTCTCAATTAGTAAAAAAATATGTCCTATAATAAAACATGCAGTTATATTCTTTGCAAATAATGCACTTAATCATACTGACAATTTGTTAAATAAGACTTTTTTAATTTTTAAACATGTGAAAACATTGACTTAGCCCTGGCCATATTCCCATGTCACAGCGTTTTCAAAAAAGGGCCAATTTGCAAAATTAAACTCTTGCATTTTTATTCTTCCATGATTTTATGGAAATTAAGAATCTCTCTGGAGGCTTAATCTATCAAACTAAACCAAGTAATTTCTTTCGTTCTCCACAGTCCCAGCAACCTTCACAGTGTTGCCTGGATACTCTGTCTCCTGCGGCATCAGTAAATTGGCCAATTCAACAGCAAAATTGCTAATCTGAATTTTAAAAAATCCTTGGGAAAAGTAATTTGCCAACCCAGGATCTAAATACTACTACCGTTCAGCTGCCTTGTATTTCTCCCTCCAATACCTTCTCTTGTGAATAGTAAGGCTCACAGTGCAACCTGTAGAATACATGCATGCAGGAGGTTTTCCCTAAAGGTGCAAACACGAAGGTTTTGAGAATAGCTTGTATTAGCTGCACACTTTTTTGGCTATTGACAGGCAAATGGGAAGCTTTCTGCCACTACAAATGGTGAGCTTTCAGAATATACATTCCCAAAGTTAATTGTAAATGCCAGTACTTAGGGATGTAACAGAGGAGCTGAAACATTTAAAATATCTGTAGATTTTTACACAGTACAGTTTGGGATGCAATACATCAATGAAAAAAACAACAACCCCACTTGCTGTATCCGAAAGGTTGTGTAAATGGATGGGAGTTTAGGAAATTAGTGTATAGTTTAAGTACACACTAAATTACTGTTTGCTAGCATTACATAAAACATGGACATAGACAATTCAATTTGAGCTAAAGTAGTGGTGTGAGTGTATATGTAATATTGTGCAGGAACTGAGGGAAAGTATGGAGGAAAGAGTCTCCTTAGGGGGAAACTACACATTAAACCTGAATGCGCATAACGATACCCCATAAGCATTTTATTGTTGTTGTTAAGGAAACCAGATTCAGTATTTCGAGTGGAGAAGCAAAAGGGGAGGAGTGACTAATCCTTTTCATGCCCAAATTGTCCCCTTAGCTGCTTTCCCCCTTGGGGTTCTAGCTGCATGTTTTCATGGGTAAGCACATATATAGAAATTTACTATGGGAAAGCATCTGGGGGGGGGGGGTTGGTTGAAATGGAAAACAATGGGTGGTGGGAGGGTTAAGCACCTCCAGAGGAGGTGTCAGACTTTCATGCGCTCTCAGCACAGTGCCACTGATGCCCTTCCCTGTGATCTGGTACCCCATTCCCATTAGGCCCTTGCCACCATTGAGCCCCAAACCCAGCATTACTGCCTAAAGCCACTGCAACTTGGGCCTCACGTGAGCCACTAAACTTGTCATTCACTCAGCTGGTGGCAGTGATACTTTTGGATGGGAGCTGAGCAGCTGCCATCTTATAATTTTCAAAATGCATGACATCATGATTGGGCATTGAATTTTGGAACATATAAAACTGTGGCCACCCAGTATTGATCCTAAAAGCAGAATCACTGCCAAGTGAACACATCTGGGAGGCAAGATGAGTGACTAGTGGTTCTGTGGCTGCAGTGTTGGTGGGGAGTCCAGGTGGCAGCTGGCAGCAGCAATACTAGATGGGGACCCAGTGGTGGCAGCTGCAGTGAGCACTGATGGGATGTGTGGGCCCTGGCATTTTCCAGAGTATGCAGGTGCTGGCTGTAGGCCAGGGCACTGCCCCCAGCGTCTCCACTCAAAATTGTAGCCTCCAGTTCTCCTTCATGGTCTCTGTGCATCACACATATGAGCTCTGCGCCTGTACAGAGCCTTGATTTGGGCAACTTCTATATCTGAGGAATTTTGGTGGGGACCCTTCTCCCACCATTTTTACCATTCTGCATTGTTTTTATTTATATTTGTTTTTCATTATCTTGCGATTGCCCTCACGGGCGCATGGCTCTTAAGGTGCCGTTTAAGAAGTATGTCTGTTGTGTAGGCAAATTACCGCTGACCGACCGACATTCTCTCTGCTTTTTTGCCTCAGAGAAGGCCACGTTGTTGAGGCTTGTCCTCACTGCCAAGCCTTTTCAAAGCAGGTGAGACAAAATCGCTCAGACTGGCTGAAAGCCGCTCTGTGGAAACAAGTATTGGAAGCAGTGGAGGAACCAAAGGTTATGGCAGAGAAGCCAACCTCCCTACCAGGAGATTTGCTTGCCATGTAGGAGCCTGATGCAGTGTTGGGGATGTCTTCCCCTCAACATCGTACTACTCCGAATACACAAGATCCTCCCACTCCGGGCCAGTCTTTGACTTTTGCACTGGCTAAGAAGCTAACCAAGAAGGCTAAAGCGTCTAATCAGGTGAGTCTGTCTTCAGAACCTGAAAAGAAGAAGAAAAAGACTTCTAAAAAGTTGGATGACTTTAGTCAGGATTGAGTGCGTCCTTCGGTTCCTACCATTCACCCTGATCCTGTTCTGGCATCTCAGGATCGACGGGAACCTCCCGTACAGGCCACATCTCCCAGCACCTCAACTCGGGATCGAGCATGTTCTTTGCTTCCTACCACTCTCCCTGATTCGGCTCTAGCATCTCGGGTTTGACAGCGACCTCCAGTACCGCTCGTGTCTCCCACTGCTCTTCCGATGCCTTGGGATCGAAACAATCTCCTGTACCGAAGACCATACCTCCCACTCCAGCAACGCCATTCTCACTGATTCATATGGTGAGTCCTGCTCCTGTGACAGATCTCATTCCAATCACATCAACATCAGAGAGTGAGATCCAAGATCCATCCCCTATGAATCCACCCACTTTGCTGCCTCGTTTTCACCCACAAGGGTACGGAACATTCTGAGATCAATGTCCGGGGACTCCGGATTCATTTTACTCAGTTGGTTCCTTTTGACAGAGGTCACCTCCTAGTTTTTATGAGTGAAGCCATGATTGGGATAGGTCCAGATCACCATTCTATGACTGGGACAGGTGTTCGGCTTGGGATGTCCGATACAGGAGACCCCGTGATTGGGTTGAAGACCATGACGACCCTTACGGTCCCTACTATCCTCCTCATCATCAGGACCCTCCTTACTGGGAAGCGAGTTGATACCGTTGGTTCCCATCGACTACAGTAATGAGACCACTGAATTGGGAAGACATTTTTCATGCACCCCCTTGGTGTGCACCTCCTGCTCTAAAGCAGCAGCAAGCAACTCAACTACTTGCCGTCCCACTTCCTGAACAGCCACTGGCCATGCTACAGCCATTACCACAAATCATTACTAGTGACGTTTCATCACTTCCTTGCAAGGAAGGTGATAAGCTCCACTGCATGCTCCACTGGTAGAATCTCCACTCTCCGATTTGGAAGGCTATCAATATGACACCACGTCTCAGTCTTCCTGCCCTTTTTCCATTTCTTCGCCTGATGTTATTGCGTCAAATGATGTATATTGGTGTCAGAGGACCTTGGACAGTTTTCTGATCAAGTTTTGAGAATGGCACAGTCCCTGGGCTTGGAAACCCAGCAAGTGACCTCTACAGTGCAGGATCCAGTTTTCAATATGGTGAATGCAGAACTTTCCTGGCCTGTGGCCATACCACTCCTTCCGGCACTGGAAGAGACTATTAAACAATCTTGGAAAGTTCCCTCCACTATGCGTTCAGAAGGAATGTATCGTGACCAGGAAGCTAACACTGAATACCTGTTTAAACATCCTGCTTCAAATTCAATGGTTGTCGAGGCAGTGCAAGGAAAGTCACGGAGGGCACATTCTTGTCAGATAAGGAAGGTAGATATCTTGATCTACTTAGGAGACTATATTCCTCTGTAGCGATGGGCCTAAAGATTTTGAATTATCAGGCAGCTGTGTCAGGGTACCAGCTGCTTCTGAGGGACAAGATTAGTCACCTCTTTGAGCATCTTCTGAATGACAAGAAGGAACTGGGCCGCCTCTTTCAATCCAAGCTGATGAAGTTATCGAGACAACAAATAAAAATGTCTTGCCATCAAGTCAGTTGTGATTCAAAAGTCCTCGTTGGTTCCATCGTTCTGAGTTGTCATGCCTGGTTGAGGTATGCTGCCCTTCCCCAGGAAACTAGAGCCTGCATTGAAGATCTCCCCATTTGATGGTCAGGGCCTGTTTAATGACAGGACTGATGATGCATTAGGTTTGGTACAGAAGCCCCGTACCATGGCACATCATATGAGGTTTATGCCCCAGCAGCCACCCCGACAATGACGCTGGTTCTAAGGCTGTACCACCAGATACAAGCCCCAACAACCGGCTTCATCACAGCAGCAGCGTTCTCAGCTGGTGGCATCAGGAAACTCTTTCTTGACGTCTAGGTTTCATAGTTACCACCACAAAACTGACAGCAAAAATAAACACCGCCTTTGACTGGAGTCTTTCTTCTTCGTCCCTCTGCTTGCCTTCCCATCTTCGGAACTATTCTATCCTCCTAAAGCACTTTCATACAAGCCCTTTTGTTGTTGTTGTTGTTGTTGTTGTTGTTGGTTCAGTCGTTAAGTCATGTCTGACTCTTCGTGACCCCATGGAACATAGCACACCAGGCCTTCCTGTCCCCTGCTGTCTCCCGGGGTGTGCTCAAGTTCATATTCATTGCATCGGTGATGCTATTTAGCCATCTCATCCTCTGCCGTCCCCTTCTCCTTTTGCCTTCAGTCTTTCCCAGCATCAGGGTCTTTTCCAGGGAGTTTTCTCTTCGCATTAGGTGGCCAAAATATTTGAGCTTCAGCTTCAGTATCTGTCCTTCCAATGAGCACTCAGGGTTGATTTCCTTTAGGATGGACTGGTTTGACCTCCTTGCAGTCCAGGGGACTCGTAAGAGTCTTCTCCAGCACCACAGTTCGAAAGCATCAATTCTTTGGCACTCAGCCTTCCTTATAGTCCAGCTCTCACAGCCATACATTACTACTGGGAAAACCATAGCTTTGATGATACGGACCTTTGTCGGCAAGGTGATGTCTCTGCTTCTTACTATGCTGTCTAGATTTGCCATAGCTTTCCTCCCAAGGAGCAAGCGTCTTTTAATTTCATGGCTACAGTCACCGTCTGCGGTGATCTTGGAGCCCAAGAAAATAAAATCTGTCACTGCTTCCATTTCTTCCCCTTCTATATGCCAGGAAGTGATGGGGCCAGATGCCATGATCTTAGTTTTTTTAATGTTGAGTTTCAAAGCAGCTTTTGCACTCTCCACTTTCACCCTCAACAAGAGGCTCTTGAGATCCTCTTCGCTTTCTGCCATTAGGGTGGTATCGTCTGCATATCTGAGGTTGTTGATAATTCTCCCGGCAATCTTAATTCCGACCTGTGATTCATCCAACCCGGTGTTTCTCATGATGTACTCTGCATATAAGTTAAATAAGCAGGGCGACAATATGCAGCCTTGTAGTACTCCTTTCCCAGTTTTGAACCAATCGGTTGTTCCATGTCTGGTTCTTACTGTTGCTTCTTGACCCTCATACAGGTTTCTCAGGAGACAGGTAAGGTGGTCTGGTACTCCATCTCTTTCAGAATTTGCCACAATGATCCACACAATCAACGGCTTTAGCGTAGTAAATGAAGCAGAGGTAGACATTTTTCTGGAATTCTCTTGCTTTCTCCATGATCCAGCAAATGTTGGTGATTTGATCTCTAGTTCCTCTGCCTCTTCGAAACCCCACTTGTACTTCCGGTAGTTCTCGGTTCACATGCTGCTGAAGCCTAGCTTGTAGGATTTTGAGCATCACCTTGCTGGCATGTGAAATGATCGCAATTGTACGGTAGTTTGAACACTCTTTGGCATTGCCCTTCTTTGGGATTGGAATGTAAACTGACCTTTTCCAGTCTTGTGGCCACTGTTGAGTGTTCCAAATGTGTTGGCATATTGATTGCAGCACTTTAACAGCATCATCTTTTAGGATTTTAAAGCTCAGCTGGAATACTGTCATCTCCGCTAGCTTTGTTGTTAGTAATGCTTCCTAAGGCCCACTTGACTTCACTCTCTAGGATGACCGGCTCAAGTTCAGTGACCACACTATCATGGCTATCAGGGACATTCAGATCTTTCCTGTATAGTTCTTCTGTGTATTCTTTCCACCTCTTCTTAATCTCATCTGCTTCTGTTAGGTCCCTGCCTTCTTTATCCTTTATCATGCCCGTCTTTGCACAAAACGTTCCCTTGATATCTCCGATTTTCTTGAAGAGATCTCTAGTCTTTCCCATTCTATTGTTTTCCTCCATTTCTTTGCATTGTTCATTTAAGAAGGCCTTCTTGTCTCTCCTTGCTATTCTCTGGAACTCTGCATTCAGTTGGATATATCTTCCCCTTTCTCCCTTGCTTTTCGCTTCCCCTCTTTCCTCAGCTACTTGTAAAGCCTCATCAGACAGCCACTTTGCTTTCTTGCATTGCTTTTTCTTTGGGATGGATTTTGTTGCTGCCTCCTGAACAATGTTACGGACCTCTGTCCATGGTTCCTCAGGCACTCTATGAGGTCTAATCCCTTAAATCTATTTGTCACCTCCACTGTATATTCATAAGGGATATGATTTAGGTCATACCTGAACGGTTTAGTGGTTTTCCCGACGTTCTTCAATTTTAGCCGAAATTTTGCAAGAAGCAGCTCATGATCTGAGCCACAGTCAGCTCCAGGTCTTGTTTTTACTGACTGTATAGTGCTTCTCCATCTTTGGCTGCGAAGTACATAATCAATCTGATTTCGATATTGACCATCTGGTGATGTCCATGTGTAGAGTCGCCTCTTGTGCTGTTGGAAAAGAGTGTTTGCTATGATGAGCGTGTTCTCTTGGCAAAACTCTATTAGCCTTTGTCCCGCTTCATTTTGTACACCAAGGCCATGCTTGCCTGTTATCCTGGTGATTTCTTGACTTCCTACTTTAGCATTCCAATCCCCTATGATGAAGAGGACATCTTTTTTTGGTGTTAGTTCTAGAAGGTGTTGTAGGCCTTCATAGAACCGATCAAATACAGACCTAAGCCTCCTTTCTTGGAAAGTGGAGCTTTTGGCAGCTGTTACATCCACTCACAGAGTCAGTGAACTCAGTGTACTCAGAGTAGACCAGCCTTACCTCACTTTTCAACAAGACAAGGTGATCCTCAGACCAGACCCCACCTCCTTGCCAAAGTCGTGTTGGATTTTCATTTAAACCAGGACATTATTTGGCCTGCATTCTTTACTTCCCCATCTACACCTCTGGAGTCAACCTTGCACACGCTTGATATGCTTTCGCCTTCTATAAGTCAAGGACTGAACAATTCCGACTTTTCCTCACCTGTTGGTATGTTACGGTGGCAAACATAAGGGCCTGCTGCTTTTGGTTCAACGACTTGTGTCCTGACTTGTAAAGACTATTGAACCATCGTATGAGCTGGCTGGACTCAAATTGTCTGCCCCAGTCCGAGCTCACTCTACTTGTGCAGTAGGGACGTTGGTCACGTTCGACAGAGGGATTGCCATCTCTGAACTGTGCTGTGCTGCATCATGATTAATACCGTCTACCTTTATTAGACAGTACAGGCTGGATGTTTGGGCTAGAGCTGACTGTACTTTCGGTCATGCCGTCCTTTCTTCTGTATTGTAATAGGACACTGACCCACCACATTGTAAGTTAGCTTGCTACTTGCTCACGTGTGTGATGCACAGTGACAATGAAGAAGGACAGGTCACTACCTGTAAATGTAATTCTTCGAGTGGTCATCCACCTGCCATCCCCTCTTTGGTGTCTTACTCGAGTTTGATGTTGAGTACCTAAGAATATTTCTTCTCGGTCCCAAGGCTATAATGTTGGTCTCAAGGAACTGAAGGAATGAGCGGGGATCCTCTAGGGACATGTACACTGGGACAGTGGGGAAAGGATTCCCTCCAAAATTCCTCAGCTGTAGAAGTTTCCTGAATCAAGGGTCCGTGCAGGCGCAGAGCCCACATGCGTGAATGCACAGATGACACTCGAAGAACTACAGTTACAGGTAGTTTTCTTAACAAATGGAATCTGTACTTACACTTGCACATAGCTTGAACTGATAAGAATATCACTATGATTTCATTCAAATGTTATTAACAATTTAGTAAAGACTTCTTTCCTGTTTCTCTAGCACCTAGTGAAATTATTGCCTGTAAGGGTGCGGTTTGTTTCTTGGCCATACTTGCAAATGTTTGCAAGTAGTAATGCCTCCAAGTCCCATTTCCAGACCCACAAGGAGATTTTCAAAGAGGAGACACCAGTCAACTGTATCATGCCTGGTCTTCTTGGTCCCATTTAAAAGGAAAGATGAAATGGAAACTGAAAGCCAAACAAAGAACCAGTGACCAACATGACAGACCTAACTTCATGCTTATCTTCAGATATTCTTGATGAAGCTCAACCACCAAAGTTCTTCCTCAGTTCACCAGTCAAAGGCAGCACCACTACATAATCTTGTGTTACATGCTCAAACATATGTTCCTCATTTGTCTTAATGGGTGATCTTTCAGCCAATGAAAATCGTAAGTGGATATCTGCCTGTGCTGCTATTTTGCTACGCAGGTATACAGAGAAATCTATGAAATTAGGTCCTCAAAGATGTGGGGACATAAAAACAGAGTAGAAGTATTAATGTAACCTTATCCTTGGTATCTTCTCCAGATAGCTTTTATTCTTCTTCTCCATGGACACATAAGGCCATCTGTGGCTTTACTGATTCCTCCCCCACCCGCCAAATTTGATTTTTTACAAAGTTCTGTTCAGATTATATAACTCTGCTTTCAAAGAAACTGCATATACCTTTTTTAGTTTGCAAAGAAGCTCCTACATCGTATTAGTCTTAAAACTGTAGCGAGAAAACCTGTCCGTTGTGGCTATCATTTTCATGTATTTTGGAGGCAAGAATGATAGTTACAGAGTGATGAAAGTTGTATTGTTAGAGCTGCTTTTTCTTAGTAATAAATTAGATTACTTCAGATGTTTTAGTGCAGTCTTGCCCAGTCTGGTGCCCTCTGGGTGTATTGGACTTCACCACACAGGAACCCACAGCCAGCTTGACCAATGGTCAAGAATGCCGAGAATTGCATAACCATAGCTTTTGCCTTGTATCCCAGAACTCATGAATTGTTATTGCACGTCTGATAAGTATGTTGTACAGTTACCATTTCTGGAAATATTTACCTTCTTTTGTGTGATGGTAAAGTTGACATTTGCTCTGCAATTAGTGAACATGAAGCTTGACAGGATTAGGTTATTGCTTACTATTATATGACTCTGTCAGTTCTGTGCACATGTAGAAAGGTCTATGTGGCCTCTGCATTGTGGACAGGTTTTTGGTATGAGGGACATAGATCTGCCTTGGCCGAGTTAAAGATTTCATAGGGCAATAACTGTCAACAAATATATGTGATCACACAGTATGAAGTTGTGTAGCTGCTACAGACAGCACACACACCTCAGAATCACTATAGCTATCGGGCTGGAAAGAAGAAAGGGAATGTATATGGCAAACCTGTGTAAAATAGGAGGGTCATCTTTGTTTTTTAAAACTGTAATAATATAACAAGATCACCAAGGCTGCAATCCTGCGTACGTCTACCTGGGACTAAGCCCCACTGAACATATTGGGACTTTTTTCCAGTAAAATATGCATAGAATAGTGCTGCAAGTGTACATCCAGAATTTTGTTTAATTATTTGCAAATAATAACAGCAAAAAAAGAAGAAAGGGAGTAGGGGAAAGCCACGAAAGAAGAAAGAAGAACAGAACATAAGAGAAATCATATCCATACCCAGTAATCATTTGCAACACTATTAATAAAGAAAAAAAAAGGGGGGACCAATTTGACATGTCTGTTTCAAATATATACATTAATATAAGCAAACTGGGCTTACCTGACTATGTAGTTAATACATGTGTTCTGCTCTCAGCAACTTCGACTTGACTTAATTTCCTCATGTTTGATATTGCTTTTGTATATTTATATGTGCCTGTGTCCAATCCTTCATCTGAGAAGCGGGATATAAATGTATTGAATAAATAAGTAATGAAACTGTGCAGTGTTCAGATTGGTATAGCAAGAAAAAGCTGCATGATTTTTCAGCTGTCCATACTGAAATCCACACATGATTAATTTGAAAACTACTTTTGAGATTTAAGTCTATTAATGGAATGTTGTTTTTCTGACAATATCTAGTAGGCCTGCAAAACTATTGTTTCTTGATCTTTCTCTACTTTTCACTGGATGAGGTTTCACAAAGACAACTCCTTTGCATTTTAGGAAATGCTTCTTTGAATACTCTTTGTAACCATATGGAGGTGATCATTTCTAAAGTCTAGTATGTTTATATTGCAGTGGTTGTTTGGTGCCCCCTTGTGGTTTAAGTAGCTTTGAGAAGTCCAGAACAAAGTATTGAAGAGTTGTATTTTATTTGACCAGCTTCTTTGTTCACATTTCCAAATTTCATAACAGCATCAGGTAGATATTATTGCCATTTTGAAGCCATGATATTAACTGTATTTGACAGATACAACTAATTTGATGCAAAGCAGTTGCATCAAGGAAGCACTGTCTGACTTGGCAGGCACCAGGGGCAATCTGCATGAGTAAATGCACTGCCACTGGGAAGCAATGCCTGTATTCTTGGATGTGCCGGGTGGATGTTATTTACTCTAGACAGCTGCATCCAAAGAGCCAGCTTATGTGGAAGAGTTTTAAAAGTCAGAATGGACATATTTCTAGAGTGGTACTCTGTTAGCCTGTTGCAGCAAAAATAACAAAGTCTTCGGGCACCTTAAAGACTAACAGATTTATTATGGCATAAACTTTCATGGACTAGAGTCCACTTCATGAGATACCTGAAGTGTTGTCCTCAGTTGACATACACATGCACACACACACAGTTTGGGGGATTGTAATCACTGAGGAAAGAGTGAAGTGAAAGGCAAAAAGCACAGTGTGACAATTATATTAAAGTTTAATGTTGACTATTCACATATAAATCCATGTTGATGTTAACACAAACGTCCTACCAATGCCAGAATGGTCTTAGCACCCACAACTGATTTATTTGTGGATGGTTACTGTTAATCTTTAACAGAATTATCACTCCGTGATTTTTGCATTTCATTGCCCTATGACCTCAGTGATTACAAATCCCCTCACCTGACACACGCACCTGTCTGTCACTTAGAATGCATCTGATGAAGTGGACTATAGTCCATGAAAGCTTATGTTGTAATAGATTTGTTTGTCTTTAAGGTGCCAGAAGACTGTTGTTTTTAACTGGACCTATATTGCCTTTTTAAAAGGTTCTTTAGCTCCTCTATTGAAATGTAAGCTTTGATAGTCAACTTTTTGTAATACTAACTTTATTTTACTGTTAGTTTGAACATCTTGTTCAGATACTTCGTAGCCATTTATATTTGCCAGTCATACTCTAGGTATCCAGGTGTAATTGTTCATACCTTGAAGCTAGTGGGACTTTAGCCTGGACATCTTGTATAACATTGTTGTTGGCCTCCTACTACTTTTACTAATTAAATCATGCCAGTTTCTGTAACCTTGGATCCTGTTGTATGTAATTAAAGAGTCATTTCAGTTTGAAGGGAGCACAGGATACCAGAGGTGAAGTAGGAATCTGCCACGCATCTTGTACGTGAGGGGAAGTTTGAAATGCAAACTAGTATATTTAAGTACATCGTTTAAAAAAATTAAACTCCTCATCCCTCTCATTAAATATGCAGAAATTGTTGATGTCTTCCCATTGTACCTGGAAGTCATGTCAGCAAGCTCAAGATTAGTCCTGATGATGTCACTAATTGATTTACACTGTAATTGTATATATATCTTTTAAAAGCAGGGATTAGTTAACCGTTTAGGTTTTGTGAAGTGCTGTGTGCTTTTATGATATTAATTACGTTGTCCAGGTAAGAACAAATACCTCTAGAAGTAATGGGAAAGCAGCATGAAAGGGCAAATCTATTAATGGAAACTGATACAATGAGGCCCCATCACATATGCCGCTGGGTATTTTTGTTTCCAATTTTCATTCCAGCAACTTGCCCTCCTCTGATTTGTCCAAAAGCAGGCCTTAATCTACCCCCAGTTTAAAATGTAGTTTGCAGTTTAGCAGGGGGCTATTGGAGTGAAAATGAAAGCAATCACCCAATTGTGTTTCACTCTTAAAAAAAAAAAATCACTGATTTCTTCTGTAGCCCTCTGGATGGTAGCCATTATCTTCAAATGGATATTGTGTGCTAACTTATTAAATTGTTTTTTTTATTTTATTGAGGATACCTGTTTTGGAAATCAGCTTCTAAATTTAAATTGGATATTAATATAAAATAAATAAGTTCAGTGGGGTTTAAATGCATCCAAATTTATGTGTATGGGGTTGGATCCATGACCAGCAGCGGGACTAAGGGTATGTTCCCAGCCTCGGAGAGGCTGACACGGCTCTTTCTGCACCAGCTTTGACGGGGAGGGGGAGCAAAGCTCTGTTTCCCAGCTCTAGGGTCGCAGCACTGTCTCCAACCTTTGGTCTTGGAATCCGAACTATCCTATAGCCTCAGACACTGTCTAGGGGCCATAGGATTGTTCCCTAAAACTTGACTAAGGTAGTCTGGATATAACCCATGATTATTAACCATCTTGAGGCTCAAAGCGATATAGAAAATATAATGATATGCCAAAATGATTTTGCTGCATCAAATAAGATAAAAAAGTTGGTCCTAAATTTCACACAGAAAGTTTAGCAGTGATTCAGATTTAATGTGGATTGCTTTCTCTCCTTGTTCCAGGCTAGAATTTTTCCACTTGTGCCTTATTTTGTTTTTTTGTGTGATGTACATTATAGCTGCCAAAGCTGCTGTGACAACATGCAGCGCATAGCTTTTTCTAAAGGCTAAAGGACATACTAGATAGATATATCATGCCAAAGGAAGTATTGGCAAGCCAGTATATTGGTTTTTAGGGACTGATGATTTGCTTTTACCATTTTATGAGATTCAGAAAGTAGATAGCTTCCCTAAAACTAGTACGTCAACATTATTTGAAGAAACACTTCTATGTTTTGTTTAGGCAGTAGTCTCATGTTACTTTTTGATACAATAATGTCATCTGATGATTTTACTATGTCAGTAGTATAAGCTATTGAAAACTGGACTTTTCTGTGTTGCTTCTCCTTTCAGCATGTACTTGAACAGAAATATTTATCATTTGATAAACTTCTTTGACTTTATTACCTTAAACTTTTGATGTGGAAATGAGGCCTTACTCTGTACCATTCATCAAATAATGACCTATTTTTTCTGCATTTAAGTCTTCTTCCGTTAATGCTTAAGTTGTTCTTCAAAAGAACATTTGTAAAACCCTATTTATTTATTTATTTATTTTCTATACTGCCCAATAGCTGGAGCTCTCTGGGTGGTTCACAAAAATTAAAACCAAAGAGCACGCAATAAAACAATACAAAATATATAAAATATTAAAACCACAGTAAACAAAACAACCAGAATAAAACGAGAATAAAGCCAGAATAAAACCTAGCAGCAATGCAGAAATTTAAAATACAGATTTAAAACAGCAAAGCTAAAAGTCTAAAGAGCTAAAATGTTAAAATGCTTGGGAAAATAAAAAGGTCTTCACCTGGCGCCAGAAAGAATACAATGTAGGTGCCAGGCGAACCTCACTAGGGAGCTCATTCCATAGCCGGGGTGCCACAGCAGAAAAAGCCCTCCTAGTAACCACCCGCCTCACTTCCTTGGGCAGGGGCTGACGATGATCTTAAGGTCCGGGCAGGCACATATGGGAGGAGGCGATCCTTCAGGTAACCTGGCCCCAAGCTGTTAAGGGCTTTGAATGTTAACACCAGCACTTTTAATCAGGCCTGGAAATGGACTGGCAGCCAGTGCAGGTGGAAAAGTACTGGCATAATATGAGCTCGCAGGCCAGTCCCTGTTAACAATCTTGCTGCCCTATTTTGGACCAGCTGAAGTTTCCGGACCATTTTCAAAGGAAGCCCCACGTATAACACATTGCAGTAATCCAAATGAGAAGTTATCAGAGCATGGATAACTGTAGCTAGGCTATCTCTGTCCAGATAAGGGCGTAGTTGGTATACGAGCCTAAGCTGATAAAAAGTTCTCTGTGCCACTGAGTTCACCTGTGCCTCAAGTGACAGTTCTGGATCCAAGAGCACCCCCAAACTATGAACATGATCCTTAGGGGGAGTGCAACCCCCTCGAGAACAGGTTCAATATCACCTAGCCAGGCAGACGAACCACCCACTAACAGTACCTCTGTCTTGTCTGGATTGAGTTTCAGTTTATTGGCCCTCATCCAGTCCATTACCGTGCCCAGGCCCTGATTCAGAACAGCCACTGCCTCACCTAGTTTTGATGAGAAAGAGAGGTAGAGCTGGGTGTCATCCGCATATTGATGGCACCTCAGCCCACACCTCTGGATAACCTCCCCCAGCGGTTTCATGTAGATGTTAAACAGCATGGGGGATAAAATAGAGCCCTGTGGAAACCCATGGCACAATTGCCATGGCACAGAGCAGTAATCCCCCAGCACCACCTTCTGGAATCGGCCATCCAAGTAGGAGCGGAACCACTGTAGTGCAGTGCCTCCAACTCCCAACCCAGACAACCTATCCAGAAGGATACCATGGTCAATGGTATCGAAAGCCACTGAGAGGTCCAGGAGAATCAACAGGGTCACACTCCCCTGTCCCTCTCCCGGCAAAGGTCATCCCACAGGGCGACCAAGGCAATTTCCGTTCCAGAACCAGGCCTGCAACCTGATTGAAATGGATCTAGATAATCCATTTCATTCAAGAGTGCCTGGAGCTGTCCTGCAACCACCCGCTCAAGCACCTTGCCCAAGAAGGGGATGTTGGCCACTGGCCTATAATTGTTAACATCCTCCAGGTCCAGGTTAGGCTTTTTCAGGAGTGGTCTGATTATCACCTCTTTTAAAGAGGCTGGCACCACTCCCTCTCTCGAGGAATTTACAACCTCCTGGACCCAGCTAAACATCCCCTCCTTTTTTGATTTAATAAGCCATGAAGGGCAAGAGTCAAGCACACAAGTGGTCAGTTGGACTTGGCCAAGTACCTTGTCTCCATCCTCACGCCTCAATAACCAAAACTCATCCAATAAAACTGGACCAGACGGTGCTCTGAACGCCTCTACCAATGGAACTGCATTAATCGTGGTGTCCAATTCATGACAAATCTGAGCGACTTTATCTTCAAAGTGCCGCGCAGACTTGTCACAGCGTGCAACCGAGGGTTCCACAGTTTCTCTCCCTGGCCCAGAATGTAACAAGCTGCAAACCATTCGGAAAATCTCCGCTGGACGACACTGAGAAGATGCAATGCTGGTGAAAAAGAACTGTCTCTTTGCCACCCTCACCGCCACAGAGTAGGCTCGATAGTGAGCTCTTACCTGTGTTCGGTCAGACTCAGCACGAGTTTTCCTCCACCTGCGTTCTAGCTGTTTCCCCTCTTGCTTCATTGCCCTCAGCTCAGGTGTATACCAAGGAGCTGGCCGGGCTCTGCTCAGAGGGAGAGGGCGCTTGAGCAGGATCATGTCAACCGCCCGAGTCATCTCTGCATTCCACAAAGCGACCTGGGCTTCGACAGGAGCACCAGCCATACCAGCAGGAAAATCCCCCAGAGCCCTCTGGAATCCATCAGAATCCATTAGCCTCCAGGGGTAGACCATTTTAATAGGTCCCCTACCCTTGCAGAGGGGGAAGGCTGCCAAGAGTCTAAACCTCAACAGGAAGTGATCTGACCATGACAATGGGACAGATGTTAATTCCTCCACTTTCAGATCACCATCCTCCTGCCCAGTCGAGAAAACCAGATCAAGCATGTGTCCTTTTACATGCGTTGGGCCGATGACATGTTGGGACAGCCCCATGGTTGTCATGGCAGCCATGAAGTCCTGAGCTGTCCCGGATACAGTGGCCTTGGCATGGAAGTTGAGATCCCCCAGGACCATCATCCTAGGGGTCCTTAACACCAAGTCGAAGACCACCTCCGTCAGCTCAGGCAGGGAGTCTGATGGCCAGCAGGGTTGGCAGTCAATGATACTTGCTTTAGTCAGAATGGGTTTGAACTATGGCAAACCTAGACAGCATAATCAGAAGCAGAGACATCACCTTGCTGACAAAGGTCCGTCTAATCAAAGCTGTGGTTTTCCCAGTGATAACGTATGGCTGTGAGAGCTGGACTATAAGGAAGGCTGAGCGCCGAAGAATCGATGCTTTTGAACTGTGGTGCTGGAGAAGACTCTTAAGAGTCCCCTGGATTGCAAGGAGGTCAAATCAGTCCATCCTAAAGGAAATCAACCCTGAGTGCTCATTGGAAGGACAGATACTGAAACTGAAGCTCAAATATTTTGGCCACCTAATGCGAAGAGAAAACTCTCTGGAAATGACCCTGATGCTGGGAAAGACTGAGGGCAAAAGGAGAAGGGGACGGCAGAGGATGAGATGGCTAGATAGCATCACTGATGCAATGAATATGGACTTGAGCACGCTCCGGGAGAGAGCGCAGGACAGAAAGGCCTGGCGTGCTATGGTCCATGGGGTCACGAAGAGTCGGACACGACTGAACAACAACAACAAAGAATTACTGAAATAAAATATCAAGGGCAGCAATAATTAGTTAGATTAATCCCATTAAATTTTTGATCAGTTAAAAATGCCCTGATTAATTTGGCAACTTACTGCTTTTTAGACAAAATATTTTTAATACAAGTGCTTATAAAAAATGGTGATAGCCCTAAATATATGAGAAAGCTATATATAGATGAGAAATACCATCCTTCAGTAAGAATGTAAGATGTTTCTGATCAAACAAGAACTTCTGAAAACTAAAATCATCTTGATTGTTCTATTTTTGAAATTTATGATTATTGAACATGTCAGTTTGAAAAAGGCATGTTAGTAGAGATATTTTAAAATATTATCCCTGAGGTTCTCAGTGACTTCCAGCAATCAGAACTTTGACTTTTGAATAGCGCACATGGTAGTTACATACAAACATTGACTCTAGGGAATAGTTTGGTACAAATGTTGAAGGATTAGGTACTATACAGCAATAGGCAACCTTGTGCCCTCCAGATGCTTTGGACTACAACACCCAACAGTGCAGCCAGCAAAGTTAATGGTAAGTATTATAGGAGATGTAGTCCAAAACATCTGGAGGGTACAACGTTGGCCTGCCTCTTTTACTACATAGTATTAACTGTTGTTCATTACAGTTCTTCATAGTTTTCACATCTGTCTTTACAAGGCAAACCTACAGCAATTGGATTCAAATCACACATTGCCTAATCCCACCACTGCCAAAGATGGTGTTTCTCTGTAATTTTTGATATGTCTGTCTGTCTCAAGGATTATTTAGGAAGCTAATATTGACCTGCCAGCAAAATGGCTAATCTGAGAGGCTGCCACATGGATTATAGAAGGATATAAAGCAATGTAAACGCAGGTTGTCTTGTATATTTTTAGTTCTTGTTTGTCCCCCATCCCCCCTGCCTCCTCCCCCCCCCAACATTTTTTTCAGGCATTAGTGTGCATTTGCATGGCCACATATTTCATTTTTTAGGAGCAGGGTTCCCCCCCTCCCCAGCAGGAGGCATGCCTTCCTCATGAAATTATGTGAATTGACATAATTAGAGTACGTTAATCTTTACAGCTTTTTCATGCACTTAAAAGATTTTGTGTTTTGGTTTATCTCTTTTAGAAAGCCTTCCCATCCTCAGCTTGAAGCTTTTATTAGCCATATGTCTAAAGGAGAAGAAGCCCAAATGGATGGCACTCTGAGCAGCATGCCTCGTTACCCCAGCCATTCACTGTGTGAAATGGGAGAGCTCACACAGACAGGTGAGTGTGTACAGCTGTTTTATTTTCATCTCCAGCAAAAAAAAAAATGGTATACCCGGGGGTTCTTTGGTTGCCTTTTAATTGGAACTTCCTATGTTTTCTAAGTATTTAAAAATGATTTTGCCAGGGGGCATCTTGGTGCTCTCTAAAGGCTAATATGGTTGTAATAGCAGTACCCCAAATTGCTGTTTTTTGTGAGAAAAAAAACATATTTTTCTCATCTTTTTCTCCCTGCCTGCACAAACATTCAAGCCTTGCGCAGCTTCCATTCAATTTTTTTTTAATGTTTTCATTTTCTGCCCACCTCCACCCCTGCCTTTTTATATGGATATATCTAACAATAAGAGCTGGCCCAAGATATTTTGCTGCCTGAAGTGGAGTATCACAACAACCTCATTCAAGCAAGAACCCTGGCAAGCCTAGCCCAAAGTACTTTTAAATGCCTGCTTCCAGAAGCACCGAAGCAGCCTCTTATTATTACAACTTGATGTGTTTTCTCAGCTTGGCTTAGCTCCTGGCTCTAAAAACTGGCTGGAGCATGCAAAGGAAGGGACCTAAGCTTTTGTTTCTGTGCTGGATCATTGTAAAGGAAGACCAGATCTCTGGGCTCAGTCAGCCCCCCTTGATCCACAGCTCTCCTGTCTCTCAAAGCCAGCTAAGCTTGTAAGCACACCCCAGCCTCCTCCCTTCCCAGAGGAGGAGACGGTAGCCACTGAATTTATCATTGACCCGGAAAAGAAATAGCAGCAATGATTTTGAGGTAGATGTTTATTTACTAGTAAGGGGTAAGGGAATGAGAAGGGAGGCAAGACAAAGTACAATTTAGAATTTCCCGAAATATCAACTCCCCATTTGGAAACGTAACACAGACTAAAACAATAAAAGACTACATAACCCTAGCCTACTCACACCTCTGAGTAGGATCCTTCGTTAATGCCAGCGCTCCAACACCTTCCACTCAGACCAGATGGAAACCAAAGGACCAAGAAGAATGGCTCTGGGTCTCTTTTTATCCCATTCCAAACCCAGTCTTCACGCTTTCATCCCCCCTCCTTCCCTCAGGGAGGATGAGCTGGGTTTTTTCACACCTCCCCAGCTGTGCTGGCCTCTTGGCAGGCCAAGTTGTTTTACGACCTTGGGCCCCTGATAAGGCCTTCATCCTGGTGCCTTCGATCATGGTATGCCCACGTCTCTTCCTCCAGGTGGCCTGGCTTGTAAATCGTCTTGCAGGATCCCACTATCTCTCCTACCCTAAAACACTAAAACACCATCTAAAACTATGCAAGGTAAAATTTACTTTTTCCCACCACAGCTTTGGCCCCATAAGGCCTTCTCCTTAACAATCATACCAAAGGATCCATCTAGTCCAGCATCCTCCTGTTTCTCACAGTACTCAACACAGCAATATCTCACCCCTGCTGTATATCCCCATCATCTACTAACATCTGGGGATTCCATTTATTTATCATGACTAATACCTGCCTAACTTCCCCTCCTCCATGAATTTGTTGAATTGCCTTTTAAAGCCATCTGAGCCGGTGGACATAACATCTGTTGGCAATAAATTGCACATAAATTAATGTTGAAGAAGGACTTCCTTTTTGTCTGTCCTCAGTCTGTTACACTGCCCATCAAATTCACTAGGTGACCTCAAGTTTTAGACAGATGACCCTTCAATTGAAGACATGGCTGAAGCATAATCATGCTCTAGTGGCAAAAGAAAATCACAACAGTGAACAGTGACAATGAAATGGCTAGGGAGAATCAAGCACAGCAGAATCCCCAGTCCTATCACTTGCAGCTTACTGGAAATTAAGGCTGTGTCCTATATACACTATCTGGAAGTAAGACCCATTGAACTCAATGGAACTTACTTCTGAGTATGTATGGATAGGATTGTGGTGTGAAACAGAATGTTTTACCAGATAACTTCAAAGCCCATTCACACCCAAGCCAGTAAGAGCCTCCCTCTCCCTCCCTCCCTCCTTCCTACCCCCCCCCCCGCCTCCGCTTCCTTCTCAGGCTGAAACTCTATGCAGAGAAGTAAGCTCCACTGAATATTATGGAACTTCTTTCAGAGTAAACGTGTAGGCTTTCTCTGTGAGTGGGACTTGCTTATTCATAGATGTGCACAGGTTCAAACTGCCAGGCTGCAATCTCTCAGCAAACTTGCTTGGAAATAAGATCCATTGATGGAGCTGGAAAACAATGGTTTAGGATTGGAGGAGTGTGTGTGAATGTGGGTCCCATCCCCAAGTGATGTGGGTGGAAATGAGAAGAGAATGTGGGAAAGCAACATTTGATTCGAGTTTGATGTTGGATGCCGGGAGTGTGAAGAAGAAAACTGGGGAGGTTCCAAAGCTGGCTGATTTATAGAGGGAGAAGCTGGATAGGGAGTGCCACTTTTCCTCCACCTCTCCTCTGCTGGGAGGCATGGTGACCGAGGCATGTCTGGGAGGCGTGGCTTCTGTCTGTCCCACGCCCTCCACCTCCACTGCCACCTCCCCTCCTCCATGGCAGCTGCACGAAGGGCCAATGAAGTGGCTGCTCTGTAGCTTCAATCCATGACAAAAAGGCTCATTGCTGTGCCAGCTTCTTGCTTGTCAGGGGCTCATCTTTCAGGGGCGTGGGGGAGGGGCAGATTAGCAGCATCAGCCGTGGGTGAACTGGCAAGCAGGTGGCGGGCCAGGGCCACACATTTTCTCTGCTCCTCCTCAGCCCCCCTCCTGAGCTTGGAGGCGCCCCTTGCTTCATGATAGGTTGAAAATGGCTGCAGTGGATGGAAGGGCAGCAGGTGGAGGCCCCCAACCTGACACAAAACAAAGTAAAGGCAGGCAAGCAGCAGCGGCAGCACCATACTGGGCAAGCAGGATACAGTGGGATAGGAGGAGTGCCTAGCCACGATGTGCCGTTTTTCCACAGTCCACTGCCTGAATTGTTTGCCTCAGCCTGCCTAATGGGAGGCCCAGCCTGCTTACAAAACAGTCTTCCCAATGAAGTTACGTGGGAACAAACAGCAGTTTTATCATCACCGTGTCATATGAACTGTCAGTACTAGCTCTGCTGCTTTTACAGTACAAAACTAAAAATAAAATAGGAAGTGCCAATATGACTTCTCACGGAACATGCATGAGTTTTGGCTTTGATTTGTTATTTGAAAGTGCTCAATTTGTATTCAGAATATGCAGGTTCCATCAAGAATTGTAAGTTGCAGTTTCTCTGGCATTGTGTATTTTTCTGGGCAACACAGTGTTAAAAGAATTACTTCTTAGAAACTAAACTGAGGTCTCATAACTGATAGATGATTAACTTTGGAGAAAGAAGCTCATTGTATTTTTTCATAGCTTGTCAAATTTTCTTCCCCTTTTAATACTTCTTAAAGTTCTGTTCATGCCTAAGCTGTTTGATAAAGTTATTGAAGCAGCTGTTCCATTTTCCTACTGAGCAATATGGAATGCTAACATCTAATTTAGGGTTTGTTAATATATGCTTAGCAATGTGTCCCTATTTATGCTGTCCTGCATAAGAGCAAATTCGAGCCAAGATTTGATTGTTCATACCTAGCTACATAGGACCCAAATTAAATAAGTGCTAATTATTTGTAACCCACTGGGGAGTGCACTCTCTTAGATGGAACATTGATAATCTCTTTTTCCCCCCTGTCTTTCCCCTTCCCCCTTTTTAAAAGGGATTGTACAACACTTGCAAAATGGTCAACTGCTACGGGATATTTATATAAAGAAGCATAATTTGGTACCAAGTGACTGGACCAGTAAACATTTGTATTTGGAGACAACTGGAAAGAGTCGAACACTACAGAGTGGGCTGGCATTACTCTATTCATTCCTGCCAGAATTTGACTGGAAGAAAATTAACTTTAGGAACCAATGGAGCACAATTTTTTGTTCTGGAAATTGTGATTGCCCAATAAGAAACCATTACCTAGAGGAAGAACAGCGTCGTCAGTATAGCCTACGAGTGAAAAACATAAATTTGGAGAAAACATATGCAGATATGGCAAGAATAGTCGGCATACCTACAAGGCAGTTAAGGGCTTCTAACCCTATAGATTCTATGTTGTGCCTTTTTTGCCATAATGTCAGTTTCCCATGTACTAAGAATGGCTGCATTGACATCGAGCACTTTAAAGTAATCAAGACACATCAACTTGAAGATGAAAAAGAGAGGCAGGAGAAGAAATATTACTACTTGTATGCCCTACTGGCCACTCATCCTATCCTTAACCAGACAGTTAATCGTATGCAGCGCATTGCAGAAGGCAAGAGAGAAGAATTATTTGTCCTTTACTCTGCTCATGATGTCACTTTGTCACCTGTTCTTAGTGCCTTAGGCATTACTGAGGCCCGGTTTCCAAGATTTGCAGCTAGACTAGTCTTTGAGCTATGGAAAGATGGAAAGAAATATAAGGAACACTTTATTCGCATCCTTTATAATGGCGTCGATGTCACATTCCAGACTTCTTTCTGCCGGGATTATAACAAACATTATGGCAAGCTGATGTGCCCTTTGGAGAAATTTGTCCATTTTGTTAAGCAGGACATGTTTTCACCTTTTAATAGCACCAATTATTACGATGCATGTCGCAGGAGACCATTCTAAATGAGGGAGAAATAAAATGTTACATTTTGTTTTGTCAAAATGTCTCTGTCTGAGAAATCTTGACACTGTCAAATTCTAGTGTGCCCAAGTGCAAATGAATATAGCTTGAAATGGTTATAATTTTTGCCAAATCTCATTGTAGATGAGAAATGTCAGAAATGTATAATAGCTGTCACTCCTGGCAGGACAGGAATTATTTTCTGTGTGCTCAACTTGATTTGTCTCTTAGCTGCTGTAAAAATGGATATTGCTTGAAGAACTGAATGAATATATTCTGGTTCCTTGTTATTCCACTACAAATGTTGCTAATGTAAAGCAAACACAAACTTTCTAACAGTTATCATAACAGAAAGTATTTCTTCCTTCCACAAATATTTCTTATGCTGAAGTATTCCTAAAGTGTCAGTTCTTTTTCTTTGAACAAAAGTAAATTATAGCCACTTTTATTTTTGTGCATGCATTCAAATGCTTTCTGCACACAAGACTCCGGAACACTGAACCTTTAGCTACTATACAGGAGTTACTTCATACGTGATGTAGATAGTGTGAAGTCTATTACTGTTTGGTGCAGGCTGTAATATTTCACAAGGCTTCTCATGTTGATTGGTTGGGACACGTGGAAAATCTCTATGCCAGCATGCAGTGACTTCCTGGGAATACCAACATTGTCAGAAATGCTATTGTGGGCCAATCCATATAGGAAGTCATTTACAAGCATTACAGTCTCTTTGTGGAAGTGTTTTTTAATTAAGAACTAAGCTACCATATCATATACAAAGCAACCCCTGGTTCTGTTCTTTGCACTTTTAGCACTTTATGTGTACTCTGAACACAAATTACAAGTTGTGCCAGATGCTAGAAAAGGATTCGGAACTAAATGTAGAGGAGTTACATAGGAAATAGAAAACTTCAAATCTGCCTTTTAATATACTTCTTTCTGTATATGTGTTTAATCCATTTGTGCTGGCAATGTGTTTAGCAGTTTGTTGTAATGGCTGCATGTGGCCAAAAGAGAACTTGACTTAATGCTTAATTTTGTAGTCTATTTAGTACTTTTATAGACTAGGAAGACATTTTATAAGCTCAGTCTTGTTTTTTACAGTATGTAACTGTACTATAGTGTATTAAGTGTTTTTTACCTTCTTTTTAAAAGGGATGCAAAAGCTGTTTTCAGACCCTTCTCCTTTAACCATGGAACATAGGTTGGTGGGGGTGGGGGTGGGGGAGATCTTATGATTAATTTTACTTGATAAACTAATAATGCATATTAACTCAATTTTAAAATGTTTTCTTCATACACTATTTTTAGACAGCTTGGAAGAACTTTTTGTTACTATTGGAATGCTACATTTTGTAATGTTGGAGTTGTACACACCCAGAGACCATAATTTAGTGTGTGACAAGCTGAAATGGTGCTAGCAATTAAAAGGAGCTGTGATTTGTGTTCTAACTTTATTGGTACTTCAGCCCCCTTTTGAAAATGATGCATTCGAATGTTTCTATAAATAAAGTTTTGAAAAATTCTTGATGGTGGTGATTCAACACTAATCTTTTGGTATCTGGTGTTGAAAATAGTACATGTAAAATTGATCTTTGCTTAACTGATTGTGTTAAATATTTGTTGTTACACCAATGGTTATTGCAACTTTATTGGTTTTAAGTAGAGATGCTGGATACATTGCAAGAATATTAAAATTTCAGTATTTTATTACAGTAGATCTACAGCCTAAACCATTTGTACTGAAGTAACCTAGAGTAATCACAGATCTCATAAGGAATTTAGTAAGACTGTGTTGTGGAAAGTGGCTTGGCGAACCCAGCTTAAGAAAATGTAACTTCACAAAAGCAGCAAGCTTCAAATATAAAGCTTGGTTACTACTGTCTTTGTGGTAAAGTTAAACTGTTGTCCCATGCAAAACCCACAATCTTATGCTCTTCAGTGCAGATTGAGGTGGTTTCACCTGGGTAAACCAGTCAGGCTACCTGTTCCTCAAGAGCAGGGATTTCTCATGGACAAAGAAGAAAAGCAGCCACCGAAAGGAGAATTCCATGTATTGGCTTTAAGTTTTATACCTGAAGTAGTTTTCCACCATAAAGGAGGACAAGAAATGAACATAGAGGGAAAAGGTAACACCAATCACCTTAAAACAATTCTATACAAAAGTCTTCAATCTTTGTAAATTACAACAGAGATATTAACTATTGGTGTTCATTCAGTTCAGACAAATCCTGAAGTTGGCCGCTATGGAGAGATTCAGGGCTTATCAAAGGCAAAGTGGATGTCCTCAGAAGCATCCTGAAGCAAATCGGTTTTTCTGAGCCTTTGGACTGATTTGTAATTAGTGCTCCCATTACAAACAGCAGCATGTCGAAAGAAAGCATAGTCAAAATGAGATTAGGCTGTGCGTATCGAGTAGTTTCTGTCTGTCTCATACACCTGCAAACTTGTTGCATAAAGATCTGCATTTGATACAGAAGATCACAAATACTGGGAAGATACCAGTGCTAGATTATGGAGAAAGACAGCAGAGGCAACTTGGGAAGATGATGCATTCAGTTTCAAGGAGAACAGAATTTGCAATAACTAGCAATGTTACTTATATTCTGCCACTTTCACATGCTTGTTAGGTTGTTGTTGTTCAGTCGTGTCTGACTCTTCGTGACCCCATGGACCATAGCGCTTGTTAGGTAGCACTCCATTAACAACATAACCCTTTCATCCCAGTGAAAAGTGAGATTGTGAATATAGTGTGTGTGACTAATTTTTAAACACCACTTTGTGACAGTTTCTAATAAATTGGCTGCATATGATTCTGCACCCCCAACCCCTGCCATCAGTTGCCTATAGTTAGGTAAATTGCTTGCTTTAATGCCAAAGCTGAATTTCTATTTACAGGAATTTATCCTGCTTACAGGACTGAGAACATGGCAGTCTTCCATATGAAAATGCATTCATGGGATAGTTTGTTTATTTGAAAAATTTATATACTGCCATTCATCATACTAGATTTCGGAATGGCTTGCTGCAACATGGATATATCCAGATTGGGCAGATTTGGCCGGGGCGGGGGTGGGGCATACATATGGGAGAACATAAGAATATACTCCTGTTAGGAGATATGTTATTTGTATGTCTGTAAAAAAAAGAGAGAAGGAAATTAGGCATACATTATATTGGCATATTGCTATTTTGGAATCCAAACTGTGTCACTAATTAGCAGCAGTTCCTTTCTTTCCTTAAACATTTTCAGATCTATATCTGGGTACTCTGAAAGAAAAGGTAGCAAGACTTGTGCTTTTCTTCTTAAACAGTTTATTTCAACTGTCTCACCATTGCCGTCAAGCTCCACATCTACACTATTACTTAAGACTGAGATCCATTTTCTAGAATGTGAGTCTGTTCTCTGCAAGCAAGTAAAGCACAATGCTGCACAATGGCAATTAAATGGTGGTTTTATTCTTTTTTTCCTAAACTGCAATGGGCTTGGACTCCCCTCTAGTGGCCAAACATAATAAAACAGTTATTTAGTCAGTAATTGAAATCGTTCTCTTCCGAAGAGAGAAAAGGTGAATTTATGAAACGAGAAAAGGATTCATTTGTATCTAAGCTTGGGGCTTTTCACCATCATTTTGTATTTATTTTTATTTATTTAAAACATGTCTTGGCTGCCTTTCAGGGCAGAAGCCCTCCCAAGGTGGCTTACAGCAATAAAGTACATAAAACAGTTAAAATATTAACAGCGATAAAAGCAACAATAAAAGCCAACAATAAAACCAGCAACAATGATAATGGCAGTAACAGCAACAGTAGCAGTCATTTCAAGAGAAGGCCACGGTAAAATAATGTTTTCAAGGCCTTCTTAAAAGCCTGGAATGATAGAGCATGGTGGATCTCTGATGGCAACTTGTTCCAAAGGTGTGGGGCCTCTGCAAAGAAGGCCCTCTCACGTGTGGTCACCCACCTGACTGCTTTCACAGGTGGGCAAGTGAGAAGGACCTCTCTCTGATCTTAAAGTGCGGGCAGGTTGATATGGGTGAAGGCAGTCCTTCAAATAACTTGGCCCCAAATGGTTTAAGGCTTTAAAGGTCAAAACCAGCACTTTGAATTGGGCTCAGAAACACACCAGTGCAGCTTTTTTGTCCTTGTAGTTCTCTATACAGGTTGTGAAGACATTTGAGGGGAGGGAGCAAAGCTTATTTTATTAGCATCCTTGTTTTATAGCCTTATCTTGTTCCCATAAACATGCAAAACCTCTTTAACTTATTGGCCCAGATCTTTTAGGCTTATGCAAATAGGTTCAGGCAGGTACAGTACTGTAATTCCTTGATTTTGGCCACTCCTAACTTTTCTAGGCATGTAGGACTGCCTCAATTTCTCTTATAAAAAAACCCAAAAACAAAATACGGGTTTATCAATAATATGCATGACCAAAAGAGTGATAAAGTGCAGGTTCACTCATGAATTGATAGCCACAGTGAAATACAGCAAAATTTAAAAAATTGCTTCATTATTATAAATCAAAATACCGTATCATCAGGGTGTCCATTTATCCAACCCCCACCCCCAAAGACAGAAGTTTGCAAAACATTTGCATATGCTAATAGGTAATACGCCAACTTTTCGGATCTGGAAACTCCTTACACACAGTGTCTCTGTCTTGTCAGAATTCAGCTTCAGTTCAGCACCACCACAGTCTCACCTAACTCCAATCACAAAGAAAAATAGAGTTGGCTGTCATCAGCATGATACGATGACACCTTACTCCCAATTCCTGGATGACCTCACCCAGTGGCTTCACGTAAATGGGTGAGGTAATGAGTTATAAATATATATAACTCAGTAGTGCTGTGCCAAAAGTCCACCTGCCCTTTCGCAACCTCATTTCCCTAAGAAAGAGGAAGCCGTTTTTCTGCCTCTTTCATTGGGATGCTGAGAATGTCTCCAAAATTACTCAGGCTGCAGGACTTGTGTTCTTACCTTATTGGAAAGGTGGCAGAGGGGCTCCTGTGTGCGCTTTCTTTTTCCATTTCTCCCCAGTTCTGTTCTTACAGCCTTTCTGCTTGAGCTTCTTAGAAAGCCCCCTGGACGATTTAGCCAGGACTTTCTTGCCTGAAAGCCAGGCAAGGGAGGAGCATCCAAGAGGAGCATTTTTAAATTTTGCTTAATTGTTATTAAAAGTCAGAAGAAGAGGAAGAAGAAGAACTCAGCTTTCAGGTACTCAGCAGGCAGCAGTGTTGGAAAGCCCCAAGGGGGGAAAGTCCTGGCTAAGTCCTCCAGGGCACTTTCCAAGAAACTCCAGCAGCCAGAGAGGCTGTGAGGACAGAAAGGGGGAAGGGGATTAGCAAAAGAAAGGAAGAACACACACACCCCTCAGACACCTCCTTACAGTAAGGTAAGCACTCAACCCCTGCATCCTGAGAAGTTTTGGAGAAATTCTCATCCCTTCCTGCAATCTTCAGGTGCAGTTTCTTTTTGCCCCTCCCCCCAATTAATGGTCAAAAATAGGTTAAAAAATTCAGCATAGTGCTAATTAAAACACATGAACGATAAGAAGGAGCATTGCGGGATTCCACAGATCAAATGCCATGGGGTCAAGCAGAAATTCCCCAGTGCTTCTTTCTGAAATCAACCCTGGAGGTAAGAGTGGAATCGCCATGCCTCTCAACCCACGGAGCCAGTCCGGTGAGTTACCATGGATAGTATTAAAAGTCACGGAGAGCTCAAGAAGAGTCAACAGAGCACACTCACCCTGACTCTCTCCTGACAGAGGTCATCCATCAGGGTGACCAAGTTTCAGTACCAAAGCCTGGCCTAAACCCAAATGGAAATGGGACTAGATAATCTATTTCATCCTGCAGAGTCTGAAATTGTTCTGCCAACACCCTTTCAAGCACCTTGGCCCAAAAGGGTGATAGTTGTTATAATCTTCCATATCCGGTGAGGATTTCTTAAGAAGTGGTTGATTGGTGTTATAATCTTCTTGGTCAAGTGAAGATTTCTTAAGAAGTGCTTTTCTTCTTCCTTCAAGGCAGCTGGGACTACTCCCTGTATTAATGAGGCATTAATAACCAGCCAATCTCCTTTGCCTTGACATAAGAAGCCAAGATGGGCAAGGGCTGAGGATATACAGATGGCTGGGTGAATCTCTCTGAGCATCTTATCAGTATCCTCAGGCTGCAACAACTGAAACTGATCCCCCAGCATCAGCCCAGATTGTGCTCTAGATACCCCCTCTTGAACTGTATCAATTATGGTGGCTAGGTCAGAGTAAATATGAGTGACTTTACCCTAAAAGTGCCTAGAACTTGAAAGAGTTCTGCTGTATGGCTACATGAGGATAAAACTGAGGCAGAGAAGAAAGATTGTGTCACCCCACTCACTGCCACAAAGTAGGCATGGTAATGTGATGCCTGGTCTACGAGACTTGTGCCATCTGTGTTCTAGCAACTGTCCTACTTGTTTCATTACCTCCAATTATCTAGTAAATCAGGGATCTGGCAGGGCTTTACAGTGCAGGAGAAGGCACTTGGGAGTGAATGTGTCAATAGCTCTTTCTGATCTTGTGATGGGGCAGCTCAAAAAACTGGCAGCCATCTTGGGAAGTAAGGGCAGTGGTATATAACTGAACCACATGGAGGACCACATGAAGAGTGTCTTCACTTTGCCTGGTTGCCATTTATCGACCCCTTCCCATGGCACAGATCAGAAAGAATCCCAAAAAATCAAACACGTAACAGTTGTTTGTCAACTAAATCAGTTGTAACCATGCATCACTAGAATCATAGCAGGTAGTTTTAGTAATTGAAGACTGGAAGGAGGAGATGCTTTTCCACACAAGGATGTTAATCCGCTGTATCAAATTTTGGTTTCTTTGCAGAACTGAAATCTGAGCACTACACAAGCAGCATTTCCTTTCATGCTTTTCAGCTATATAACCTCTAGGTGGTGCTGTGCTAAAGCAGAATAACACAATCACAAAAGTGGGACAAACTTTTTCTTTTTCTTTCACAAATAATGCAGCATTTCCCCAGTTCTAAAAAAAAACTCACTGAAAGTGTTGTTTAAAAACAGAAGTGAAGCTGGAGGGGCATGATGTTATTTAAAGAACCTATAAACAACTGTGAGTAGGGGATGACGAGCACACAAATGCCTCATGTAGAAAAGTACAAGATAACCAGATACAAATCTACCTGTGAACTGTACAAACACAGCACCAGATATTAGCAAGGTTCTACTAGGATGTCCATGTGTCCTACATTACAGAGGCTCTATTTGAAGGTCTGTCAGAAGACACTTCAAGCTGCATGCCCATATACCAGTCTTTGTGTGCAGCTCGCTATCTCATGGGGAGTACACGAAGGAGGAACTCCATATGGCCAGCACTTAGAGGAGCTACTCCTCCAGGCACCATCTGAGTCCCTTTCTCCATACTGCGACAGGCACAGAGTTCTGTGTCTCTCTCAGCACAAAGTAGTGCAGCAGGGCCCTCCCCCTGATGTCTTCTGGCCTGCTGGATTGGTCTGGGAGTGCAATTCAGCCCCTGGATCAAAACCAGTTCACAAACCCTGTGGTAAAGGCAGCATGTTTCTCTTGAAGTTAAGGGTATATTTCAAGAGGGGGGATAGTTCTGCATACACAACTTCTGCATATACAAGGTCTATCACTCAAAATGTTCTGTGTACATATCGGAGTGCATGTCAAACGTTCTACTAAGGCTACATTGGTCTGGGATTTTTTTGTTAATTTTTTTGGTTTGTTTGTTCACCCTTGTTAAGGTTTATGTGTCATGCAGCCTTCATGCAGAACAATAAGAACACTTCAAGCCTTGTTTGTTTTATAGTGTAAATTAATTTAATTTCCCCCCTCAGTGCTGATCTGCCCTAGGAAAAAAAGAAGCAATTAACACATTTTTACATCGAGGACAACTATTCAAAGTAGACCGTTTATCAAATTAGTTTATCTGCTTTTCATGTTTGCAAATTATCCATAAGGAGACTTGGGCTTTAATAGGTTTGCTTATTTGCAAATATTTAGGCTGACAGATGTTAGCCCAAGGCTTCCATGCACACAGCTCATTGTTCTTCTTGCTTTGAGTTGACACTGTTTCTAATTGGTACTTTTTGTCAACTAAATCACACGGCAGAGCTACTTTTGCATTCTATCAGACTCAACCTTCAAAGAATGTTAACAACAACCATCTGAACTTCCTTTGAGGGCCAATCTCCACAGGGACGTCGGAGAATCTGCAACAGAGTCAAATGTGTTCGGAGTTCTATGAATCTAACCTGTGGATTCCTCAGAAGGCCAGCTTTTTCAGAGTTGTGTGGATTCCGCAGACTTGTGGGATGGTGTTTTATGGGGGGGGGGGAGATTTACACAAATACATATTAGCACTAATGCTCATTAGCACAAGTGTGTATTAGTGCGAAAGTGCGTTAGTGCAAGCGGAATGAAATTCTCGTACATCCCTTTAAAAAATCCTGTTATGTCAATGAGCAAAACACACCCAACAATCCACAAAACACAGATGGAATAGATTTTAAAAAATCTGTACATCTCTAAATCTCTGTAAGTCCATTATGCTCCCTATAATGATTGAACAGCCATTTCACATGTGGTGAAGTAACTGTTCAGCAAACATTCTTTTGGACAGACTTTCTTCCACAATAGTTGAGCTGAGGCAATTGGAAAATACAACTGTTCTAAATAATACACTGTTCCAAACACAACTGATGCAACTGTTACGTGTTTGACTTTTGAGGTTTAGTTGGCAAACATGCAATGACACCATTGTCTCCACTCAAAGTCCGACCTAGAGAAGCTAACAGAGGCAGAGAGGTTGGTGGACGAAACCTTTGGGGACCTGATAGCAGTTTCCCAATTGTCAAATATGTGCCTTCAGGTGGCAGGGGGCTTGTGGTAGTAGGAGATTTGTTGGGGCATGTAGGTACTGTGAAGAACACCTGTTTTTCTTTCATTTTTCTTTTCATTTTTTTATTTTAGTTGTTTTGTAAGTTGTAGCATAATAAATATGTTTGATTTTTTTTAAAAAAAAATCGATTGAAATGTATTAATTCCAAGATATATTACTGTATGATTTAAAAGTAGATAACACTTGTAAAACTGGCAAGATTTGTTTATGTTGGGGGGGGGAGCAATGTGTTTTGCATATTTTTTTTCTTTTTAGGTTTAATGTGATTTCATGGAATGTCAAGGGACTGCAGTATTTAAACAAGCAAAAGAGAATTATCTCTAAGCTAAAAGAGCTTAACGCCAATATGGCCTTTCTACAAGTACCCATTTGATGGTTGCAGATGAACATTTGTTGAGAAAAGCTTGGGTCAGGGAGGTCTATGTCAGAGATACTTTGACATGGTTCAAAAGGGTTGCTATTTTTAATTCATAAGAAACTCCTCTTTTTAGTTCCACAGGTGGTTACTGATCCTGATGTTGTTGTGGTTCAGTCGTTTAGTCATGTCCGACTCCTCGTGACCCCATGGACCATAGCACACCAGGCCTTCCTGTCCTGTGCTCTCTTCCGGAGTATGCTCAAGTCCATATTCATTGCATCGGTGATGCTATCTAGCCATCTCATCCTCTGCCGTCCCCTTCTCCTTTTGCCTTCAATCTTTCCCAGCATCAGGGTCTTTTCCAGGGAGTTTTCTCTTCACATTAGGTGGCCAAAATATTTGAGCTTCAGCTTCAGTATCTGTCCTTCCAATGAGCACTCAGGGTTGATTTCCTTTAGGATGGACTGGTTTGACCTCCTTGCAGTCCAGGGGACTCGTAAGAGTCTTCTCCAGCACCATAGTTCGAAAGCATCGATTCTTCGGCGCTCAGCCTTCCTTATAGTCCAGCTCTCACAGCCATACATTGCTACTGGGAAAACCATAGCTTTGATTAGATGAACCTTTGTTGGCAAGGTGATGTATCTGCTTCTTACTATGCTGTCTAGGTTTGCCATAGCTTTCCTCCCAAGAAGCAAGCATCTTTTAATTTCATGGCTACAGCCACCATCTGCCATGATCTTGGAGCCCAAGAAAATAAAATCTGTCACTGCTTCCATTTCTTCCCCTTCTATATGCCAGGAAGTGATGGGGCCAGATGCCATGATCTTAGTTTTGTTAATGTTGAGTTTCAAACCAGCTTTTGCACTCTCCACTTTCACCCTCAACAAGAGGCTCTTTCGATCCTCTTCGCTTTCTGCCATTAGGATGGTATCATCTGCATATCTGAGGTTGTTGATAATTCTCCTGGCAATCTTAATTCCGAGCTGTGGTTCATCCAACCCGGCGCTTCTCATGATGTACTCTGCATATAAATTAAATAAGCAGGGCGACAATATGCAGCCTTGTCATACTCCTTTCCTGATTTTGAACCAATCGGTTGTTCCATGACTGGTTCTTACTGTTGCTTCTTGACCCTTGTACAGGTTTCTCAGGAGACAGGTGAGGTGGTCTGGTACTCCCATCTCTTTCAGAATTTGCCAGAGTTTGTTGTGATCCACACAATCAAAGGCTTTAGCGTAGTCAATGAAGCAGAAATAGACGTTTTTCTGGAATTCTCTTGCTTTCTCCATGATCCAGTGAATGTTGGCGATTTGATCTCTAGTTCCTCTGCCTCTTCGAAACCCCACTTGTACTTCCGGTAGTTCTCGGTTCACATGCTGCTGAAGCCTAGCTTGTAGGATTTTGAGCATCATCTTGCTGGCATGTGAAATGAGCGCAATTGTACGGTAGTTTGAACACTCTTTGGCATTGCCCTTCTTTGGAATTGGAATGTAAACTGACCTTTTCCAGTCTTGTGGCCATTGTCGAGTGTTCCAAATTTGTTGGCATATTGAGTGCAGCACTTTAACAGCATCATCTTTTAGGATCTTAAATAGCTCAGCTGGAAGACTGTCATCTCCGCTAGCTTTGTTGTTAGTAATGCTTCCTAAGGTCCACTTGACTTCACTCTCTAGGATGTCCGGCTCAAGTTCAGTATACAGTCAGTAAAAACAAGACCTGGAGCTGACTGTGGCTCACATCATGAGCTTCTTATCGCAAAATTTCAGCTTAAATTGAAGAACATAGGGAAAACCACTACACCATTCCGGTATGACCTAAATCATATTCCTTATGAATATACAGTGGAGGTGAGGAATAGATTTAAGGGATTAGACCTGATAGACAGAGTGCCTGAGGAACTATGGACGGAGGTGCGTAACATTGTTCAGGAGGCAGCAACTAAATCCATCCGAAAGAAAAAGAAATGCAAGAAAGCAAACTGGCTGTCTGATGAGACTTTACAAGTAGCTGAGGAAAGAAGGGAAGCGAAAAGCAAGGGAGAAAGGGAAGATATATCCAACTGAATGCAGAGTTCCAGAGAATAGCAAGGAGAGACAAGAAGGCCTTCTTAAATGAACAATGCAAAGAAATCAAAGAAAAAAATAGAATGGGAAAGGCTTGAGATCTCTTCAAGAAAATCGGAGATCTCAAGGGAACGTTTTGTGCAAAGACAGGCATGATAAAGGACAAAGAAGGCAGGGACCTAACAGAAGCAGATGAGATTAAGAAGAGGTGGAAAGAATACACAGAAGAACTATACAGGAAAGATCTGAATGTCCCTGATAGCCATGATCCTGATGAACACTTTTTAATTCTGGGTGGTAAATATATTGATAAAGTATTTGCCAGGATTAATGTGTATGGGCTTAAGAATGGTTTTCCAGTTATGTTTCATGAATGTTTTAGCAAATTGCTTGATGTCACTTAAGATTATTTGATTGTGGGAGAGGTCTTTAATGAGGACGTAGATCCATTGTTGGATAGGAGTCCTCCAGCTCCCAAGAGGCAAACTGAGGTGAGATCCACACTTCAGGCTTATATGACTGAACTTGGTTTGACTGAGGTTTGGAGAATTTTACATCCTGGTGAGAGAGATTATACCATTATTTCACCTGTCCACCATAATTGCTTTCAATTAGATTGTCTTTTTGGTTCCTACATCTCTGCTACATCAGATAAATGCTTGCAAGATAGATAGTCTGGTACTTTCTGACCATGTCCCAGTCTGCTTGGAGTTGTAGTTTTTAGATTTCGTAGAATCATAGAATAGTAGGTTTGGAAGGGGCCTATAAGACCATTGAGTCCAACCACCTGCTCAGTGCAGGAATCTAAGTCAAAGCATCCCTGACAGATGGCTGTCCAGCTTCATCTTGAATGCCTCCAGTGTGGGAGAGCCCACCACCTCCCTAGGTCATTGGTTCCATTGTCGTATTGCTCTAACAGTCAGGAAGTTTGTCCTGATGTTCAGCCGGAATCTGGCTTCCTGTAACTTGAGCCCATTATTCCGTGTCCTGCACTCTGGGATGACTGAGAAGAGATCCTGGCCTTCCTCTCTGTGACAACCTTTCAAGTACTTGAAGAGCCCTATCATATCTCCCCTTAGTCTATTCTCTTCTCAAGGCTAAACATGCCCAGTTCTTTCAGTCTCTCCTCATAGAGCTTTGTTTCCAGTCCCCTGATCATCTTCATTGCCCTCTTCTGAACCCTCTCCAGTTTGTCTGCATCCATCTTTAAGTGTGGTGCCCAGAACTGGACACAGTACTCAAGATGAGGCCTAAGCTGTGCTGAGCAGAGGGGAACTAGTACTTCATGTGATTTGGAAGTTATACTTCTATTAATGTAGCCCAAAATAGCATTGATCTTTTTTGCAGCCACATCACATTGTTGGTTCATATTCAGCTTGTGATCTACAACAATTCCAAGATCCTTCTCGCTTGTAGTATTGTTGAGTGAAGTATCGCCCATCTTGTAACTGTGCATTTGGTTTCTTTTTCCTAGGTGCAGAAGGAAATTTATCCTTGGCATTTATCCTTATTAAATTTCATTCTGTGGTTTTCTGCCCAGTGCTACAGCCTATCAAGATCACTTTGAATTTTGTTTCTGTCTTCCAAGGTATTAGCTATCCTGCCCAATTTTGTGTCATCTGCAGTTCTGATAAGCATTTACTGCACCTCCTCATCCAAATCATTAATAGAATGTTGAAGAGGACTGGGCCCAGGACCCAGTGTGGTACCCCGTTCATTACCTCTCCCCAGTTTGAGAAGATCCCACTGGTAAGCACTCTTTGAGTCCAATCCTGTAGCCAACTGTGGATCCACCTGATAGTTGTTTCATCTAGCCCACTTTGAGCTAGTTTGCTAATCAGGATACCATGGGGCACGTTGTTGAAAGCTTTGCTGAAGTTGAGATATATTATGTCCACAGCATTGGACATAATATATTTGCCAAGGCCCCACAGCCTCTGGTACCTTAATGTTTCTCTTCTTAATGATGAGATGTTTAAATATGCTGAGTTACTTGACTCTTTCAAAATTAACGAGGGTACAGTTGATTTTTGTACCATTGAGTGGGAGGTCAGAAAGCTTTTATGCAGGGCTGAATTATTGCCTATGCTTCTTACAAGATTTTTTTTTTTTAAGAAACGAATATCTTTGAATAATAAGTTGAAATTTCCCCTAATCCAGTTTGCCACTTCCCCAGCTCCACAGTTTTATCAGGAGCTGCAGAATATTAAATATTAATCAAATAATATTCTTTCATAGCAGGCAGAATTTGCTTTAACCTGCCTACAGCTAGGAATGGCACGGGCATCTGGTTGGGGCTCGAAGCTTGGCACTGTCTTACTGGCTTGGCCCCCCAGAAGCCAGTCTGCAGATCCCTGGGCTTGCCTGACTTGGTGCGCACCGAGTTGGGCAAGCTTGTGGTTTTCCACCGCCCGCCAACTGCTTACATTCTCCTTCCTTGCAAGGAGAGAACAAAGGATTGGCAGGCAGTGAGGGGTCTCCTGCACTGCCACCTGCCAACCCCTCATGCTCTCTTTCCTTGCCACCCACCAAGCCCTGGTTCTGTCCTTGCAAGGAAGGAGAGAGCAAGGGGTTGGCAGGTGGCAACGGGGACTCCGGTGGCTATTTTGTGCAAAATGGAAGCCAAGCTTTCCATAGATCCTCAGTTTGCACACATGGTGGCCATAAATAGGGCCATTTACACAAAATTAGTGAGCAAAAGGCTGAAGGTCAGTCAAACAGAGGCGATGAAACCCAGGCCTACAACAAGAAGAAGAGAAGAGTGGTAGTAGTGGGAGACTCCTTGCTGCATGGGATCGAGACCCAAGTATGTCACGAAGACCCGTGGACTCACCAGGTATGTTGTCTCCTGGGAGGACGGATTAGAGACGTGACTGAAAGGTTGCCTGCACTCATAAAGCCCACTGACAGGTATCCCTTTCTTCTCATCCATGTGGGAACAAATGATACCGCCAAGAGGAGCTACAAAAAAATCACATCAGACTTTGAAGCTTTGGGAAGGAAACTCAAGAACTTTGGGGCCCAGATAGTTTTCTCATCCATCCTTCCAGTAGTTAGAAGAGGGATAGAAAGGGAACGAAAAATACTCTGGGTGAATGACTGGCTATGAAGGTGGTGCCGACGAGAGAGATTTGGATTCTGGGACCACAGGCTATACTTCCTGGAAGAAGGGCTGTTGGCAAGGGACGAGTTGCACCTCACAAAGGATGGGAAGAATGTGTTTGGCCACAGCATGAAGAACTTCATCAGGAGGTCTTTAAACTGAATCCTACGGGGAAGGGAGATGTAATGTTGGGGGTAACAATGGATGTAGGCGCATGCACTGCAACAGAGAGAACAGCTCTGATAGCGCCCAATAATAGTCTTCAGACACATGTAGGAAGAAAGCCAGACTATGAAGCACATGGTCTTCGATGTCTATATACTTTGCCCAGAGTATGGGAAACAAACAGAAGGAACTTGAACTCTTAATACAGGAGGGAAATTATGACTTGATAGGTATAACTGAAACTTGGTGGGAATTCCAGTCTCATGACTGGAATACAGCAATTGAAGGATATAACTTGTTCAAAAAGAACAGGAGGAACAGAAAGGGAGGTGGGGTTGCACTATATGTGAAAAATACATATCTCTGCACAGACATACAGGAGGATGAGCTTGGTAGCCCCATTGAGAGCATCTGGATCAAAATAAATGGAGCAAAGAATAAAACGAACCTGGTGGTCGGAGTCTACTACTGGCCACCCAATCAAGGAGAAGATGAGGATGAAACTTTTGACAAGCAAATAGCCAATGTTTTAAGGAAACATGATGTAGTAGTAATGGGGGACTTCAATTTCCCCAGTATTTGTTGGGAGACAAATTCTGCAAAACATGGCCCCTCCAGGAAATTCCTGACTTGTTTGGCAGATAACTTCCTGCTACAGAAAGTAGAAGAAGGACCTAGAGGATTGGCTATCCTTGACTTGATCCTAACCAACAGAGATGACTTAGTGGATAAAGTAGCAGTTACAGGAACTCTGGGGGAAAGCGACCATGTTGTACTTGAGTTCTTGGTTCTAAGGGAAGCAAAAGACGAGTGTAGTCAAACGTGTACCCTGGATTTTAGGAAAGCTGATTTTCATAAACTCAGGACAATGATCAGTAAGGTCCCATGGCAAGCGACGCTAATGAGAAAAAGAGTCAAAGATGGGTGGGAGCTTTTAAAAAAGGAAATTCTCAAGGCACAATTACAAACAATTCCAACAAGAAGAAAAGGTGGAAGACAACAGAAGAAGCCAATGTGGCTTCACAAAAAGCTTAGGGATGACCTGAAAACAAAAAAGGACACATATAGGAAGTGGAAAGAAGGCCAAGTAACAAAGGAAGAGTACAGGCAGATAGCACAGAATTGCAGGGATGGTGTCAGGAAGCCTAAAGCTGAGAACAAACTGAGGTTAGCGAGGGATGCTAAAAACCAAAAGGCGTTCTTCAGCTACCTGCATAGTAAAAGGCAGAGGAAAGAAATGGTTGTTCAGCTATTAAATAAGGATGGTAAAATGATAACAGATGACAAAGAAAAGGCAGAGGTGCTCAGTTCCTACTTTGGCTCAGTCTTCTCCCAAAAGAGGGTCTATGACCCCCCTGGCAAAGGAGAAGTACAGGCTGAAGGGGCAGGATTGCAGCTTGAGATCGAGAGCCATATGGTCAAGGAACACCTCATTACTTTGAATGGGTTCATATCTCAGGGCCAGATGAACTGCATCCTAGGGTAATAAAGGAACTGGCAGAAGAACTCTCAGAGCCACTGTCTATTCTCTTTGAGAAATCATGGAGGATGGGTGAAGTGCCAGATGACTGGAGGAGGGCTAATGTTGTTCCTATCTTCAAAAAGGGTAAAAAGGAGGAACCTGGGAACTACAGACCAGTCAGTCTGACATCAATCCCTGGGAAAATTCTGGAGCAGATAATGAAGCAATCCATCTGGAAGCACCTTGAAAACAATGCCGTGATTACTCGAAGCCGACATGGATTTGTCAAAAACAAGTCCTGCCAGACGAATCTGATCTCATTTTCTGATCAAGTAACCTCCCTTGTGGACCGTGGGAATGCTGTAGACATCATATACCTCGACTTCAGCAAAGCTTTCAACAATGTGCCCCATGATATCCTGATGAGCAAACCAGCTCAAAGTGGGCTAGATGAAACAACGATCCAGTGGATCCACAGTTGGCTACAGAATCGGACTCAAAGAGTGCTTATCAATGGGACCTTCTCAAACTGGGGAGAGGTAACGAGTGGGGTACTGCAGGGCTCAGTCCTGGGCCCAGTGCTCTTCAACATTTTTATTAATGACTTGGAGGAGGAGGTGCAGGGAATGCTGATCAAATTTGCAGATGACACAAAATTGGGCGGGATAGCTAATACTTTGGAAGACAGAAACAAAATGCAAAGTGATCTGGATAGACTGGAGTGCTGGGCAGAAAACAACAGAATGACATTTAATAGGGATAAATGCCAAGTTCTGCACCTAGGAAAAAGAAACCAAATTCACAGTTACAAGATGGGGGATACGTAGCTCAACAACACTACAAGCAAGAAGGATCTTGGAATTCTTGTCGATCACAAGCTGAATATGAGCCAACAATGTGATGTGGCTGCAAAAAAGGCAAATGCTCTTTTGGGCTGCATTCATAGAAGCATAGCTTCCAAATCCCAGGAAGTACTAGTTCCCCTCTACTCAGCACTGGTTAGGCCTCATCTTGAGTACTGTGTCCAGTTCTGGGCACCACACTTTAAGAAGGATGCAGACAAACTGGAGAGGGTTCAGAGGAGGGCAACAAAGATGATCAGGGGACTGGAAACAAAGCTCTATGAGGAGAGACTGAAAGAATTGGGCATGTTTAGCCTTCAGAAGAGAAGCCTGAGGGGAGATATGATAGGGCTCTTCAAGTACTTGAAAGGTTGTCACAGAGAAGAAGGCCAGGATCTCTTCTTGATCGTCCCAGAGTGCAGGACACGGAATAATGGGCTCAAGTTACAGTAAGCCAGATTCCGGCTGAACATCAGGAAAAACTTCCTGACTGTTAGAGCAATACAACAATGGAACCAATGACCTAGGGAGGTGGTGGGCTCTCCCACACTGGAGGCATTCAAGATGAAGCTGGACAGCCATCTGTCAGGGATGCTCTGACTTGGATTCCTGCATTGAGCAGGGGGTTGGACTCGATGGCCTTGTAGGCCCCTTCCAGCCCTACTATTCTATGATTCTAATTATAATGAGCAGATTGAATAAAAAACACTACTAAAAATGCAAGAGACTGAATCTGTAACCACTACTACAATATAATCCACGCTGAATCTCATACCACTATTAAAATGTTCAGCAGAGGCTTTCTTACTGGATATTGCAGGAACAGGGGAGAGAAACTAAATGCTCTCCACAGTCAGAAAAGAAACCATGAGTGAAGGGGAGGGAACAAATGGCAGCCAGCCAATCCAAAGTGAAGGAAGTCAGAGTGAATGGGAGAGAGACCAATAGAGTGAAAGATGGCCAATAGGATGACTCACAGCTGAAATCAGAAACCTGGCCTGTACCATGATAGAGAGGGTGAACTTGTTAGTAAGGGAAAGTATAAACAAAGTAATAATATAACCCAGTGACTCCTGTCATACACTCTGACAAGTGAGAATGTGAAATAAAAGCGGGAGCAACTGCAGGGCCCAAATGGCAGGCTCAGTGGGCCCCTACAGTGTGATTACACCCAGGTAGGGATCGCAGAGAATTCTGCCAGGGATCTTGGTGAGGCTGAATGCCATTGCATTCAGCCCCCTGAAATCCGTGGTGGAACGAAGCCCCCCACCCCACGAAATGAGCCCGGAACAGAGCACCTACCTGCTGCTGTCCATGCTGACTTGCGAATGGCGGCCGCACATGCGCTTCTTCCATGTAGCCTATCCATGTAGCCTAAGTAAATACTTAAGTAGCCTATCACGGCTAACGCAGGGACGCCATTTGCGTCCCTGCCGAAACTGTGATAGGCTACGTAAGTATTTAGGTAGCCTATCATGGCAAAACTAAGGGAACGCAAATGGCGGCTGCTACAGTGGCCGCCATTTGCATTCCCTTTTTTTTTTGCTGTTTTAGCCTACGTAAATATTTACGTAGGCTATTATGGCAAAAAAAAAAAAAAAAAAAGGAATGCAAATGGCGTAGTGGCCGCCATTTGCATTCCCTTTTTTTTGCCCGTTTGATGGAGAATCACTTGAAGACCCTGAACGTATGGGCTAGGGAGAGATCCTCCCTCTTTCCCTTGGGTCCACGGGAGGCGGCCGTTGCTTGCGCGCCAAATGGGTGCTATGCCTTCTTTCCGCGCCCTCCATTGCTCGTCGCTCTCTGCGTCTGCGTCGAGCGTCTAGCAAGCCCCCCTCCCACACTTTCTCACTGCCAGGATCACTATCTATCTCAGGAATGCCGGCAGCTCTGCCAGCTGCTGTGCCTGTGAGGGATAAGCTGGCTCCTCTCCCACGGATTGCTGATCCTCCTCAGAATCAGAACTGCTCTGGAGTTCTATCAGCTCAGTTTCCACCCGACATCATCCCCGCTCCCATGAAGCCCCCCCTCATGCTCTTCCCCTGGGGCCCTGGGTTTGTGGGGGTACAGCTGGTGGAAACGCTTCAGCAGCAACAGAGCATGCACATTTTCCACGGGTTCCCAGGTTCGTTCATCTGGCCCGTACCCCTTCCAGTTCACTAGACATTGCAGGCAGCCACGAGAAAGGCGGGAGTCCAGAATCTCTGCGACCTCAAACTCCTCCTCCCCCTCCACCAGCACTGGCGGTGGGGGGGAACCGACTGAGCGATGAGGGTTGCCAGAAACCAGGGGGGACAACAAGGACTGATGAAATATAGGATGGATCTTCATGGAGGGGGGGAGAGCCAGGCAAAAAGCAACAGGTTTAATCTGGGCCGTAATCTGGAAAGGCCCCGTGCGGCAAGGCGCGAGCTTCCTTGCGGGTGAGTGAGAGGGGAGGTATTGGATGGACAGCCAAACCTAGTCCCCCAGTTCCAGAGATGGACCTGGCTGGTGCCGCCAGTCCGCAGAGGCCTTTTAGGCTGTCTTTGCTTGCTCGAGGGAGTCCCATAAGAGGTGGTGTACCACTTGCAACTCCTCTAAAAAGTCCTGAGCTGCTGGTACCGAAGAGGGAGCTAAGGTGGATGGGAAAGCCTTGGGGTGGTAACCAAAATTGGCAAAAAATGGAGTTTGGTGTGTGGAAGCATGGCAGGCATTGTTATAAGCAAATTCTGCAAGAGGCAGCAAGGAAAACCAGTCATCTTGCTGGTAATTGAAATAACAGCGGAAATATTGCTCCAGAGTCGCATTGGTGCGCTCGGTCTGACCGTCCGTCTGTGGATGGTGGGCGGAGGAAAGACGGAGTGTCACATGGTGAAGCCTAAGTAGCTCCCTCCAGAAATGGGCAGTGAATTGGGCTCCCCTATCTGAAATGAGACCCTCAGGCCATCCGTGGAGCCAGAAAACCTGCGCCAAAAACAGCTCCGCTGTCTCCCTGGCTGTGGGCAACCCAGAGCAGGGGATGAAATGGGCCATCTTAGAAAACAAATCCACCACCACCAGAATGATGGTCTTACCGTGTGAGGGAGGCAAGTCAGTGATGAAGTCAAGGGAGACCAGTTTCCAAGGTCCTGAGGGGGTAGGCAGGGGGTGAAGCAAGCCTGTGGGCTTGCCTGAGGGGGCCTTCGCCCGCTGGCAGGTTGGGCAGGAGGTGACATAGGACTCAACGTCCCGACACACAGGAGGCCACCAAAAATCCCGCGTCACTCCATGCAGGGTCTTGGCGAAGCCAAAATGCCCAGCGGTGGGGAGTCGTGGCACTGATGGAGGACCTTCTAGCGGAGGGGGCTAGAAGGCACATAGACCCGGCTGGAATGGTAAAGCAGGCCACCTCGCAAAGAGAAGGGGGTAGAGTGTGGGGGGGCAGAGGCTAGCCCCAATTCCTCCACTTTTGTGCGAACAAAAGCATCCTGAGCCTGTGCAGAGTGAAGCAGCTCCTCCCAAGAGTGAGGCACTGCAGCTGCCGCCAGGCTCTGGGGGGGAAGAATCGGGGGGGGGGGATTTCTGGCTGGAGGTCCGGCTTACGAGAAAGAGCATGTGCTTGCAGGTTGTCGGAGGCCTTCACATGGCAAATCTTAAGGTGGAACCGGGGAAAAAAAAGCGACCACCTAATCTGCTGCTGGTTTAAGGCACGGACTGTGTGAAGATGTTCCAGGTTGCGATGGTTGGTTCTAACTTCAACTGCGTGCTGTGCTTCCTCCAGCAGATGACGCCAGGTCTCCAAAGCGGATTTAATGGCCAACAGTTCCTTCTCCCAGATGGTATAATTCCTCTCAGACATGTTCAGCTTCCTGGAGTGGTAGGCGCAGGGTTGCAACCCGCCGCCCGCCCGATCTGGTTGAAACAGCACCGCCTGCACTGCAAAGTCAGAGGTATCAGTTTGCACCACAAAAGGCTTCCTCGGGTCGGGATGTAACAGGATCAGCTTAGAACTAAAAAGCTTCTTAAGTTCCTCAAAAGCCTGTTGGGCAGATGCGTCCAATGAAAAGGAGATTTCCTGCCTTTAAGGAGGTCTGTGAGAGGAGATGTCAGCTGAGCAAAGCTGGGCAGGAACTTTCTGTAGAAATTAGCAAACCCCAGAAAACGTTGCAAGTCCTTCTTGGTGGATGGAGCCTGCCTGGAGGGGACAGCCTGGACCTTTGCAGGATCCATCCTGATACCGTCAGCTGAGATAATGTAGCCAAGATAGTCCAAAGAGGTTAGGTCAAATGCACATTTCTCCAGTTTGGCATACAGATGGTTCTCACGGAGGTGCTGGAGGACGGTGGAGACATGGTGCTGATGGGCATGGGGGTCCTCAGAAAATATAAGTAAATCATCGAGATACACAATGAGGAAAGAGTCCAAATAGTCCCGGAAGATGGCATTCATAAAACGTGAAAACGTGGGGGGGGGGGCAGGCGAGCCCAAACGACATCACTAGGTATTCATATGCTCCGTACCAGGTGCCGAAACAGATTTTCCACTCACCCCCCTCCTGGATGCGAATCAGATTGTAGACGCCACGCAGGTCCAACTTTGTGAAAATCTTAGCTCGCCCCAGATGCTCCAGCATCTCAGGTATGAGGGGGAGGGGGTACTTGTCAGGGATCGAGACCAAATTGAGGGCTCTGTAGTCGTGCACCGGGTGGAGTTCTCCAGATTTCTTGGCCACAAAGATGGTAGGGGCGCAGGCGGGGGAGGAGGAAGGGCAAATGAAGCCACGTCTGAGGTTTGTGTCCAAAAACTCCCGCAGAGCTCCACGTTCCTGCTCCAACATTGAATACAGTCATCCAGCGGGGATGGTTGCTCCCGGAATGAGGTTAATGGCACAGTCAAATGGGTGTGTGTGGGGGGGAGCTGGTCGGCCTCCTTCTTGTCGAAAACATCCCGAAAAGCCGCATACTTCTCTGGGAGGATCACGGTAGCTGAAGAACTGCCAGAAGCAGATGAGGAGGGGGAGGAAAGGGTTAAGGCCTGGGCTGGGACTGGTGTCTCCGTAGGGAGGCAATGCTCCCGGCAGTAGGGAGACGCAAACTCCACTTGCTGAAGCTCCCAAGAAATCTGAGGATTATGCTTAGAGAGCCAGGAAATACCCAGCATGATTCCATGTTTTTGGATTCCATGTCAAAATCATAGGTATCATAACAATTGGAAACCTAGATATTTTCTCATTTCAGAATAAAATAATAATAAATAGTAATGTAGCATAAAACACAGCTATGAGGCCTTTGTAGCAGTTCACTGGCAAGGCACTTGTTCATTTTCACAAGGGCGCCAGCTCTTCAAAGCTTCCAGAGTGGAGAACAGGGAGTCATAGACAGCCCCATGCAGATTTTTCATCTGTCAAAACCAAGGCTCAGAATTTGGCAGCCTTGAGGTTTCCCTCCAGCCTAATAGTCCTCAGAGGCAGGCAAGTCTGCATTTCTTCCATGGGTTCTTGCCAGAAATCTCTTTAGGGAAAAATCAAGGCTGGCTGAACCTGCTATTTTTCATTATTTCCTCTTTCTCCCTTTCCCAAAGAAGTTGAGAGTGATTTCCTGTTAAGCCAGTGACAGTTTGTGGTGTGTGAGTAAAATGTAAGCTAGAGGTGCCGTTCAGATGTAAAATTGAGTTGTTCTTGAGATGTTCATGCGTGATCAAAACCACGTATTTTTCTGAGTGATCTATTGAAAAGCTTAAGATTGTTAAGAAAGAAAAAGACATTTGTACTCAAAAGGCCAGAGGGAAAGCAGCGCTTAGGTGCTTGTTCACTGACGCATGTCATGTATGCACATTCTGAAATAAGCTTAAATTGACGTCTTTATGAAATTATCCTGACCACTACGCCAGTCCTATTACAGGAGCCATGCAAAGGCTTCGGGTTACAAAAGCTATGGCCAAAATATGTTCAGTTTGTTTATAAAAGGACAAATATGAGAAATGAAAATTAAATCCTTGCACCAGAGTTCTCTTTTCTAGACTGACTATTTTTATTAATTTCGTTTCTATACCGCCCAACAGCTGAGGCTCTCTGGGCAATTCACAACAATTCACACACACACAAAATACAAAACTACAGGTCTACAACATTATAAGGCAGTAAGCTTATGTACAGCAGTTGCTGGGGAACTGGGGCAGGAAGGTGCTGTTGCACTCATGCCCTGCTTGTGGGCTCCTGGTTGACAGCTAGTTGGCCACTGTGTGAACAGAATGATGGACTAGATGGACCCTTGGTCTGATCCAGCAGGGCTTCTCTTATGACCTTAAACATTATAATACAGTATTACAATAAAGCATGGTCTAAAAAAATTTAAGGTACAAAATTTAAAACAATTAAGGGTGTGATCCTATGGAATTAGTCACCAGCCTCCAAACTCGGAGGCTGATGACTATCCAATGCAGGTCAGGAAGCTGCGTAACAGGGCTTCAATGGTCTCCTCCCCTCCCCTCCTCCAGGATCACCCCCTTTTCCTTGTCTATGCACTCCGTTTCCAAGCGCGGAGACATGGCTGGTGTGGAGACAACTGTACCGGCTATGCTGGGGTGGGGGAGGGCACAGGGAGCGTAGTTTCCAGGAATCGTGGTCAGAACTCCAGCTCCAACCTTGGTTCCCAGAAATAAAAAAATCCTATGGCCCTGTAGACAATGTCTAGTGGGCCATAGGATTGCTCCCTAAATAGCCAAAAACAATTTCAGTACACAATTTCAATAAATGACCTGGTCCAGGTAGCTGACATATCCCCATCATATACCATTAAATTCCATCATAGAAAGCAGCCCTGGCTGTTTAGATAGTAAATGTTAAACCTGAGACCTGGGGTGCCCAAATAGCAGATGAGTTTTACCTGAACAACTTCAGGGCCAGATTGGATGAGATGTAGGAGTTCTTTGGTTCCACTCTCCCCATGTTGTTTCCTGATCCAAAAAGCATCTCTCTCTCTCTCTCTCTGTGCATGATTTGGACTGGGGACATGGCCTGAGAGAGGTGAGGTTTAACTCTTTGTTCCCATGTGGATTCCCCCAATGCAAATCCCCATCCCCCTTGCCAAAGCTATTAGCCACAGGGAGAAAAAAACACAGCCCCCTGTATTCTATCTGTATGTTTTCCCTTCTGCAGTTAATAGCAGCTGGCGGGGTATGATGTACATGGCACGAGAAAAAAGAAAATTAACTCTCCCCTCTCTCTGCATTGCAGCTCCAATCCTGATGTAAGATTCTGATGTAGTACATCAGAAGAGTCCTGAGCTACTTCACATATTACCATTTTTTCCTTTATGAGCATGGAAAATTGTAGGTGAAACACAGGTATTTTTGCATTGCAAATACAGAACCTTGTAGGCCCTTCCAACCCTAATTTAGGGATGGCGGAGAATTTCTCCCCGAATCTTCAGGAGGCCGAGTGCCGACGCATTCGGGCCCCCGAAGTTGGTTGGGAAATTCTCCGCCGGCCCCCCGCCCCCCCGGGACGGGACTTACCTTCGGCGAATGTCCCCCTCGGTGGCGGGTCCCGGCGGTGGTTCGGTGGCGTTTCATCATGGGTGGGGGCGGTGGCCGGTCTCCCAACCGACCGCCGCCACCGCCATTGCAAAAAAAAAACCTAAAGTAAAAAAAACCCAAAAAACCCGTGATAGGCTACGTAACGATTTACATAGCCTATCACGGCTAGATTTCCAAAGTCAGCCGTGATAGGCTACGTAAATCGTCACGTAGCCTATCACGGGTGACTTTGAAAAAAAAAAAGCGCGTACGCAAATGGTGGCGCCCATGGGGCGCCGCCATTTGCGTTCCTTATTTTGGCACGTCTAGTCTACGTAAAGATTTACGTAGACTACGGCGAAAATAAGGGCACGCTATTTGTGTTGCCCTTATTTTCGCCGTAGTCTACGTAAATCTTTACGTAGACTAGATGTGCCAAAATAAGGAACGCAAATGGCGGCGCCCCATGGGCGCCGCCATTTGCGTACACACTTTTTTTTTTCCAAAGTCACCCGTGATAGGCTACGTGACGATTTATGTAACCTATCACGGCTGACTTTGGAAATCTAGCTGTGATAGGCTACGTAAATCGTCACGTAGCCTATCACGGGGTCTTTTTTTTTTTTTTTTACTTTTTGTTTCGCGGCTGGGGAGACGGGGCGCTTCTCCCCGGCCTGAATTTCGGCCGGGCGAGGCGGGGCGCCTCCCCCCCCGGCCTAAATTTCGGCCGGGCGAGGCAGGACGCCTCCCCCCCCGCGCCTGAACTTCGGGGGTAGAAGCGAAGCGCCTCCCCCCCACCACGAAGCCAAGCTGCGAAAAGGTAAGTGACTTTCGTACATCCCTAACAATATTGTTTAGGAACCTGGAATGTAAGATCAATGAATCAAGGTAAGCTGGAGGTGGTCAAACATGAGATGGCAAGATTGAACATTGACATCTTGGGAATCAGTGAACTAAAATGGACAAGCATGGGTGAATTTAATTCAGGTGACCATTATATCTACTACTGCGGGCAAGAATCCCTTAGAAGAAATGGAGTAGCACTCATAGTCAACAAAAGGGTGGGAAAAGCAGCACTGGGGTACAATCTCAAAAATGATTGAATGATCTCAGTACGAATCCAAGGCAAACCATTCAACATCACAGTAATTCAAGTCTATGCCCCAACCACTGAGGCCGAAGAAGCTGAGGTTGATCGGTTCTATGAAGACCTACAACACCTTCTAGAACTAACACCAAAAAAAGATGTCCTCTTCATCATAGGGGATTGGAATGCTAAAGTAGGAAGTCAAGAAATCACCGGGATAACAGGCAAGCATGGCCTTGGTGTACAAAATGAAGCAGGACAAAGGCTTATAGAGTTTTGCCAAGAGAACACGCTGATCATAGCAAGCACTCTTTTCCAACAGCACAAGAGGCGACTCTACACATGAACATCACCAGATGGTCAATATCGAAATCAGATTGATTATGTCCTTTGCAGCCAAAGATGCAGAAGCTCTATACAGTCAGTAAAAACAAGACCAGGAGTTGACTGTGGCTCAGATCATGAGCGTCTTATTGCAAAATTTCGGCTGAAATTGAAGAACGTAGGGAAAACCACTAAACCATTCAGGTATGACCTAAATCATATCCCTTATGAATATAAAGTGGAGATGACGAATAAATTTAAGGGATTAGACCTGATAGACAGAGTGCCTGAGGAACTATGGACGGAGGTCCGTAACATTGTTCAGAGGCAGCAACTCAATCCATCCCAAAGAAAAAGCAATGCAAGAAAGCAAAGTGGCTGTCTGATGAGGCTTTACAAGTAGCTAAGGAAAGAAGGGAAGCGAAAAGCAAGGGAGAAAGGGGAAGATATATCCAACTGAATGCAGAGTTCCAGAGAATAGCAAGGAGAGACAAGAAGGCCTTCTTAAATGAACAATGCAAAGAAATGGAGGAAAACAATAGAATGGGAAATACTAGAGATCTCTTCAAGAAAATCGGAGATCTCAAGGGAACGTTTTGTGCAAAGACGGGCATGATAAAGGACAAAGAAGGCAGGGACCTTCTAACGGAAGCAGATGAGATTAAGAAGAGGTGGAAAGAATACACAGAAGAACTATACAGGAAAGATCTGAATGTCCCTGATAGCCATGATAGTGCGGTCACTGAACTTGAGCTGGACATCCTCGAGAGTGAAGTCAAGTGGGCCTTAGGAAGCATTACTAACAACAAAGCTAGCGGAGATGACAGTCTTCCAGCTGAGCTATTTAAGATCCTAAAAGATGATGCTGTTAAAGTGCTGCACTCAATATGCCAACACATTTGGAACACTCAGCAGTGGCCACAAGACTGGAAAAGGTCAGTTTACATTCCACTTCCAAAGAAGGGCAATGCCAAAGAGTGTTCAAACTACCGCACAATTGCGCTCATTTCACATGCCAGCAAGGTGATGCTCAAAATCCTACAAGCTAGGCTTCAGCTGTATGTGAACCGAGAACTACCGGAAGTACAAGCTGGGTTTCGAAGAGGCAGAGGAACTAGAGATCAAATCGCCAACATTCGCTGGATCATGGAGAAAGCAAGAGAATTCCAGAAAAACGTCTATTTCTGCTTCATTGACTATACTAAAGCCTTTGATTGTGTGGTTCACAACAAACTCTGGCAAATTCTGAAAGAGATGGGAGTACCAGACCACCTCACCTGTCTCCTGAGAAATCTGTATGAGAGTCAAGAAGCAACAGTAAGACCCAGACATGGAACAACCGATTGGTTCAAAGTCAGGAAAGGAGTATGACAAGGCTGTATATTGTCACCCTGCTTATTTAATTTATATGCAGAGTACATCATGAGAAATGCCGGGTTGGATGAACCACAGCTCAGAATTAAGATTGCCGGGAGAATTATCAACAACCTCAGATACCCAAACGATACCACCCTAATGACAGAAAGCGAAGAGGATCTCAAGAGCCTCTTGTTGAGGGTGAAAGTGGAGAGTGCAAAAGCTGGTTTGAAACTCAACATTAAAAAAACGAAGATCATGGCATCTGGCCCCATCACTTCCTGGCATATAGAAGGGGAAGAAATGGAAGCAGTGACAGATTTTATTTTCTTGGGCTCCAAGATCCCCAAAGATGGTGACTGTAGCCATGAAATTAAAAAACACTTGCTCCTTGGGAGGAAAGCTATGGCAAACCTACACAGCATAGTAAGAAGCAGAGACATCACCTTGCTGACAAAGATTCATATAATCAAAGCTATGGTTTTCCCAGTAGCAATGTATGGCTGTGAGAGCTGGACTATAAGGAAGGCTGAGCGCCGAAGAATTGATGCTTTCGAACTGTGGTGCTGGAGAAGACTCTTACGAGTCCCCTGGACTGCAATGAGGTCCAGTCAGTCAATCCTAAAGGAAATCAACCCTGAGTGCTCATTGGAAAGACAGATACTGAAGCTGAAGCTCAAATATTTTGGCCACCTAACCTGAAGAGAAAACTCCCTGGAAAAGACCCTGATGCTGGGAAAGATTGAAGGCAAAAGGAGAAGGGGACGGCAGAGGATGAGATGGCTAGATAGCATCACCGATGCAATGAATGTGGACTTGAGCACACTCCGGGAGAGAGCGGAGGACAGGAAGGCCTGGCGTGCTATGGTCCATGGAGTCAGGAAGAGTCAGACATGACTGAACGACTGAACAACAACAACAAACCACAAAAGCCACTAGACCTAACTGTCTGAGATTTGGCAAATTCAATTAGCTCCGTGGGGCCTCCAAGCCTCCAGATTTCATGAATTAATCTTACAAACTAAAAAAGTTATGGCTGTTTTTGTTTTCCAATGCAAGTCAATGGGAAAATGTTTTTTTAAAAAATGGCAATTAGGACAGCTCAAAAGATCCGGGGCCCATGCCCAGATGGGCCTGCTTCTAATGTCGTCCCTGGTTCCTGGCATCCCCTACAAAAGCAGGATACCATACTGGCTTACATTTCAAAATTAAGGATGGCAAGGGCATATTTACCTCTATGTTCTCCCACTCCCCTTTACTACTTTTTGCAGCCATGGCAAGCAGCATCAGTGCTTCTAGTGTGCTTCAGAACCATTCCCCCCATAATTCCTATGTAGAAGGACTGTATGTCATGACATAGCATTCTTCCATTGGGGCCCCTCCCGCTACAGCAGTACCCCTGGAAGAGTGCTATGTGGAAGACTGCAGAGGCATTGTAGGGAGAAATGGCCCTGGAGCATGCTAGGAATGCTGCTCCTAGAAAAATGAAAACAACAACAGATTTTTTGAAGCGTAAATTCCACCCTGAAATTTAAACTGATGTACATTAGCCCAGCAAAGGATGAAGCAATCCCTCCCCCACCCCCGTCTTGCCCCTTCCAAGCCCCCGTGAAAAATTTCCCAACGCAAATTCTTTGGCCAGTGCTAGTTTCAATTAACCTTAGTTCCCAGAGTTCAGATGTGTCAGGGAACTGTGGTTAGTTTAAAAGCAGATGTGGATGCTTCTGATCTCCTCTTCACAGCCACACCAGAAGAGCAGAGGAGAGGGACAGAGCCCACATAAGCATGGGGGTTCCACATGTAACGTTAACCATAGTTTAGTGTTATGTCTAGGGATGTCAGAGAATTCCACCACAGATCCATGGTGGAGCCCCCGAAATCCGTGGCAGAACGGCCTGCCACCCCCTGCCCCCCGCAGATCCCCCCCGGGACGAGACTTACCTGGGGCGGATGTTCCGGGCGGCGGCAGTGGCTCCAGCGGCGACGGCGGTGGCTGGTCTTCCGAACGGCTGCCGCCGCCGCCATTTGCAGTCTGTTCCTCCCCCCCATTCATGATAGGCTACGTAAAGACTTACATAGCCTATCACGTCTGGGTTTTAAAAAAACAAACAAACGCATATGCAAATGCGTTTTGCATAAATAAAGGGGAACGCAAATAGCGCCCGCTACGCTATTTGCGTTCCCCCTTATATTTGCCGTCTTAGTCTACGTAAATATTTACGTAGACTAAGAAGGCCAAAAATAAGGAAAGCAAATGGCGGCGGCTGTAGCCGCCACCATTTGCATACACTTTTTTTTTTTTTAACCCAGATATGATAGGCTACGCAAGTCTTTACATAGCCTATCACATCTGAATACAGGGACGCAAACGGCAGCGGCTATGGCTGCCACCATTTGCGTCCCTGCTAGCCAGTGGCTGGATGTCCGGCTGCTGGCGGAGCTGGCCAGCGGCTGCGCAGAATCCCTGCGGAGCGGAGCCGGCTGGCCAGGATTCCAGGGGGAGGTGCGGAGCGCCTCCTCCCCCGGTGAGGATTCCGGGGGGAGGGATGGAGTGCCTCCCCTCCTCAGCGGAATCCGGCAGAGCCAGGTAAGTGGGGTTTCGTACACCCCTAGTTATGTCTGAACTGGGACACTGGTTTTTGGATCGATATTCTACTTGATCTTAGCCAAAAGGCTGAGAAAACTAACTGTTTTATGTACCAATATATGGAAAGGTCTATGGACTAAATAAACAATTTTGGTTGGCTGCCAGTGGCTTCTCAATCGGACATCCAGTTGAAGGAGTCCAATGTTATTGTGAGAGTTGGGAGCAGATATCAGCGAATAAATCTCAGCTTAAAATTTATTTTAAGCATGTTTATCATTTTATATGGATTTATTTCTTGTGAATCACTGCACTTTGGTATCACTTTGGTATCTTTTCTTAGTCCTGGAGAGCCTAAGGGTGCTTCCAGATGAGACTTTTAATGTGCAATCCACTCTGCTCCATTGACAGAATTTTATGGGGGATCCAGGCATCATTGTCATCCACTTGTAATCCTCCCATGTTTTCCCACTGCCTTTTCCATCTTTTTTCTTACAGCAGAAAATCTGTTAAGGGAGAAAGGACAGAATAACTACACAATTCCTTCTGACTGTTGATGGAAGGACTCCTCGGTCGGGAAGCACCCTTATTGGCTGGGTTCACCTAACATGCTAACCACCTGAACCATGGTTGTTTGTTGAGCTGTGGGTTAGTGTGTTGTCTGAACCCAGGACATTTTCTGCAGGGTGGCTTGTTAACCATGCAGTGTGGCTTATTTTTCCTCAAACAAGCCACCTTGAGAATCCATGGTTTGTTGTTGGGTTGTTCAGGGTGGCTGAAAGCCACACTGCATAGTTAACAAACCACCCTGTGGAAAATGTCCTGGGTTTGGACAACACGGTAACCCATGGATCAACAAACAACCCACACTCAGTCACTGAACTATTTTACTTGCTCACAAGTCATTTATGTTCTTTCTTGTCCATAAAGAGGCTCATATTAAGCGCACATAAAAAGCATGTATAACTTCACTGATATCAACTCTACTTGCTTGCTCAGTGAAAATATTTGTGTGTGTGTGAGAGTAATTTAGCAAAAGCAAAGTGGCCACAGATGCAGACAAAGCAATCCTGTGCACACTTACCTGGGAGTAAGCTCTGCTGAACACAATGGGCTTTGCTTCTGAATAAGCATATGTAGGATCAACCTGCACATATATTGCATGGGCTTTTATGGAAGAAACTCTTTATGGGTTACTAGACTATGTGATCAGCCAGATTAGTTATAGTTCTGTCACATGTCCATTTAGTATAGGATTTTTTATTTTATTGCTTACTAGTTGTCATGCTACAGTCATACCAGTTGACCTGATTATTTTTAATTCCATTTCAGTTAAACTTCCTCTTGGATGGAAAAGATCCTTCCCTTCATTCCAGGCACAGACTCATCATCCAAAATACATTGCAGCAATTTACAGAACTGCATCTTGAAGAGAACAACTGGGAGGACCACTATGCCAAACGTAATGTATTCAGTGATTCAGACACTCTGCTAACGTTTCTTGTTCTTCTTTGAAAGTCCTGGGGGTACTGAAAAATAAAAAGAGCACAGGCCGAGAAAGAATCGATAGCAAGACAATTAGCTTCTAATGTAAAATGACAGGTTGAAAGCAATTGCTTTCAACATGAATTGCGAATTCATCACAGAAAGAGGATCTTAATCTGATCGCTTATATCACAGACCACTCTATTATGCAGTGTCTTATGTGCGCTAATCACTTGTGCATGATCTTAAACACCCTGGTAGCCTCTTTTGCCATCCTGTTGTGCTGTGTTGTTGTGCAATAACGTACTTGTATATATTTATGAAGAATTTGTAGTGTAAGTTAGACAAATGCTTGTCCATTAAATAGGTCACGTTGCCATTTTTCCTTATTGCATTATAAAGCATAGAAATGGAATGCCTGTATTTAAATGGCTTCTTGTCTGGATGTAGTTCGGACATTGCACAAAAAGGTAGAAATCTCATGACAGTAAAGATGATTATGCAGCATTCCCGATCTCATGGAAATCCCTATGTGTGTGCAGCTCTGTGCCTGAAGGGACCCTTTTCATACATGCAACTGGACAACTGGACATCTGGCGGTCAGGGCCAGAGGGTCATGCTGATGTTGGGGATGTGGCTAGCCAGCAGGGCCCTGATCTACATTCAGTGAACATGTAATGAGCTTTTGTGAAAGGGCCTTAAATGGAAACTCAGTCTGGTTTTGTTCAGACATTTCTCCCAATACAGCAGTGATCTAACTACATGTGAAAGGAATATTGCAAGGGTGGACTGACTGTTCTGTGTAAACATGCAAAGCTTCATGCTGTGTGTGTGTGTGTGTGTGAGAGAGAGAGAGAGAGAGAGAGAGAGAGAGAGAGAATCTACTTTATAAACCCAGATATCTACTCTATACATTCATAGGTCAAAACTATTTAGCATAATATGCAAATTCACTTACAGATGCTGGTTTCAGTGCCAGCTGCAGGTGGGGTTCCCCTTTTTTTGCAGGGAGGAACCTGCCACCATCTCCCATGAGGGCCCAGGCTCCTGCAGGTCTTCTGGCATGGGCTGCTCTTTGATGTTGTTTCCCTCAGGGAGATCTAGCTCCTCTCTGAAGAGAATTCCTCCAGTGGGGACATGACAGTATCCATGAAGCTAGTGGAAGGTTCTTGTCATGAAAGTTCATGCCAACCCTATTAGTTGTCCGGATATGTAGCTGCCAGCTTTCTGAGGTTTCCAACCACAGTTCTTTTGAGAGCACTCAGCTTGTTTTACACTTGAAGCAGTGTGTAGTTTGGGGGTGGATGCCAGAACATAGAACAAGAATTGGAAACAGTTCTGTGCTATGATTCTAGGGAGCTTAAAGTGTAATGAGATGTTTGGCTCAGAAGACAAGACACGCCCTTTGCAGGCATATACTGTGGTCTGCTCATGCAAGGGTGAAACGTGGGGAAGGGGCATGGGTGTGTACACAAGCCCTGCTCCCAGCACGCATATCTCTGCCTGCTCAGGCCATTGGAGGCTGGTGGCTCCGATGTCAGTGGGGTGGTGAATCTGCTCCGGGTTTCAGCCAGAACCAGTCAGAACTCTAAAGGAGCTATCACACCGTGGATAGCTCCTTTAGACTTCTGACTGGTTCTGGCTGAAACCCGGAGCAGATTCATCACCTCACTGACATCGGAGCCACCAGCCTCCACCAGCTCAGTCTCTGATCACCCTGTGTTGAGGGGGAAGATCTGAAGTAGTTTGTATTTGCACTCGGTTGAACACAGGTAGAAGCCTCTGTGCGACTGGGAACTCTGCTTCAGATTCCCTCTTCAAACCTCCTCACTCAACACAGGAAGGTCAGGGACTGAGAGGCTAGGGGCACTGAAGGTGGGGCTGATGTGCCTACTCAAGTCCTCTCTGCCTTGTAGCCCTCATACAAGCAGGCTGAATGCCAAGGACTTGTATTGGCATCAAATCTGACACCACGGAAACTCACCTCTGGCTTCAGTTCAATGGGGTGTAATAATGGGGCTTAGTAACATTCCCCCCCCCCAGCATGGCTATGAAATCCTGCCTATTACAGTGATTCAGAACTTCATTCCTGGTTTAAAATAGGCCCATAAATTATAAGCTTAGCTCTCTCTCCCTCTCTCTTTTTTTAAATTAAACAGTTCTATCCATTCTGGCCGGCCATGACTGAATCCTTGGATACGGATCACAAGCTGTGGTGGATGGAATAATTTCTGTTTCTGTGGTTGGCAGGTCAGAAGAAAATGCATCAGTCAATTCATTATGGTAGCGGTAATACTGTCTCTTTTGGAGGGGCGTTAGCACTCACTCGGCACCATCTCCTGTCCCTGGAAGTAGCGGTGTATTATGTGGAGGTGTATAGTAATGTTTCTGTCAGAGGCATCAACTGACCTTCAGCAATGGTGATTCTTCTATATAAAAAATTCCCTGTGATTGCTCTGCTGCTTTCTTTCACCCACACTTTATGACACTAATAATGCTTGCTCTACGGGAAGAGTGTACTTTGATTCCCCTCTCCGTTTAAAATGTCTAAAACAAGATGGTGTCGGGAGGCTTGCTGACTTTCAAAATTATGCTGATGACTGTGCCAAGTCAGAGGCGCAAGCTTCCAGCCGCTCCACCAACCTTGAAAGGGTAATAAAAGCATTTTATGAATGCTGGTGATTTTAAACGGCAACATTTTTCTGACGACCTCCACTGCCTAGGATAATATAAGGCTGTTTAGCTCATTACAAACTCTCAAAACACATTACATACAAAAGAAATTAAGAAAACCATAAGCCCATGTATTCAAAGAGGGTTTTCAATATCTAAAAATAAAAGCTGAATGGCTATAAAATTTAATATGCCACTGAGCACGGGAGAGGGTTGTTATGGTCTGGCTACAAGAAGGCATAGGTGAAATGTCACTCTTTCCCACGCCACAGTTTGCTCCATAATGGTGTCCACTATTTTCATTTTAAAGTTGTTTTTAATTTCCGTATTTATATTTCCCTTTTCTGTATGACACCTTTATTGCGGCTACTTTCTATATATGCAGGGTTCCAGATCCAAATTATAACAATGACCTGTTTTGAATTCACAGAACAGCCATGGAGCTGTTCCCAAAGTTGGTAAAGAAATCATTTGTGGAAAATTAAATGGCACACAGAGAACCCATGAAAAATGGTGGGATATAAGAATCTGGCTTTTACCTTTGCATGCTAAGCATGATTATTTCCTGCTAGCATGTGTTCTCTTTTTGTCTCTCTTGTTTTGTGACCTCCCTTTTCTCCATTTGCAAGATGCTGAGAGTAGTCTTTTGTAGGTCAAGTTTTCTTTGGACATCTATACATCCCATTAAAAAAAAATAAATACATGAGGTTGGCGCATTCCACTGTCTGCCTCTTGGGTGTGCAGATGGCATTTATGGATAATCTTGTAACTCCCACCTTTGGCCAGAGCTAAGTAGTGCACAGGCTGAATCGATACATGAATATGGTCAGGAATAAGTCCTGACAGGTACAAGATTGGGTATGAAAAGCATTAACCCCCGTGATAGTCACCCTGGTAGTCACTTGGGGTTTTTTTGCCTGAAGTAAATTGCTGGCTGGCTTGAATAATCTAGAGCATGGATAGCCAACCTGGTGGCCTCTAAACGTTTTTGACTACTACTTTCTTAAGCCCCAGCCAGCATGGATAATGGTCAGGGAACATGGGAGTTGTAGTAAAAAAAAATCTAGAGGGCACCCGCTGATCTAGAGCTATTGCTCAGCCCTTCTGGCAGGCTTCTGCTTTCTGCTTGTAACACTACATACCTCAGAATGTCAGATGCCAGGGACAAACAAAAAGGAAAGGTCATCCCTTTATGCCTTGCATGTAGCATCTTGCTGGTCACTGTTGTAAACAAAGTTTGCATGTGTTCTGCCAGAAGATATGAGCTCAGGAGGATGTGATTGGTTCATACTTCAGGGCCAACCAAAATACTTGGGAGTGGAAGGGAATTTCCCTCAAGTTTGATTGGCTATTGACCCAGACTTTTTTTGCATACCCTTCCCTGTTGTATATGACTTGACTCAATTTGAATCAGCAAGAGATGATTAATATGAACTTAAGTAGCATCTACCCCCACTTAAGGTCATCTGCTGAGTTCCTCCTCCAGCTCCAAGTCCCTTTTGCACTGGAGGTGAATCTCATATCAGCACGAGAGAGGGCCTTTCTAACTGTGCTGGCCCAAGTTTGGAATGGCCTTCCCAAGGGGGCTGGCAGCAATATGACGGACTTTTAGGTGTCAGGCTAAAGCTTTTTGTTGTTGTTGTTTTTGTTGTTTACTTACAGCACAATCCTATGCTTGTCTACTCAGATTCTACTTACATTCAGTGGGACTTACTCCTAGGTAAGTGTGTCTAGGATTGTGCCCTTAGGCACAAGTACTGTTGTTTTATCTGTTATCTGTCACTCATCTACTGATGGGTTGTAGGGTTTTTTTGGATGTGATATTTTAATTTTTGTCAATTGTCCTGGAATGAGGGGTGGCATACAAATATAAGGATAAATAAAGTAAAGTAAAATAATTAGCTGCTATTGTGCTATTTAAAAATAATGTCAGACATGAGAAATATTAATAATCTGTATGTAAACCCTTATTAGAACTATTTCAACTGGGCTTATAGCCTCTTCACAATAGCTGCTCACATTATCTTTATTTAAATAAATAATGATCTATCCAAAATGTGTACTTGGTTTATGATCAATTAAATATCTCTGAACAGGCCTAAATCATCCTTATGATAGATAAAGATGTGCTCCTCCCAGCTAATGTGCAAGAAAAGAGTTTTGAAATCTGGGTTTGGAAAAGTCATTTAGAGCGAGCCCAGTGACATGTTCAAGTGAAAACATTACTCCATCAGCACATACAGTAATAGCTCCCTCTTCCTACTTCCTTCCCTCTTAATGACAGCGTCACCTAGCCTAATTGTACTCCTATTTCTTTCTAATAATTAATTCCTTTCAGGCTAGTTATCAGACTTACTCTCAAGTGAAGGGAAATGAAATGTTGGATCAATAGCACATGAATGCTTAGCTAACTTTAAAGCGGAAGAGAAAAACACACACCACCACATTTAGTTCATTTTAAAAGCTGATTTGTCCACAGATGGCCTCTGTAATATGTTTCTTGTTTCACTTTACCAAAATGGTAATGCTGCTCCCTTCATGTGACATTGCAACCCCTCCTCCCCTCTTCTAAAATGTGGATAAGGGCAATTCCCCCTTGTCTTTGTCAGAATGCCAGTGTTCTTTCTCCATATGCTTTACATATTCCCAAATGTTAAGGTTACATGGGCTCATGAGTTAATTGGCATCTTTACACCAAATGTCTGTCAAGGCCTTCATGAGGGCCTACAATTTCCATAGATCAGGCCTTCATTACCAACACATTTCTTAAAGCACAGTCCCCCTGAAAGTTCCCCTGCACAAGCCCTTTGATATGGGGCAGCAGAACAACCAAAGAGTGGTAGTGCTGTGCTTGCCCAGAAGAACATCCTGGTGTACTTAGGATTGTACTTTTTAGGCGTATACCCACCTTCAATCCACATTCCCTGAAAATGTAGGGTGCAGTGCTATCTGGATGCCTGTCAGCCTCTGAACTCTGAGGCTGACCAGCATCCTGTGCAGAGCAGGAGGAGCGCCTCTGCACTCCCCTACTCCGCATTTTCGCTAGATGGGCGACTTTAGACACCCCGGATGGTGTCTAGGGGACATAGGAGTGCTCCCTTAGTGTGTGGGTGGGGGCACAATTGTGGCCACTGGCTCACCCCCAAGGTCTGTGCATGCAGCAGAAGGTGTGAATAGAGCTTTACCCTTGTTTAACTGCATGTGCCCAGGCTCTTCAACAGGTTCCCTAATGGTGCAAAGATCGCCCATGTGTGCGCACAGAGTCCCATTCACATCTTCTGCTGAATATATAGTTGTTGGGGGTGGGGAAAGTGGAGATGACCCCGCTCCCTCTTTCATGTTTGCAGTGAACATGGCATGAAGGTAGGAATAGGTTTATGTCTTCATGCTTTCGTCACAGCCTTTAGGATCGTAACTGAAATTCTGATTCTCCAATGTTCAAGTGGTGAGCAAATATAGAGGATTAGCTCCCCCCCAGAGTAAAGCAGCAATTCCTCCTTCACAGCATTATGACTAGGGTGTGTCCTCACTAGTTTCAGGGACTGAGTGTGCTCAGCTGCTTCTGATCCATGTGGTTTAGACATGTGGGATCTTTTTAACCCTATACTAGTTCTTTTAGTAGTCCACGTGATTGTCCAACTGCTAGCATTGGCCTAGCACAACAGGGGAATGTACCCACCTTTGCCCAGATTGTATCCAATGATCCATTTGCACCATAATCAGGGGAACAGAAAGTTGGATAATTTTCAGTCATTCAAAATAACTTGCACACTTTTACACATAGCGCTGTTTTAACAAGGCAAGGGACCATGGAGAGATGGATTGCTGACGGTTGCTGACTGACTGCTTCCCCAGCCTCTTTGCCATTTGCTAAATGATAGGCATGAGTTATTAGTCATTCTCATTATTCACGCCAAAAGGACCCACTGTGATAACTCATCATAAAGTGAACTCAGCATGAGCAACATCATAAATTTGAAGGAAAATAAGATTGATGGTAAGCATACATTTATTTTGCTCAGTAATTTATGTGTGGTGCATTTTGTCAGGGCAAATGATCATTTTCTAATCCCAAAGCCATCCTGTTTGCTTGCTATAAGCCTATAGCCAATCAATAATATTAAAAATGAAGGCATGGAAGCCTATGAGTGATAACTCCTGATGCTGCAGGTGACAGAGTTTCACTAAAGAAGCTCTCTAGTTGGTACTGCAGCAGTAGTAATGACTGTTTTAATGGCAGCTGTCAAGGTGCCACTACATTTATTCCCAGCTATCACAACTGCCTTCTAGTTATAGGAAAAGCCTAGAATTGTTAATTTGAGAGTCATTATAAAAGAAATATTATATGCTGCAAGCTCCCGCCCCATGATGTGTGTTGTAAGGAAGAGATAATAATGACAAGGAAATACAGCCTTTTTTCCATATTAAAAGTACATATTAAAGGGCATTAGGGCCCTATCATGGCTCTAATTATACAGCATCAGAGGAGACAAGTGAAGAAGACAATTCCCCATCTTTTCAGAAACCCAATGGTAAATAGAAACTCAATAAATGCAGATATCAATAGAAGAGGTAGGAGGGGTGGAGGGGTTATCTTCTGCTGCCGGGAACAATAAACTTAATTTTAAGTCATATGATTGTGTTGCATTGAGTTTTCGAAAAGCCGTAAGTTCATTCCTGCCTACAAAGGACTGTATCTTATTAACTTCTCTTTATTACCAACTCATAGGTTTTTAAGGACAGATGGGGCCATGATGGATTTTAGTCAACCTCTAGACCTTAAAACATATCCAATAATTCCTGTATCGACACTTGTGATAAAGTAATTTAGACTTTTATCTATTGAGGGGAAATGAGCTTATTGATGCCATTTTCCAGAGTCATCACAGGACTGGCAACTTGTACACTGGATCATATAGCTATTAGAAGACAAGTTACACAGTACAGGTCTGAAATGGCATAGGGAGATGTGAGGACCTGAGGGCTTTTTGACCACCACATGATCCTACTTCGAGTCACCAGGCTAGGTGCTTTGGTCACTGTCTCTCCTCACACTGCCACTGTTAGGCTCTCACCCACAACCCTCTGTTGGTGTCTTGTGATGCTTCACCACTCTCTCAATTGCTGCCACCAATAACCCTTTTAGGGCCGCTTTCTTTCTTTCTGGTAGCACAGACCAAGCAGCCAGCACGTGGGGGTCATTCCATGAAACCCTCCCTAATCACTAAAAAGGAACTGTCTTTTAAAACTGAAAACAAAGCAGGTTTATTTGGTATAACAGGATTGGAAATAAGAACTGGGTTGGGATGAGGAAAAGATGTCAGGGATGATGATTAAAATAAGGCAACACTATAAACTGCACAATATAACGCTTGCTTTTAGTGCTATGTTCAAAAACCTCTCACACTCTCTCTCACACCATCTGACACGCTCTCTATCCCACAGAGTATCTCAGTAGAGGTTCTCACTCTTATCTCCCAATCTCATCTCAGACTTCTCTAGCTGTACCTCATCTGTCTTCCTCCCAGACTTATCTGACTCCTGAGAAGCAATCACCTCCCCTTTTTCTGCACAAGCTCTCCTCCAATCACACCGCATTCCCCTTTCTTCCACTTGCCAAACTGTCATTCTTGCTCACACTCTGCCAAACCCCGCCTCACACCCACCTGTCCGTCATTCCAGATACATACCAGCCACCCTACATATATACAAACCTTTACTATTTACATATTGTGCATGTGGAATTCCCACGAAAGACACTTTGAAGAAGACCTTTTTAGGGTTCAGTAGTTGTATTCATAGACCCTCAGTTTAAAAGACATTCATCTCATTTAAAAGAAATTGGAAGATTTAAAAAAAAATCAATTTAGGGTTGGGTTTTTCTTTTCTTTTCTTGCCAAGGTCTGTAAAACAATTAGAAGGCTATCAATATCAATCAGTCAATATTACTCCTGGATGAAGAAGCAAGCTGTGAACTACCTTCCCTCTAAGCAGAAATCTATATGTCTCTGATAATTACAAGAGGGGCCTGTGGAAATGAAGAAATTAATATACTTGGCAATACTCCCAGTTTCTATGTTCACTTTTTAATCCAATAAGATACTGACTCACAGTCATAAGTGTAAGTTTTGCTTAACTTTCGAGGTCAGTTTGAGTTTGAAATGGTAAAAAAATAAATCACAACCACCCAAAACACCCGAGTTGTTCAAAGCTTTGTATGTTAACAACAAGACCTTGAAGAAGGTCTGGTAAAAGATAGGTAGCCAGTGCAGTTCCCTTAGCATGGCTGTAATGTGTGCATGACTGGTTCCCCACTTAATACTCATACCACCGTGTTCTGCACCAGCTTTACCCTCCAGACCAACCTCAAGGGAAGCCACATATCCAGCACATTGCAGAATCCAATCATGAGGTTACCAACGCATGAATCAGAGTGGCCAAGTTATCCCTATGGTTCCTATTGTTGATTAATTAATTTTGATTCAGAAACCCTGGTTTGATCTACTGCATCACCAGAGATTTACCAGTAGATCCTGATCTACTTTCTGCCTGCCCCTGTTTTACCGTATACAACTGCTGTTCTCTGCATATATTTATGTTGGTGTGTTCTTAATATTTTAAGTGGTAATTTTGCAGTGGTGTGTTGCTTTACAATTGCTCTGCTTGCCTAGCCTGTTACATTGGATATTTTGATTTGCAAGTAAGGGCGCAATCCTACTGAGATAGATGGTCGCCTCTGACTTCCTCTAAAGTCAGAGGTGACTGCCTATCCAATGCAGGGTGGCTGAAGCATGGAGTAGAGGATTCCCTTTGTGCTCCAGCTGCCCTGAAGTTTGCCTTAGACACCCAATTTCAGATGTCTAAGCACGGCTTCAGGGAGGGGGTAGGAATGGTGCTGGAGACCGCATAGGATGCTGTCTCAAACAGCTTCCATGGTCTCCTCCCTGCCCCGCCCCCGAGAACACCCCCTTTTTGCCCTGTCCATGCTCCATGTTATGAGCATGGGCAGGCATGGAGGGGCAGCCACCATGGTTCTCGCTGCCCCGGCTATGAGGGGGAGGAGGCAGGGAGCGAGGTTTCCCGGCTCTGAGTTCATAGTGCTGTCTACAAACCAGGAGGATAAAATTATCATCATCCAAAAGGTAACAGTGTCAAACCCTCTATCCGATTACTACACACCTTATCTCAGTTAGCTAGGGGACCTGAGGAAGGGCCTCTGAAGACGATCTGAAGGGGTCTTTAGTATCAGATTACAATGAGGTGCCTTCACAGGGTATCCGTTACCTGTAATCACTGGTTTGTTGCCTCTTACTGTGACTTTCTGCAGTGTCTCTCTGGGTAGGCCCGGCACCAGTGGCATCATCAGGAAGCTGCTGGGAACCCAACACTCCAGCAAAGCCTACCGCTGTCCCACAGGACAGGATTTCCTTTGTGTTAGGCAGCTATGTCCTCGTTCTCCCAATGTAGTGCTGCTCCAGGGCATTGTGGCTAATTTAAATGATGGCTCCAAGCCATCCAGCACTCATCACAGCACTGCTGTTGCTGCTGCCACCACCAACATAGGAAGCCCCCCCCCCCCCCGGAGTTGGCCAAGTCCCTGAGCCATTGATTGCAGAAGGTTCAGGCCCACTCAGATGCTGACCTCAGGAACTGCATGAGCCCCAAAGCATTTTAAACTTCCTAATCCTGTGAATTAGCTTTACCAAAAAATGTGCATACGTACTGCTACAGATGAAAGCACTGTGTGTCTTTGGAAGATAAAGGTGCACTGTAATCCTGGCAACCACAAAAAAGGGAAATATAAAAATGGAAGCACAAAATGGAAACACAAAATGGAAACACAAAATAATAAAAAGAAAGCACAACAACATGGATTCACAAAATGAAAGTCCCCACCCACCCCCACTGTGCTAGGAAGCTAATCAGTGTAATGCCACAAAATCATGTTGTATTGTCACAACTGAAGCTGAAAAATTACAATGATAACAATGAATGCATTTTTGCATATATGGGGAGATATCTGTATCTTCAGTGCTTTATCTTTGGTATTGTAGATTATTATCACTGTCATTTTAAAAAATAATACTATATGACTGCTTCCTGTTTCATGTTGGGGGGGGAGGGTAACGTCCTTTGGTCCTTAGTTCATCCCTTTCTCTCCTTCCCAATTTTTAGGCTGTTACCCTTATTAGTAGGACTGCAATACCATGCTCTGTCCTACTTATCTTTAAAACTCCTTGCTCCTCAGGGCTCCATTTAAAAATCCCATTGCCAGCTTCTCTCCACACCTTATCCATCATGTCCAGAGAAGGCCTCTTGCACAGCATAACTGTGCTTCATGGGGGTGGGAAAAGATAGTTGACCAGTGCATATGGAGCAGCACCATTGGCATGGGAGTGGGTATGTCTGTTAGGTAGACATGTATTTTCCCTGTTGAGCGGAGATTTGTATACTTGATCCTTAAGCTCTTTTCTCACATTTTCTGGATGACCACTACAGAAGCAAATGACCTTCTTCCTTACCATGTATTCACTGTTGCTGGTCATATGTCCTTATTTATTTATTTATTACATTTATATCCCGCCTTTTTTCCTCCAAGGAACCCAAGGCGGCATACATAATCCTCCTCCTCCTCCATTTCATCCTCACAACAGCAACCCTGTGAGGTAGGTTGGGCTGAGAGGCAATGACTGGCCCAAAGTCACCCAGTGAGCTTCATGGCCAAGTGGGGACTAGAACCCGGATCTCCCGTTTCCCAGTCCAGCACTCTCACCACTACACCACACTGGCTCATGGTGGGAACATCATTGTGGTTTTTACCACTGGATACTTTTTTCACATGCATCCTGAAAGGGGGAATGTGGTAAACATATGTTTTAACTGTGCAGATTTATTTGCTACTTATTATAGCACAGAGAATAAGAAAGAAACTTGATCATAGAATCATAGGATAAAAGGGTTGGAAGAGGCCTACAAGACCACTGAGTCCAACCCCCTGCTCAGTGCAGGAAGCCTGATTCCCAGGTGGTGAGAGTTTGCTCAGTGTGACATCAAATAAAGATTGGAGACTGGGAAAGCTGTACTAGTATTTCATTTCTCTTTCTGAAGATATCATAAAATAAGGGTGGAGACAGACGATGGGTTTTTGGGAGAGTGATGTTGGTTTGAGACAAGTGTGGTGTAAGTGATGAGAGTGGTGGACCAGAAGCCGGGAGATCTGGGTTCTAGTCCCCGCTCAGCCATGGAAGCTCACTGGGTGACTTTGGGCCAGTCAGACTCTCAGCCCAACCTACCTCCTTGGGTTCCTTGCAAGAGGAGAACGGTGGGATATAAATGCAATCAATCAATCAATCAATCACTCATTCAATCAATCAATCAATCAATCAGTGTCACTTTCCATAGTGTGTGGGTATATAAACATACACTCTCTTTTCATCCCACTATTAGATATGTCCATTCATTTTGGGATCAAATGGGCCTCTTTGCTATATACATTGTGAACTCAAAATGAAATGAATAAGTGTTTAATAACAAAAACAAATGTAAAAATGAAATAATTCTGCTGTTGCATTCCCCTATCTTTATTGTTTCAGTTCCGGAGTTTTTGAAAGCATCACAAAATCCTACAAAGCTTGTTTACCAGAAGTAAAGAGCATGAGTGTGCATATTATAAGCACTGATCCCTTATTCAAACCACCTTCAAATGTCTAGGAAAACAAGACAAAATCCCATTTTCTGTGAAATGACTAAAAGTGCAAGGAAAGCAACCGTTGTTGTTGTTCAGTCATTAAGTCGTGTCCGACTCTTCGTGACCCCATGGACCATAGCACGCCAGGCCTTCCTGTCCTCCACTCTCTCCCGGAGTGTACTACCTCCAATTTCTAACTCCAAGCCAAATAATTCAGCAGGCTTCACATTTGAAACTCTGGCTAGATCTAAGGGCCATCTACATGGCACCACTTTCAACGTTCACTCCATCATAACTGCGCAGCATTGCAGCTGTGACTTAGCTTCGCCTGTGGTACACGCGTGATTGACTGTGGACTTATCCAAAGGAAAAACCCGCTATGCCCTGATGCGTGGCCATTAAATCAAAATAAACTGCAGCAGTTGCAGCGCTCTTTTTTTGTTTTACCATTATATTTAAATGCACAGCTGAGCAGCCACGTGAGAGTGAGGGTGTGACACTTTGGATTTTAGTGGCTGTTTTGTATTTTCTTCTGCATCTGTCCATTCCTCTTTGGTAAGATGTGGGTTATCTGCTCATTCATTGCCATGTCAACTGTCTGGCATGGTAAGTCTCGCGAATGTTTGCACATGTGACGGGACGTGCCCACATGATAGGCACGTGCCTACCCATCATTCCAAAATAAATACCTCTCTGTTACTGCACAGCTGCAAAGGAACAGGGAGGAATGGGGAGGGGGGGTGAAAAGGCATCACAGACTGATGCAATCACTAAGCATGCCTACCCCATGCCCACTGCAAACTGCAAAGTCCCTTTGAGGAAGGGACAGACAGCTCAGCAACCGTGATTAAACCCGCAACAAGCTAAAAAATTGCAGCAAAACACCTTTGCTGAAATCCGCTAGGGGTGCACGAAAGTCACTTACCTGGTCTTGCAGCTTGCTTCGCGGTGGGGGGGAGGCACTTCGATGCTCCCCCCGAAGTTCAGGCCGGGGGGGAAGGCTTCCCTCCTCGCCCGGCCGAAATTCAGGCCGGGGGGGAGGCTTCCTGCCTCGCCCGGCCGAAATTCAGGCTGGGGAGAAGCGCCCCGTCTCCCCGGCCACGAACTTCAAAAGAAAAAAAACCAACGCCCCTGTGATAGGCTACGTAACGATTAACGTAGCCTATCACAGCTAGATAGCCTATCACCTCCCTATGGGGGCCGCCATTAGCCGTACACGCCTTTTTTTTTTTTAAAGTCACCTGTGATAGGCTACGTGACGATTAACGTAGCCTATCACGGCTGACTTTGCAAATCTAGCCGTGATAGGCTATGTTAATCGTTACGTAGCCTATCACAGGGGCGGTTTTTTTTTTTTACTTTGCTTGTAATGGCGGCGGCGGCAGCCGGTCAAAAGACTGGCTGCCGCCCCCGCCCCTGACGAAGACCTGCCGAACCGCCGCCGGGATCCGCCGCCGGGAGGGACATTCGTGAAAGGTAAGTCCCATCCTGGGGGGGGGGGGCGGGGGGGGCGGAGAATTTCTCCCCAAACAACCTTCGGAGCACTGAATGCGTTGGCGCTCGGCCCCCCGAAGTTTCGGGGAGAAATTCTCCCCCATCCCTAAAATCCGCATCTTCCCTGTGAAAACCATGGTTAGGCTGCAAAGCGGCAACTGCATCATATGTCCCAAAAGTCCTCGGATCACAGCAGCCCCAGAGAAAATGGTTCATGTAGATGGGGCTCTACGCTACTACTACTTTATATAGCGGAACTGAAGTGCACTGCTAACTGTTGGGACACATTACATATTAGATATACTGCTTTTGTAGTGCTGTTTCCTGCTTTTTATTCCACTTTATCCAAAATACCGCAACAAATGTCATTGTGTGACCTACAAGGTATAAATGTGCAAGAGGGATATAGCGTTACCTTGATGGGATTGTAATGATATGACACAAGGTGTAGATCTGGCCTCCATAGAACAGGGGTGGGGAACCAAATTCAGTTTCAGAGAATTTCTTGCAGCACACATTCTAGTCATGGGTGGGGCCAAAGGAAAAAGGGGTGGGGACAAAAATACCCCCCCCAGTACATGTTAGCTTAAAGCTCTAATTGCCAGTAACAAAGCCTTAGGAAAGGCATTTTAACCTTTTAGAATGGGAAAAAAACCTGCACAAAAGCCAGGAAACCACCAAATGATCAGTGATGGGGGGAAAATGGGCATGGGCATCTGGGGAATCCCAGAGAGCTGGATTAGAACCCCAGGAGGGCCAGGTTGCTTCCTGGACCTTAGCTTCCCTACCCCTGTTGTGTCTCTTCAGATGTGGTTGGACTACAGGTCCCAGCATCCCTGACCATTGGCCATGCTGGCTTGGGCTGATGGGATTTGGAGTCCAAAACATATGGAGGGCCACAGATTCCCCACCTCTACTATAAATTGTCTCACATAACCCACATAACCTTTTATCTGGAAGTAGTGCCCAATATGTTTGGGTCCTAAGGTCACAGTGTATCTTTACAACAAGGCCCCTTCAGAAATTATTCTCCATGCATTCAGTGAACACGTGGAAGGCAAAATGAGGCCCTGCCTGCCTTCCTGTCCGCTTTGTTGTTGAGTACACTGCTTTGTCCCCTGAACTCTGCATCGTGTGATCTGAAGGATTGTATCCAATATTAGTTTGACTTAGAACAGATTACTTGAAATGAATAGGACTTAAGCTAGATGAACATTGGATACAACTCTATGTATGTATAGCTTATGCATGTAGGCTTCCCTTTTCAGACATGCCATTGAACACCTAGAGGCAACAGGATAGAGCTAGAGGGTATGAACATGTTGGGGGTGGATCCAGGGGGCATGCCCTACTCTCCCCTCTGCATTAACTGAATGTATAGAGGGTAATTTTTGAAAAGGGTTAAAGTAGGACTAAAAAGAAAGTAGAAGCAACAACTTTGCAAGACTTAAAAGCTGTTTTCAGGAAAATGCACCAGCAACTCATCTGAAGACTGTTGTAAAGTGCATTATGAGAAAGGTGGTACATCTGACTGTAACCAATTAAGAAATAAAGTTTTCCAATCCTTGCTTGCTTGTGCTGTGCTGGGGAGTAGAACTCTCTTGTGGCTCTTATATTTATATACAATGAGAAGCTGGAGCCCATGCTGATGAGAGAGTTGTACAGCTAGCTGGGCCTGGGCTGTATCTACACACCTGCAAAACTCTTCAGGAAAAAAAACCCTCAAGGGCAACCTCAGTAGCTAAAAAAAAAATTATGATGGATAGCAGTAATTATAAACCAATAATATACGGGAAACCGAAAAGACTGCAAAGAATTTCCTGCCATGTGCATTTAGGAGGCATCTGGACTACATCTGGTTAAGCACAGATTTAAAGGACTGCAGGCATTCAAAGATACATGATTGTGCTATCGCAGATAATGATATAAAGCTCTAATTTGTAGCAGCTAAAGAAATGTAGAGGGGAAAAAAATCCTTTATGTTTGCTTCTGCACAGCCAGGATTAAGTGAATTAATTGATAGCAGAATGCGGGGTATCACCTTGTGAACTGCTCCTTCACTTTTTATTGTTGTTTTGCTTTGGTTTAATTATCTGCAAGAAGATTGATAATGGTCCTGAAAGAATGTGATGCTGGAATTACTATTAGCATAACATGGTGACACAAAAATAGGACTGAGCTGAGCCTTCATGTTTTGTGTTAGGAAATTAAACTGGTGTTCTTGCAAATGAGACTTTCAAACATTCTGCTGATACTCCTGAGCAAACGTTTGCTAATTTTCTTTTGCAAACTACATGGAGAAAAACCTTAATTTCTCTAAAAGGCATTTATTCTTCAATTTTGAATCTCTCCCTCCCCCCAAATAAGTGCTATTTGTTCTCAGACTAACATAATTTAAATCGCCTTGAGGTTTGTAGAAACTTTGGGTAAGGGTGTAATCCTATGCGTGTTTAGGCTGAAAAAAGTCTTACAATTTCCAGCATGCCCCAGGAAGCCATGCTGGCTGGGGAATGCTGGGAGTTGTAGGACATTTTCTGTCTAAACATGCATAGGATTGCACCCTAAACCAATGCAATCTACTGAATCAAAGTATTTCATCTTGGTTCAACACACACCAAGACAGCAGTGCTGGTCCATGAGAAGAAAAAATAAATTAAAAAATCCACTGTTTGGCAATATGTTTATTAGGTGGTCCTAATAAAAGTATTATGCAACTGTGGATTTTTAATCTTTTTTGAAAAGGAGAGAGAGAGGAAAGAAAGAATTCTTTTATAATTCTGGATGTGGAAAATAGACAGTAATTCCAATATGTGAAAAATAAATCTTTTTAATATAGTATACGTTAGATGCAAATTATAATCCCCTCTGGCCACAATTCAGCAAATGTCAATCATTGTTAAATCCTATAGGTATTAAGGCAGTGGATGTTTTCAATGGACGTTGCTCATGATGACTAACTTTTGCTGAACTCTTAAGAGCAGCTTTCGTCATCTTGGTGCCCTCCAAACATTTTGGACTTCAACTCCCATCAACCCCTGCCAGCATGGCTAATGGTCAGGAACGCTGGGAGTTGTAGTTTAAAATATCTCGAAGGCACTGGGTTGGGGAAGGCTGCTGTAAAGTGTTACAGACATTGCAAATCAAATCTATAGAAATGCCATGTCCTAAGATTCTATCATATACTACTATTGCATTCTGGTGTTACCAAAAAATACTGCCTTTCTTGACCTATGGAACATAGGAAACTGTATTATATCATGTCAGACTATTTGTCATCTAGGCCATTAATGTCTAATTTTAACTGGCTCTCCAGGGTTTCGGGCAGAGGTCTTTCTCATCACTTCCTACCTGATCATTGGAGATGTCTGGGGATTGAATCTGTAACTTGCGCCATGCAAAACATCTGCTCCACCACTGTGTCATGCTTCCTCCCCAAGGGACTATATGAATTTTGCCATGGCATGGAGCAAGGCTCTCTCCTGAGACACCATGGAGCACCCAAACATGAAATCATCTGGAGATTTTCTACATGAGGCTGTTAATTGGCTGTTAATCTGCTTTTCTACTTTCAGTTTTGTTGCAGAATTGAGCTCCAAGCACTCCACGAGGAGCACTTCCTTTCCTGTTTTTCTGCTACATAACCTCTAGATGGCACTGTGTATAGTGGAATAATACAAATCCACAAGAGGAAATTGCACTTTCTTTCACTTTCACAATTAAATGCCACATTTTCCCTGTTCCAAAAAACTGGCTAAAAGTGCTAGTTAGAAACAGAAGTGAAACTGGAGCTTCGTGCCATCTAAAGAACACCTAAGCAACCATGCGTAAGGAATAATTAGCAAACAATAAATGCCTGTTGTAGAAAAGCCCCTGGTTTCATGAAAATGGGAATTTGACCCAAACAATGGAATATACAGTAAGGCTGGCTCCCACTGTACGAAGTGGCAGTTCAGTATTTGGTGACAATGTTAGAAGTTTAGGCATTGTTTCATTGTCCAGAGGGTCTTGTAAGCATGAGGCTAGGGAACTGTGTTTAGTCACCTGAGATCGGTTCTTGTTACCTGGGTTAAATTTGGCTTAGGCAGTGATGCTATACCACCAGATTGCACTAGGATGAGCAGCAGGAACACAGCCACAGGTTGGGCTCCTGGACATGTCTGTGTATCCCATTAGAGGTACAAAGCTCAGATAGTGATGCTATTCATGGCACAGGATTCTAGGTTTTGTCCACTGATACTACGACAGGAGTGGTTTGCAGAATAGCATCAGGAGGGGAGCCCTTGTCCTTACATTAGGGAGTGCTTGCCATGAACCCAGTTTCAGTTTCATAGATCTTTAGAGAGGAGATGGCAATCAATGTGCTCCCACAGAATGCTTTTGGCTTGCAGTGGCAACAGCAGCTGTACCCAGAATGCTATTTAGGATGACATCTAGAGAGTAGGTGGATAGCGGTAGAGAAAACTGGGAGGATATATGTGAATAGCTATGTCGTTCATTAAAGGTGCAATCCTCTCGGGATAGGTGGCTGCCTCCGAAGTTGGAGGCAACCGCCTATCCAATGCAGGGCAGGAGCAGCGCGGAGGGGATCTTCCCCTTCGTGCTTCAGCCACCCTGCATTCATGGCTAGACAGCTGATTTCAGCTGTTTAGCTGCGGGAAGTCAGAGCAGGGACGGGGACGCTGGATGACTCATAGGTAGCATCGGAATGGCACTTCTGCCCTCCCCACCCCGCCTCCAGAAATGCCCTGTTTTCGCTGCTCCACGCTCCTCTTATGAGCGCAAAACGTGGGGCTGATCTGTGCTGCCTACGAGACAGTGTGGGAGGGGGTGGAGGTTGGTTCTCAGGGAACTGACCTATCCTGTGGCCATTTAGCTGCTGATTAGCGGCCATAGGATTGTGCCCTAAGACATTGACAGAGCAGGCAGATATAATCAGGACAAGAAAATAGAATCCATTTAAACTGTTACTGTTGTGTTTGGTGTTTAACAAGGTATCTTTCTGATATCACGTTCTGGAAACCACAGGAGCTTGATACCAAGCAGAATATAAATGAGAGGTAACCAGAGCATGAATAACTGTCTGTCCAGCTGAGTGGTGTTTCCTGTATTTTGGAGAGGTGGTACTCCCCCTAAAGCATCAGGGGCATCGTCTGGGGTGCGTTGGATCCATCGTTGTCACTGGAGGCACAGGTGGCTTGGGTGGCCTGGAGCGCTTTTCATCAGTTTAGGCCGATATATCAGCTATGAACCCAGCTGGTCAGAGATAGCTTTGCAACAGTTATTCATGCTCTGGTAACCTCTCATCTGGATTACTGTGATGTGTCATTCGTAGGGCTGCCTTTGAAAATAGGCTGGAAACTTCAGCTAGACCAAAACAGGGAAGCAAGATTGTTAATGGGGAGTGGCCAATAGAATCCCATTATGCCAGTACTTTGTCATCAGCAAAGATAAACTGAGGCACTTATCCAGGCGCCCCCACCAAATGTGGTAAGGTGGGTGGCTACAAGAGAGATGACCTCTTCAGTGGTGGCACCCTATCTGTGGAGTGTCCTCTCCAGGGAGGCTCACTGGGAGCCTACATTGCGGTCTTTTTGGTTTTTATATAGCATTTTTATATAACATTGTGTAACAAAAACAATCCCGAAAATTAGGGCTGTGCAGGGACACTCTGATCTGAGGCAGGCCCGATTAGGCTTGGGCTGATTTGGGCCCCCCCTAACCTGACTTGGCCCCGAACCCAAAGTGGGATTCAGATGGCAAACCCCGCTTCAGGTCCCCCTCTGATGCTCCCGCGCAAACCCCCAACTCCTTACCTGGGCTGCCGCCTCCTCCTCCTCCACCGCTCTCCACCACCTTCTTCTCCGCCTTCTCTGCCACTGCTGCTGCATTCTCCTCACTGCTGCTGCCTCTGCCACTGCTGCCTTTGCTGCCTCCACCTCCGCCGCTGGCACTACCAGCTCCTTAGGCCTGGATGCGTGGCAACTCTTCTTTCAGGGAGTTGCCATTTTTTAAATGGCAACCTCCTGGAAGTTCCTGGACGTTGCCATTTTTAAAATGGCGACTCCCTGCAAGAAGAGTCGCTGCGCGTCCAGGCCTCAGGAGCTGGTGGCGGCGGCGGTGGCTGGCAGTGACGGAGGAGGCGGTGACGGAGGCGGTGGCAGCAGTGACGGAGGAGGCAGCGGTGGCGCAGAGAAGATGGCAGTGGCGGAGAAGGTGGCGTCAGGCAGTGGCAGCAGTGATGGAGGAGGCAGCGGTGGCGCAGAGAAGATGGCAGTGGTGGAGAAGGTGGTGGCAGGCAGTGGCAGAGAAGGCGGCAGAGAAGGCGGCTCAGATAAGGACCTGGAGGTGCCGGCACGGGTGGGCCAGGTGGGCTCGGCTTGGGGTGCTGAAGCTCTGAAGCGCACCAAGTGCTTTGAAGAGCCCCCAACCTGCTCTGGGTCACTTCATGCCCCCTCTGGTTCACCTCAGAAGGGGTCCAAAGTGACCCAAAGCAGCCCACTTTGACTCAGGGTTCGGGTTGAAGCGGTGCACAGCCCTACCGAAAATAACCTTTTAAAATTTTCCCAGGCATCAAAAGAAAGAGTTTTAGTGCCCTTTGATCTTTGCATTGTTTTATCCCTGCTGCTGGTTTTACTTTTGCTTTTATTTGACCTGTTTTATTGTCATTGCTTTATTGTTATCTTGTATTTTATCTTTTTGATTTGTAAACAGCTCAGGGAACTTTGGGTACTGGGCAGTATAAAACTATAATAGGTAAATAAAAATATTATTAAAAAAAACAGTATTATAAATAAATAAAATATTATAAATAGCTTTTCTAAAAGCAGTAAATCAAAAGAGGAGCACAAGCAAGTGTATGGAGAAGTAGGAAACTTTGAACTTTTCTACATGAGGCTGTTAATCCACTGTATCTATTTTTAGTTTTGTTGCAGAATTGTGATTCAAGCACTATACAAATAACTTTTCTTTTCCTGCTTTTCCACTACATTACCTCTAGGTGGAACTGTGGTATAGCAGAATAGTGCAATTACACAAGTAGGAAAATATGTTTTTTTTTTGCTTTCAGAAATAATACTCTGATAATACTTTTGCTTTCAGAAATAATACTCCATTCCCACCCCTCCTGGTAAAGTGCTCTTAAAAAACAGAAGCAAAACTGAAGGGTCATGATGTCATCTAAAGAACCCGTAAGCAACTATGAGTAAGGAATGATAAGCACACAATAAATGCCTTCGGTAGAAAAGCCTTCAGACTGAATAGAAGGCAGACATAGTTGGGGCAACAATCAGCTTCTTCCTTTTTTGACTCACACGTTATTTCAAGGAATGGATTTTAAAATCTTGACAAATCCCTCAGGAGAGCTGTAATGAAGCCCTTTAAATCTTTTAGTAAAATGCTGCCTGACAAACAGAGACACATCTGATATGTCACATCTGATATGTCACCATATATTACATAGCCAAAATGCACTATGTAATGTTACCATTGAATGGCATCATTTCCAAAGAACACATGCCCACTTTGCTTTGTTATTCCTTTTATAAAATATTGGTTAGTTTCATCTCATGGGAAGCAAGCACTTCCTTTATTTATGGTTTTATTTTGTAATTAAGTGCAACAGATCAGGTCCTTGAACTCAGAGACACACCATTTTCAAATGCTTAATGAGATCAATTTGAAACATCCAGCTCTGTCACAATGGAATGTACTTGGTGCAAGGCATTTTCAAAAACTTAGCTTTTGATCATTGCAATCACACTTTGCCTTAGAAATTAATTTTCTTCCTTTCCCACATATTATTTCAATGCATTCAATTGGATGTACTGTATTCTGTTCCCTGCTATCCACTTCTTCTGTCTGAAGTAAGGATGGACGAAAGTCCCTTACCTGGTCCCGCAGCTGTTTTCGGTGGGGGGGGAAGCGCTCCGTTTCTCCCCCTGAAATTCTTCGCGGGGGGGAGGCGCGCTGCCCCTCCCGGCCGAAATTCAGGCTGGGGGAGAGGCGCTCCATCCCTCCCCGCCGAAATTCTGGCCGGGGGGGAGCGCCCCGTCTCCCCGGCCGCGAAATAAAAAAGTAAATTGTAAAATAAACAACAACAACAACACGTGATAGGCTATGTAACGATTTACGTAGCCTATCACGGCTAGATTTTCAAAGTCAGCTGTGATAGGCTATGTAAATCTTTACGTAGCCTATCACGGCTGACTTTGAAAAAAAAAAGCGCGTACGCAAATGGTGGCGCCCATGGGCGCCACCATTTGCGTTCCTTATTTGGGCGTGGGTAGTCTAAGTAAAGATTTACGTAGACTACGGCGAAAATAAGGGCAATGCATTAACTACCCGTGCCCAAATAAGGAACGCAAATGGCGGCGCCCATGGGCGCCGTCATTTGCGTACGCGCTTTTTTTTTTTTCCAAAGTCAGCCATGATAGGCTACGTAGAGATTTACATAGCCTATCACGGCTGACTTTGAAAATCTAGCTGTGATAGGCTACGTAAATCGTTACGTAGCCTATCACATTTTTTTTTTTTTACTTTACTGGGAAATGGCGGCGGTGGCAGCCGGTCAGAAGACCGGCCGCCACCCCCGCCACTGCCGAAATGCCGCCGAAATGCCGCCGGGACGCGCCGCCGAGAGGGACATGCGACAGAGGTAAGTCCCATCCCGGGGGGAGGGCGGGGGGTGTCGGAGAATTTCCCCACCAATTTCGGGGGGCCGAATGCGTTGGATTCGTGGAGAAATTCTCCGAGATAGAAAGGCAGCAGTGAGGCACCAAATATTTGTGCTCTTCGTCAGAAATGTTGGGAAGCTGAGTTATAGCCACAAAGATTTTATGCCTGGATTGAACTGAGCTCTCCCAAATGTTTCCAAGATTTTGGGGGTAATAGCGACACTTTATTTGTTTATTTATTTATTTATTTATTTATTATAATACTTTTATACCACTTAATATATCAAAATCCTTAAGTGGTTTAGGTTAAAAAAACAACATAACATATAGAAACAAAATAAAATAATACGTAATTAAAACATTAAGAACATTTAAAAACATTACAATTTCATAATGATAAAACAGGGTGGTGATAGGGAAGGCCTGTGTAGTGAGTGGGTTTTCAAGAGGTATGCCACCATTTTTGCCTCTCGGACCACATGTGGGAGAGTATTCCAAAACACGGGTGCCACTACCGAAAAGACCCACTGATATCCTGTTACCTGACTACAAACTGTTGGTCGTGGGATGACCAATAAGACCTCCTCAGAAGATCTCAGGGACCAATTTGGTGTATATTGAGGAAGGCGATCAGCTACGTATCCTGGTCCTGACTTATTTAGGGCTTTTTATGTCAACAATAAAACCTTGAACATGGCTCAGTAGCTAATAGGCAGCCAGTGCAGTTCTTTTAACACAAATATAATATGTACATATCTAGGTTCTCTATTGAGTATCCGAGCTGCTGCATTATGCACTAGCTCTATTATTATTATTATTATTATTATTATTATTATTATTATTACTACTACTATTATTATTATTATTATTAAATTTATTAATCGCCCATCTGGCTGGTCACCCAGCCACTCTGGGCAATGTACAGCATACAATAAAACAGTTTAAAACAATAAAATTCTACAGTAAAAGCATTTTCTAAAATACCCTAACCCACCCGAAATGCCTGCCTGAACAACCACGTTTTTAATGCACGACGGAAGCTCATTAAAGAGGGGGCATGGCGGAGTTCCCTAGGGAGGGACTTCCACAGAGTGGGGGCAACCACAGAAAAGGCCCTCTCCCTCATCCCCACCAGTCTAGCTGTCCTGGCTGATGGGACAGAAAGAAGGCCATCCGAGGCTGATCTTGTTAAGCGGCCCATCTGGTGCTGCTGGAGGCGCTCCTTAAGATAGGCTGGGCCAGAACCATATAGGGTTTTAAAGGTCAAAACCAACACCTTGAATTTGGCCCGGAAAACAACTGGTAACCAGTGCAACTCCGTCAGCACTGGAGTGATGTGATCTCGCCAGCGGCTGCCTTTAATCAGGTGAGCCGCCGCATTCTGTACCAGCTGCAGCTTCCGAACTGTCTTCAAGGGTAACCCCACGTAGAGCGCATTACAGTAGTCTAAATGAGAGGAGACCAGGGCATGTACTACCGATGGGAGCAGATGGTTGGGAAGGTAGGGGCGCAGCCGCCGTATCAGATGGAGTTGATACAGTGCTGTCCAGCTCACAGCTGACACCTGAGCCTCCATGGACAGCTGGGAGTCCAAAATGACCCCCAGGCTGCTGACCTGGTCTTTCAAGGGTAGCCGTACCCCATTCAACACCGGGTTAACATTCCCCAGCCTCCTCTTGTCTCCCACCAAAAGTACCTCGGTCTTGTCAGGGTTCAGCTTCAGCTTATTCCTCCCCATCCAGCCACTCACCGTCTCCAGACATTTGGACAGGGATTCTACAGCCAACTTTGGTGAAGATTTGAATGAGAGGTACAGCTGCGTGTCATCCACATATTGATGACACCGCACCCCAAGCCTCCTGATGATAGCCCCCAGCGGCTTCACATAGATATTAAATAGCATCGGGGAGAGGATGGAACCCTGTGGCACCCCACAAGTGAGTGGCCACGGGTCCGAAACCTCCTCTCCCAGTGCTACCCTCTGGTACCTGCTGGAGAGGAAGGACTGGAACCACCGCAATATGGTGTCTCCAATGCCCAACCCCTCCAGGCAGTCCAGGAGGATACCGTGGTCAACGGTATCAAAAGCCGCAGAGAGGTCGAGGAGAACAAGGAAGGAGCATTCACCCCTATCCAGAGCCCTCCTCATATCATCTACCAAGGCGACCAAGGCCGTTTCTGTCCCATGCCCAAGCCTGAAGCCCGACTGAAATGGGTCTAGATAATCAGTTTCTTCCAAGTGTGTCTTCAACTGCATCGCCACCACCCGCTCAATCACCTTGCCCAAAAATGGCAGATTTGAGACTGGGCGAAAGTTGTTCAAAACTTGAGGATCTAAGGAGGGCTTCTTTAAGAGCAGTCTTATTACTGCCTCCTTGAGGGCTGATGGCATTACTCCCTCCTCAAGGGAGGCGTTCACCACCGCCCTGATCCCCTCACCAAGTCTCTCTCTGCAGCCCATAATGAGCCAAGATGGGCAAGGATCAAGTAAGCAGGTTGTCGGCCTTACAGATGAAAGCACCTTGTCCACTTCATCAGGAGGAAGAAGCTGGAACTGATCCCACAAAACCGGTTTGCTACAGGCCGCCTCTTGCTCACTAACTGTATCCACAGCGTGCAGAGTAACACACCTAAACTGATCAATTTTATCTGCAAAGTGCCTTGCCAAGGCCTCACAGGAGGCCTTAGAATGCTCCAGTGGTTCAGGAGCCACAGGACCGACCAGACTCCGGACCATTTGGAACTCTGGGACAGCACTCTGCAGACGCGATAGAGGCACCATAATATTCCTTTTTTGCTGCCTTCACCGCCATGTGATAGACTGAAGATACAGCTCTAGCCCGTGTCTGATCGTCTTTGGAGCGAGACTTCCGCCACCAGCGCTCTAGCCGTCTCACCTCCTGTTTCAGAGCTCGTAACCGCGGATTGAACCATGGTGCAGTCCGAGCCCTGTTCAGGGGGAGAGGGCGTTTCGGAGCCACCTGATCTATTGCCCCAGTGAATGCGGCATTCCAGCCACCCACCAGGGTCTCAACCGAGTGGCTGTTGGCATGCTCCAGAGAATCCCCAAGCACATTCAGGAATCCATTTGGATCCACAAGACGCCTGGGGCGGACCATTTTAATGGGTCCTCCACCCCTGCAGAGGGGTTGTGGAACCGAGAAGTCCAATGTCACCAGATAGTGATCTGACCATGACAAGGGGGTGGTGGATATACCCCCAACTTTCAGATCACTCCCCGCTTCTCCAGAAACAAGCACAAGGTCTAGTGCATGACTGGCTACATCGGTGGACCCAGTTAGAATATGGTGCAGCTCCCAGGAGGCCATGGTCTCCATGAAGTCCCGAGGTGCTCCTGTGAGGATGGCCTCTGAATGTACGTTGAAGTCCCCCAACACCAATAAGTTAGGGGACTGTACATGCACATCAGAGACCACCTCAAGCACCTCGGCCAGGGAGTGAGTTGTGCAGCGGGGTGGACAGTACACAAGCAGAATCCCCAGACTGCCCTTCGGGCCCAACCTCCAGTACATGCACTCAGCAACCTTGGTCTCCCGGAGAGGGGGTCTGGTGAAGACCAAGGACTCTCAGTAGATAACAGCCACTCCCCCTCCCCGATCCCCAGCCCTCGGCTGCTGTGCATAAGAAAATCCGGCTGGACACATGGCTGCAAGGGTTGGAGCAGCAGCCTCGGCCAGCCAGGTCTCCGTAATACATGCCAGGTCTGCACCCTCATCCAGGATCATGTCATGGATGAGGGAGGTTTTCTGGGTAACAGATCTGGCATTGCAGAGCAGCAAACGAAGGCCAGAAGATGGGGTCACGCCTCCCCCAGCCATCCTTTGGCTCTGGACAGGCCCGGAGCAGGGGACAGATACTACACATCTCTCCCTTGTTCCCCTTATCTGGCATGGCCTGCCCCTAGCGCTCCGCCAGCGCCTGCCGCCCAGCCTCGGTATGTTCTGGCCCCCAGCACTCCCCCCACTGCCTCCATCAGGTGGACACATGCCCCCTCGCTCCCGCCTATCAGGCAGGCTACCCACCCCTAAAAACACAACAAAATCCCCCAGAAAAAACAACAACAATGACAACAACAACAAAAAACAATTTTAAAAAATCCCCTTAAAACTACTAAACTCTTCTAAACATTCAGATCTGCATTCAGTTCTGGGCATTCAAAGAAGGAATCTACAGCTTAAGTCCAATGTCATACGAGTGGACTTTCACTCGTGCAACAGGACTTCCCCATCCTCTCCACCTGCAGCCCCCCATTTACCCCCAAAGCTGCTCCAAAGGGTTCCTCTGGAGCAGATTTGGAGGGGATGCAATGGGAGGGGAAATATGTTCCACAAGTGGTTTCTGTTCCACTGGTGGAACTACGCTGTTGGATCCAAGCCGATAAATGGAAAGAATTCAGAGTACCTTGACAACGATGACAATGGGCCTGAAAAGACATCCTGAACATTTGAGCTGCTATCTTATGCTCACCTGGGAGATAGTCTTATTGAACCGAATGAGGCTTCCTTCTGAATAGACACATATAGAATTGCACTGTTAATATGCTTGAGAGTTAGCCTAAAATAGTGTTTTATTTGGTCTGAATCAATATAACAGTTTTCTATCCCACCACTGAAAATGAGGTTCTGACTTTGCCCCAGTGGGCGAGATGTGTAACCAGAGCTGACCCAGGGCTATTCAAAAGTTCAATATATTTTGAAAATATATTTTAAAACTCAAGCAGGAAAACAGTGAATGCCCTTCAGCTTTTAAAATAAATGAAAACATGTCACACAGGATCTATTGAAATATGCATAATTTATAGAGAAAAGTAAATGCAAAAGCCCATCACATGCAGAAGTAAAATGAGAAACATGTAATGATTACGGAGGAATACAGTTGTAATCATGAACCACAAAACAGCGTGGCTGTTAAATGCAAAGATGACATCATGCAAAATAAACCACAGTTTAACTCTTACTAAGGCCTATTAGAAAACAATATCAGGAAAACTCTATTAGGGCTCAATCCTATGCAGATAGGTGGCTGCCTCCAAACTCGGAGACGACTGCCTATCCAATGCCCTAATGGTTCCCTCCGCACTTCTCCTGCCCTGCATTTTCAGTAGACAGCTGATATCTGCTCCGCAGAAAGGTGGAGCGGGGGAGGAGGCTGCTGTATGACACATAGGATGTGTAGTACAGGAATTTCCACCATCCCTGCTCTGGAACGCCCCCTGGAATGCCTCGTTTTGGCTGCTCCTTGCTCCTCTTGCAAGAGCAGAGGACGGGGCTGTTCTGCGTGGCCTGTGAGGCAGCGTGGAAGGAGGGAAGGTCGGTTCTCCGGGAACCGACCTCAGAGCACGGGATCCAAGGTCGGTTCCTGGAAAACCAGATATCTATGGCCATCTAGCCACTGACTAGTGGCAATAGGATTGCTCCCTTAGAGCATTAAAAAAAAAAAAAGCTATGACATTTAAAAAATATATAGTAGGACAATCTAGCAGCAGTTTAAATGGTTACTTGGCTTCACTTAAACTTTCACTGGTAGTCGACTTAAATGTAATTTTTAAAACTTCCAGGCTACAGTGTAGTCTAAGCCTGTAGGGAAAAGGAATGGGGAGGGGGATGAAAAGGACAATGGTAGCCATCTATCCTAAGCAGAGTTCTGATGAACAGGCTCCTGTGGACCCATAGGAAGACTGGAGAAGACATCTCCCAGGGTCCAAGGTGTAGGACTCAGCAAAGTCCAGATGTGAAAATTAATTCACCTAGGAAATATTTTAAAATAGAAAGGGGTGGTGCAGTCTGAGCCTCACCAGTGAGTAAAATAAAATAGTGGGGAAAAACTGAACCAAGCTGCCCAGGAGCTAGGCATCTAGCTCCAAAAGAAAAGATGGCCAGCGGCCACAAAAACTAAAGAAGGGGCATGATTAAAGTAAGAAATTCCTTCTCTTAAAAAGAAGGCAAACATGCAAACTATGCCCTAAAAGGCCTCAAAAGAGCAAAAAAGTTATTAACAAAAATTTGAGCAATGCAAAAATGAAAATAATAATAATACAAAAGAAAAAAGATGAGTGAAATCCCACTCCTAGAGTATAGTTTCTTTTTTCCACTCATTGTCCCTAGATTTTCCTGCCTTCGGATGGGGCTTTTACTTTCTTCCCACTTGTCAACTAGAACCTTGGTTCTGGATTGGTGAATGACATATTGGGTGGGTAGAGACCCACAAAAACAGTTTTTATAGTTTTGGGCAGCTGATGTAACCACAGGCCTACCAGAATACCAGAGGAACACCCTGGACTCATATGGAGCTGCTAGCTGTGTGGAGCAACAAGGGTTGTAACTTCTTCTTATACTGGTTCATTGTTCCATAATCGGACCATAGCTTTGTCAGCATGATTGTCTTTTCCTGCATCTTAGACCCCAGGCAGCAAGAATTTTCTGCCCTCCAAGAAAGACAGCCTTCTTGTGAACCAGAATTTTACCCCCATTCCATTCCATGGCTCCCTATAAACTTTCTGTCCACAACACCTGAACCTCCCAAAAGGGACCTGAGTAACAACTATGTATATTAATTAGCTTACAAATGCCAGGATGTTATTGCTATGATCAGTACTGCTTTAGAAATAGTCACTGTACTTACTTTCCATACATGTAAGCTTTAATGTAATTCTCACAATCTGTGCGGTATTTCATTTTCCTCTGACCTCACTGCTCACGATTTCTCCCCTCTATAACTATGCGTGTATATATGCCTGCCAATTTAGGATAAAGTGAACTCTAGCCCACAAAAGCTCGTGTCATAATACATTTGTTTGTATTTAAAGTGCCAGCAGATTGTTATTTTTACTGCAACAGACTAACAGGGCTACCTCTCTGAAACCTGTATTAGGTTCTGAAATTTGATCCTCTTTTATCTTTGCAGAAGCAAACGTCTGTTTTGAAATCTGAGCTGATGCAAGACTACCACAAGCAAAAGAAATCCAAACACCTAGAAATTACGAAGACCAGAACTGTGTGTACGTAGAAGAGAGGAACAGAGATGAATGATTGGAAAGATGAGAAGAAAGAGTCACAATTTTGCATTCATCACTTTTAAAATGGATGAAAACTGCATGAAGGAAACACAATAGATATTTGCATTATTTGGGAGTGCTAAGTGAAGAAAAGCATGTGAGCAAGTGGGCATGTCCTCTGGTAGCATTCTGGCTTGGCCTACGTTTTGACAAGTTTCTTTCTCAATAGCTGACTTAGTTAAAGGTAGCATGTTTGATGTAATTAGAAGCACAGGCTGGAACAGGTCAAATGCCATTCCATATTTAGACGGTCCACTGAAAGGTGATGGTAAACAGCATCAAGAAGAAAAATTGGCAGGAGGCAAAACCTCAAATTCATTCCATGAGTATGCAGCAAAGGAAATAAAATGCAAATCTAATTTTTGTTCTGTACTTATTTTGACATGACTTCCTCAGAGGAAACACTGAAGCAATGTGAGAGGCATTGCAGCTTGTAAGACAGTTTGCTATTCTTGGCAAAGCGTAGGACAACTTCTTTTTCTTCATCATCTTTTTTGTCTTCTTTTCCTCCTCCTTTTCCTCCTCCTACTGCATGCTAACAGTGTAGTGCAGAGATTCTGCTTTGTCCTTAAGCAAAGGGAAGCAGATCAGAGTAATTGATTAAGATCTAGATTGAGTAATGACTAAATTAAGTCCCATTGATTTGAATGGGACTACTTTAAATATGACTAAGTCTGTATCCAGACACAGTATCTACTTCCTACTGACTCTTGATAGTCATTTATAGTGCAATCATATACATGTCTACTCAGAAGTAAATCCCATTGGGTTCAGTGGGGCTTAGTCCCAGGTAAGTGGGTGCAGTTAGCATCCTTAAGTTCATGGAGGGGTATTAAACTGAGTCATGCCAGTGCTTCAAAAGAACTTAAAATTCATTCATTTATTTAGACATTGAATATCCTGCCTTTGTTGAAAAAAGAACTCAGGGCAACTTAAAACAATAACATAATATTATTAATAATAATATGCCATAATAATAATAAAGATGCTCACATGAATTAAACTGCAATCATAATAAAACAAAATTCCAGCAAGCAGCAAAAGCAGCAGTCCATAAAGACCAAAAACAAGATGAACAGGAACAGCAATAGCAATAGCATACCCACAGAAGAGATGCTTTCTCAACTAAGGCCTTAGATAAGTAGGTGCCTATTTCGTATTGGGGCTCATTGGCACTCAACCAGAACACCATTCCACAAAGTGGCCCTACTTCTCGTTTTGCCAGGGCTATCCGGCCCCAATGCTTTGGGGGAGGGATGGTGAAATACTCTGTCACAGAACTGATCCAGTATTCAGTGCTCTTTGCTTTCTCTCTCCCAAAAGCAGGAGAGAGAACTAAAGGAGGTTTGGTGGAATATGTGCAGTCTGGGAGAATGTAGCAGTGGGTGCTTGTTTGGAAAATGCTGGGTATTCTTCCTGTCTCTGCCATGTTATGCTCCATGTCCATCAGTCCTCACTGCGCTATTGCACTTTCTGTGACTTTGGTGACAATTGCGTAGAAAACAAAAACTACACAGATGGTTTTTTATTCATAACTCCCTAGCTCTTGCACCTATCCTTCTGACATTTTTAGGTTTCTTGCCAAGGGTGACCTCCTTTAGAGTTCTGACTGGTTCTGATTGAAACCCAGAGTGGATTCACTGCCACACTGACATTGGAGCCACCAGCCTCCACTGTCTATGATATATGCCATTTTTACACAAATTGCTTTAAAAAAACCTATGAGGGTGGGGGGTGGGGTTAAGCTGGCTCAGGTGAGGAGGGAGGTGAGTTGGCCAGTAGGAATAGAAAGGAACTGGTTTTGGAGAGGAGTGTGGACAGAGAAAAATTGGATGTGGCGAGAATGACGTGGGACAGAATGGCCACAAGGAGCAGGTAGATTGGGAGGCCTGCAGCTAAAGAACAAGACAGAGAAAGACACAGATCATCAACTGTCTTATAGAATAAAATACACATCTCCAATGACAAAGACAGGCAGAAACTGTTAAAATAGTTAAAGGGTTATTAGAAGTTACAGGGATATTAGAATATTTTTAGCTTTGTGGTTAATGTTCATAAAATTGTAATTCTCTTGATAAACATTGATAAATATTACTAATGTTTACCAGTGTCATCTGGAATTTGTCCAATACCTATCTCAGATTGCCCTAAAAAGAACCATCACAGAAGCAAATCACTCCCCCCCCCCCAGTTTCAACACTCTCTTTCTACCCCCAAATGCTGCACCTAAATGTTGGGTTCTTAACTATGGCCACCTCTATGCTGTATGTCATTTTCATAATAATTGCCCACAAAAATCTGGGGTTTGTAACTGTAAAGTCTGCTTTTGCACAATGTTCCCTGCTTCTATTGAAACTTGCCAGGCTCAATCACCTGGGCTACTATGCCTGTAAATTTCATCAAATTCTGACAAACAGAAAAACAGTTATGGCAATTTGTTGAGCGACCCACAATTCCTGTCTACAAATACATGTTACTGGTGAATAAATATGATACACAGGGTTTTAAGCAGGATTGGAACAGGGAATTGGATTGTCCCATTGTGCCTAATCAGCAGATTGCCAGTTTGACACCTATTGTGTCTATGGATCTTTGGCTGTGTCTTATTCAGCAAAAATGTTTTGTGGCTGTTGAACACTGCAACACCTCTTTAATAAGGGATTGTCTAATTTGGCTAATTGCTGGTACAGCTGATGTTTCTTTTAAACATATGTTTTGACAATGTCTAGTAGTTACTTCTTTTTGGGAGGAGGTTATTATACAGATCAATTTTGTACTAGAACACTCTAATAGTCGCTGATGTATACACTCTTTAAATTATTTGTCTGCTTCATGAAAACTAACAAACGGTCAGTGTAAATGGATTTTCTGCACCCTTTTGACAGCTAAGAGACTGATATTACAACACTGGAACACTCACCTCCTCTATTGTAATGGTCTGAGGACCTTATAATAATTTCAGTATTTGAATGGGTGGCATATAAACGCCACCTTCCAATGGATACTTATTTGGATATTTGGTCTGCTTTTGTTGAAGCCTATGTATAATTGCTAGTAAGTTGCATTTTCATATATATATATATATATGCATTCATTGCTATGGATATGCACACATTTATGTATATAAAAAACCCTTTAAAAACAGCAATTTGTTCAGTAGAGTTTGGTCCATATGGGCCTTCTTGAAATGAGTTTGACCTGCGCTGTATAACCTGATCCATCATTGTAGCCCTTTTTAACAATTTATAGAGTAGCAATCTCAAATTATATCCAATGTATTTACATGCCTGAACTCACAAATTGCAATTTAAAGCTATATTTACATTCAAATTGCACCACTGGATTAATCACATTTTATTTGCTGCAAACAATTGATTTTGCTCTGGTTTGAAAATAAAAGTTTGTGGAGTGCCAGAAGCACCAAAATATTCAGTTATTACTGAACATGTGCAGAGGAGAAAGATGTAGCTCATGAGCTCAGTCCTTCTTATTTAAAAAACAACAACACACACACAACTTTAATCAATTGGTACTTCCAATTAAAAAACAAATATACAAAAATCCAAATGTGAAAACTGAGGAAATTTAGAACCCTGTATCCTCCTTGCCATTCGAAATTGCTGCTGAATTGTTAAAAATGTTGCTGTATAGAAATATTTTCGGAAATGATGAAATGAATCAAAATAGGAGAGTTGTGGCTGCTGGTAGAATATTGATCCGCTTTTCTTTTACCTGTGACTATTCCCACAATTGTTTTCTGAAGCTTGTTCATTTAGTGGAGAAATTGCCAGTCTGATATGCTGACTGAGCTGGGTGAAACCCTGTCTATTTCTACACCATCAAGAGGAATTACACTGCAGGGCTTTCTATGTTTATAGAATTGCAGTCTTTGGAAATTGCTGACTGAATTGCTCCTTCAGTTGGTTTGTACTTGTGAATGTCACTTCAGGAGATATTGTCCTGAAGTAGGTAGTTTCAGGTTCCCAATGTGCGCGCGTACGCATGCACACACACACACACACAAAACACAAACATATTTTCAGGAAATTATCCATCCGATTGCTACCTAAATCAGTCACAACTTGACAGATTACACCTGTGGAGAAACCTATATGCTGCATTGGTCAATTTCAGCATATGCCAAAGTCATTCCGCCATTTCATTTCCGTTTCAATTTTCTTGTCTTTTGGAACATAGCTGAGGTTTGTGAGTATTTAAAGGTCAGCATTGCAGACATCAAAATAGCTCATCTGCATGCCTCGATATGCCACCCAAATGGATATGGACAAGACTTCCAAACCTCTCCTATAATAGATTTAAAGAGGAAAGTTTGCTAGCTTGCTGAAGAGGGGAGGGGAAAAGGAAACCTTTAAAAAAGATAAAGTTATTTGCTTTCCTTTTGCCTGATTTGAAGAGAAGGCAGGACTCAGATGTAAGTAGATGCAGTAGTTCAGTGAGATGCCTCCCTGGCACGATGCCTCCATTACTTTACTTTCTGGGACTGGACATGCAATTTTGAAGGGAGCCCTCTCAAATCAAGCCATTTCCCCCCCCCCCCCAATCAGTTCTACCTGCCTCCTCCTTGTGAAAGTTTGAGGCCTACAGTGGCAAAGGGAAAAAAGGTCAGGCTTAGTGGCCCACAGTTTTCTGTTGGGAGGGAGTAACCCTGAAAGGAGTAGTTTTATTTCTCCAGTTAAGTGTCAGTTTCATTTCTCCACTTAAGTTTCATTTTTTTCAGGTTTGAAGCAGTACTTTCTGTTTTGAGGGAAGAGGGTATATAAAGAGAGCGAGAGAGCCAGTAAGAGCAGGGACAGTCAGAGCCTGAAGTGAGAGCAGAGTCTGAAGAGTGAGCAGGAAGAAGCAGCCTAGAAAAGTCTAAGTACAGCTAGGGTAAAGGAACTTGCATGTTGCAAGTTTTATTTTCTTTTAAGGCCTTTTGTATCACACAGCTCTATTGTGTAAATACCTGTAGTTGTAATTCATTGGCTTTAAATCTACTAGTAAACTGTTGTGGTTAAACCCTGTGTCTGGAGTGTCAGTCACCCCAGTTCAGAAGAAGGAAGGTGGGACTCTTAAGGAGGCAAGAGATCCTTAAGGGGTTGCTCAGGGAGTCAGGTCATAAGGTGAACCTTGACACTTCTATACTTACTGTCCATTGACATTGTTGCTGCTCTTCAATCACATGAAAGATACCTACATTTTTATTTCCAAACAGTGGCCATTTGGCCATATGGTGAGCACACATACCTACCAATGGGTAAGTACATGGCAATAGTGCAGTAAAGTCATGCTGTCGTGGGGTGACAGGGAAGAAACTGCAGAAAGCACATCTTACAATCAGAAGCCCAGAGACATACATCTGAATGTCAATATATCTATGCTCTGCACAGGTATTCTCTATGTCCATGTGTATATGGATCGTATTACATTTACTATGCTGAGAATTCCCCCAAGATTTGTTCTGAAGAGTTAATTAATATATGGTCACCATCATGCAGATACATTCTCTATACAGAGCTGTCATTTAATGCATGGAAAGATTCTACACAGAATTGGAAACACTAAACAAGAGAAACTTTACACTTGCTGCTACTCTTATTACTGTTAGATTGCAGTGGTAATGAAGTACCACCTAGTAGCTGAATAGAGGATCCTTCATCATCCCTTTTCTAAAGATCAGGCCACGCTTAAAGCAAGATTTAATCAGATTTTAAGTTAGCAATTGGGAGACCTGACAATGGCAAAAGCTGCTTAGAGCTGCCTCACCCCAACTGGGGGCCCTCCAGATGTGTTGGACAGCAATAATTCCCAGCCAGGGTGGCCATGTTGGGGGAAGCTGGCCTATAGATCTACTTCAGAATATGCATCCTAAGGCCAGCTTTGATTTCAGCCCAGCTGCTGACCATGCAGAAGCAAGAATAGCCTTAGCAATATGTACTTAAACTAGAGCTGGCAAACATTTATTTTTCCTGCAGAAGCACTGTGTCTTCCAGACAGGTCTCTGGGCCAGAATAATGTTTTGAAACTTACTCAGTCTCTTTATCTCTTCCTAGCAGTAAACGCCTCATGCTTATAGAGCACCAATGCGGGTTCTCCCAGACATAGCTGTAAACTTCGTGTCAGAGGTGTTGAACCTCTTTCTGCCTGCGGGCTGAATTCAGTTTTGGAGCAGCTCTTGGGGGGCACATGCCAGTAGCATGCAGGGCCAAAGAGAAAAGGGGGCAGGGTCAAAATACTCCCAAATACCCAAACTTCTAGCTTAAAGCTCTTAACTGCACAAGAGCTTGGCAAATACATAGTGCTGTGCTGAGAATTTCTTCCACTTTTTTTTTTTTTTTACAATTCCCACTCAATTTGATAGGAGAGTAACTGCTTTCAAAAAGAAATTCAATGGTAAAGAAATTTCAGAGAATTTCTCATGGATTGGGTTCAGGTTTCTTGGGCTTACCTTACTTTGGAGGTGGCCGAGGAGTGTGCACGAGTGTCCTGTCTTTCATCATACAATCATCTCTCTGGCTGCCTGTAGCCTCCTCAGCTTCCTACACTTCAATGAAAGCCCAGTTTAAGGCACCTTGAAGTAAGTCATCCCCTAGGGTCTCTTCGGATCAGGACATGCAGGCAGCCTGGGAGGCTAGCTGTCATTAGGTAAGCTCAAAAACACCACAAAAATACATTAAAAAAACATCCTGAATGAGGCAGAACAATGGAAGCCTCTTTCACAGGGGAAGAAAACTCTCAGGAAATTGGAGGACAGATTTTGGCAGAGCACTAACTCCACCTCATCCCCGGAGCTGGACACAGCACTTCCCCCACCTGCACTGCAGTGGAGCCAGTCTGCCCCAGACAGCTGATGCTGTTGTAGCATGAAACCCCCCAAAACCCTTAGGAAAAAAGAAAGAAGCTGTGCTACAAGCCCTGCTAATGGGGAACCCTACCTGGGAGAAACTGTTGAGAATTTCTCCTACCCCTGGAGAAATTTGGTGAAATTGTTTCCCAAATTTCTCTGCCTGCAGTAGGTGGAGAATTTCAAGAGGCCATTTGTGCACAGCAATAAATACATAAGCTTTAGGAGAGGCATCTCAACAGTTTAGAATGGGGGAAAAAACTGCACAAAAGCTTGGAAACCTCCAAAACAATCAGTGGTTGGGAGAATGGGCATGGCATCTGGCAGATCCCAAAGGACTAGATTTGGCCCCCAGGTGTGCCAGATTTTGCCTGTGGGCCTGAGGTTCAACATCCCTACTTTACATACATATATAAATGTGTGTTGCAGTGCTGAGGCTTGGAATATCTTTGTTTTGACTAGGGATGTCAGAGAAATCCACAGTGGAATCAAATGAGTTCAGATTTTTTATGAATCCAACCCATGGATTCTGCAGCAGTCCAGCTTTTCCCCAGTTGGGCAGACATGTGGACTGTTTTTCTAACTTTCTGTTTTTTTGTACAAATTTAGTAATAGACACAGACACAATTTTTTTAAAAACAGCAGAAAATCCCAATTTCCCCGATAGGCTAAAGCATGAAGGTGTGCATTTTGGGGGGATTTGCACATTTGGGGGGATTTGTTCATTTTCTCAAGCACAAATTTGCACAAGTGCGAATTTGTGCAAATTCAGAAACTTAAAAAAAAAATCCAGTTCTGTTGATGGGCAGACGATGGAATGACAGGTGCCGGACAATCTTGACTCTCACAATTTCCCTTCTGTGTGAAACACTGGGTAGAATCAATACAGATGTGGTAAAGAGAGTAAGAAGAGACCTGGTGAATCAGAACAAAGGCTCCCCTAGTCCAACATTGTCTTTCTAACCGTGGCCAGACGCCTGCTTTGAGGAAGCCCACAAGCAAGACCTGAAGGCAACAGCCCATAGTTTTCCTACAAGTGGTTGCTTCTGGAAGGGGTCCACCATTTTGTGATCATGCCCAACAGCCATTGACAGACCCATCCTCCATGAATTCATCAACTGTATTTTATTCATTTATGGATTTGTATCCCGCCTTTTAGAAAACATTTGCACAAGACAACTTACATTGTAACCAATAATAGAAATATCAATAGCAAAAGGAAAATACAAATAAAAAATGTTAGAATAGCACAGCTAAAAGGAATTATACATTTATTAATCCCTCTTTTAACTCAATAGTTATTACCACATCTTGTTGCAGCAAATTGCACAGCAAGTTCATTTTGGCTTACTTTCTTTGGTTTTCCTGAATCTACTGCTTAATAATTTCACTGAGGCTGTAGACCTGTGCACACTTACCTGGAAGTAAGTCTCATTGAACTCTGAAAGAGGCAGTGGTGAGGCTCCTTTTAAAAAAAATAAAAATAAAATTTAGCCCCCGGCAGTGTTAAGCTCTTGAAAGACCTCCTTGAAGGACCACCTTCACCCTTATCAGCATGTCCACATGTTAAGATCAGCAAGAGAGGCCCTTTTCACTTGCCCACCTGTGACAGCAGTTAGGTGGGTGACTATATGACAGAGGGCCTTTTCTGTAGTGGCCCTACATTCCTAGATTACATTCCCATCAGGGGTCCATCAGGCCCCATCATTGAAGGCTTTTAAAAAGGTCCTGAAGACTGACTTCTCTACTCTAACCTCCCTCTGATTATGTTTTAACAGACTGGGTTATAGCTGCAATTGTGTTGTAGGCTCTGTCTTTTGCTAATGTTTGTTGCTTTGTGGAACTTTTGCTGATTTTATTACTGCATCTTTTAATTATTAATTTTCTTATATGCATTTTATTGTTGTATGCTGCCTTTGGGAAGGCTCCAGCCCTGAAAGGCAGCTTATAACTCATTTAAATGAATGAATGAATGAATGAACAAACGAATGAATGAATGAATAAAAAAGATCTACCTCATTTTATCTAATCTCCCATATTTGGGCAAGGTATCTGAGTTCCAGTTGTGCCTGGATGAAACAAGAATGAAATTCAGTCTGTTTTCTGGTCTGGGTTTGGACCTGAAATTGGCTTGGTCACTCTAGTAGATAGACACTGGAAGTTGATTCTCCTGGACCTTTCAATGACTATTGATACCATTAACTATGGTATATGCCTGGACCACCTAAAGGGAATTGGGTTTCAGTGTGATTCAGTGTTTCTACTCCCTCTTGGAGAGTCAACCCCAAAACTGTAGAGTTCTGCAAACATCTCCCATGTTTCTTAATATCTATATAAAACTGCTGGTTAAGGTCATCTGGTGATTTGGGGTAAGGTATTATCAGTCATCAGATGGCATTGGGGATTACTTCTTGTTCCCAAAATCTAACTCCCATGGAAGCTGTAGAAATGACAAACTGGTGTGTTGCATCAATTAGTGAGTGGGGTGGGGTGGGGTGAAGGGGATGATGAACAAGCTGAAATGTAATCTGGATTTGATGGTGTTCTACATAAGATTGCATGCCCTTAAAGCAGCTGGTGACCAGTTTAGAGGAGCTCCTTCACCCAATGCCATCCCTGGATTTCCAGGTGTCAGTGGTGGTGAGGAGTGTCTTTTACTAGGCTTGGCTTGTTCATGAACTGCAACCTTTTCTGGAAAAGGCAGACCTAGTTTCAGTTAGGTATTCCTTGGTTACTTTCAGGCTGGATTACTACAATGCTCTCTATGTGGGGCTACCTTTAAAGATTATCCAGAAACTTCAAGTGGTTCAAAATGTGACAGCAACAGTGTTATTTGTGGCCCAAAGGTTGGTCTATATTACCCCATCCTACAATAGAGAAAAATTAGATGATTTCTTTTTCTATCTCCTTATCCTCCTTCAGTAATTAATCCTTTCACACTTTTGTCATCTAGTGGTCCAGTCAGCCTCCTTGGTTGGTTTCTTGTCTGTATACAGCGTGCTGATGCTCCTGTAGTCTATGTGGGCCATATTTTCCAAACAATGTGTAAACACATGACGAGTCAGTTGTGCCTTTAATTAGTTGATTTCGATTTGGGCATTTCTCATGCTTGCCCATCTAGGCAAAGAGAGTTAGGACAGTGTAATAATACATGCATCTACCCTCAAACGCTAAAATGGCCAATATATAGTCCACACTTTTCAGTAGGAGTATGTCTTTATTTATATGATATGAATTGTGATGCTTTAAAAATGCAGAGAGGAAAAATGATACTATCTCCAGAAATAAACCCCACTTTTTCCTCTTTCACAGCTTCCAATTTTTAGAGTAATTTTTTGGGAGGGGGGATGTTATGTTTTCTTTTATTGGCATTTCTGTGAAAGCTGATAGATTCTTTGCAGAAGACATGTTTTGAAGTGTTTCAATGTTACAAGCTTGCCCCCACTTCCATTCCTTCTCTTTGTTGTTTGCTCTGTGTAAAATTTTAGGCCAGGGATCTCTCTTCTTGGACACTGGCCATGGACACTAATGGAAAAACAACACAGATGATGGCATTGTTCAGACAGCTTATTTTCTCTTGAGTATCCAGATTTCCACTCATCCACATATACTATCCTTATAATTAGTTCTGAGATGTTTTCCAAGGGCTTCGTCACATGGAGTTTTTATCCTGCTATTGAGATTGGTTACTCATGGAAGTTTGTAGGTCCTTTAGATGACATCATCAACCTCCAGGGCATCTCCTGCACTAACTGACCTTTATTCCGTTTTTTAAAAGATCAGAGATAATGAGCTATCAAATTACACCGTTTGAGTTCCGCTTGAGTTCCCTCTGTAAAAAGAGGAAAACGCACAATAAGAGGAGCTGGACTACAGAGCCATCTAGTGGCTGTATAATGAAACATATCAAAGACTCAGATAAGGGGGGAAAGGGGGGAAAGGGGGGGAAAGGAAGTGCATGTAAAGAGAGTCCATTGTGATCTTGCATTTAAAACAGAAGCAGAGTGCCCTGTTTTAAATGTGGGATTTTAGGTTGGTGTAGAGATACTCTAAGGTCTTCCTTTTTTTCCATTACAAAACAATCATTGATTTATTAAAAGTACTATGGCACTATCGGTCACAATCTAATGCAGAGTTTGTACTGCATTGTGGACCACACAGTCTTCTCCTGTACTGCAGAAGATCTCTGATGCAAAAATGATTATTGATGGGAGCGATGATAGATACCAAAGAAGCCACCCAAATCAACACTACATTTCTGCTGAAACAAGTATAATATTGAGAGGCTAAAGGCACTAGTGTGGACAGCCTATTAGGAGAGAGAAGCATGAGTTGAAAACTTAACCCTGAGCAGGGACCAACTGGTGCATCACTCAGCAGGAATGCCTGACATGGATACATGTCTTGGGGAAGGAAAACCCAGGTAAACTGTCCTTTATTTATTCCTGCTGATTAAGGGAAACAGCCATTCATTCATGAGCTTTATTCAATGGGCAGTTTTAGACTAATACTGTAGAGAGTCATCCTCAGTTGCATTAGGGCACATTCCTCACCAAAACTCAACACATATTCATAATAATCCATAATTTAACAGGATGCCCCTTATTGTGTGGTCAAGTACATATCGTCATTTTGGGACTTTGTAATCCAGATGTTCTCTGTAGCAGCTAAAAGATTCAGCTTTGTTAGCTCAAGGTAGTGTCACAACCATAAATCTTTGTGGAATTAGCCACTGGTTACTTGGATGTGAGCAATAAAAAATATTGATTATATAAACACAGAGATTGTAGAGACATAGAGAGATCATATAGATATAGCGAAATTATAGAGACATAGAGAGATTATATAGACATAGAGTTAGCGCCTGTGTGGTGCAGTGGTTAGCGTGTTGGACTGGGACTCTGGAGATCTGGGTTCTAGTCCCCACTTGGCCATGAACTCACTGGGTGACTTTAGGACAGTCACTGGCTCTCAGCCTAACCTACCTCACAGGGCTGTTGTGAGGATAAAATGGAGAGGAAGGAGGATCATGTTAACACCTTGGGTTCCTTGCAAGAGGAAAAAATGTGGGTTATAAATGTAATAAACAATAAACAATAAACCAAACAAAATATATATTTTAAACTTTACCCCCTTTCCTCTCTTTTGGTTTACTCATTAACAAGCTAGTCACTCTGACAGGATAAACTTTTGACCAATTCAGTTGTTGTTCATTCGGGAGTAAAAACAAGAATTAGATCTCATCTTTGTATTGGAATCTTGTGGCACAACCAAGATGATAATCAGGTCCTATCAGGCTGATCCAAATTTAGGTCAAGAAACAAGATAATGTATATAGTTCATGGGAAGGTGAGGGGAAATCAGTTTGGGTGTTTCAAAAGCCCAGGATCCATCTCCACAGGGCTACAGCCTCCATAGAGGAATTGGTCCTTGTGGCTGCCCCTGAAAGGAGGGAGACATGCTAGGGCCAAACATGGGCAGATGCATGCGACATCCCCACATTGACATTGGGATGGGGCAAGCTGGATATTTAACCTCCCCTTTGTGCCATTTGCTACTTCACTGGCACCCATTCTTCCGCCCAGGATCTAGAGACCAGTAGAGGCCATTGCTGATCAGATCCAGGCGTGAGATAGGCTCTCCTGCTTTAACTAATGCTAGCACTGCCCACATAGCTATGTTTTCTGCAGCTCTTACATTGTAAGTTAATAAAATGGTGGCCCTAGTTTACCCTGGTATCTTGTCTCTTTATTTCTGGGTGGGATTGCAAATCCTGGTGGACTCTTCATTATAGAGTAAGGTGTGGTCTATCAAAGCTGTATTTTTAACTGCCTCAATGGGTGCATTAGTGTGGGGTGGGGAGGTCAATCATGTCTTCTTTATTGCTATAGAGACAACCTTGTGTCTATAGGGCACTAATGTCCAGTGTCAGTGGGGTGAGGAATGATGCAGAAACCTAATCTCTTCATGGCAGGCACATTTTAACCCGCTCCTTCTGGTAGTTCCACACTAACAGGGAGCAGTCCATCAGAAGTATTCACTGGAAACAGGAAGTTCCATTTTGTCTGGTACAGCAAACTTTCCAAATGGGGACAGATGATTTGATATGCTGGGGATATTCAGATGACTAGTTACAGTGGCATGTGGGGGAGAAAAGAGACAACCAAACATGGAAGTTGATTTGTAGACTTAATAAATGAAATACCTTAAAAGTGTATTATGAAAGAAAGAAATAAAGAAAAGAAATTCAACCTGATCCATGCATATTTGTTCAGAAGTCCACCTGAGTTCAATGAAACTTATTCCCATGCAAGTGAACTTGACATTGTAGCCGTAATTATGGTTCTTCTAATTGGTTTGGACAGTCATTTAATAATCTTGCTATTCTTTTGTACAACAGTAGATGGCAGAAGGGGATCATCAACTGAGAAAAGAGAACCCAGAAATGAACATTCTTGTGAATATATGCATATACACACATATATCATAGATGGCACTGAAATTAACCTTATTAGTCTGTAAAAAAAGAATAGAAGGTGAAAAACAGCAAGTAGAGGGGTTCTCTCTCCCCCCCTGAAATGCATTTTGATGCAGTAACAACTCTGGAGTCTGAAATGACCATATCATTAACAACAGGAATATAATAAAAGCAAACTTGTAGAGACTTAAGTGTAACATATCAGGGATATTTCTTTAAACAGGACCTCAAAGAGCAAATGCATTTTCTTAGGTTGTTGCCAATATTTCTTAAGATCTTTCCTCCTTTATTTCTGAAATTCAAATAATTTGGTGCATTTGTAAAATTAAGATAAGACAAAGAGAGCAACTGCAGGGAACCTTAGTATCACCATAACCTCTCAGCTAATTGAGGATAATCACTGCAAAATCTACCCCATTGTGAAATTGAGCTCTACCTCTAGACATTGGTCAATGCAGAATTGTTTCCTGTGGCACATATTCTAGTGCAGGCTAAAGTGATTTTCAGTATTCTTAGAAAAGGTTTCTATTCAATTTGCCTTGAGGGAAAATATCTAAACATCCTCACTGTAAAAGTTCATTTGAGGCTCACTTAAGGGGAACAGAAGAGCTGTATGATTATATATATATATATATATATATAGAGAGAGAGAGAGAGAGAGAGAGAGAGTATGTATGTTTGTGCTAGAATGTCACAATATCTCAGGATATGATCTGACTTGTCAGCCAGTTGTGTCCCTCCCCTCCCTGCTCATTTATCTTTATCCCTTAATGTGTTGCTGTTTCAGCTTCAGCTGGTCATTCCTGTTGTTTGCAGGAGAGGACTTGAAATGCATTTCCTAGACCAATGGATGAGTGCCCAAAAGATTATAGGTTAGTGGGAGGGATTTCAGGGGATCAAAAGTTGGCAGGGGGTTGGGTTTAGTTTGCTACAAACACATGGGAAGTTGATGTGAAGGTGAGACAACAAATTCAGAGGAAGAAAGACTCCAGGCTTATGCATCTTTCAGTATCCATCCACCAGCGTCCATTCCTTAAGTATTAGCAATTCTGTTGTAGGATTTTGTTTTCCAAAATTAACCATGTTCAGTTTTTAAATTTTAACTTAAAGTTGAGCTTAAAGTTCTATAGGTACATCAACTAATATAGCAATCAATTGTATATCCTCCTTTCCCACAAGAAGCTCAGAGAGACATAGATGGGGTTATCCTAACAAGGGAAACATAGCTCAGTGGAAGAATGCATGTTTCACATGCAAAAGGTCCCAGATTCAATTCCCAGAATCCCCAGGTAGGACTGAAAGGGACTCCTGTCTGAAACCTGGAAAACCACTGCCAGTCAGGCCATACTGAGCTAGGTAGAACAATGAACTGATATGGTATAAAGCAGCTTCCTATGTTCCTATAATGACTGGCCCACGGTCACCCAGGGATTTGAACTCATCTATCACTGGCTGAAGTAGAACAGTCTGCCCCTGTGCCATATACATTAATAAGTACTACTGACTTTCAGTTAAGTATATACAGGAGTGCAGCCTAAATATATTAATTAAAGTGCATTCATAGGAATGGGTTTGGAGGGGGGTGGGCCACCTTTTGGGTTCAAGGGCTGCATGCAGTGGCGGGTGTTGGACACATGTTATCCTCCTCCCCTCCATCCATATTTCAGTGTGCGGGGATGGGAAGGTTTAAAACCTTCACTCCCTGTTTGCTGAGATCAGGGGATGGGATTGCTGGGGTGGGGAGCGTTTAAAGCTCACAACAAACCTGTTCCAAATCAATGTGGTACCTACGTCAAGATATGGCTGATCAGCTAAGTGGGAGGAGTGGGGGGGCAGCTCAGGGCTTTCATGGCTGCATAGAGAGTGGACCGTGGGTTGCCCATATGTTCTTGTGATTGTGACAGCAGGACCTTGTCTTTTTAAAGTCAAACTGTATCTTCTGCTGCATTCCTCACATTAATAGTTTACATGAGCAACAGCACAATTCTAGGAGCCTTTCTACACAAGGATTTTATTGTGTGCTCGTAACTGCTCACTCATGGTAGTTTGTGGGTCCTTTATATGACGTCCTCATCCTCCAGGGCCTCTCTGGTGCTTTGTAACCATTATCACATTTTTTCCTAATGAGGAAAGCCTGGTATTATTTAGAAATGGCAGAATGAGAGTCTCCTGTAATTGTGCAATTCTGCTATACCACAGCACCATCTAGTGGTTGTATAATGAAACATATAGAAAGGCAGAGAATGAAAACTTCGGGGGGAAAAAGCATGTTTAAAGGAGCCAATTTTAATCCTGCAAAGAATCTGGAAGCAGAAGCCTTGGTAAAGGTGCGGGATAAAAGCCTCATGGAGAAATGCCCAAAGTGTTTTTGTCTTGGCACAGCAGCTCATTGGATTAGTTTTTAGGGTCTCATTGTTGTCTTAAACTAATCCTGGTAATATCACTACTAACAGCCATAGATGCTTCAAAACCAGTATTCCCCTTACCACCAGCACAGCATGGAACTGCCAAGGACACAGAGGTTGGGCATATGGCCAAATGGAAGCAACACAGCATTCCAGTGCTGAATTCAACATATGGTGAATTGCCGAGTTTTGACAACAGCCACTCATCTCTTCACCACCTAGTGAGTAGGGTATGTGGTGAAAAAATTAGATGATCATTTTATCACATGATCAGCTGCAGCTAACCTTCCCTACTTCACCATGCAGTATGGTTGTACAAATCCGTTGCAGGGTTTGGTACTTGAGCACTTGAGCTGGAGGACCGGGTAGACCAACTCATCTTGGAAATGTGATAGTTTGGCACAAGCGAATGCAGCCTCCTGAGAATATTAAAGTGCCTTGTTTTATAGTTTTGGACTGTGGGTGAACAATACAGAAACCAAAGGGGAATAAATTAATAGTTTCTAAATTAGCTTTTTTTATAATGTAATTGTGGGATAATGTTTTCTCATATTCTTTTTCCTTAATACTCCTAGCACTGCTACACAATTTACACGGGCAAAAGCAGGATGCAACATAAATTTGCATTTAAATAGCTATTTTTCTATGATTCACTCATTATTTTTTTGGACTCATCCCAGACTGAGGCCATGGGCACTGTACAGAAAACCTGAAAGGAAATGTATTCAACAAGAGAAAGAGAGAAGGTGTAGCAAATCTGAACCACTAGAAGAAGGCATAATAAATACATCTTCCAAACCTAATAATTATATTTTCTCTCACATGTATAGAGAGTGTTGAATCCATCCTGCTAGGTACTGACTCATACTATTTCTCATGAGTTCTGTGGGAGTTGAGGAGGCAAGGTAATTAGAAAGATGAGGCATTGAAAAAGGCCACCATTCTCCTAAATTTAATAATGCATCATCTTCCATAACAGCAGTTTCTGAATGCTACTAAAAACATCCTTCAGTGGACATCTGTGGACATCATTTGCCCCTAAAATATATACATCTTCCAACCCCAGACTTACAACCCATCCTCAAGCCTAGGGAGGGGGAATGTGTGGCCCTCCAGATGTTGCTGAACTGCAACTCCTGCCATCCCTCACTATTGACAATGCTGGCTAGGAGCACTGATGGGAGGTGCAGTCCAAGAACATCTGTAGGCCCACACGTTGCCCACCCCTGCTCAAAAAACCCATTGAGATTCAATCATGGTGACAATTATGGGCTTCCTGCATCATTGAAGGCCTTGGATTATCCTTGTTCCTTTCTAGGCTTGCAACCAATGCTTCGCAATGCTGGTTATCCTTGTTCCCTTCTAGCCTGGAGTGGGTAATAATTTGGCTAAAATCATTGTTCCCTTGGGGTGCCTTGTTCCCTTCTAGCCAGGAGTGGGTAATTTGTTCCTTTCTAGTGGGGATCAATGCTTTGCAGTGCAGGTTATCCTTGTTCCTTTCTAGCCTGCAACCAAAACTTTGCACAGCTTTGGGGGTGGGGATCTGTCTGCAAAAATGAGACTGTTCTGTAAGAAGCTTGCATGTGTCCTTACCCAGAGATGTGGCTTATTGAGCACATTGCTGCTCATAGTTTGGGTGTGTGCAGTGACTTATGGGTAGAATCCAAAGTCTAATCAGCACAGCTTTTATAAACCAGTAATGTGAAGGCCATTGAGAGAGAAAAGCCATCATTGTTGTGAACTACTCAGAGAGCTTCAGCTGTTGGGAAGTATAGAAATGCGATTAAATAATAAATAAATAAATAAATAAATAAATGGGGAGTGCAACCCTGTTGATTCTCCTGGACCTCTCAGCGGCTTTCGATACCATCGACCATGGTATCCTTCTGGATAGGTTGTCTGGGTTGGGAGTTGGAGGCACTGCACTGCAGTGGTTCTGCTCCTACTTGGATGGCTGACTCCAGAAGGTGGTGCTGGGGGATTATTGCTCTGTGCCATGGCAATTATGCCATGGGGCTCTATTTTATCCCCTATGCTGTTTAACATCTACGTGAAACCGCTGGGGGAGGTTATCCAGAGGTATGGGCTGAGGTGCCATCAATATGCGAATGACACCCAGCTCTACCTCTCTTTCTCATCAAAACCAGGTGAGGCAGTGGCTGTTCTGAATCAGGGCCTGGGCACGGTAATGAACTGGATGAGGGCCAATAAACTGAAACTCAGTCCAGACAAGACTGAGGTACTGTTAGTGGGTGATTCATCTGCCCGGCTAGGTGATATTCAACCTGTTCTGGAGGGGGTTGTACTCCCCTAAAGGATCACGTTCGTAGTTTGGGGGTGCTCTTGGACCCAGAACTGTCACTTGAGGCACAGGTAAACTCAGTGGCATGGAGCACTTTTTATCAGCTTAGGCTGGTATACCAACTACGCCCTTATCTGGACAGAGATAGCCTAGCTACAGTTATCCATGCTCTGATAACTTCTCATCTGGATTACTGCAATGCGTTATATGTCGGGCTGCCTTTGAAAATGGTCCGGAAACTTCAGCTGGTCCAAAATAGGGCAGCAAGATTGTTAACAGGGACTGGCCTGCGAGCTCATATTACGCCAGAACTTTTCCAGCTGCACTGGCTGCCAGTCCATTTCTGGGCCCAATTCAAAGTGCTGGTATTAAAATTCAAAGCCCTTAACAGCTTGGGGCCAGGTAATCTGAAGGATCGCCTCCTCCCATATGTGCCCACCCAGACCTTAAGATCATCCTCAGTGGCCCTTCTCCGTGAGCCCCTGCCAAAGGAAGTGAGGCAGGCGGCTACTAGGAGGAGGGCTTTTTCTGCTGTGGCACCTCGGCTGTGGAATGAGCTCCCTAGTGCGGTTCATCTGGTACCTATATTGTATTCCTTTCAGTGCCAGGTGAAAACCTTTTTATTTTCCCAGGAATTTTAGCTTTCTCGACTTTTAGCTTTGCTGTTTGAAATCTGTATTTTAAATTCCTGCACTGCTGCTAGGTTTTATTGTGGTTGTATTGTTATATTGTGGTTTTAATGTTCTATATATTTTATATTGTTTTATTGTGTGTTGTTTGGTTTTAGTTTTTGTGAACCGCCCAGAGAGCTTCGGCTATTGGGCGGTATAGAAATGAAATAAATAAATAAATAAAATAAATAATAATTATATTTTAACTTTTGTATATTTTCATATCTTTTAATTGTATATGTATTGATTTTTGTCAGCCGCCTTGTGTCCCAGTACTGGGGAAAAGGCGGGGTATAAATATAACAACAATAAGAACAACAATATGGGATATTCGTGACAAATATGAACTCCGAAGACCAGTTAATAATTTGATTTCCCCTCCCGCCCACCCCATCCAGGAACAGTTTCAAATCAGTGGCTTGGGTTGCACTCACAAGCGTTTCTGTATACAGAAATAACAGCAGATTGAGCACAGTGGGTGAGCTAAGCAAGAGCACCATGCCACTCACCATAGTGCTGCCAACTTGCCCCCATGTGGAATTTGCACAGAGTCACCAAATTTATGTCACTAATTTATGCAGTCTCCATTTATGATGGCATTGAACTATGCAAGTGTACACATTTCTTTCTCGTACACTGATAAGGTAAGATCCCAAGAGTGGAGCATGACCAGTCCTATAGTTGTGAAACCATATCCACTATCATGTTAAGTCTTCCCTTTTGTTGGCTCAGAATTGTTTGTCCTACAGCTGACCTCTTGAAGGCTATGGTGCTGAAACCCAGTCATCTTATAGGTTCACACGATTTTTCTTTATCCCATTGGTCCATCTAGCCTGGTAGTGTCTACACTATCAAGAAGTACCACTCTTTTTTTGGCCCTAAAATGGAAGGGATTGAATTTGGGACCTTTCTCATGGAAAACATGTGCTCTGCTGCTGAGCTACAGCCCTTCCCTTTATCGGAAAGGCCATATTCGACACCTTTGGCTGAGGAATCCAGTAATTTTAATGACTCTAGACAACTATATGTAACTTTTGCATGAGCTGAATGTAATAATACACGGAGACCCATCTTATGCATGTTACTCTGAAGCATGCCCACTTTGCTCAATGAAACTTACTCCTAAGTATTTGTGCATGGCATTGCAGCCACAGAATGCACAGTGTCATGCCAATTGCAGCACACATTACTGTCATTATCCCTATTGTCCCCTTCCTGTTTATTCTGTGATATTCTGCTAGTAACCGCCCCCCTCTCGCTGCCATTTATATGCAAGGAACAGAGATGGAGTGGTTATGCCTCATTCATTTCTTTCCAATGAGACAGTGGTCACACTGGGGACTTAAATCCTGCTTTTCTCTCTCCAAGCACTGCACCACCAGCACCTTACTTCTTGCATGAGCAGACAAAGGAATGACAATTTAAATTATACCACCACATGAAGCCAGAGTGGAGAAATGCAGTTACTCCACAGATTCTTTGCAATGCCTAAAATGCCTGATATCAGCTGACAGTTTACTTCCCTTGCATCCCTTATTTTTCCTCATCAGAGTCCTGGACAGACAATTGCTTATCCTGACATATCTTGCTAGCTTGATATACCAGGTAACAAGCTTACTGCCTTCTCTTAGTCTCCCTTTCTACTGGCCTTGTCCTAGTCCTGTTTGTGAGACCCAGTCCTGTAACAGATCACACTCATCCTTCACAGAACCATCTTGGGTCATTCCTCCAATCTAATTTGCAAAGCAGTGTTAATTTCTTCTTTGTCATTGTCTGACTTCTCCTTATGGATCTGATCAATCCTATTGAAGCTGCCTTCCTGAATTCACATAGCTGTTCCATCACAATTATACATCTGACTAATGGACCCCACTCCTTTCTTTCCTCTTGCCCTCTAGTGATTTTTGCCTCATGTAGTCTTAGAAGCAGTCCAAGACATTGTAGTGCTTGACATAGAACATCCAAATGAGACTCCCATTGTGTTAAAAGTTCAATAATAAACTACATAGTTGATGATTTCTGCCTTTGTGTCCCAAAATCTGCTGCTGGAGGCAGGCCATGACTGTTGCCCTTGGGTTGAGAGAAACAAGAAAGAGACCAAGAGCCTCTCTCATTGCTCTATTCATACCTAGCCTGCTTAGCAGAAATAGCATTCTCGACTGCTGCAGGATAATGTAGTATCATAAACAGAGCTATCAAGATTGTCAAGCAGCCTTTGTGGTTGTCAGAGCTGTGATGTTAAAGGAAAATTCCCCCTACAATAGCTTTCTTCAAACTGTCAGGCAAGTAACTGGTGAAACGAAGCCGTTTAGCTCTTGTTCTCTTGAGTCAGTTTAAGTAATAAATATGATGAAATAATTACCTGGAAAAATAACTCAATTTCTCTCAATACTGTCTTTTTTTCTTTTCTTTTTTTTAAAAAGGGGATTGTTGTGATTCTTCAAAATAGTTTTTGAAAACTTGAGGAAATAATTACAGCTGGGCAAGAGCTGAAACGTCATATCAGGACCTGAGGAAAAAACCTGCAGGTATCCCGATCTGCATGGTTACCTGAAGATGCCTGCAGAGCGAGCCTTTGATACTTCAGCTAATTACCTAGAAAAAGGTTTGACGGGGATGAGTCACCTCTCATCTCACTAGCATGCGGCGGGCGGCATCACCGTTGCCAGATTAAAAGGGAACACAAACACAGTAGTGCTGAGGAGAACTGGAGAAAAGGCCAATGTCCCTAGCTGGTTGAAACCTGTCACTGGCTTCTCAGGGGAGCCACATTAATTTACAGTGCAGTGGTGCTGGCCAAAAGAATTGTGAAAGTAAAAGTTATTTCTGAAGACTTTGGGGACCAAAGTGCAGCAAAAGTGGCAAATTTCCTGAGTACATGGCCAACACTTAGTTCTTATTCTAATAATAAGTTGGGAACATAAATCAGGTATAGAAAAGGAGACTACCGGCACTCCTGCAGATGCAGCTGTCTGTCGCTCCGGGGAGACAGCTGAAAGAAAATGAGCAAGCAGAGGACATAGCGTCTATTGAGATACCAAAGCTGTGTGTGGCTCCAGTGATGTGTGATGTTGTGTGTGGCCTCACTGTCACAGCAGGAGTTCTTAAGTGCCACAAGTGGAGAGTGGGCAGGATAGGGAGCTGATTTTATATATTTGGATGGTGAGGGTTGTCAGTCTGGTGAAGGTTTTTGGGTAGTATTGGGTTGACATTACAAAGGGTCGTATCCAACATTGTCCCGGTGTAAGGGAAAAACTGGAGGCTAAAATTTCAGGGTCCCTGGTGTTGGGTACCTGGGCATACCTACTTTAAATAGCCTGAGTTTGGCCCTGATGTGGTAGGCATGGTTCCTTTGGGGACTGAGACCAGAGTGTTCACATTTACCCAGATTTACTTAAATTCTATAAATAAGGATTAAAACAACAACATAAGCTAAATGCATTTATTAAAGAAAGATAAAGGAAAGTTTAACAAGCACACAAACCTTCAACCAAGCAAAGCCATACTCACAAAGCTCTACTTTACCCAAAACGGTAAAGGGACTCTTTCCCACTCCAAACCCTGGCTTCAGCCATGGCCTATATATAACATAGACCACAGTGTAGCAGGCTCGGCCCAGAGTGAAGAAAGAAGACCCAGATCTCTTCTGTATACCCCATTATATACCCTCTCAAGGTTGGTGTCCTCCCCTCTAATACTTATTCCAAAATCTTTACAGCTATTGGTCCGTGTCATCCTATACGTCCCATCTCATGACACATTTCTCAGATATTCCCTCCTACCTCTGATGCATCTTGTTTCCTAAGAAACAGGTCTAAGTTCTCCTTTTATGCAGTCAACAGCTCCTTTTTTCTTCCCTTTATTTCCAGACGGTGGAATCCTAAACCACAATGTGTTCTTATCTATGACCCCTTACGTTTTACCCAGTTTCCTTATAAGGAAGACACAGTCGATAAGGTTGGAAGGTTGTCAAAAATTTCTTATCAGCATCAGCATCTAGCATGCCTTTAATACAGTGGATCTTACTCCTCTACTTGCCCTGTTGCCCATTAGCTTTAACCCCCTCCCCATATTGTACACAAATGTAAATTGCAAGGCCCAGGGAAATCCTTACACCGGCACTAGCGCTCGCGACATTGCGCTAGTGTAAACCAATGTTTGCACACTGTAACTAGCACACCATGAAAAAAGCAGCAATGTGCTGCTGAAATTTGACTGTGCAGCAGTGTGCCTTGTTTTGAAGAAAAAATGTTCCTTTTTCTGCAGCTGTGCCACTGAATTGCAGTGGCAAATCGCCACTTTTGCCCATGGTACTAGTTTAATTCCCCCAAAGTTAGCTGAAGCTAGGAAAAGGTCATTAGCGCTAGTGCAGCATTGGATGTAATTTGTAATTTTGACCCAATGCATTTGTTATGTGATATAGAACAAATACAATAACAAGCCATGGGTTTCAGGGTGGTTTGTATACCACCCCAGCCAGCCACCCTCACTGGGTTTGGACATCACAACCACCTGTGCCCAGCGAGGGTAATGAGATTAATTAGGGGGCTTGTGACCAACACACCATGACTTATTTTCCCTCTGTGATCATGTGAAGCCGGTCATGGTGTCAGGGACCTGAACTTTATGGATACATGTGTCAGCTACTTGGGTAAAGTTGTGCATACCTGGGTCAGCTTGAATTTAGCTATGCAAACAGCACTCCCTTGTTTGGCTTCCCTTTCATTAGCAACAGCTCAGACTACAGGATCCCTTTCAGCCATGACTGAAATCCTGGTCCCACGTCCAACTTGAGCTACTTCGCTACTGATGTAAATTGGTGACAATTGCTGCAGTAATAACCTTAAGGAAAATGAATTGGAGGTATTTAGGTGACTTGTAGGAAAAAGAAAAGTCCATAATAAGAGGGCAAACAGACTGCAGGCCATACAAGCAGATAAGGAGTCAAGGACACACCAAGCTTAAACAGGTTATCAAGTTGTGAATAGTAACTAGCTGGAAAGACTCCAGCATAGAGCCTTATGATAAACACGTTCAGTTTTTTACAAAAAATTAAAAACGGGACAAAATTGACATTTATATTAAAATGATGGGACGGTCAGGAAATATGAAAAAAAACAGTACTGTCCCATTTAAAATGGTACGTATGGTCAGCCTAGCCATACCTGGTGTGGGGGTCTCTAATGTGGTGCTCATGGACACCCCTCTTGGTGCCCGCCAGGCTACCGGCCCCTCTTGTTTTTATTTTATTTTATTTCTTTTTTATTAACTACCTTTAACTGGGATGCTGGCATACTGCAAAGCAAAGTGCTGTCTTCCAGCACCATATTTATTTGGGTTCAAAAGAGTGTCTTGTGTTTTGAAGCTCAGACCCACCTTTGTACATATGTTCTTGACTTTTCTTTTAGTCTCACCACTTTGCCTTCGGTAAAATGCATGTTTCACGATTGATCATGCCCACCATGGTAGCCATTGTTTGAATTGGCAGGCTTCCCCTGGCCCCAGCAGCCATTTCATGAGTGTGCCCACAGCTCTCTCAAAATTCCAGATGTGCCCACCAACTCAAAAAGTTCAAATTCCCCACAGGGCAATGATTTTTCATGTAACCAAAATAGCAATCTAAAAACAGATTGGACCCTTTGAGGAGGGTAACCTCATTCTGATTCCATCTCAAGCTAGCCAGGCCCAGGAGCTTAGTGTATCAGGATATTTTTATTTGAATGGTTGTCTGAAACACTGGTGATCCATGGAAGACAGTTGTCTACAGGGGAAAAAGCACCAGGTTTGTACAGAGCATGTGTAGTGTCAGCTGTCAGCTTAGCCATGAATTCATTAGAAGGCTTTAAGTAAGCTGCTATCCCTCAGCCCTTCCATTAGTAATATGGTAATAATAATATTAGTCTATGGACTTTTCTACAAGAGAGATTTATTGTGCCCTCGTCATTACCTATACATGGTTGTTTACGGGTTGTTTAGATGATATCATGACCTTCTAGTTTTGCTTCTGTGTCTAACTAGCACTTTCAGCAAGCTTTTTATAGCAGAGAAAATGCGGCATTTAATTTTGAATGTGAAAAAAGCACATTTTTCCTCTTGTGTATTTGTGCTGTTGGGTTATACCAGAGTGCTGCCTAAGTCATGTAGTGGAAAATCAGGAAACGAAATGCTCATGCAGTGGTCGGGTCTCAATTCTGCAACGAAACCGAAAGTAGATACAGCGGATTTACAGCCAATTAACAGTCTTGTATAGAAAAGCTCTACCTTACAGATAGTTTGTAAGCCATTATAACAGGTTTCTGTCTATACTGCTCTTTATAGTGCTTAAAACTGTGGTCAGGACATAATACTAATATTACTATTAAGAATATCATTACTAGAGACACTGCATCAAGGCCACCTCCAGGGCTAGATCTACACTACTGCTTTATAGGAATATTGAAGTGCACTGATAACTGTTGGGGCACATTGCACATTTACTATACTGCTTTTGCGGTGTTATTTACTGCTTTTTATTCCACATTATCCAATAGACCACAAGAGATGTCATTGTGTGTCCTAGGAGGTATAAATGCTCAAGATGGAAATAGCGTTACCTTGATGGGAACATAATGATATGACACAAGGTGTAGATCTGGTCCCTGGGCATGGGCATTTGGCATAGTTGCCTCCCCACATTATGATGGGCAGCCCTGACTCCTCTCTTGTCTTCCCTCCCACCTTCAGTTCCATAAATGTCCACTACTGGGAGACAGGCCAGGTGGGGAAGGACCTCCTCACAAACAGTGGACCAGGAGGATGTGAGGAGAAGGCAGAAGCAGCGATGCCGACAGGCGACAGCACAGATGGCGGAAGTGGCATCACATTCTGGGAGGAGAAGGTGATGGTAGCGGAGAGGAGGCAGTGCTGGGTTGTCGGCAGCCGCTCAGCCATGCTGCTTGATACTGCTGATACTCTATAATCCCCAGATATTTGTACTGTTGTTGTGGACATAGCCACAGCAAGGAAATCAGGAAGTGTAGCATCCCACTGGATATTGCTTTCTCTTTTTATTATTTTTTCCCATGCTTTAAATTAGATTTTCAGTTTTTCTTCCACACTGGCTGCCTCACCTCAGCATGTCCATGACACCTTTCTCTTCATGTTATGAATAGCTCAACCAGCCACGGGGAATCATAGGCTACATTACAGAAGATGAACATGAAATGTTAGTGACTTAACAGAATGCTTTGAGTAATCTCATGCCTAGGACAGATATTAAAGCCCCTTGAAATAACCCAATAACATTCTCAGTGGAAATAATTTAATTTGGGGAAAAGGTATATTAAATGGACTTGAGTGTCAACTGATATTTCTGGCTTCTGCTGTTCAGCTTTTACCAAGAGTAGCTTGCTATAATTTAGGATAATGTACTTGGGTGGAAGTAATAAAGTATAAAGGCTTCCTTCCCTTCTATGCAACTTCCTTTATGCCAAGGTCAATAAAGCACAGCGAGTCTGTAATGATGGCATGGAGATGCCAAAGTGAAAAATCTCTTATTCGTGTTTTGGTGGTTCATGACCAATTAAATAAATCTAAAAAGGGGTTATGAGGCAGGGAAAGGTTGATATAAAATAAAATGCTTTTGAAATGGTCTAAATGGTCAAGTTACCTGGGAGTTGTCTTTTACTTAAGTAAGTTAAATTAAAATGTCATTTTATTTAATTGTTTATTTAATGTCATTGATATCCTTCTGATCCAGTTCCCCTGTAATTGTCCTAAAATGCTCCTTGTAAAAATATTGTTTTATAGATGGCTGGTAATATTATACTTTTGGCTTTTATTATTGTTTTTTTTAAGCATATCAAATTGAAATTAAAACAATAGACTGACTGGAGTCAGAATAACCAATCCTTTAATAAAGGTAATATATACCGTGTGATATCCAGTGGCCCACTAAAGTCTTTGGAAACTTGGTTGTTATGTGCCATGCTATTCTGCTATGTCAATGAGAAGTTAGTCCTCTCTTTCTAGATCTTACATAGCCTAGTTGGTGATTGTTTATTTAATGGCAATTGCTCTGGTCTTTTCTAAGAAGTAGGGAGGGTGATGGGAAAAATTGCTCCCGTTGTCACAGGTGGCAGCATGAAGATTAGCAAACTGTCACTTCTGTAACTGGGAACAGTTACATTTACACTGAGGGTCTTAAAAGATTAAAAGTCTTAAAAGATTTTGTCACTAATGGGCAAGAATGGAATCTAGAATGGACAATTTGTGGAAACTGAATTGAAAAGACATAGTTGGTGGAATTTTACCCGAATTCTAGCTATACCAGCCAGTGCCTATTCACCACCCCCCCTCCCAATATTATAGAATGAAGAGAGGAAGCAAACCAATAGCCCTTAGACACCTTTTCATGTAATATGCATTTGAATCCTCAAAGGCCAAATCAAATTTAAGACAATCATATATTGTATGACTGGGAAATCAACTGAGAAATTAGGCTGGGAAATTAACAGGAAGACTTGGTTAACCCTTCCCCAACATACTACATGATTTGCATAATTAGCAAATGATTTGCATGATATGCAAATGAGGATGCCAATATTTGGGAAACTGGAATATGTCAATCCTAGTCAGAGAGGAAATGAATTATATTTCCTTGTACTCAATCCAAGGTTGCATTTATTTATTTATTTATTTATTTATAATATTTATAATATTTATTGGCCACCTTTCAGGGCAGAAGCCCTCCCAAGGCAGCTTACAACAATAAAAAACATAAAAACAATTAAATATAATATATAACTGGTTAGGGATGTGCAAGAATTTTTGTTTTGTTATTCCATTCATTTTTGTTATTTAAACCTCACTCATTTGACTATTCCTTCATAAAACACATTCATTTTCATAATTATTTCATGTGTTTTCGTTATTCTCATTCATTTTAATTTCCCATTGCTTTTAAGACCCAGGTAGTCTTCCACTTCCTGCTCTCTCTCTCTCAATCTCTCTCGTGCTCTCTCTCTCACACACAAACACTCTGTTATCAAATTGACATGAAATTTCCAGTATTTTCCTTGCTTTCCAGGGGATGAGACCTGGCAAATTTTAGACAGGCATCCATTAAATTAAGGCAATTTAAAATGGCACAAAGATACATAGACTAGCAGCCATCTAAACTAACTGTAAATTGAATTAAACATTCTAAATTACAAATAACTAAGCACAAAGGAATGAAAAAAGTAGGGAAACACAGGGCCAAACTAGATGTAACATTAAGAGAGCAATCCTATCTGGGTCGACGGTTGCCTTCAAGCCTGGGGCCGACCACCTATCCAGTGCAGGGCAGGAGGAGTGGTGAGGAGTGGATCTCCTCCTCACTCCCGCCACCCAGGTTTCGTGGCTAGCCAGCCAATTTCGGCTGTCTAGCCACGGGGCCTCAGAGCGCAGGAAGCGGCAGCCAGATGACATGTAGGATGTATCGTACCAACATTTCCAACTTCCCCACCCCCACACGCCCCCAGAACACCCCATTTTTGATGCTCCACACTCCTCTTCCAAGTGCAGAACGTGGGGTTGTTCCACACTGCCTATGAGGCAGTGCGGGACGGGGTGGAGGTTTTCTCAGGGAACCGACCTCAGAGCGTGGGTGCTGAGATCGGTTCCTGGAAACTGACCTATCCTAAGGCCATCTAGCTGCTGACTAGCAGCCATAGGATTGTACCCTAAATAAGTCTTTGCATTTAACTTGCAGGGTTTTTTTTAAATGCAAATTGCATTAGCTGTGTGTGTCTGTAATAATGTGAAGTGATCAAAGCAGATGTGGAGAAAGAATTTATTTCCCCCCCCCCCCTGCTGCAGTTCTGAGGCAATCTATCCTCTCAAGCTAGCTGGAGCTGAGTAGGGATGTCAGAGAATTCCACCACAGACCCCAATGAGGCCGGATTCAAAAGAATCTGGCCTTCGGAGTCTGTGGCAGAAAGGATCCCTTACCTCTGACTCCCCACGGAATCCTCCCCGGCTGGATCCTCCCCACCAGCAACTCCGGTGCACCAGCAATATGGCCGCCATTGCCGTGCCATATTGGGCTGACTCCGGAAGCAAATGACTATGTCATTTGTGTCTGCGGTTTTTCACACGATAGGCTAGCCTATTGTGGGAAAAACTACAGACGCAAATGGCGTAGCGGACGCCATTTGCGGCCATAAAGCCCTTAGTTTAAGCTAAATGCAGCCATTTACGGCTGCATTTAGCTTAATCTAAGAGCTTTATGGCCACAAATGGCGTAGTGGATGCCATTTTCATCTGGAGTCAGCCCGATACAGCATGGCAATGGCGGCCGCCTGTATCGCTGGCGATACAGAGATGGCAGCTGGCTCTGCAGAATCGCCACAGAGCGGCGCCAGCTAAAGAGGATTCCAGGGGGAGGGATGGATTGCCTCCCCCCCCATGGAACCCCCCGGAACAAAAGGTAGGGGTTCTGCCCATCCCTAGAGCTGAGCCAATATTTTCAGCCTAGGTTATATTGGCAGCTCAGGGGGTGTGGGGTGTACCTACCCCTGAAAACTCAAATGGGGGTATGAGAAACTTCCGTGACATTTTAGGGATGCAGAGGATTTGGCTTACCTTAATTAAACATGGTGGTGAAGTGCTCCCCCTTAAATTATATAAAATGCAGATACGTATAATACTGTTATCATAGAATGATGGAATCATAGAATAGTAGGGTTGGAAGGGCCTATAAGACCATCGAGTCCAACCTTCTGCACAATGCAGGAATCTAAGTGTGTCCAGGGCCAGACACATTATGTCATATCGATACAATCACATCATGGAGATGCTATATCCCCCTTGAGCATTTGTACCTTGTAGCACACACAATGACATCTGTTGTGGTATTTTTGATAATATGGAATAAAAACTGGGAAATAACGCTAGAAAAGCAGTATATGGAATATGCAGTGTACCCCAACGGTTATCAGTGCAGGTCAATACTGATAAGTAGTGCTGTGCCGAAACCTGCCCCCTATTTTCAGGAACTTTTTCTCTCCCTGAAAAAGAAGCATTGTTTTTCTGCCTCTTTTGCAGGGAGGGGGAGAATTTCAGAGAATGTTTGCCTTGGGTTTCCACATACCTTTTTTAAAATGTAGGTGATTCTTGAGGGGCCTTCTGTCTAGTTTTTACTTTTTTAAAAAAACAGCCCCTTCACTTCCAGGAGCTGAGGCCTCTTCACCTGCCAGGAGTTATTCCTGAATGCCTATTGGAGAGGGCGAGGTCACATGGTCTCCTGGGAGTTCAGAAAGAACTGCTGGGCTGGAGAAAACTTCTGGGCTCCTGCAAGTGCAGGGGGTGTTTTTGCAAAAATAAAAAATAGAAAGAAGACCCCCCAGGAATTGCCTGCACTTAAAAAGGTATGTGGAATCCCTATTCCACTCCCCAAGAGAGAATTCTCTGACATTCTCACCTCTCCCAGGCTCTTTCTCCAGAGTTTTCATCCCCGCCCCCATGCCAAAAATGGAAGAGTTGAAATTTTCGGCACAGCACTAATAAAAAGTAGTCGTGCATTAAAACGTCGTGCATTAAAAACGTGGTTGTTCAGGCAGGCATTTGGGGTGGGTTAGGGTATTTTAGAAAATGTTTTTATTGTAGAATTTTATTGTTTTAAACTGTTTTATTGTATGTTGTACATCGCCCAGAGTGGCTGGGTGACCAGCCAGATGGGCGATTAATAAATTTAATAATAATAATAATAATAATAATAAAAAGCCCTCGTGTAGACCTAGCCCACCTCTAGGAAAGGGGTGAGGCTAGTGCTATGGCAAAGTCTGTCCTCCAGTTTCCTGAAACTTGTCTTCCCCCATGAAAGAGGTAGCTATACCTCATTCTCACGGCATTCTATAATTTATTTTGAATTTATTTTCATGGTGTTTTTGAACTTACCTAATCACTGTGAGGTAGCCAAGGTTGCCGTGTGTGTGTTTTCTTTCTTTTATACTTCTCTCCATTGCTCTGCAGCCTCCTGATTTGAAGAAGCCCTATGGCATGAATTACTTCATGATGTCTTCCCCTGGAATTTAACTGAAGTGAGGGAAGCCAAGGAGGCTACAGGCTGCTGAGAGATGATTATGCAATGAAATATAGGGCAGTTGTGCACACTTCTTGGCTGCCTCATAAATAAGGTGAGTACAGGAACCTCAAATCCAGCCCATGAGAATTTCTGAATTAGGGATTCAGAAATTAGGGAAATTTGAATTAGGGATGTACGAAAGGGACTTACCTTGTCCCGCAGCTTTTTTCGCTGTGGGGGGGAAGTGCTTCGCTTCTCCCCCCGAAGTTCATGCGAAGGGGGGGATGTCTTCCCGCCTCGCCCGGCCGAAATTCAGGCTGGGGGGGAGGCTTCCTGCCTCCCCCGGCCGAAATTCAGGCTGGGGAGAAGCGCCCCGTCTCCCCGGCCGCGAACTTCAAAAGAAAAGTAAAAAAAAAAAAAAAGCCCCGTGATAGGCTACGTAACGATTTACGTAGCCTATCACGGCTAGATCTGCAAAGTCAGCCGTGATAGGCTACGTTAATCGTCACGTAGCCTATCACGGGTGACTTTGAAAAAAAAAAAAAGTGCGTACGCAAATTGCAGCCCCCATAGGGAGCCACCATTCGCGTTCCTTATTTGGTCCCTGTAGTCTACGTAAAGATTTTTACTAAATTTTTAGTAAAATTTTTAGTAAAAACGCTATTTGTGTTGCCCTTATTTTTGCCGTAGTCTACGTAAATCTTTACGTAGACTACAGGGACCAAATAAGGAACGTGAATGGCGGCTCCCTATGGGGGCCGCCATTAGCGTACATGCTTTTTTTTTTTTTAAAGTCACCCGTGATAGGCTACGTGACGATTAACGTAGCCTATCATGGCTGACTTTGCAAATCTAGCCGTGATAGGCTATGTTAATCGTTACGTAGCCTATCACAGGGGCGTTTTTTTTTTTTTTTAACTTTTCTTGTAATGGCGGCGGTGGCAGCCGGTCGAAAGACCGGCTGCCGCCCCCGCCCCTGACGAAGACCTGCCGAACCGCCGCCGGGACCCGCCGCCGGGAGCAACATTCGTAAAAGGTAAGTCCCATCCGGGGTGGGGGGGTGGGGGAGAATTTCTCCCCGAACCTTCGGAGGACCGAATGCGTTGGCACTCGGCCCCCCGAAGTTTCGGGGAGAAATTCTCCCCCATCCCTACTTTGAATTTCTTTTCGAAAGCAATTTCTTTTTCTGTCGAAATGAATGAGAGTGGTAAAAAAAAAATGTGTGAGAAATTCAGCACAGCACTAATATGAGCCAAGGGTCCTGAGCAGCATCAGTCTGAGTCAATGACTCTTACTCTTTCCCTTCTTGAAGCCACTATTGATTGGCCTAAGCCACCTCTCAGTGTAAAGTGGGAGCAAACCCTGTCTAAGCCATCCTGCTGTCTGGCTTGAAATCAAGTTGGTGATAGATCGATGAAATATATATTTTGTCTGAATGACTTGTAATTGGTATGTTTTTCCTTTTTGCTTGGTCTCTGACTTGAAATCACATTCTTGATACATCTTGTCTAGATTGCTTGCATATGGAGGGGAGTCTTTTTGCCCTTGCCTCAGGCAACAAACTGTCTTGGGCCAACCCAGCCATTTCAGTTCACCCCTAGTGAACAGTTTTCTATTACAATAATCTTGAGTACAGCCCACTGTTCGGTTCAATTTAACAAGATTTTCAAACTTAAGTCCGGCTTGCAGCAAGTTCTGAACTCAGATTACAAATATGTACACTGTGAACAGGCCAGGGTCCCTTGTTCACTTCTAAGGGAAGTATCCAAACAAACAGTTTGCCTTAGAGCCTCTTCTATAGCTGGGCCTGTATATCTTTTATCTTAGTAAATACTATCTACATAGAGTATTAAGTATTACAAAGCAGTGGCTGGCTTTGACAAAAAGAGCATTAGGAATCCTATACATGGATTTACTTACCTGGGAGTAAATTCCACTGAACTCAATGGGACTTACATCAGAGGAGACATATAGGGAATTGTGCTCTTGAACATTGTCGGCTGTTCTGCTTTTAGCAGAAAGAAAGTATTACAGATATTTGTTCATCTGGGTATTTCCATGATTTTGTACAAAACGGCTACTTGTGCACTTTAGGCTTGCCTAATTAGCTAAAAAAAAAAAAAAGGATTGGCAGTTTAAAGTGACCAGTTTCACAGCGCAAGTGTGAATTACATGGATTGGAAACAACTGAATCCTGAGGAGTTGAGATATATTTTGTCTAATTCCCTGCTTTCTAAACATTAGCTAATCAGTAAAACAACAACACTGGAGTGGGTTCACAAGCAGCCTCCAAATGGGAAAAATGTGTCAGTTAAATTGTTTGCTGGATGGTTCATCCTGCTATAGATTGCTCTCCCTGAGTTTGCAATGCTCATGAATGAATATTTATGAAAAGTTAATGCACATGGAGAGAACTGACTCCCCGAACTTGGGGACTTTATCCTTCTACAGAATACTGTTTAATGAAGAAGCCCTGTCAGCTTTGTTTCTCCAACCATTCCTCTCCATCCTAAGATAACACTCCTCTGTTTGTTGAATAACCTGCACATTATACACTGGTATACTACTGTCGCTCATTGAACAATAGGAACAAAAAAAAGGAACCTGACTGCAAATTATGCAGAAAAGCAGCTTTCAGGAATCCTAACCCTTCTTTTGCCAATGTTTGCCTATACTTGTATGCAAGGTACATTGGGCCCTGTCAAGCTTTGCAGGATTTAGGAAGAAGGGGAAATTGGCTTTGCTGTAGGAATTCAGGATACTTTCAAACATTTTCCTATCAACTGGCACTGTTGTAGGGGCAGCCCCTCTTCCAGTTCAGCTGGGTTCTTTTCTGTGCATGTTTGTGCATACCTAGAATATTTTCATGCTGCCAGTGGATGTATATATACGTTGGAGGCAGGGTTTGCCACAGTGCATCGAATTCTCCCCCCCTGTGCATTCACCATGGTCACAAGTCCAGGGCTCTAGAGCAGCCTTCCTCAACTCAGTGCCCTCCAGGTGTGTTGGCCTGTCAATGACCATGGTGGCTAAGGATGATGGGAGTTATGGCCTGACACATCTGGAGAGAACCAGGTTGGTGAAGGCTGCTCTGGAGTGTCTTCTATTTGTCACCCAGGACCCCAGTCATGACATAAACAATGGCTCGTTTTATCACTTTTGTAGAAATACATGTAAACATTTTTCTTCACTTTTCTTTAAGTAACATATGCATATAATAATTGCAGCAAACTATTAATACATAGCATTAATATGCTAAGTGTGCCTTTGGAACATTCAAACACTCAGTAATTAAAATTTGCTAGTTTGGAAGGTTTTGTTTTTTAAAAATCTTGCCATTTACTACCAGAATGATAAGGTGGACATTATATATACAGTATTTTACTGAAATAAAACTTTTTAAAAAAAAGTTGCAAAGAAATCTTAGATAATGTGTTTCAATAATCCTAGCATAAACCTTAAACGGATAGCTCCTTGTATGAAAGAATATAAATGAGACACTGACTGCAGTAAGTTTAAACCTTCTTGAGGAATCATGTTTAATGACGAGAATTAAGTGAGCAAGGACAGGATTTGGTTGCTATTGCTGGACGCTGCAATCATACGTTCCTGGGATTAAGCCTCATTGAATTAAATGGAATTTACTTTTGAGTAGACATGTATAGGATGGCACTGTAAATCATCTTGCATTCCTTGGCCTTTCTTGAAGATCCTATACTGACTTTTGCTGTGATCTTGGGCAAAACTGGCACTTTCAAGCTTGAATGCCAGAACTCAGCACCGAAGGCGGAATTCTTTAGCCTCATATACACAGATCCTGTTAAACTAATGGCTGGTTGGGGAATACTGGGAGTTGTAGGACTTTTTTGTCTGTTTAAACGTGCACAGGATTGCACTCTTAGATACTTTGTGCAGATATTTTTCTTCTACGAACATATGAAACTGCTTTATGCTATTTGACCAGTGGAGAACCTCTGATGAATCGGGATCCCCAGGCCTCTTAAGTCTGGATCCCCTCTTTCAGGCTGTGACCAATTTCCACAGGCCATACCCTTCACTGGCCCTGCTTTGGTTTACTGATATTATTTACTCTGTCCCCCAACTACACAGCTGATGGAGGAAACCTTGCACACAAGGTAGGGAAGGAGAATGCCATCATGCAAATATCTTTCCCCCTAGTGCATACTGAACGAAGGTCAGGGTCATTTCCATAACTCCACAACTTTTGGTCCAGGCTATGCCCACTGCTGGAATGTTGACCTTGACATGTTTCAACTGAGGTATTTCAAACCTTGACAGAAAAAGGGTTTCCCACCCCTAATCTACACCATAGTTTGTTTGACAGTGGCTTTCCAAGTTTTCCTGGAGTCTTTTCCTGCTACTAGTAGAAACCCGTTTCACTGTAGATGCTAAGGATTGAATCTTGCAGGTCACTTGTCTACCACTTAGCTATGGGCCCTATATCAATGTTTTCATGAGTGGATCCTAAGTCTGAGTGGCATATTGGGTTGTACAACATATATAGAATGTCAGGGCCCAAAGAGTCATTTTCTAACTTCCGTAAGGCAATTTTGTGATAACATTCGAATTCCTGGATTTTGAGAAGTTCAAGCTATAGATGTGAATTAAAAATTGAAGTCCTTAATTTTCTTTATTTGTTTCACCTCATAATTATCCAGCAGAAGCTGTCAGGCATCCCAGTGCTATTTTCATCAATAATTCACAACTGTGCTTCTGAGCACAACCTCCACTAGACCTAATAAGCAGTGTATGCTGTCTCTGTGTTGACTTGAACAGCTTCATCATGGCAGTTCTTTAGCTTCTTTTTGCATCACAGATAACTCCAAAATGCCTATAAGGAAGGATAACATTTTAGCACTTGTTCAAACAGTGCTGCAGTTACAGACATCTGCTACCAGCAAGAGCAATGTAATTTAGGTAGAGGGGAAAAGTTACAACTAATAAAGGGCTAACTCAAAAATTGCTAATCCTATTTTCCAGGCATTACAGTTTTCTAAATTAGTGTCTGTATCTTAAACTCATATATCTTGGACTTTCTTCCCATGGTAGGAAAAATCACTGTTATCGAGTCCTCCAGGAAGAGCTTTAATTAAAATTTCTGTTCTGGGGTGAAACATGAGATTTTATTATCTAGTCTCTAAAAGGTTTCACTAATCTTAACACTTTAGTCTAGAGTTAAATTTAGAAGCTGCAATACCAAAGAAGGGAGTTCAAGTTTTTCTGTAGACAATGCCATGCACTGTATCTTCTGTCACTGGCAAAGGTCAGAGGTCATCTTTGACCCTTGCCTCTGGTCAAGAGCTGAGTGACATTTGGAACAACTGTCTCTTTGCAATTTCATAGTGCCTGGTGGCAGTGGAGTAGTTTATTATATGACCCACAACCTTAGACTGTCTGGAGAAAGCAGAGTTGACAAGATTAGATAAATCATTCACGATGAAAGAATAATTGCCATGAAAAAATGAAACCAAAGAGGCAGAAGAACAGGATACAAATGGATGTTGTGTTTCCTGCAAATACTTTTAAGTGTTTTTGTTCTCTCGTGTATTCAAAATTATAGATAATCACCTGAAAGGAGGAAAGAGTGCCCATTGCTGTCATCAGGAAAGATTTATCTCTGTATCTGTCCATCCACATCCACGTCTCTTTCAACAGCTTTAATAACTTTTATGTTTCTAAAATGCACCAGACTAAAACATTAAGTTCTTAACTAGCACATATAGCAGAATTTCCTCCTCCCTTTCAAATATCAAATATTGTTTGCCATTTAGGTAAATCATGAATTGCAGATTCAACATACCATTAAGGTAAAAACTGAACAGGCAGTGATGGAGTTTGGAATGGCATAAACCAGTCTGTTCTTGTTCTGTGTCACAGAGCTGGTGGTTCATCTCGTCTACCCCTACTCCAGCTACAGGCATAATATCCTATTTGTGCAACTTCTCGTTTACTTAACTTTTCACATGTTTGAACGCACATACAGTAAATGAGGATAAGGAGAAGAGGGATTCTAGTGGCAAGCCGTGCTCCCAAGCTACATGTTTTGACTACACCATGTCCGTGGTTCCTATGCATGCACAGACTATACACGCTTAGGGCCTGTTTGTGCACTCTGGCACTGTGTGTTTTCCTCAGGATCCCTGGATGGTTCTACAGAGCCTACATGCACACAGCTGTAGAATGAACGGTCTAGTGAATGCATGTAGGTTGTAGGGTGGGGCTTGCTACTAAAACCCCACTTTGCTGAATGTGCATTCACTGTACATATGTTGGATTGTACAAAGAGTGTTCATGTCACATGACCCATTTTTGTTAGGCATTCCTAAGGAAAGGGATTCCATGAGTTTTATACATAAGGGGGAGCATAACCCTTGACCCACCAACATTTCCCCCCCATCTACAAAGCAGAGTCTACTTGGTTTCCTTGCAGTCACCATCTTCTAGGAGCAGTATGTATGGGGCCATGAGGGAAGGAGAGTACTGGAACTTGAATCAGCAGTCTGCACCCTACTTCTATTGCTAACCTCTGTTCTGGGCAGCTGTTTTCCTGTCTGGCTCCCTCTCCATCTAGTCCTATTCAGACATTCTAAATAACATGATTTCAACTGCGTGGAATGGGAGAGCTGGGCTGTGCCTGATGGCCAAACCCTCATGATCACATCCCCTGCACATAGGCACCTCCCATGATCTAGGAAAGGAAAAGTTCCTCTTGTGCAAGCACCGAGTCATTACTGACTCCTAGAGCCTCATGTGGCACAGAGTGATAGGCAGCAGTAATGCAACCGAAACTCTCCCCACGACCTGAGTTCGATCCCAGCAGAAGCTAGTTTTCAGGTAGGCGGCTCAGGTCGACTCAGCCCTCCACCTTCCGAGGTCGGTAAAATGAGTACCCAGCTTGCTGGGGGAAAGGTAGTCACGACTGAGGAAGGCAATGGCAAATCACCCCACTATACAGTCTGCCAGAAAACGCCAAGGAAAAACGGTGTCCCATGATCTAGAACCCTGCACAATTAGGGTTCTAAATCATGGAAAGAACCTATACACATAGAACTGGCACTCGTCTAAAACCTCCCCCCCTCTCCAATGCATGGACAGCAGGGAGGGAAGGCGCAGCCATGCCCATGCCCTATTACAATTGTGTGGTTTTGAATGCCCCAATCAGGCTCCAGTGATATTTGTTCCTAAACTCCTACTCTGAAATGTCTCAGCCTACTCTGCTTTTTCTCCCCTCACTTGACAAGAGGCTAAAAATGAAGGTGCAACCAATGATTCAATTTAATTGAAGGTATTGATTCATCTGAATTCTTTTGAAAGTAGCCCTGGAACAAATTTGTTCATACCTGCATCAAACTGGAAGGATCCATTAAGAGACTGGCAGCTGTAAAAGGCCACTTCTGGATGGGAGCATCAAGGAAAGTAACATGGGATTGAGTCATAGTAATGACTAAGCTATTAAACAATTACTGTAACTGTATTTATTTATTTAGTTATTATTTTATTCTGTATATTTGTGTACTTCGGCCAAACAGGAACAAGCAGCCCATAGGTTGCATGCAGCTTCCGTCACCCTGCTGCAGCCTCCACTGCCCCAAATTCATTTTTTTTTCCATTGGGAGGCGGGGAAGAGCATCTGTAGTGGCTACGGAGCACCAAAGGGGTCAACATTAGCTTATTTGCAAGTTAATTTTGACCCTTCGATCATGCTGTAGCTATCATGGACATATTTTGTATTATTTTATTTTATTCTTTTTTTTGGCACCCATGGGTGTGTGTGTGCAATAATGGTCTGCAGACGGGTGCCATAAATGGTCCCCCAACCTCCTGAAGTTGCCCACCCCTGCAATACAGCCAAACAAGACAATCATAATAAAACAAATAATGAAGCAGCAATTAAATAGGTTAAGATACAGAACTTTAAGAAGTTGGGGGGGGCACAAAAAAGACTTCACGTGGGGCCAAAAAGATGACAGAGTAGGCACCAGGTGCTCTTACCTAGGGAGGGAATTCCATAAGTGTGGTGCCACCATAGAAAAGGCTCTCACCCTGTTGCCACCCACCTCATCCCAGATGGCAGGGGCACCCAGAGGACTCCCAGTGATACCACCATCATAATGTGATCCCAGCTACATTACCACCACGAGCCTTCAAATCCAACCCCCCCCCAAAAAAAAACAGTAATGGTAATGGGGTTGTTTCTTTCAGAAGAACTGGTTCCATTTGGATTTCTACCACATAAGGCAAGAAACTAGTTGCATGAATGGGACCACTTTTTCCCTTATAAGATCTCTGTGATTACACTTGGCAGGCAGAGTAGGACAAAAGAGAGTTATTCACCCAGAAGAGTGAGGTGTTCTGTGCATCAGAATGAGAAAATTTCTCATCTCCAATAGCTGATGATTGCCAATTGCTGCCTATCGACAGTTATCTGCCTGCACTGTAGATATAGATACCTCTGCATACACCGGGAAGAGGATGGGCCAGCTTCTTATTCCTTTTAGTACATGTTTTTCAAGGGACATCATATTCTGCTTGTGTTTTAGTGCTAAAACACTGAATGAGGAAATCAAAATAAACTCAATTTTGGCTGAAATGCATATTTACCTGGATGCATATTTTAAGCAAATCCCAAGAATAATGGCAAACATCTTCCAAATGCACAGTGTGCACAGTGCCTAATATTAGGCAGATAAATCATGGATGGCAGCTGTATATGCTTACTACTGTTCAAATTAGTGCTGTGCCAAAACTTCTCCCACATTTTTTTTCAACCATTCTTTCAATTTGACACAAAAGAAATTGCTTTCGAAAAGAAATTCAAAGGAGGAGAGATTTCAGAGAACTTCTCATGGGTTGGGTTTGGGGTCCTTGGGCTTACCTTACTTAGGAGGTGGCCCAAGAGTGAGTGCAGATGTTCTATTTTTTCATTGTACAGTCATCTCTCTGGCGGCCTGTAGCCCCCTCGGCTTCCTGCACTTCAGTCAAAGCCATCCTGAGGAAGACATCACGAGGCAATTCCTCCCATGGGGCTTTTTCAGTTCAAGACGTGCAGGTGGCCTGGGAGGCAGCAGAGCAATGGACAGATGTGGAATAAAGAAAACACACACAACACCCTCGGCCACCTCGCAGTGATTAGGCAAGCTCAAAAATACCACCAAAAGAAATTCAAAATTCTGCCTCAGAAGAGTGGAAGCCTCAACACAGTTGATGCTGTTGCCATGTACAGAAGCAGTGCAATAAATAAAAAACCCTGAGGAAATAAGAAAGAACCTGTGCTATGACCCCTGCCTATAGTGAGCCCTATGTGTGACAAGCTGTTGGAGAATTTCTCCTCCCCTAGAAGAAATTCGGTGAAATTGTCCCCCCCCCCAATTTCTCTGCCCATAAATAGGATGGAGAATCTTGAGAAGCCATTTGTGAACAGTTGTACTTTAAATTCAAGGCATAGAGAGAAGAGGAGGTGAACCAAGACCCTTAAATGGTCTAGGACCAAGTTACATCAAGAACTGCTTCATCTCCTATGAACCTTCCCAAAGATCAGCATCAGAGGCTCTGCTCTCGATTCCATGTGAGATCCTATGGGGGAACTCACAAAAGTTAAGAGGGCAAGGCCCCCACAAATCCCCCTGTAATGTTAGCACTGAACATGGGTAGATCTGGATATTAGGACAGCCGTGACAGGGGATCACACCAAAAAAGGTTGCATGCTAGGAGTGAATTTGAGTTTTAAAGCAGTTAGTAGGCACCATATGAAGGGTCACTCAGTGTGCGGAGCTAATTAACAGATCTGGGTGCATCAGAGAACCTCGGGTGCAAACTTGGGACACAAGGGGGTGGGAAATATTGTCTAGCAGTAAGGTGGAACCAAATAAGTTTTCTTATTAGCCTGGGTTTCTTGTGTATAAAAAGACTAGCATGCTCAGTAGTGGTTTTGAAGTCATAGTGGTTTCATTCTGTTAAAATTTGCTCAGTACTTCCGGCTGCTTAGCCAGGGCACTACCTAGTTCTTTATGACTCAGTAAAGTGTGCCAAGCTCTTCACTTCCTGGATTTGGTCTGCTTTATTTGGACACTTCTGCTAACACTGGATAAGAAGCCTGAGTAAACAAACCAATGCAGAGCTGGTGACCAGAGTGCACTCTTTAGCCAGGCACATCACCCCAGAGATATATAGGGGAGAAATCCAATTAGAGGGATCACCTGAGGGCCCATTAATGGAAGTAGGGGTGCCAAATAATGCTCTGTCACAGCAATCTAGCTATATAGCAAAGGGAGGCATCACAAAAGGTAGATGCCCCTTCAGTAATTCAAGCTCTGTGTGCTTGTTTCAATCAACTTTTAAATTTTTATTTACTCTGCTGTTTTTAAGGAGTTTTATTGATTGCTGCTTTTAAGTTGGTTGACAATGGCTGCTTTTATGACCACTGCTTTATAGTTTTATTGCTGCTCTTCATTATTTATTGTTTTTATTCTCTTAGGGAGCAATCCTATGGCTGCTAGTCAGTTGCTAGACAGCCATAGGATATGTGGTTCTCCGGGAACAGACCTTCCCCCCCTTCCACGCTGCCTCGCAGGCAGCGTGGAATGGCCCCGTGCTCCCTGCTCGGAAGTAGGGATGGATGAATCCCTTACTTACAGGTCCGGTGGTGGGGTCCGCAGTGAGAGGAGGTGATCCCTCCCTCCCCTCGGAATCCATCTGGGCCGGCTCCGCTCCGCGGCAATCCTGCGGAGCCGGCTGACGGCTCCGCTACACTGGCGATACGGCTGGCCGCCATTGCCGTGCCATATCGCTGGGGTAGGGTAAATGAGTCTCTGGACGCAAATGGTGTAGTGGGCGCCATTTGCAGCCGTAAAGCTGGTAGATTAGCCTAAATGCAGCTAGGGATGTCAGAGAATTCCGCCACAGATCTTGGTGTGGCCAAATGCCAGTGCATTCGGCCTGCCGAAATCCGTGGCGGAACGAAGCCCCCCGACCCCTACCCTGCAAAAGGCGCACGTAACAGAGCACTTACCTGCTGCTGTTCACGCTGCTTTGCACTTCTTTGCCATTCGCTTCTTCATTATAGCCGTGATAGGCTACGTAAATAATTACGTAGCCTATCACGGCTAACGCAGGGACGCCATTTGTGTCCCTGTGGAGGCCATGATAGGCTACATAAATATTTATGTAGCCTATCACGGCAAAAAAAGGGAACACAAATGGCGGCCGCTGTAGCTGCCACCATTTGCATTCCCTTTTTTTGCTGCGATAGGCTACATAAATATTTACGTAGCCTATCATGGCAAAAGAGAGGGGCGCAAATGGCGTAGTGGCCGCCATTTGCACCCCTGTCTTTTGCCGTAATAGGCTATATAAATATTTGCACAGCCTATCACGGCAAAATACAGGGAAACAAATGGTGGCGGCTACAGCGGCTACCATTTGCATCCCTGTGCAGTCCAGCGGCCAGATGTCCGGCTGCGGGCAGCCCTGGCCGGCAGCTCCATGGAGTCGCTGCAGAGCGGAGCCGGCTGGGGAGAATTTCAGGGGGAGAGACAGAGCACCTCCCCCCAATCGCGAATGTCACCCTTCGAAAAGGTAAGTGACTTTCGTACATCCCTAAATGCAGCCATTCACAGCTGCATTTACGCTAATCTACCAGCTTTTCGGCCGCAAATGGCACCCACTATACCATTTGCATCCGGAGACTCACTTACCCAACCCCAGCGATACGGCACAGCAATGGTGGCTGGCCGTATCGCCAGCGGAGCAGAGCAGGTGGCTGGCTGCGCCGGATCAACATGAGGGAGCTGACCCGCACGGATTCCGGGGAGGAGGCAGAGGTGAGTGCTCCATTCCACCATGGCCCCCAATGGGGCCGAATTCTCCCCTATCCCTACTCAGAAGAGGAGCATAGAGTGGTCCAAATGGGGCATGCCAGGGGGCGTTACAGGGCTGGGAAGGCAGAAATGCCGGTACGATACATCCTATGTGTCATCGGGCAGCCTCCTCCCCTGCTCCGCCTTCCTCTGGGTAGACTGCCAAATTGGCTGTCTAGCTGCAAATGCAGGGCAGGAGATGTGCGGAGGGAATGATTCCCTCTGTGCTTCTCCTGCCTTGCATTGGATAGGCAGTCGCCTCCAAGTTTGGAGGGGGCCACTTATCCCCATGGGATTGCGCCCTTAGTAAGCTGTTTTGAATTTCCAACAGCAGCAGCAGAAACATCAAAAACAGTAAAGAATCCGTTGTCCAATATTAAGCCTTGAATGGTTTTCGCCAGGTTCTTAGGTTTGGTTCAGACAACCATTGACCTTTCGGTAACTGCTTGCAGTTGCTGCACCTGCCTTCTCACTGCTCATGGTCGGCCAGCCATGTGCTGCCGCCACCACATCCTGTTTGCACACCACCTCAAACCTGCATTTTCATGAGCAATAGCAGGTGAAAAGTTTAATCCTGTATGTGATGGCAGTTGCATATGAGTGGCTAGTCACAGGCAGGATGCCAACAACTGCAGCAAATTCAATGCACCATCAAAGGCCTGATGGTTATGTGACACAGCTGAATGATCTGGCACTTGCACTCCTTCCTTTATGAGCTATTTCAGCAAAATGAGGCTATTGCATCGAAGGGAGAGGTGGCAGTTTTCCCAAAAACTAAGGCTGGATCTACACATAGCAGTTTTACCGTTATCATACTGCAGTGATAACTATTGGTGCCCGCTGGTGTCATGTGCACCAATAGTTATGATAATGGTATGGTAATGGTAAAACTGCTGTGTGTAGATTCAGCCTAATACCGAGTTCTTACGAATATCAGATGAGGAATGCGTAAGTCTGTTTCTGGACTGTACCACTTCAGAGTACATTTTTGCATGCTGCTCCATGCAAAAATATATATATATAAATATAAGAAAAAAAATAGATGTCAGGGAGCGCTTTCCTAACCTAGCCTTTTCTCTGGTATGCTAGCTTTCTATGTGCAGTGATTTAGTTACACACACATGCACACACTAATAGAAGCATTGTGTCATGTGAGGTCCTATCTGTAATTGGTACAAGTTTAATGTAGAGGTGTATGACAAAGTAGTTTCAGTTCTGTTTTGACCAGAATTTGCATGCGCCTCCCAGAACTGAACACAGGTCTGAAGGCAAAGTGTGGTCGAAGTCTGTACATTTCCAAGCTTGCAATGCGATTCATGGGGGACACACACACACATACACATTTGAGAAATGTGTACATTTGAAAAATGGGTAACATTGAAAATGCACACCCATTTTAATCAACAGGAGAAAACTGTACATTTCAGAAATGCGCACAATTGAAGAGTGCATTTAGAAAAACGTGCACAAGAATGCACGCAAATGTTCACATGAAAAGAACAAAACTAAGCTCACAACCTGATATGGGCACAAGCCAGAATGGACTTTGAGGTGGAAATCGGAGAAAGTTGATGGGCTCAGGTTTTGCTCATTCACACATCCCTAGTTTCACCACACATTTATCACTGCATCTGCTGATTGTGAAAATGAGGCCTTCTTAAGCTGGAGAAAGTGAAGCTGCCTAAATTAATGAAAATCACCTGGTAGCAATTAGAACAATCCCTTCTAAGAATGGGAGCTGAACAGGCCATTGATTTAAACCTTAGCAATGAGTGTTCACTTGGATTTACAGGAAGCTGCACATGACATTTCATTAGTATCACAGTGAATTAACTTTATAGCAGTGTAATGCTTAATCCAATTTTGGCTTAGTGTTATTAATGATATTGCTAGGGAAATAGTTTTAAGGCAATTAAACAGACGTATGTACTGCTGCCAAGCCTCGCTACTGATATCTAATGGCATCACAAAATAATACTGTTGAAAAGAGGGAACTGGAAAGGGAAGGATCACACTTCCTGGTGACTTAATCTTTTGCCTTTGGAAGGACATCAAACCACATTAAAAATATGCCCTCCAAGAGCTGCTTTTGGAGGGAGCACTGTGTATTTATGCAGACAAATGCAGCCTTCATTCAGCCTGCTAAGATGCTGAAAGCCATGCAGGGCATGTGTAAACTCTGCCATGAAAACAAAAGTGCACCTTCTTGGCTCCCCTCTCACCAGTAATAGCAGTAATAGGAGTAATCAAAGCTTTACAAGCAGAGCACACTAGACCTTAGAAATGTCCAGGCTAATGCCTGAGTTGAAAACAAAGCCTCTTCAATAAGGACTTTTGGACTGTTTTGTATCAGCAGACTAGGGAAGCCTATATTTATCAATATAATAGAGAGATAACTCAGAAATCATACTGGCAGGCAAATGCCTGCTATGTGCAGCATGTATTTTTCTGCCCTCTTCCGACCTCCCTCTCCTTCTGCCAACTGCGTTTCCAAGTGTTTTATTGCCTTCCTTTGGCATAGCGAGCGATGCCATTAACTCCACAAACTTGCTGCCCGGTTGTGTTGGTTGGCAATCGTTCACACAGCTGCCTGTGGGGAACTTCAGAAGCTGAACTGAACTGGTGCTTGGAATTTATGGATTGATTTGGATAGTTGAGAATGTCAACATTGCAATTCAAAGATGGGACCATTGTTCAGCCCCCCCCCCTCCTCTCCTCAGCTAGTTGCTAGACTGCACTACTTCAGTATTGGTGATCTTGGTGGTTCATTAGTGCTCCTTTCATTGAATTGCATGGCTAAGCATCTCAGCAAATGGTTGTATTTAAAATACAGCTGTGTGCAAAGGGCCTCTTGAAATTCTCCACCCTGTCTATGTGCAGAGAAACTGGGGGTACAATTTCACTGAATTTCTCCAGGGGGAGGAGAAATTCTCAACAGTTTCCCACAGGTAGGACTCACCAATAGCAGGGGTTACAGTACAGCTTCTTTCTTTTTCCCCTAAGGGTTTTTGGGTCTTTTGTGCTGCAACAGCATCAACTGTCTTGAGGTTGGCAGGCTGGCCACCATTTTGCATCCACTGCAATGCACTTGTGAGGGGGGCAGTGTGTCTAGCTTCAGGGAAGAAGTGGAGCTAGTGCTAAGCCAAAATCTGTCCTCCAATTTCCTGAAAGTTCTCTTCCCCCATGAAAAAGGCTTCCATTGTTCTGCCTCATTCTTAAGGTGTTTTAAAAGTTGTTTCTGAGGTGTTTTTCAGCTCACCTAATCACTGCAAGGTGGCCGAGTGTGTTGTGTGTGCGTGCGTGCTTTCTTTCTATTACACATCTCTCCATTGCTCTGAAGCCTCTCAGGCCACCTGCACTTCCCGATCTGAAATACCCTTATGGGAGGAATTCCCTCATGATGTCTTCCCTTGGTCTTTAATTGAAGTGCAGGTAGAGGAGGCGGCTACAGGCTACTGGAGAGATGATTGTACAAGGAAAAACAGGACACTTGTGCTCACTCCTCGGCCTAAATAAGGTAAGCCCAAGAAACCCAACCCAACCCATGAGAATTTCTCTGAAATTTTCTTCACCATTGAATTGCTTTTCGAAAGTGATTTCTCTTCAAACAAATTGAATGAGAATGGTCAAAAAATGTCAGAGCAAATTTCAGCACAATACTAATTTAAGACTATGGGACAAAGCACATGAATTCTGTAACATTTTCATCTGTGGACAAGACTTCATTGAACAAAGACCCCCTTCTTCACAGTCCTGAATATAGGGATGGCGGAAAAATCCACCATGGACTCCAGTGAGGCTGGATTCTTTAGAATCCAGCCCCCCGGAGTCCATGGCGGAAGGGACTGCTCCCCCCCGCCACCCTGAGAAGCCCAGTTGGGATGGACCTTACCTGGCGCCGGCCGGTCAGGTCTGTCATCTTCGTTCCGCTTTCGTTTGCTGCCGGGCTGCGGAAGCAAATGGCGTCCGGCATAGCAGACGCCATTTGTGTCCCTGCTCTTTGCCGTGATAGGCTACATAAATATTTACATAGTCTATCATGGCCAAGGGCAGGGATGCAAATGGCGTTCGCTACGCCGGACACCATTTGCGTGGCAGCGGGTGGAAGTCTGGCTGTGGACAGGCCTGGCCGGCGGCTCTGGACGGGCCTGGCCAGTGGCTCCGCAGACTTGCCACGGAGCGGAGCCGGCCGGAGAGGATTCCAGGGGGAGGGACAGATTGCCTCCCCTCCCCCGCACGGACCCCTTCAGCGGACTGGTAAGTGGGTTTCATACACCCCTACCTGAATATGATAGATTTGCTTAGGTATGTTATAATCAAATCCTTAACCTCTACTGGCTATCTCCTGTCGTCGTCGTCATCATCACCTCAGGTGTGGGCTGAGGTGCCATCAATATGCGGATGACACCCAGCTCTACCTCTCTTTCTCATCAAAACCAGGTGAGGCAGTGGCTGTTCTGAACCAGTGCCTGGGCACGGTAATGGACTGGATGAGGGCTAATAAACTGAAACTCAATCCAGACAAGACGGAGGTACTGTTAGTGGGTGGTTCGTCTGCCCGGCTAGGTGATATTCAACCTGTTCTGGAGGGGGTTGCACTCCCCCTAAAGGATCAGGTTCGTAGTTTGGGGGTGCTCTTGGATCCAGAACTGTCACTTGAGGCACAGGTGAACTCAGTGGCACGGAGCACTTTTTATCAGCTTAGGCTGGTATACCAACTACGCCCTTATCTGGACAGCGATAGCCTTGCTACAGTTATCCATGCTCTGATAACTTCTCGTCTGGATTACTGCAATGCGTTATACGTGGGGCTGCCTTTGAAAACGGTCCGGAAACTTGAGCTGGTCCAAAATAGGGCAGCAAGATTGTTAACAGGGACTGGCCTGCGAGCTCATATTACGCCAGTACTTTTCCAGCTGCACTGGCTGCCAGTCCATTTCCGGGCCCGATTCAAAGTGTTGGTGTTAACATTCAAAGCCCTTAACGGCTTGGGGCCAGGTTACCTGAAGGATCGCCTCCTCCCATATGTGCCTGCCCGGACCTTAAGATCATCATCAACGGCCCTTCTCCGTGAGCCCCTGCTGAAGGAAGTAAGGCAGGTGGCTACTAGGAGGAGGGCTTTTTCTGTTGTGGCACCCCGGCTCTGGAATGAGCTCCCTAGTGAGGTTCGCCTGGCGCCTACATTGTACTCCTTTCGGCACCAGGTGAAGACCTTTTTATTTTCCCAGGCATTTTAGCTTTCTAAATTTTTATCTTTGCTGTTTTAAATCTGTATTTTAAACTCCTGTACTGCTGCTAGGTTTTATTGTGGTTGTATTGTTATATTGTGGTTTTAATGTTCTATATATTTTAAATTGTTTTATTGTGTGTTGTTTGGTTTTAGTTTTTGTGAACCGCCCAGAGAGCTTCGGCTATTGGGCGGTATAGAAATGAAATAAATAAATAAATAAATAAATAAATCATCTAATTTATATGCCACTTTTCCACAAAAAGTGCCCAAAGTGGCTAACAAAACAGCAATTCAACAACAAAAAAGTATACCAAGACATCTTTGTAATAGGACCTCATTACAGTCATAAACAACTCATTTCACTGATACGAACATAATAACATTTCAGATTAATTACAAAATAGACAAAATCAAACATTGCAACACAATATCAATTTTTATCTTTCAGTAGCGTGTAAACCAGAGCTCGATAAACTAAATCTTTCCTATGCATTAAGGCATTAATAAACACTATGAATTGCAGCAGCTATGCCAGGAAAACAAAGTTCAGAAAACAGCAGCCAGGTTTCTTACAGCCTGCAGCAGCTGATCTCTCTCATGCTCCACTCTCTCACGCTGGTGCAGTTCTCACGGCTCCAACAGGGACAAGGGTGGTGGTGTTCCTTTTAAGACACCCTAATTTGTTACCATACTGAAACATCTTTATAGCCTTTTCCAGTCTTTGGCGATTCTTTGGAGATCTGTGCATAAATACAAATTCGCAAGGCTTTCAGTATACATCAATATGGTTTTTTGCCCTGACTTTAACAATTTTTTCGTATAGATAGGCACTTTTTCATGGATACTGTCCCCCACTACCCCACCCCCTGGGAGTATCCAAGCCCTTTGGATGTGGTCAGGCAGATATGCCAATCAATTAAATATTGGGCAGAACAGTCCCAAATAAAGCCAGGGAAGAGCAAAGTCGCCACTATGGTGTCATCTATGGTATGCATAGATGACACCATAGATGACACTATGCTGGCTTGCAGTGTCCAGGGTGAAAGGGGTGGGGAAGAGGGGAAGGTTCGCCAGTGGAACGTTGTATTTCCAATTCCCCTTTTGACAGCAATGGGAAGGAAATTAGCTACATCAGAGCTAGGGCTGATGTAGCTGAGAGCCTGGACTGGACCCATCTGGGCATAACCTGCCTGCCCACACAGGGAATGCCCCATTTCAGGCCATTCCACCAGTGGCAGCTGTCTGCTCCCCTGGCCACAGTGAGGCCTCTGCCACAGCAGAGACCCCTTCCACTGGTAGTATCATCTCCACCAGCAGAGGTCAGCAAAGGGCTACCAACACACTGGATATTTCCACATGAGAATCCTGCACCTTTATCAGGGCTTCTGCTTCTGGAATCTTTGTGGGATTAAGATTGGCTCCTTTACACATGCTTTTTTCCAGGGGTTTTCTTTCTCTGCTTTTCAATATGTTTCATTATACAGCCACTAGATGGTACTGTGGTATAGCGGAATTGCGCAAATACACACTATAAATATAATGCCATTCAGGAAAATATTGCACTTTCCTCTCTAAAGAAAACTGTGATAATGGTTGCAAAGCACGGGACAGGCCCTGGAGGATGATGACACGGTGTACATGCCAGCAAACTAGCATGAGTGAGCAACCATGAGCTCACAATAAAAGCCTTGTGTACAAAAGTCTACCATCCTAACCCCTTCCAGCCATCAACATTTGGGGATTAGGGTTGTGCTTTCAGTCAGTAAACAAAATAAATATTCTAGCACAATTGTTTTCTCCTCTTCAGGAGTTTGCCTAGTCTTATGTCATAGTTCCTGTGCTATACATCCCTGATTTTGTGTCATGTAGTCTGCATCCCCCCTCTGCAATCTCTCCTTGCAAATGACCTTATCAGAGAGAAGGTGTAAGTAACTGCTAAAGAAATAAGTAAACCCTAAAGAGATTATTTTACAAGAGACCCTGACCTGAACTCTGAGATCACAGACACTTAAGGGCGTTTTTAGTATATGGCCAGGTGATTGTATTTGCATGACTGCATGAATAAACCTTAATTCTCCCCTTTAACTTCTTTGAAATTAAAGTGTGTAGCCTCTGCAGGAAATAGATATTGCTGAACAACAGTACTTTCAAGCATCTGTGTATGCACAGTTGGAGGCAAGAAAATTAGGCCCCCAAAGAGCTGCTGCTGAGAGTTTATCATGCTCTGCTTTTTGTTAACCCCCCTTTATATGTTTGTTGCCCTCACCCGTGGCAGAAATCACATAATTACAAAGTGAGAAGAAACCTCGGTGTTCTTTTTGGGGGTCTTGTTTGCTTGATTGCCAATGGCTTATGGAGCTCCGCAGGGTTCTACATTGTCCCCTATGCTTTTCAACAACTACATGAAGCTGCTCAGGCAGATCATCTAGAGTTTTAGGGCTGGGCCTCATCTCTGTACTGATGACACCCAGCTCTATCTCTCTTTTTCAACAGATGCCAAGGAAGCTGTGGAAATCCCAAACCATTGTCTGGACACAGCAAGGGATTGGACATAGACAAACAAATCAAGGTTCAGTCCAGACAAGCTTCAGGTTCTGTAGGTCAGTAGACAAGCCAACCTGGGATTGGGGGTACAACTTATTCTAGATTGGGTTGCACTCCCATTGGTTGGCCAGGTTTGCAGCTTTGGAGTGCTCTTGGATCCAGTATTGCCCCTGGAGGGACTGCTCAGGTAAGAGTGGTTTTGCTCAGCTTCAGCTAGCACACTACCTGCACACCTTCCTAGAAAAGGCAGGTTTAGTCACAGTGATCTATGACTTAGTTACCTCTCTATTAGACTACTGTAACACACACTATGTGGGGCTGCTCTTCAGAAGTGTATGGAAATTACACCTAGTGCAAAATGTGGTGGTCAGACTGTGGTCTGGCATGCGTTTGAGAGGCCATATATCACCATACTTGAACTAGCTACACTGGCTTCCAGTTTGTTTCTGAGCCCATGTCAAAGTGCTAGTTTTGATATAAAAAGACCTAAATGGCTTGGAGTCAGGATATCTGAAAGACGTCCTCCTCCCACATGAGGCTGGCCATTATTTGCAACCAACATCAGAGGCCCTGTTGTACATCCCAGCACCAAAAGAGATTGCATCGGTGGGTACAAGAGACAGGGCCTTTTCTATAGCAGCACGTTGACCGTGGAACTCCACCCTGATGGTGGTCAGGCTGGATTTGGCCAAACCCCAAACTCCAGACAAGCAAGCATCTTCCACCTGGCTCTGTTGGGGCCAAAGCCGAAGCAGGAATTTCTGCAATGCCAACAGAACCAAATCCTGGCCCAAAATAAGGTTTCGTCATCAACTCGCATTTCAGAGACACAGAGACAATACACACGCTTCCTCAGACTTCAGGTCTCATGAAATAAATACAAACTAGCTTTTTATTTAGTTCTGAACTTGGATAGATTACTTAGTTTGTATTGGGTGTCATGGGGGGCGGGGCTTGCTTTTGGCTTGAGGCTTGGCTTCAACTTTTGTTAGGAATTCATTCAAAAACATTTTCCAACTCAGTTGTTCTCTCATACTTTTCCTGCATCCATTTGCATTCCCCATGCTTTGTGTGTGTGTTTGAATATCTAGTTAGATAGTAAATACATTTTCTCCTCCCCTAGTTAGGAAAAAGAAATTAAATAACTTTAATTAACTTCTCTAGTGCGTGCGTGCATGTATGTGTGTGCACACCCACGTGTGCTTATTTTCCTGCTCCCATATTTTCTCTTTGTGTCCCTTTCTTCGCTTGCGTCCATTGCTTAGTTTTCTCATGAAGTTCAACAAACCCCCTACTATTTTTCTCTTTGCTGAAGTTTGAATTTTTTTTTCTTGGATTATCTTTGCATCGACTCTTAGATCACCTTTCCAGTCCTTATAATTACAATTTGCAATAAAGTTTATTTTTCCAGTAGCTTTATCCTTAAAATCATCTTCTTGGGTGTGTCTTTCTGAAATTTCCCCAGTAACAAATGTTTCAGTGCTTTAACCCATTCAGTAAATTAATTTACATCACCACTGAGTAGATATTTTTATATCTGATTAGCTTTTCTCCTTAAAACCCTGTGCTCTTGGGTGTGTCTTTCTAAAATTCCCAGTTATATAAGTTATGAACAGAACTGATGGATTCACTTTGCAATTCATTTTGCATGATATGACTTATCATCACCATCATTCCCACCAGCTTTTCTCATGAAATTCTTTCTGTAATAATTCCAATTTAATTAACTTCATCTAGTTATTCCCTGAACAACTGTCAGAGCTCTTCTCCATGATGCATTTATTGTGCACTTATCATTCCCTACTCACAGTTGTTTAAAGGTTCTTTGGACAATACCATGACCCTCCAGTTTTGCTTCTGTGTCTAAAGAGCACTTTTGGTGAGGGTTGTTGTTGTTTTTTAGATCAGGGAAAAAGTGGCATTTTTTGTAAAAGTGAAAGAAAATACTTTTCTTCACTTGTGTATTTGAGCTATTCCGCTTTACCACAGTGTCACCTAGAGTTTCTGTAGCAGAAAAACAGGAAAGGAAACACTATGTATTGCTCCTATCTCAACTCTGCAACAAAACTAAAAGTAGATTATCTAGATCCATTTCAGATGGGCTTCAGGCCTGGACATGGGACAGAAACGGCCTTGGTTGCTTTGGTGGATGATATGAGGAGGGATCTGGATAGGGGTGAATGCTCCTTCCTTGTTCTCCTTGACCTCTCAGCAGCTTTTGATACCGTTGACCACGGTGTCCTCCTGGACTGCCTGGAGGGGTTGGGCATTGGAGACACCGTATTGTGGTGGTTCTGGTCCTTCCTTTCCAGCAGGTACCAGAGGGTAGAGCTGGGAGAGGAGGTTTCAGACTCGTGGCCGCTCACTTGTGGGGCGCCACAGGGTTCCATCCTCTCCTCGATGCTATTTAACATCTATGTGAAGCCGCTGGGGTCTATCATCAGGAGGTTTGGGGTGCGGTGTCATCAATATGCAGATGACACACAGCTCTACCTCTCGTTCAAATCTTCATGAAGGTTGGCTGTAGAATCCCTGTCCAAACCTCTGGAGATGGTGAGTGGCTGGATGGGGAGGAATAAGCTGAAGCTGGACCCTGACAAGACCGAGGTACATTTGGTGGGAGACAAGAGGAGGTTGGGGGATGTTGACCTGGTGTTGAGTGGGGTACAGCTACCCTTGAAAGACCAGGTCCACAGCCTGGGGGTCATTTTTGACTCCCAGCTGTCCATGGAGGCTCAGGTGTCAGCTGTGAGCTGGACAGCGCTGTATCAACTCCATCTGATATGGCGGTTGTGCCCCTACCTTCCTGACCATCTGCTCCCATCAGTAGTACATGTCCTGGTCTCCTCTCATTTAGACTACTGTATTGCGCTCTACATGGGGTTACCCTTGAAGATGGTTCGGAAGCTGCAGCTGGTACAGAATGCGGCGGCTCACCTGATTAAAGGCAGCCGCCGGTGAGATCACATCACTCCAGTGCTGAAGGAGTTGCACTGGTTACCAGTTGTTTTCCAGGCCAAATTCAAGGTGTTGGTTTTGACCTTTAAAACCCTGTATGGTTCTGGCCCAGCCTATCTTAAGGAGCGCATCCAGCAACACCAGACAGGCCGCTTAACAAGATCAGCCTCGGATGGCCTTCTCTCTGTCCCATCAGCCAGGACAGCTAGACTGGTGGGAACGAGGGAGAGGGCCTTTTCTGTGGTGGCCCCCACTCTGTGGAACTCCCTCCCTAGGGAACTCTGCCATGCCCCTCTTTAATGAGCTTCTGCTGCGCATTACAAACGTGGTTGTTTAGGCAGGCATTTGGGGTGGGTTAGGGTAATTTTAGAAAAATGATGTTTTTACTGTGGAATTTTATTTTCAACTTTTTTATATATATTCTGTACATCGCCCAGAGTGGCTGGGTGATCAGCCAGATGGGTGATTAATAAATTTAATAAATAATAATAATAATAATAATTAGATACAGTGCATTAACAGCCTTGTGCAGAAAAGCTCTAAGTCCTTGTACCTTGTGGTTTTGCACACACATGCACACCTCAGCCCTGTTTGTTCTGTGTGACTTGTCTTGCTGCTTTCTCTCACAGTTATGGGAGCCAGGCAATTCAATCCAATATGCCATGCCCCTTTGGAAAAGTGGTGATTACATGGAATCCAGCACATGTTCAATCTTTCTGTGTTTCACATTCTTCTCCTTAAACTTTTGCATTTTAAAAGGTTTGTCATTGTTTTTGCGTCTCATGCAGCATGGGTGGCGGCGGCATCTGTCTCTTTTTGTGGGTCTACTTCACCTCCTCCAGCAACAGACATGCCACCTCCCGCTGGTGTTGGGGTGGCCTTTGCCCTGGAGTTGCACACATGGTTGCCATGGCTACCATGTACACCCTTAGAGCCAAAGGGCCACTACCATGTGACCCTGCCTTCCTGGCTCCTGTTGCACAAGCTCCAGCAGGTGGCTGAACCTGACAGACACCACCAGGCAGGTGAGATGGAAGGTAAGGTCATTCAAATCTCCCTCCTGGTGGAGTCAGTGAATGGTGATGGTGTTGTGGAGACTGTGAGGTCCAGCTGCTGCCTCCTCCACACACTGTTCCCCCTTCCAATGACATTGGACACTGGTAGGCAGGCAGCAGTCTCATAGCTGAGGTGAATCTGTGAATGTTTGGTTGCTGCCTGCCTTCTCCTTCCTGGCTCTGGTGTTTTGCTGGTCCGTGCTCTTTAACATCTACTAAAAACCGCTGAATGAGGTCATCTGGCAATTTGCAGCCAGGTGTCTTCAATGTGTGCATTACACCTAACTGTATTTCTCCTTTTTATCTGATTCAGGGGAAACCACTGGAGGGCTGAACGAATTCCTGAAATCCATAATTTCAGTAAACAGATGAGGGCCAGAAAGTTGACATTCAGAGCCTTTCTACACAGGGTTTTTATTGTGTGCTCATTAACAGTAGTTTGCGGGTCCTTTACATGACCTTGATATCCTCCAGGGTCTCTCCCATGCTTTATGACCATTATTGTGTTTTTTTTCTTAATGGGGAAAGTGAGGTATTTTTTTCTGAATGGCCTCTATAATGGCATAGAAATCTCTTGTAATTGTACAATTCTGCTATACCACATCACTGCCTAGTGCTGTATAATGGAACATATAGAAAGGGAGAGAAAGAAAAACTTCATAAAAAGTGTAAAGGAGCTGATCCTGCAAAGAATTTTGGAAGCAGAAGCCTCAGTAAAGGTGTGGGTTAAAAAGCTTCATGCAGAAAAGTCCTCAATCCAGATAGTGGTGCTGCTGTTGGTTGGTTCATATTCCCTGGGAAGTGATGTTTAGCCTGTTCTGGAGGAGATTGCACTCCCTCTAAAGAGTCAGGTCTGCAGTCTAGGTCTTTAGGGCCACAGTCTGGACGCTGGAGTGGTTTCTGTAGCATAAAGCACTTTTCAACCTGCAAGGCTGATATACCAACTGCAGTCCCAGTTAGTAAATGGGCTCCTGTTGTATTTTAAAGCAACTGCAGTTTCCACGCAGTCTTCAAAGTCAGCCCTACATAAAACACATTACAGTAATCTAAACACAATGTTACCCAGGTTGTGGTTTTAAACTTTTGTGTAGGGGTTTGCTACACTTGTTTGAAAAAACAGCAACCATGAAATTAATTAGAATTCATTTACTGTTAATCATTATGTTGAAATTGTTAGAAGAATTTTTATATTTTTAAGGTTGGATCCAGACTTGCCCTTCCAGAAATGGAAGGGAAACTTCAATTTTCAGAAGGGACTGAGATCCGATGGAGGCTCATGCTAGATGGAGGGAGGAGATGATGTTTGCCAGTTCCTCCTTCCTCCTGCAGCACCCTGCACCACCTCCCATTCTGTTCTGGAGAGTTCCCTGTCCCTTCAGAGCATCTTTTCAGGGATAAAGGGGGAAGGAGGATTTGGTGAAAATCATCTTACCCCTTCCTCTAGTGGGAATGTCCCATCAGCGGAATTCCACAGGCTGGATTGGATCTCTTTCACAAGAAACAGATTCTGTTCCAATAGTATTCTCTCTATCGGATGTATCTAGGTTTGGATTCATTGTATATATATTTGTACTGACTATCAAGTATTCTGTGAAAAATTCCTATGTTTAATGAATGATGAAAATGCTGCATATTTGCTCAATCAGTGGTAAATATTAGCTTGGAAAGCTCCCCCCCCCCCCGGCTTGTTCACCTGCTTGTTTCCATGGTGTGTGCGTGCGCGCGCACGTGTTTTGTAATGACAAAATGACTTTGATTTTACTCAGTGGCAGCAAATTACAGTAAAGAAGGGACATGACACATCTACATTCTCAGCATTGCAGAGTTTTATTGCTCATGGTAATGTGCCAAGAATATAATTAAATGAATTGGGGAGAATATAGCACATTTTCTTTATTGCTTGTGGGTAAGACCACCTCATGAAACATTATTTTAGTCTGGTGAGATAAATTATCTAGCCATAATTTTAAAATGCAAATATGGCAATTGTATGTGTTAGCATTCTGGACTTGTACACCTGTTTATATCATGCTACATCACATATACCTCTAGAGTTATTTTTTAAGTTGCCTTGAGAATGCTGATTAGCCTCTGAAGGGCAGGAGATGTCTTTTAGACATAAGAAACACATAACCAGAGTCATTTAGGGCATGGCTGGGGAATGCAGGGAGTTGTAGGCTTTTTTCTGTCTAAACATGCATAGGATTGCAGCCTTAAGCTGCTACACATGAACGTGTGGCACACTGTACTTTTCATCTCCGAGACTCAGCCCAGATAAATTGAGCTACACACACACACACACACACACACACCCCTCCATAGAAAAGAACATCTTCACTTCTCAGCCACTGACAGTGGTGTAACTCAGGGGCAAAACAGACATGACTGTAAATCTGTATCCAACAGCCAAGTCTTTTCTTTTTTACATTAGAGTAGCTGCAGAGCCCCCAATCCAGCTCTTAAAAGCCTCCCCCCCCAACTATGGTCCCAATCTGGATCAGGGCCCCTGCATCTATTCTAGAATAAAAATGAAAGAAGACATTGCTGCTAGATATAGACTGAAAGTAATGTCTCTTTTGGCCAACAGATTCTAGATATCAGAGTTGCTGACTATATATTCAGAAAAAGACCCTACCTGGTCCAGCAGCATGAACAACATCTCCCTTCCTACAAACTTGATTTGAACAGTCATTTGGTGAAGCTTGGATATGTTTACCAATTAGGAATTAGGACAACATCCATCGTCTATATTTTGTGCAGGTTCCAGAAGGTAGGTATCTTTAGCAAATGCCTGCCATTCCTGGCAATATTTAGGCCTGAAATATACCTGAATGTAAGAAGCTTCCAATATGTAAACTAAAATATTTAAGTCCCATGGTTCCAGGAATGACATTTTCAAAAATAAATATTTAGAGCCCTCAGAATATTGACAGTTCAAATGGAGCAATTAAATATCCAGAATTCAATCAGGTTGAGATGTCTTGCAAACATCCACTTCAGTTCTAGCTCTATGCCACATGGGCTCAGCAGTGACTTCCTTGTTACTACCTCTTCAGCATTTGCCCCACGGGCCAAGACATTTGCCTTGGATACTAATCTTGTGAGATTACTTGACAACCATCTGTCACTGCAGCCCTATTCTGCTTATCTTCTGTGTCCAGGAAGAAGTGGATTAGTAATAGGGATGCATGAGAAATTTGTCTCAGTTCATTTTTGACCAGAAGTACTCAACTTACAGACAAGCATGGGCGAATTTAATTCAGGTGACCATCATATCTACTACTGTGGGCAAGAATCCCTTAGAAGAAATGGAGTAGCACTCATAGTCAACAAAAGGGTGGGAAAAACAGTACTGGGGTACAATCTGAAAAACGACAGAATGATCTCAGTATGAATCCAAGGCAAACCATTCAACATCACAGTAATTCAAGTCTGTGCCCCAACCACTGAAGCCGAAGAAGGTGAAGTTGATCGGTTCTGTGAAGACCTACAACATCTTCTAGAACTAACACCAAAAAAGGATGTCCTCTTCATCATAGGGGATTGGAATGCTAAAGTAGGAAGTCAAGAAATCACCGGGATAACAGGCAAGCATGGCCTTGGTGTACAAAATGAAGCAGGACAAAGGCTAATAGAGTTTTGCCAAGAGAACACGCTGATCATAGCAAACACTCTTTTCCAACAGCACAAGAGGCGACTCTGCACATGGACATCACCAGATGCTCAATATTGAAATCAGATTGATTATGTACTTTGCAGCCAAAGATGGAGAAGCTCCATACAGTCAGTAAAAACAAGACCAGGAGCTGACTGTGGCTGAGATCATGAGCTGCTTCTTGCAAAATTTCAGCTTAAATTGAGGAATGTAGGGAAAACCACTAAACCATTCAGGTATGACCTCAATCATATCCCTTATGAATATACAGTGGAGGTGAGGAATAGATTTAAGAGATTAGACCTCATAGAGTGCCTGAGGAACTATGGACAGAGGTCCATAACATTGTTCAGGAGGCAGCAACTCAATCCATCCTGAAGAAAAAGCAATGCAAGGAAGCAAAGGAAGGCTGTCTGATGAGGCTTTACAAGTAGCTGAGGAAAGAAGGGAAGTGAAAAGCAAGGGAGAAAGGGGAAGGTATACCCAACTGAATGCAGAGTTCCAGAGAATAGCAAGGAGAGACAAGAAGGCCTTCTTAAATAAACAATGCAAAGAAATTGAGGAAAACAACAGAATGGGAGAGACTAGAGATCTCTTCAAGAAAATCAGAGATCTCAAGGGAACGTCTTGTGCAAAGACGGGCATGATAAAGGTCAAAGAAGGCAGGGACCTAACAGAATCAGATGAGATTAAGAAGAGGTGGAAAGAATACACAGAAGAACTATACAGGAAAGATCTAGGGATGTACGAAAGTCACTTACCTTTTCGCAGCTTGACTTCACGATGGGGGGGAGGCGCTTCGCTTCTCCCCCCGAAGTTCAGGCGAGGGGGGGGAGGCGTCCCGCCTCACCCGGCTGAAATTCAGGCTGGGGGGGGGAGGCACCCCGCCTTGCCTGGCCGAAATTCAGGCCAGGGAGAAGCGCCCCGTCTCCCCGGCCGCGAAACAAAAAGTGAAAAAACAAAACGAAACCCCGTGATAGGCTACGTAACGATTAATGTAGCCTATCATGGCTAGATTTCCAAAGTCAGCCGTGATCGGCTACGTAAATCGTCACGTAGCCTATCACGGGTGACTTTGGGGAAAAAAAAAAAGTGCATACGCAAATGGCGGCGGCCCATGGGCGCCGCCATTTGCGTTCCTTATTTTGGAACGTCTAGTCTATGTAAAGATTTACGTAGACTACGGCGAAAATAAGGGCAACGCAAATAGCGTTCCCTTATTTTCGCCGTAGTCTACATGAATCTTTACGTAGACTAGATGTGCCAAAATAAGGAATGCAAATGGCGGCGCCCATGGGCCGCCTCCATTTGCGTTAGGGATGGGGGAGAATTTCTCCCCGAAACTTTGGGGAGCTGAGTGCCAACGCATTCGGCCCCCCGAAATCGGCGGTGAAATTCTCCGCCACCCCCCCGGGATGGGACTTACCTTTCACGAATGTCCCTCCCGGCGGTGGGTCCTGGCGGCAGTTTGTCGGGTCTTCGTCAGGGGCGGGGGTGGCAGCCGGTCTTTTGACCGGCTGCCGCCCCCGCCATTACAAGGAAAGTTTAAAAAAAAACAACCACCCCCATGATAGGCTACGTAATGATTAACGTGGCCTATCACGGCTAGATTTGCAAAGTCTAGCCATGATAGGCTACGTTAATCATTACGTAGCCTATCACAGGGGTGGTTTTTTTTTTTTTTGTGGCTGGGTAGATGCAGCCTGACTTTCTACCCGGCCTGACTTTCGCTGGCGAGGGATGGGGCGCCTCCCGCCCAGCCTGAATTTCATCCGGGCGAGGCGGGAAGCCTCCCCCCCTCGCATGAACTTCAGGGGGAGAAGCGAAGCGCCTCCCCCCCACCGCGAAAAAAGCTGCGGGACAAGGTAAGTCCTTTTCGTACATCCCTAATTTGCGTACGCGCTTTTTTCCCCCCAAAGTCACCCATGATAGGCTACGTGATGATTAACGTAGCCTATCATGGCTGACTTTGGAAATCTAGCCGTGTTAGGCTACGTTAATCATTACGTAGCCTGTCACGTTTTTTTGTTTTACTTTATTTTGTAATGGCGGCGGCGGCAGCCGGTCGGAAGACCGGCCGCTGACCCCGCCCCCGCCGAACCGCCGCCGGGACCCGCTGCCGAGAGGGACATTTGCAGGAGGTAAGTCCCTTCCTGGGGGGGGCGGGGGGGCGGAAAATTTCACCGCCAATTTCGGGGGGCCGAATGCATTGGCATTCGGCGTCACCAAGTTTCGTGGAGAAATTCTCAGAAATTCTCTGCCATCCCTAGAAAGATCTTAATGTCCCTGATAGCCATGATAGTGCGGTCACTGAACTTGAGCCAGACATCCTAAAGAGTGAAGTCAAGGGGGCCTTAGGAAGCATTACTAACAACAAAGCTAGCGAAGATGACAGTATTCCAGCGGAGCTATTTAAAATCCTAAAAGATGATGCTGTTAAAGTGCTGCCCTCAATATGCGAACACATTTGGAATACATCAATGTGTAAGGTGATGTGGAATGTATTCCACATTTGGAATACATCACCTTGCCGACTAAGGTTCGTCTAATCAAAGCTATGGTTTTCCCATTAGCAACGTATGGCTGTGAGAGCTTGACTGTAAGGAAGGCTGAGCGCCAAAGAATTGATGCTTTCGAACTGTGGCTCTGGAGAAGACTCTTACGAGTCCCCTGGACTGCAAGGAGGTCAAATCAGTCCATCCTAAAGGAAATCAACCCTGACTGCTCATTGGAAGGACAGATACTGAAGCTGAAGATCAAATATTTTGGCCACCTAATGCGAAGAGAAAACTCTCTGGAAAAGACCCTGATGCTGGGAAAGATTGAAGGCAAAAGGAGAAGGGGACGGCAGAGGATGAGATGGCTAGATAGCATCACGGATGCAATGTATATGAACTTGAACACATTCCAGGAGAGAGCGGAGGACAGGAAGGCCTGGCGTGCTATGGTCCATGGGGTCATGAGGAGTCGGACACGACTTAACGACTGAACAACAACAACACTCAACTTGCACCTCCTGGACTTGAACGTGGACCTGAACACAATGCATTTGAGAAATGCACACATTCTTCAAATGTGCATGAAAGAATGTGTACTTCTGGAAAATGCCCACTAACATTTTCTCAACTGGAGAAAATGTGTGTATTTCCAAAATGTCCACAATGTGCGTGAAAGTAGAAAACTGGGAAAATGTGCATCAAAATATGTAGTCATTTCCATATGAAAAGAAAACAACAACATTAGTTTGTAATCTGATGTGCACACAAGTCAGAAGCAGCTTTGAGGAGGAATTCAGAGAACCCCAACAAGCTCATGTTCTGCCAATTCACACACCCCTAATTGGTAAGGCCATGCTGAAGTTGCTAAACAACAGTAGGACATGAACCAAATTAGTTGGCAAGGACAAGATGGTTGGTCAAAGGCTCAGATAGCAGGTGTTGTTCCTTTGAATATCTCTTAATGGTGCCTCAATACTCAGGCCAGTTAATGCTGGTGAGAAGACTATGACACAGTTACTAGATTTTTCATCAGACCCTCAAAAGTTTCCTTAAGCACATGAGAGAACCTAGCCTCCAATGGCTGCTTGATTATTTGTTTATTTATCTTCTCTCCTATTCCTTTCCAAGGCTAGCAGTTTAAGAAGAAGTCAGGTTTGCATGGTCTCTTGGTAATATCTCAGCAAGCCTACATTTCCACTTAATTTTGAAATCAGTATTAATGTTCAAATAAGTACTTGGAAATAGATCACTGAGAGCTACAAATAAATTAGTCAGTGCTGCATAATAACCCTTGCCTGATTTATGCCTGGTAAAGAAACAGCACTTTCTCTTTTTATTATAACCTTCCTGTCTTTGAATGCTGCTTCCTCCATGTCACACAGACTAATAGATCATACTATGCTCTTAGCTACACCCTCCATTGACTTCCATCGTGAAGCTGCATGGGCTGTAGATTAGCACAGAATTGGTCCCACAGTCTTAGATTCTATCCAGCCGCAGGCATTTCACTTGCTGTGAAAGTATCTGTAATCGAACTCTGTTTTTTGTTTCATTTTGCTAATATATGGAAATATGTATCTGAATGGTAAAAGGCCTGAGTTGTTTGAACGATACTGAGAAAATACTCTCTTTCAGAGCATTATACTAGGATTACTTCAGTTATGCTGTGGTAGAAAATGACTTGAGCTTTTGCAGGTGTGCAGCCGCTATGGAAGGTGCTGCACACCTAGCATGAAAATGCAGACTGAAGTAAACTAATGTGATCTGCACGGGGAAGCTTTGAAAGACTTCCCATGAGGTGGAGAAAGTGGATAGAGAGAACATAAGAAGAGCCATGCTGAATCAGAAAAAAGGCCTATCTAGTTAAGCTGTCTGTTAATACAGAGGCTAATCAGGGGACTGTGGGAAACCCACAAGGACATGAATGCAACAGCATCCACCTGCTCATGTTCCCCAGCAACTAGTATTCAGAGGCACACTGCCTCTGATACTGGAGGTAATATATAGCCATCATGACTAGTAGCCATTGATAGGCTTATCCTCCATGAATTTAAAAAGTTTTCGCTTGCAGGCACACAATGGAACGAACTGCCTAGGGAGGTGGTGGCTCTCTGTCGCTGGTCATATTCAAGCAGAGACTGGACAGCCATCTCCCAGGGATGCTTTAAACTGGATTCCTGCACCAAGCAAGGGGCTAGACTTGATGGCCTAAATGGCCCCTGCCAACTTTATGATTCTGTGAATTAAGCTGATTGGTGGGAAACTCAGGATAAATAAGTACACCTTCATGTACAGCATAGTTAACATGGAATTCACTGCTAGACAATGTGATGACAACCACCACCTTAGATGGCTTTGAAGGGGGATTAGACACATTCGTGGAGGAAAAGTCTGTTAACGGCGACATGTATATATGCTACCTCCAGGTTTAGAGGCATCACACTTCTGAACAGGTCCAGGTTTGTTTGTTTGTTTATTTATTTATTATTAAATTTATTAATCACCCATCTGGCTGGTCACCCAGCCAGGTTTAGCGCCTGGCATGGTGGGGCAAACACCATGACCCTGTGTGGTAGACACCAGCATCCCTTGCATGATCACCTGCGCTGCATGCCTTGTATGATCACTGAGAAAGGAGCCCATATGAGGAATACTCAAAGGAAAATTATTTGATGAGATAAATAATTTAGGCCACTGGTGGGCAACTGGAATGGTGTGTGTGTGGGTGGGGTGGGGGTGACCACCCACCCAGCCCTTCATGAGCTGAATAATGTTGAGACTTGGCCACATGCCCTGATATCAAAGGAGAGAGCCATGCCCGCTGATGTCATTTTGTCCCTGGTGGGTATGTTGGGATGATCGCTCTAGTGTGCCTGTGGGAACCAGCTTCACTGACTGTGGGTCTTCTCTTAGCAGAGAAGGCCCACATGTAGTGAAGCCAGTTTGCCTGCCCCACCCTTTGGGGAAGAGGATACAGGGTAGGTGAAGTCCTCTTGTTATCTCCAATCTGTGGAGATAGATAAAATGGGGATTTGACTGGGCACCCCTCAGAATCCGTTGGGAGGTAGACCAGTATGCAGGGTAATCCCCTTGTTATCTCCTGTCACAGATCAGAAATAAGAAGGTGATTCCTCTCCCTGCCTCCCCGCCCCATGACAGCCTCCAGGCCAGCTGTCGGGGCATGAGTAGGGAAGTGGGTTAGTCCTGTGGAGGGAGCTCAAGTCTCCGTGAGCTGGATGAGCAACCTTATGGACCAGAGTAGACCCTTGGGGCAGAGGTTGGCCTCTCCTGCTTTATGCTTTCCTGTTCTCTATGGAGTCCCTCAAAGAAAGCCTTTGGAAGAATTTAAGCAAACAGATTCTTCTTAAAATACTTAAAAAAAAAAAATTAAACCTGTCCCTCTAAGAACTCACCACTTTAATTTAAGCACAACCCTTCCAATAAAGTCACAGTTGCGAATAACTCAGTAAGAGAGATTTGTGGGGAAAGTGTGTCATAGTTTAAATGGCTGGAATGAAATACGACATACATCTTTGCACTCGATGCAAGTGCATAAAAATAAATCCAAGATGAATGAGTCTTGGCACCCTCTTTCATATGTAATCTCTGACTGAGCTTGGGTTTGCTCAAGCTGTTTCAGACCCTGCTAAGACAGGGCAGGGGGGAGAAACGCAAGATTACATTTTTAATAAAGTAGTGTGGGGACATCCAAACATATGTCATAGTGAGCAAGGATGGTGCTTAGAAAGAAATAACTAAACTACACCTTCAGGAGGAAGCTTGCCGTGACGGCTATGCTATAGTTAAGCTCACAGAGCTGGCTTTATCTCTTTGTTTCCCTGAGATTAGAACAAGGAATAGTGTCCAATGTTAGTCCTCTGTAGAGCAGACCCATTGAAATGAATGAGACTTAAGTTAGTCACAAACTAACTTAAGTTAGTCACAAACTAACTTAAGTTCCATTCATGTCAATGGGTTTACTCTATATAGGGCTATGTAGGGCTACATACGGTAGATACTATTGTATATAAGCAAAGGTCTTCCACTGAAAGCAGTTCCTCCATGGCATGTTTGTCTTGCCAAAATGTGTAAATAAACGTGCCTGTGTGATAGTGTCTCATCTCCTGTTTGCCTGCTCCTGCTCCTTGTCATTGGCTGCTTTTGGGCTGGGGAGGAGGACAGTCTACACTGTGCTGCTGTCATTTTCAGTGAGAGCCAAGGGTTAATCATAACTTTCCAATCTGGATTCAAGTCTGGTTTCGGAACTGAAATGATTTGGGTCACCTTGGTGGAAACCCTATTCTAGAACTGGATAGGATGAGTGCATCCCTGTTAGTTCTGCTAGACTTCTCAGATGCTTTTTAATTAGGGATGTACGAAAGTCACTTACCTGTTCACGGATTATGTTGCTGGTGGGGGGGGTGTTCTGTCCTCCCCCCCGGAATCCTCGCCGGGGGGGGAGGCGCTCCGTTCCTACCCCCCGGAATCCTACAAGGCCGGCTGTGCTCCACGGCAGCTCCGTGGAGCAGCTGGCCAGGCCCGGCCAGGCCAGAGCCGTCCGCAGCCGGATTTCTGGCCGTGGAGGGCTCTGGGTAAAACAAAAAACAAAAACCCGCGTACGCAAATGGCAGCGGCTATGGCCGCTGCCATTTGCGTTCCTTATTTTTGCCCTCTTAATCTACGTAAATATTTACGTAGGCTAAAACGGGGAATCAAAAAGGGACGCAAATAGCGCCCGCTACGCTATTTGCGTTCCCCTTGATTTTCACCGTCATAGTCTATGTAAATATTTACGTAGATTAAGAGGGCAAAAATAAGGAACACAAATGGCGGCGGCCATAGCCGCCATTTGCTTATGCGGGTTTTTGGGTTTTTTTAACCCACCCAGCCATGATAGGCTACGTAAAGATTTACATAGCCTATCACGTCGTGTTTTTTTTTTTTTAAACCTAGTCATGATAGGCTACATAAATCTTTACATAGCCTATCATGTCTGTCTGTCTGTCTTTCTTTCTTTCTTTCTTTCTTTCTTTCTTTCTTTTTTTCTTTTTCTTTCTTTCTTTTACCAGAGTGGAAATGGCGGCGGCGGCAGCCGGTTGGAAGACTGGCTGGAGCCGCCGCCGGAGCTGCCGCCGCCCGGAAGATCTGCCCCAGGTGAGTCTCGTCCCGGGGGGGGATCTGCGGGGGGGCAGGGGGGCAGGCCGTTCCGCCACGGAGTTCAGGGGGCCGAATGCACTGGCAATCGGCCTCACCGTGATCCGTGGCGGAATTCTCTGCCATCCCTATTTTTAATAGAATCTCAGAGTTGGAAAGGATCTGAAAGGTCATCAGTCCACCTCCCTGATGATGCAGGGAATCCATTGCTATAGTATCCCCGATAGATGGCTATCCAGCATCTGCTTAAGAACATCTAACAAAGGAGAGCCCACTACCTTCTGTGCCACTGATGAACAGCCCATATCACCAGGACGTTCTTTACATGTGTTTCATGGAAATCCCCCTTTTTTTGTAATTTGAACATGTTGCTTTGGATCCTGTCCTCTGGAGCAAGAGAAAACACATTTGCTCCTTCATCTATGTTTGAAGATGACAATCATATCACCTCTTAATGGATATAGTCCAGGCTAAACATACCCAACTCCTTCAACCTTTCCTTGTAGGACTTGGTCTCTTGGCCCATCACCGTCTTTGCCACCCTCCTCTGGACACATTCCAGTTTGTCACTATCCTCCTTAAACTGAGGTGCCCAGAGCTGGACACACTACTCAGATGAGGACTGACCAAAGCAGAATGGAGTGTTACAATTACTTCTTGTGATCTGGACACTATAGTTCTGTTGATCCATTCATTCATTTCATCTCTATACCACCCAATAGCTGAAGCTCTCTAGGCAGTTCACAGAAATTAAAACCACAAGGTACAGCATAAAACAATATAAAATATGAAAGCTTAAAACTACAATATAAAAGTACAACCAGAATAAATCTGAGCAGCAATGCAGAGGTTTAACATACAGATTTAAAATAGCGAGCTAAAACACTAGAATGCTAAAACGCTGGGAAAATAAAAAGGTCTTCACCTGGCGCCGAAGGGAATACAGCATAGGTGCCAGGCAAACTTCTCTAGGGAGCTCATTCCACAGCTGGGGTGCCATAGCAGAAAAGGCCCTCTTCCTGGTAGCCACTCACCTCATTTCCTTTGGCAGGGGCTCCTGGAGAAGGACCCCTGAAGATGATCTTAGGGTCTAGCCAAGTACATATGGGTGGAGACGATCCTTCAGATAACCTGATCCCAAGATGTTTGGGGCTTTGAATGCTAGCACTTTGAATCAGGCCTAGAAAGGGACTGGCAGCCAGTGCAGCTGGAAAAGTACTGGCATAATGTGATCTTGTTGGCCAGTCCCTGTTAACTATCTTACTGCCCTGTTTTGGATCAGCTGAAGTTCTTGGACCATTTTCAAAGGCAGCCCCATGTATAACCGCATTGCATTAATCCAGACGAGAGGTTATCGGAGCATGGATCTCTGTAGCTAGGCTAACTCTGTCCAGATAACGGCATAGTTGGTATATCAGCCCAAGCTGAAAAAAGGTGCTCTGTGCCATGAAATCCACCTGTGCCTCAAGTGACAGTTCTGGGTCCAAGAGCACCCCCAAACTATGAACCTGATCCTTTAGGGGGAGTGCAACCCCCTCCAGAACAGGTTGAATATCACCTAGCCGGGCAAACGAACCACCCACTAGCAGTACCTCCGTCTTGTCTGGATTGAGTTTCAGTTTATTGGCCCTCATCCAGTCCATTACCGTGCCCAGGCACTGATTCAGAACAGCCACTGCCTCACCTGGGTTTGATGAGAAAGAGAGGTAGAGCTGGGTGTCATCTGCATATGGATGGCATCTCAGCCCACACCTACGGATAACCTCCCCCAATGGTTTCATGTAGATGTTGAACAGCAGAAGGGATACAATAGGTCATATTTGCCAAGAGACAGAGCAATACTCCCCCAGCACCACTTTCTGGAACTGGCTAGGCAAGTAGGAGCAGAACCACTGCAATGCAGCACCTCCAACTCCCAACTAGGGATGTCAGAGAAATCTGCAATGGAACCAAATCAGTTCAGATTTTTATGAATCTGACCTGTGGATTCTTCAGCAGACTGGCTTTCCCCTGGTAAGGGCAGATTCCACAGACTCATGGACCAGTTTTCTAACTTTCCCAATTTTCGCACAAATTTTGTTGTAAAAAAATACACAAATTAAAAAACAAAAACGCCAAAAGTGCCAAAAACGCGCACTCCTCCCATAGACTACAGCATGAAAATATGCAGTTTGGAGGAAGTTGCACAGTTTGGGGGGAATGCACGCATTTTTGCACGTGCAAATTTGCACAAATTCGGCAACAAGAAAAATCTGATTCAGTTGATGGGTGGATGATGAAACGAAAGGTGCCTGACAATCTGGGAAACACAGACAGAACGTATTTTACACAATCCATACATCCCTACTCCTGACCCAGAAAACCTATCCAGAAGGATAGCTCACTGGGTGACTTTGGGCCAGTCACAGACTCTCAGCCCAACCCACCTCACAGGGTTGATGTTGTGAGGATAAAACGGAGAGGAGGTAGATGATGTAAGCCGCCTTGGGTTCCTTGCAAGAGGAAAAAAGGCGGGGTATAAATGCAATAAAATAAAAATAAATAAAAATAAATAAGGATATCATGGTCGATGGTGTTGAAAGCCGCTGAGAGGTCTTGAGAAACCTGTGTTTTGTAACCAAATTGTTCTTTTCTTAATGCTCACAGACTGACTGATTTACAATCTGTTCTATAACCTTTACAGATATTGATGTCAAGCAGACTGGTAGGTAGTTGTTTGAGTCATTTCGAGTCCCTTTTAGAAGCTGAGGACAATATTTGCCACTTTCAGTCTCCCGGCACGTCACCTGTTCTCCAAGAATTCTAAACAATTACAGACATGGTATTCCTCTGGGGTATTTTGCAGAAATGGGACTAGGGATGTCTGTTGCTGGGAAATCTGGCCATTTTGGGGCTCGCTGAATTTCTATGGTGGCCCCTACTTGGCTTGCATTTGTGAGCTGAGCCAGGGTTTCCCCCCCCCCCAATCTGGGAATGTTTTCTGTTTATAAATTTAATTTGCATAGATAGAAATTTGTGCAATTTATGCAAAGTGCAGCTGCAATTGCACAAATTTCTATTTATGCACATGCAAGCTCCAGCCCCAGATGGATTCCTCTGACATCCCTAAAAGGGACTTGAAGGCACCACTTGATGTTACCTCTGAACTTACCTGGTGAGTAGGTCCCAGAAGGTGGTGCTGAGAAGACTGCTGCTGAGTCCTGCAGCCTTTGATTTAGAAACTTCAGTGGGATTTCCAACTGCATGTCCAATTCTTCCCATCATACAAATTTAGAATTGTACATTTGTAGTCATGGTGTTCAGCTTTAGCTATAAACTCCAAAAGCCAATTGTTTAAATGAACAATTATAATCAGAAAATATTAGTAACCTACAGGACTTGCCTGTGCCTTACTGAGAGATCTGTCCACATGCAGCTATGTGCACTGGGCAGGTTTTACTCAGCATAGAATGTGGTTGTGCTAATGTTAGAAAAAAAAATCCGTTAAGGTGTTAGGAAAGGTATTAACAAGCTGCTCCCTCAGAACCCAGTTTTGCCCCCCATGACAGTCAGTGGCACAATTACCACTGACTTGATTGGTGAAGTCCCCTGAAGGCTACTTCTTTTCTTTATGAATAACCTGAAATGCTTCTTACCTGCCAAATCCTTCAGGATCTCATGTTTCTCTCTTTTCAGCCTGGAACAGTTGATGACATAATTGACACCTAAAACAGAGCAAGGAACTGCAGTTCATCCATATTAGGTGTTGGTGAAGTCATCACATAGAGAAGAAGGAACTGAACTATGAGTCTCTGTGTTCCTCAGCAAAGTAAAGACAGGTAAGGGATTTAAAATAATTTGATTTACTGTTTATAGTTCTTGTGGTTAAAGAGTAAACATGTTCTTTGTTAATCTCACGTAAGTGCTTAATAGTAATCATTTGGAGTGTGACTGTTTATACAGTACTATAGTGTTCAAGTTGCTATAAAGTAAAAAATGAGAGGAAGCCTGGATTAATCATTATGCTAAATATGTTATGGAACAGAGTCTAGCCAAAGTAGGAATCCCCCATTTGGAGTCTGCTTTCATAACTGGCAGTTAACTGGGGTATTCTATATTGAAACATTTTCCCCACACTAGGCTCTCTCTCTCTCCCCCCTTTCTCTCTCTATATTAGTTCAAATAATATTGGCTGTTTCCTCAACAGCATTTTCTGCAAAATATATATTCTGAAGTCTCATTTTGCATATATTTGAAACTATTTGCCTTAAGCTTAGAGGACACACCAGTTGGGAAGCTAGACAAGAAAAGATCTCTCTCAAACGAGAAGAGAACAAGCAACAGGAAACCTCTGACTCCACCCAGATACAACTAAGTTCAGTGCCACCTAGTGACTAAACTATATAATGACACTATCCACACAGGATGACCTGTCTGTATCTTAACACAAATCTCTCCCTTCTCTTGCATTGTGTCATCATCGCTCTCACTGCCCACAGAGTTTGTGAGGGAATAATGCCTTCTGTTGTGTGTGAGGAGGCAGTGCAGTCTGACACCTTCTTTATGCTTCCTCCATCTGTTGTTTTCCTGTGTGACTTGTAGCCTAATTACGAAGTCCCTTTCTCCGGAACCTGCTGTCTCCCATGAATGGTTGTCCTTGATATAATTCTGTCTCTGCATACAAATTTATTTTAAAATTGGATAGAGCTGCCGTTAACACACCAACAGTGATTTATTGTGTTTATTATACTGTTGCTGCTTTGAATTACTAGCAGGTTCCATAAGCAGACCATAAGTGAAAGTGTTTTAAAATGGAAGTCCATTTTTGCAAACTGGCACAGACTTCCTGCATCAGCACTGAGGTGTATACAGTCCACCACTGGGAAGTTCTTCCATGCAAAGCTGATATGGAAAGGTTCATTTGAGCAAGAGGCCATGCCTATTTCCCATTCCCCACCCTGCACCTGTCTGAGAAAATGAGATTATATTAAGTCAAATTTCTGCAGTCTTTCCACTTCATCTAGTTGTTGCTTGTGGAATTACACCTAATACGTGCTTTGGCTTCAAATAAACAAACTTAAAAGATCAGTGTGGTCATGTTGCTTAAAGTTTTTTTTTCTATAAATGTAATCTAATCTAGATTACATTGCACCTCTTACAGAGACCTAGATGGCTAATGTATTGTTCCAAGCCAGAAATTATATCCTAAGCAAACATATTTAATGTGCATAAAAGGACTCTTGGCTGTTTGTGTTTCCTCTGGTCCATCTGTTTCAATGGCACACAGCCTGCTCCTTAGAGCATAGGATCCAAGCAATGAAGGGTTTAATTTGGCAGTCTATAGGACTGCCAAACCTGTGATTGCTTCAGGAGGCACTTCTCCTGAGGGCATGATCACACTTTGATTTCTTAATGCATCATCTTTAAGTGTTATTATACCTGTTGATATTTTGCTGCCAGCAAAAAATATATATATATATGCTGTGCTGGAAATGGAGAAAAGGATTCTGCAGCTGCACAAAGTTGTGTGACTGGATGTGAGCAATTGCTGCTCATTCCCCCCCCCCCATGCCCCTCATTTCCTGATCAGAAATGAATTACTTTGATGTGTCAGTTTCTTGGTGTCAGGGGGTGGTGGGGGGAGAGGCATTTTTGAGATGATTAAGGATACATGAAAACAACCAAAAGGACATTTATTTTGGTGTTCAGTTATGGAGTTTAAATGTGCAGCTGTTTATCAAATGAATCAAAGCATTGAAGAGTAATCCAGATCCAAATAAAGCAACGTGTAGAGTTCCCAGTGTGATACCCCCAGGAGTCTGAGAAGAACCTCCATTAAAAAAAAATTCAGCCGAGACCCCTGTAACAAAATGTAAACAACTGAGTAAACATCATCAACTTACTAAGAAGGCTTGTAACTTCAGGGAATGGAGCTCTTGGCTGTGCTGTGAAGGGTAAAGAGAGATGTCATACCTTTCTGACCAGTGTTAGTATTAGTTCTGATAACTGGGGAGGGGGGGAAGCATGTCGGGCACTGTTGATTATTTTTGCTGCATTGCACCAGGAGTCACTTAAAAACAAACACTGGCCACAATTCTATCCACATTGGACACTTCTATAGGAGTAAGTCCTATTGACATCAGATATGAATAAACATTTTTCAGATTGCACTGCATAGCCACTATATGCTACAGAATCAAAATATCAAGATAATTTTTCAGTTACGTGCCTGTTTAACATAACATAGCAGTTTGGATAGCGATAAAAGTATTCATCCTTATAGAATTCACATGAGGTAGAGGTTGTCCAGGTGCAGAAGCAATGGTGGCTTCACACATTACACCAAAGTAAAGAGAGAGAAAGCGCCTGTGAAGTGCACTTCTTTTCTTGCTTGCATGGTGGTATCATACAATAAGACCCTTGAAGGTTTGAGAAGTTCATACTCCAGACTCAGCAACTGCTTGTGCTTCCTCTCTGGTTTTGCTCATTTCCCAGGCTTTGAGCACTTTGTTCTTAAAAGTCTGGGTTTGAATACCTTTGTATTCAACCATGTTAGTACTGAATTAAGGTTGCCACCTCTTTTTTTTCTGACAGGCTCCTCATTTTTAACAGCTTGTCATCCTCCTTAGGCCTTCTCTGCATCCTCTCTAGGGATGTACGAAAGTCACTTACCTTTTCGCAGGGATGATTCGCGGTGGGGGGGAGGTGCTCTGCACCTCCCCCCGAAATCCTAACCCGGCTGGCTCCGCTCGACAGCAACTCTGCGGAGCCCCCGGCTGGGTGCATTTGCAGGCGTGTGGAGCCTGCAGACGCAAATGGCAGTGGCTACAGTGGCCGCCATTTGCGTTCATGTTTTTGGCCGTGAAGGCTACGTAAATATTTACGTAGCCTATCACAGCCAAAAACATGAACGCAAGTGGCGGCTGCTGCGTCATTTGTGCCCCTGTTTTTTTACCGTGATAGGCTACGTAAATATTTATGTATTTATTTGCGTCCCTTTTTTTGCTGTGATAGGCTATGTAAATACTTATGTAGCCTATCATGGCCTCCAAAGGGACGCAAATGGCATCCCTGCATTAGCCGTGATAGGCTACGTAAGTATTTACGTAGCCTATCATGGCCTAAATGGGGAAGCCAATGGCGGCCGCATACGCGGCTGCTATTTGCAAAGCAGCGTGAACGGCACCAGGTAAGTGCTCCATTTTGTGCGCCTTTCATGGGGTGGGGGGCTTTGTTCCGCCATGGATTTTGGGGGGCCGAATGCCAGTGCATTCGGCCTCACTGAGATCCATAGTGGAATTCTCTGACATCCCTAATCCTCTCAGCTTGATGAGGGGCTGCTAACAGATCCGTGGTGCGTCTTGAGTGTCTCGACAAGTGTAATGATGCTTTCTGGGAAGCCACTACCCAGCCAGGAAGCCAGCTAAGTGAGCCCCAGCTGTGTGGCATTAGTGGAGAGGCAGGGATAGGGACCTCAGTGCTACCTTCAATAGAGCAGAGCTGGAAAAGTTTTTGGACTTCAACTCCCATCATCCCCCACCCTTTACTATGTTGGCTAGGGCCGATGAGAGGTGCAATCCAACAACATCTGGAGGGCCTTACACCTGGGGTATGGGGCTATTATTGAGCATGCAGAACCGTACAAGTCTAAAACATTTAAGCCAAAATGGTATTTTTAGTGATAAACATAAGAGAGATAGCAGTAACATGTAAATTAGGAAAAGAAACTAAATCTACTCAGGCTATGCATTGATATAAGTTTACAGAGCCAACCCTAAAACTTAATTACTACACTAAAAGTCAAGTATTGTATCCATCATGGGCGTTGTTTTAGGAGGATCTTCTGAGCTGTGCGCTGGATCTTTAGGGCTGCCCCAATGCTATCATCAAGCCTGCTTTTTCCCTCTGATCTCAGTATCCTTGCAGTTACTAAGAGGACTCACTCCCTTAGCAGACCAATAGGGAGGGTAGCATGAAGGCACTAGCTTTTTAAACTAGAGAGACTGCCACCTTTCCTTTCCTCTCTCCCTACTTTTCTACTCTTACATGCCCTCAGCTGGGAGCTTGCTTTCAATGAAATTTTTGAAGAAGGAAAGGGAAGGGCAGGAAGAGCTCATGGTGATATATGTGTATTTCACAGAGCATCTGATTTTACTACCCCAAACTGGAACATTTGGCTTCTGTAGATATTCAGTAGCTTTAGCATGGCAAAAGATTCAATCAGGTTACACAATCTCCCCGCCACTACCACCACTTTTAATTTCTCTCATGTAGCTTCAGAGAGCGGATTATACCAAAAGGAGGGTTAGGAGGACTTGGTGATGTCATGATCCAGGAAGTACTGGGGCTTTTAAATAGGTTTTACAGTTTAAAAACAATAACAAGAAAAAGCCCGTAGCTACCTCACAAAATTAATTTAAGTGCAACCATCACACTCCCTCCTAAATTCCTGTTAAGTGCTACCCCTTTGCAAGGAGCCTCTTGGCTTGGGGAATTCTCGCCTGCCCCTCACTCCATTTCCAATCACCATTCTTCTTTTTCTCTTCTTCCCTCCCCTATCCCGGTCTTTCTTTCTCTTCTTTATTCCATCGAAAATATATCTTGGGGAATTCTCAAACTGGGAGGGTGGTAGGAAAGAGAAACTCTGAACTGTATTTGAATTTATACAAACAAACAAGAGGATTGTTTTTCTCCTTCTTTTCCTCACCCAGGTCTCTGAGAAAAGTGGGTTCACATGATTCCAGAGGAGAGGATGGAATCTGTTGTGTTTGTCAGTTGCTGTTATCCAGCACTAGGAAGGGCTGTAGCTCAGTGGTAGAACAAATGCTTGGCATATGAAGGTCCCAAGTTCAATCTCCAGCATCTCCAGGTAGGGCTAGGAAAGAATCTTGGAGAGCTGGAGCTCCTTGGACGGCTGCTGCCAGTCAGTGTCAACAGTACAGGGCTAGATGGACCAAGGCTTTGACTCAGTATAAGGCAGTTTCCTATGTTTCTATGACTGGAAAGCTTTAATAAAAATAGGAGTTAGGTTTTGTGGGTTGCAGGGGAGATAAATACTGCTCACTTATGCAATATTATGTATGTGTAAAGGATGCAAATGGCATAGTGGCCGCCATTTGCACCCCTGCTCTTTGCTATGATAGGCTACGTAAGTATTTATGTAGCCTATCACGGCTTACTGCAAGGACACAAATGGCGGCCGCTATGACAGCTGCCATTTGTGGCCACAGCAGCCTGGCAGTGGCCGGGAGACCAGCTGGAGCTGCTGCCGCCGCATCCGCCAGTGCATCCGCCGGAGCCGCAGGATCTGCCGCCAGGTATGTTCCGTCCTGGGGAGATTCCGCGGGTGGCGGGGTGGGGGATTTCTTTAGAATCCGGCCTCACTGGAGTCCGTGGCAGAATTCTCTGACATCCCTGTGTGTACTCAGAAATAAGTCCCATTATGTTCTATGGGGCTTACTCCCAGGGAAGTGTACATAGGATTCCAGCACAAGTTACTTTTTCAGGGAGGTTTGCAGCCTGATCTTCTGCATGTTGACTCAGAAAGAAGTCCTGAGTTGTGAGCATGGTACTACAAGCTTAATAAACTGTGGCCACCCAATTACAATCTACTGAACTGACTACCTTTTCAGCCCAATCCTATGCATCTTTTGTTGTTTGTGGGGGGTTTTTGAACGGATACTAGCTTCAGTGGTGAGGGGAAGGCAATTATTACATGCTCGCCCTAGCAAGCTCGCCCTACAAGCTAGCCCTAGGGTTGTTTTTTGTTACATGGGGCAGTTGTAATCCCTTCCTCCAGAGCTACTATGCTTGCAAGTATCATCCAATTCTGACCATGAGAAAAAAAATGATAGTGTTTGTTTTACTTGCCATGATAATCAACAGGAACTTGATTCAAGTTCAGTACTGAATCGATGTGGACCGATTCTAAATTGGTCCAGGCAGAAGCAGAACATTTTGTGAAGCACCAATAGGTGTCCAAGTCAAAGTATATGCAAATTTGTGTTTGGGGCCTGTGCCCCAGATCTTTTAAGCACCTAGCAATGCCCCTGGTATACATATTCTCACATTTAGGTTAGAAGCATGATGTGGAAAATCTTCCACTCTCTCCCACACATACACACACACCATCAGAAAAGTGTCTCTTTCCCACAATGACACTTTTAGAGGTGGAATTTTGCTTGGCAGTTTGGGGGATAGTGTCATTCATGAATCTGACACCCATAACACCCTTTATTTTCTACCTTTATTTTCTACTGTATAAATATATGATTCCCATTCATGCCTATGGGGAAGGGGTAATGCTCAGCATTTGGGAAGAACATTGGCATGGGGTAAATCGTGTCCACTACCCCTGACACTGAGTAGCCCAGCCACTGCAGACAGTGGGGATACAGCATGGCCCCACCTTCCACTTGTGAAGGAAGCTTCAGTGTTGTGAGGAAACGGAAACCATTACCCTGTCCGTCAAGCTTGATGGGGCTTTAGCTAGTGGTGACGATAATGACGACGACAATGATGATAACAACAACAGCAACAGCAATAATACAGTGGCTGGAACTGTGATACTGAAACCCCTTTTTTGTTACATTTTGAAATCCCTCCTATCCATAAATTAAAAACTGACATTGGATTTCCATGACAGCAGGCAAACGAGTCACCTTCCAGGAACAGCAGTCCCTTCAATCACAATACACTTCCTTTCTGATGGATAAGTGCCTAGCTAAGTGGTGATTATTAAGAGAGATCTCAATTTTGACAGATGAGATTCCTTTCCTGCTCCATTTGCCTTTAGTAATTAACAAAACCATTGGAAGGACCAGCTGCAAAACTAGCTTCTAGACTGGTTGGTCTCAAATCAGCAAATGATACTACCACCCTGTGCAGCTGGGTTGGCCATGACTGCTAAGCAAAAATCCACCTTTAAATGTGTCAACAGCCCTAGCCAGCATAGTGAAAGATGAGGGGTGAGGGGAGTTGCAGTCCGAAAACATCTGGTGGGTCACACATTCCCCATCCCTGCCATATACCTAGATTCTTGAGTAATGTTACTTGTCTGAAGGAGGTGGGATTGGATAGACCACACTCATACACAGAGTCTGGGTACAGATAGACCTCTTTGCAAAGGTGACTCCTACTAATTTATTTCTTACATTTCTATCACGCCTTTCCTCCCAGAAGCTCAAGACAGCATAGATGATTCTCTGTCTGTGCATGCGCACACACACATATACACATACCCCCACACTCCCCTTTTTACCCTCACAACAAACCTGTGAGGTTGGTTAAGATGAAGGTGAGTGGCCCAAGGTGAGTGGCCCAAGTTCTTCTAATGAACTTCATGGCTGAGTGGGTTTTGAACCCAGGTCTCCCAGTCCTAGTTTGACACTATAATCTGAACACCAATTTGGCCCTATACTTTGGAATATTTTGTCCATAGAGAGCTGCTGGCAGTGAGATAACTCTGTGGTATAGAGCTAAGAAGAAATTCATCAAAAAAAATTTATGAGAAAATGTTTGAGGTTTTTCATTTTCTCTCTCCCCCCTGCCCCCGCCCTAGAAAATAGAAGGCAACTTTGTAGAATATTCTCTGTTGTTCTGGGGCATTGTGTATGTGAGGGGGTGAGGGGGCTCACCCTCACCACACCATTATTTTGTGGTGGCTGCCATTCCCCCCCCCCTCACCCCCTCACATACACAATGCCCCAGAACAACTTTTTTGCCCAGGTCGGAGAATTTCAAGAATTCATTTGTGCACAGCTCTAAATCCCAGGTGAGGAGATGACGTTGGCCAGAATTTGCAAGATCCTTGGCAAAAGGTGCTGGTGAAACTACCTCAGACTTGTGATAGGAATGTCCTAGTCAGTGTCATCCAAAGCTTCCCACATGTGTATTTCAATTATTTTATGCACTTCCTTTTCAGGAATACCCCCAAATAAGCCTACACATACTTTTAAAAGGCTTTTAAAAATCCCAATTGACTCCTCCAATCAAGTGGGGTGACAAACTTAACCCAAGTGTACTTTACTTGGCAGAAATTACACAGAAATAGACCTACAACATAGTTTTCTCATGATATTATTGGGTGTTGTTGGCTACACAATGTCCCCAAATTTCAGCCTCCTACCACTTAACATTTTCATTTTTGGAAACAGAACATCCCTGGGGCATAAAATGATTCCCAAGAATCTATTAATTTTGCCATTGGGGTGACCTTATGCCCCAAACAGAAGCAACATACTGGGGTGTAAAAACATCCCATGGGTTTTTCCAAAGAAAACTGGCCCAGGGAAGCAGGGTTAAATACTCTGGATGTCTATAGGTTGGCATAAGCCATGGGATTTCATTGGGGGAACATTTACTTCAACAGAGACAGATTTCTTGTGGAGTTAGAAAAACACCCCACATGAACAAAAAATGTTAGTTTTTAGTAATCATAAAGTTTTGCTTTGACAGTTGATAATACTTTTCTAATATTCTGAATATTTGTAGTTTAAGACACACTTCTTATGACACTGCAGACGCATTTGAAGCTGTGGGGCATTTTACCACCCCAGGATATATTGGAAAATGGCTGGGGGTAGTAAAATGACCCTGAAACACACACACGTGTGTAGGGTTGTTGGGTGAGGGTTAAAAAAAAAAAGCAGCTTGGTGGTAGGTGGCAGGAGAATTGCTGAAAGGGAAACATCTTCCATTTCTTGCATGCTGTTTCTACCCTTACATCAGAGACAGAACTCTTTTACCTGCTCATCTGTGCTCCTCCAGCAACAGATCATGGGGCTGTGGTTGTGAGCAAAAGTACACATTCATTGATATTCAGCACAATTCACTAAAAGGAATTAATTGAAAACATGAGAAAGAAAAACACATCTGCCGAAAATATGATCATGGATGAGATATAAAACCTCTGGCAGTATATCGGATAAATATAAATCAGAGATTTAGCAACTGGTTGGTATTCCCACCTCCTCACTGCTGCTTGAATGAGTCTTTGAAAATTGATAACATTTTAATGTAATTTTGATTGCCTTCTTCTGGAGGTCAGTCTAATAAGAGTATTGCATAATGCCAAATTACTCTTCTCATAGGGAGTGGATATAATTAAAAGCACAAGCACTTAGTGTTTTTGATTAAGGGAGCTTTTCAGAGCCTTATACTTAGAAAAATTGAATTTCATGGAATTTACCCTGGGCTTTAAATATGCTAATGATTAACCTCTTCTTACCTCTATGTTCCCCCCCCCCATAAAGAAATAGAACCTAGGAGGAGAAACAATAATCCATACACTTTCTTAACGAAGCGTGTTACAGTATGAGCCTCTGTGGTGTACTGGTTAGAGTGTTGGACTAGGAATGGGGAGACTCAGGTTCAAATCCCCACTCATCCATGAAGCTCACTGAATGACCTTGGGCCAGTCACTATCTCTCAGCCTGACACACCTCACAGGGTTGTTGCAAGGATAAAAAAAGGGAGGGGTCATGTATACTGCCTTGGGCTCCTTAGAGGAAAGGTGGCATATCAATAAAAATAAATTCTGTGGTCAGTGCCCTCACTCTGAATTAACTTTGCTTGATGTTACTGATAAGGAGCTTTTCTAGGTGAGGGGTATGTGTATGTGCATGTGTGTGTGTTCACTCACTATTCCCCAGTCATTGAAGTTTACTGGTGCTTTAGACAATTTGTCAACCTTCAGTGTTTCTCCCATGCTTTCTGACCACTTCCTCAATTTTTGTGGGAGCGGGGAAAATGTGGTCTTTTTTGGATTTGTGAAACAAAGTGCAACTTTCTACCAGTGTAGTTGCATTATTCCACTTTGTTGTGCTTTACTGCAGTGCTACCTAGAGGTGTTGTAGCAGAAGGTACAGAAAGACAGGAAAGCAAAAAAAAAAAAAAAAAGCCTGTGTGTAGACATCCAATCTTAATACCGCAAATAATCTGGAAGCAGAAGGAACAGATTACAAAGGCTCATTTGGAAACGCTCATGATGAGTGCAAATTAATTCTTCTAGAAAGAAGATCAATTTTAAGCACAAAAAAAATTATGTCAAAGCTGCATCTGATTGGTGCAGTGAACAGCAGTGAACTGGTGCAAAAGAGGGTGGGCAGCTGTCTTTCAGGAAGCATTTGTAGGGCCGATGAAGCTCCCTTTTCATGCTAAACATATCCATCCCCAAACATTGAGCTAAGCTCTAATAGTCTTACTTGAATTATTTGAGTGATGCATTTTCATTTTACATTGGTCCAAGATAAGTTTGATCATTACTGTTCCACAAACAATATATGGTAACATTGAATAATCCCATCCCGTCTCTGGGGCTATAAAGAGAATTGGGAGTGAAACAAATATTAAGAAGCTTTCATAAGTATTCAAGTGGGAATTGAAATATGTAAAATTTACAAAACTGTTTGCGAAGGAGAAGAAACATTTACATATTATTTTACAGTTCTGTAATTTAATTCCTAGATACATGTACTTACATTTCTGGTGTCTGTTTAAAAATTTGGTGTATATCATGCTTCATTTTGCATGATTATTTAACCAAGTCAAACCATTATTAAATTTGATTTTAAAATGATACCTTTAATAAAAGTCAAATTTCAATTTTAGGAAGGAAAGGTAGCAAATTACATGAAGTCAGATTTCACAAAATGGTGAAATGGCCTTCAATTAGTAGCAGAAAAAATCATATAGGACTAGGAGTTCTTTCCTCCTTTTTTTCCTTGCCCTAGTATATTTTCTCTAGCATATTTGACATCTCCTGTTAACTTATTCACAAAGTGAAAAGTCAACAACTGTGAAGCTTCTTCCAACTAAATGCTCTTAGGACATAAAAAAACCCCTTCAAACAACTAGACAATCATGTCATAATTGTAACAATCACTTCAATAATATATAAAGTTTTCTAAACTGGGCAGGAATTTGAACAGTTGAAAATCATAGTTAGTATGGGGGCCTTCATCCTTGATGCTATCATTCTAATGGTCATTGTTCTTGTATAATAAATACATTCCACCTTTCTCTTCGGTATTAAAATTGGAGCTCAGCTCTCCATCTCACACATTTGTCAACAAGGTTTCTGTCAAAATGTCTACCAAACTAATGGGGAAGGGTAGGGAAGGGAGGAAAGCCCTCCCTCTGCACCCCATCATTTGATCTGCTGCCATTATTGCTGGTCAAAGGAAGCCTCCTTGAGTGCCATTTTTTGGGAGAAAGGTGGAGTATAAATCAACTAAATAAAGGAAGAACAGGACATCGCCTATAGAACTGTCCATCTCTTGTTTGTTCTGTGCTGACAGCTGAGATTACAGTGTTGTGGTGCAAAGGCTCTTTCTCCACTGTACGCCTTTCCATTCTACAATCTATCATCCTGATGCCCATTTTTCTTCCACTCTTCCTATCCATCGTGTGTGCTATGCATGGCTGAAACATGAGAGTGTATGAGAGACATGAAGCTTTAATGAAAACTCTGACATTAATATGTGTTTATATTTGAAAGTCAATAATATAAGTAATGCTACTGCACCTTGGTAACATAGCCACTAACTTTCAACACAGCCTAGGAATTCTTGGAAATTACAACTGAATGTTGGAAAACAGCTGTGGTCCTCTCTTTACTAAATGAAAGAGTACACAATATGCTGTTGTTGTGGTGACCGACTGTCTCTCTACTGGCATGGATGGATCTAGGTGGCTGAAACTATCTCCTTTAATCTCCTCTTTAGTTCTAGGTATTCATATACCACCTGTCATGGATTGGCAACACCCTGCCCATGAGTGGAAGTGAAAACCAACTAAACAGTGTGCCCCCACTCATTTTTGCCCTTCTGTTCCTGAGGCCTTTTCCACTGACCTGTACTGCACTGTAGAGAGCAGTATTTGATGGGTTACATATCACATGAGATTGACCAGATGTTGCTAGAACTGCTTCAACAGTGACGTCAAAGTCAGAGCCCTCCCTAACGCTAGACTGCAGAGTTACATTTTGCCTGGGCTTTCTATAGCAAGCTTATTTTTGCTTTAAAACAACAATATCTTCAGCAGAGGGAGAATCAAGGGTTTAAGGGCCATTCCACACATGGGGGTGCCCAGATGTGGTCATTATGTGTTGCACACTCCCTTGAATACATGCTCCCTTGAAACCAGACAGGCCCTGCTTTCTACTTGGCTTTAATTTTATGCTGTTGACCTTGAAACAGAAATGGACAAAAGAGAGCTTGAGAAAATTCTAGTGACTTAGCACTTCCACAGCAGGCCACCAGCCTTATGATGAACAGCGAAGTGCTTTGCACACAAAAGTAGGCCATTCAGCGCACTGGTTAGTATTTGAATGGTGAGCCCTTCTGTTTTATGAAGTGGCAGGAAATGAGTTAGGTCAGCCAGCCAATCTAAATCATAGTCTGAAGGTTAGAAGAGACTTTAAAGAGCCTTCCTGGGTGCACAAATAGTATGGTCTGCTTTACTGCTCAAGTGGGTTTGGAGAGGAGCCAAAACCAACTCCCGTGGCTATACACCATGCAATGAAGGGAGTTCAGAAAGAGGAGTGCTTGTTTTTGCAGACTGACGGGTATTTCAGAGTTTTTGCAGCATGATTTCATTATTCCCAGTTGCCCATATGTATTTTGTCCTGTTGGAGGCACTTATTGGGCAACAGAAGTAGATTTAATTTTACCAGAGGCTTGGACCTGGCTGTGGTTATAGCTCTATTAGTCTAAGGTGGAAAAGGGAAATCAAACCAGGTTTTCTGATTTGCCTTTTGCTTGAGAGGTTATCAGGAGGGAAATAAATTTTCTGCAGTAAAATTTTTGTTCCTGACATTCTCTTCTGCAGAGAAGGCTAAGGTTGTGATTAAATACAGGTTGTGCATTAAAACCTGACTGCCAGTGCCAAAGGAAGAGAGAGAAAGGGTGAAATTTGATGCCGAACTGCTCCCGTTGTGTACAGGAGGTTCAGGTGAGGAGTTTCTAATGGTCTTGGAGGCCATCCTCTTTTTGCATTTAATTGGTAGAATATATGGTTCCAATTTAAATAATTTATGACCCCTTAATTAGTTTAGGAAAGAGATGATGAAGACATTCAAGCATTCCTGTTGCACATGATTTAAATGTGTGAGACAGCAAGGTTACATAAAGTTTTGAAGTGGAGCAGAATACATTTTGATCACATCTAAAGTGATGTATTTATTGTTTTTAATAACTTTTTTTCACATAGTAAGATGCTTTGGGCAGCCATTTGGGCTGGATAAAGGATTTGGAAATGCATAAATAAGTAAACTACAGAATTTGCTTTTTTATTTTTTGCTTGAAAAATTTTTTGCCTGGAGTCATGTGAGTTCTAGGATCTCATGGCAGGAGATCACCCCATGTTGTGAGTAAGATCCATGTTCTCTTCCCATGTAACACTAGAAGCAGCTAAAAACAAAACTCATAATTCATATAGATCCATTTCCCCTGTTACTTTGTAATGGTTCTCTGCAAAAGAAATGGTTCTCTGTAAAAGAAAAAGTTCTGGCAACATCTGATCAATCACATGTGATATTTAACAAATTAGATCCTGCTCTCTGCATTTATTTCTTTGGATGCAAAGATGTTTCTTTGAGAGACAACCAAGTGCATCTTTGACAGCAAAATTAAGCGCAGAGGAACATTGAACCTCAAAATTGAAACAAAATTGAAACAAAAAGGCAATCAGTCACATGAATAAGGCTTAGCGACCAACAGTCCCCATCTTCAATATTGCACCCTATATAGTCTATATATACATTTTCCAAATGCTAGGTGACAGGTTTGTTAGAAAAAGGGAAGTCATGAGAGATTGTCGAGACAGTCGCATAAGCGTAATCAGAAATAAACATTCAAGGTGTTGGTTTTGACCTTTAAAACCCTATATGGTTCCAGCTCAGCCTATCTTAAGGAGCGCCTCCAGCAGCACCAGACAGGCCGCTTAACAAGATCAGCCTCGGATGGCCTTCTCTCTGTCCCATCAGCCAGGACAGCTAGACTGGTGGGGACGAGGGAGAGGGCCTTTTCTGTGGTGGCCCCCACTCTGTGGAACTCCCCCCTAGGGAACTCTGTCATGCCCCCTCTTTAATGAGCTTCCGTCATGCATTAAAAACGTTGTTGTTCAGGCAGGCATTTGGGGTGGGTTAGGGTATTTTAGAAAATGTTTTTATTGTAGAATTTTATTGTTTTAAACTGTTTTTATTGTATGTTGTACATTGCCCAGAGTGGCTGGGTGACCAGCCAGATGGGCGATTAATAAATTTAATAATAAATAAATAAATAAATAAATGTTGACACAGTCATGCTCTAATGAGTCAGCTAATGGCTCAGTCAGTTGACATGTCTTGTGGCTAACAGAAAATTGTAAAGAGGAGGGGGGGTATAAAAGATTTGTGCATGTTTATCTCGGGGTCCAGACTGCTCTGCACCCATTTTGCAAAACAACTAATAAAATAGTGTTGGATCCACTGCTGCCTGCCTGGCATCCTTTCTTTCAACCAGAAGCAAGAACTTTTGTCTAACAATTTGGTGCCGTGACTCGGATCCTGCTTCGGGGCGCGTCCTCTTCGTGCTGAGCCTAGGGGCCATGGAGGAGGAGTGGCCACAGGCAGTTGTTTTACACTGCCTTCTCCTCACGTTGGCGGCATCGAAGGCGCTTGGGGACCAACGCCAGAGGGAGAGGGAGACGTGATCACTCCTTTTAGGCACTGGCAGTGGATCAATAAGCAGCTGGACGCAACTGTGGGCGGGACAGAAGAGGCCCTTGGGGTAAGTGAAACAGCTTACGTTAGGGGATAAATGCGGGACGGTGGGACGTTTGTGATTGTGTGAGATGCCTACGGGCGAAGCGAGTGAGGAGCCCCGATCTGCATTTCCCTACCCCGGCAACAGGCTGCGTCAGAGGAGGGCGAAGTGCGAGAATTGTTGATTGAAATCCCCACCGTCATGGGCGGGTCCCAATCCAGGCCTACAGGAGAGTCCCATACGCTCTTGGAGTGTTGTTTGCGCAACTGGTTACATTTTAAGCAAGATTATGGAACTAAGATGATGAAGAATCGACTTGTCCTTCTTTGTGCCCGGGAATGGCCGGTATTAGAACCCAAATGGCCACCCGAGGGGTCTTTTGACCCAACCCCGGTATCTGCTGTGCGTATAATAGTAACACAAAGGGGAAGTTGAGACCAGTTCCCCTATATCGATTCATGGGCGACCTGCGTACCCCTTGGCGGCAAGCCCGCTCTGTGGGTTGTCAAATGCATGTCTCTGGCCCTTCCCGTGGTGGTCAATAAGAAACCAACAAAGAAAGGGCCACCCAGGGTCATGGCCACGGCACCAGAGGACCCACTGCTTCCTCCTCCCTATGGGACAGCCGTCACCAGATGACCGCGCCCATTACATGCACCACCATCTCCTGAGGAGCCCACTCGGCGGCCAAATGCCCCCGAGGAGGACACCTCTCGCAAAGTGGTGCCAGAGGACCCCGTCCCTCTAGTTGAGTTCCAGGACACTTTGCAAGATCGTCTGGATTCCCTTGAAAAAAGTTGGAAATACTAGAGGACACATGGGGACCTTCGTCACAGGAAAGGGCCCCCAAAAAGGGCGGGGAGACAAAAGGGGGGCCTAGCTACAATTTGCAAAAAGATCCCCAGCCACCGGTGAAATTACCCTTCCCCATCAGAGAGGTCCCCAACCCTACCGCCCAACATCTTCAAGGGACGATGTTTGTCTATCTCCCATTCACTACGCCTGATTTGTACAATTGGAAACAGTTCAACCCCCCTTTTGATGAGGATCCTGGGCCACTCTTATCCTTAATAAAGAATGTGAGGCTTACAACCCCACCTGAGACGACACTCAAATGTTATTAAATACTTGTTTTCTCAGTCAGAAGCCTACTATTCTTGCCGGCACGCACGCCAAGCTTAGGGAGGAGCTCCCCCTTGCGACTGAAGATGAGATAGCAGTGGTGTTGCCTTTAAGACAGCCTGATTGGGGAGTGGCCACCGCTGCACAAAGGCAGAGGCATGCCGAGTATTTTCGGCTCATTTTAGCAGGCATGAGACAAGCTGTGCGGAGGGCCCCCAATTTGCAAAAAGTCCTGACTTTAAAACAAGACAAAAACGAACCTCCTGCCGTGTTCCTCCAAAGGCTAAGGGAAGCCTTCGCCAAGTATACTGATATTGACTTGAATGACCCAAATAATTCAAGGATTCTCACGACTCAGTTTGTGGGAAATAGTTGCCAAGACATCAGAAAGAAGTTGCAAAACGTTGAGGGAGGATTGGCGGCTGACCTAGGTGTTTTAGTAGAGGTAGCTCAGAAAGTTTATGAAAGTAGGGGTGCACGAAAGTCACTTACCTGGTCTCGCAGCTTGCTTGGCGGTGGGGGGGAGGCGCTTCGCTGCTCCCCCCGAAGTTCAGGCCGGGGGCGGAGGCTTCCCTCCTCGCCCAGCCGAAATTTAGGCCGGGGGGGAGGCTTCCCGCCTCGCCCGGCCACGAAATAAAAAGTTAAAAAAAAAACGCCCCCGTGATAGGCTACGTGATGATTTACGTAGCCTATCATGGCTAGATCTGCAAAGTCAGCCGTGATAGGCTATGTTAATCATCACGTAGCCTATCATGGGTGACTTAAAAAAAAAAGTGCATACGCAAATGGCGGCCCCCATAGGGAGCCGCCATTCACGTTCCTTATTTGGTCGTTGTAGTCTACGTAAATCTTTACGTAGACTACGGCGAAAATAAGGGCAACGCAAATAGCGTTGCCCTTATTTTCGCCGTAGTCTACGTAATCTTTATGTAGACTACAGTGACCAAATAAGGAACGCGAATGGTGGCTCCCTATGGGGGCCGCCATTAGCCGTACGCGCTTTTTTTTTTTTTTAAGTCACCTGTGATAGGCTACGTGATGATTTATGTAGCCTATCACGGCTGACTTTGCAAATCTAGCCGTGATAGGCTACGTTAATCGTCACGTAGCCTATCACGGGGACGTTTTTTTTTTTACTTTTATTGGAATGGCGGCGGTGGCAGCCGGTCAAAAGACCAGCTGCCGCCCCCGCCCCTGACGAAGACCTGCCGAACCGCCGCCGGGACCCGCCGCTGGGAGGGACATTCGGGAAAGGTAAGTCCCATCCCGGGGCGGGGTGCGAGGGGGTGCGGAGAATTTCTCCCCGAAACTACTCCGGGGGGCTGAATAAGTTGGCACTCGGCCCCCCGAAGTTTCGGGGAAAAATTCTCCCCCATCCCTATATGAAAGATGAGAAGAAGAAGAGAGGAAAAGGAGGGAGGAAGGGGTCCTCCCTGAGAAGAGACCAGTGTGCCTTCTGTAAGAAAATTGGGCACTGGAAGCGTGACTGTGAAGCCTTGAAGCAAAAAGAGAGAGGGGGGGGGGCAGAAAGGATTTTGCATTTACAAGAAAGAGACTAGGACAGACCGGGGCCCGGCCCCCTCTTAGCCATCCCATAGGCAAGACGGGACCCCATAGTCAAAATTAAAGTTGGGGGCCGCTCCTACAATGCCCTTGTAGATACAGGGACCGCCCTGTCCATCCTCTCCCCTTAGCCAACCACCAATGGGAAATGGGGGTTGAGGGAAGGGCAACCCGAGTGCCCCTTTCTCGTCCCTTGCTCTCCAAGGTTGGGAAAACACACCTAGAACACGCGTTTGTCTGTACCCCCTCCTGTCCAGTGGCATTGTTAAGAAGGGACTTATTGACTAAGCTCCAAATTGAGATTGCTTTCACTTCTGACGGAAGGATGGAAGTACGGCTCCCCAAGCAACAGAGCAGTAACTATCAAATGGACCTTTTAAAGGTCTCAGAAGAGCCCGCCCCAGAGGCAGACGAGGACTGGTGCTTAATAGAAAACAGGGTCAATCCCCTAGTTTGGGCCGGGGTCGGAGAGGCCTCTTGTGCCAAGTCAGCAGCACTGTACAAAATTCCTCTCAAGAAGGGAGCCAAACCAGTTCATGTAAAGCAGTATCCCCTCTCCCGCCAAGGGAAGCTGGGCCTACAACCAATAATAACAAAGCTCCGAGAGGAGGGCCGACTCACCGAGACAATGCCCCCTACAACACACCCTCCTTGTAAGAATTCCAGAAGACCACGCATGGTTCACTGTCATAGACCTAAAAGACGCCTTCTCCAGCATCCCACTCCACCCCAATTCAAGGCCCTTGTTCGCCTTCGAGTGGGAGAGCCCCGAGGGTGAATCAAAGGTTCAGTTAACATAGACAGTAATCCCTCAGGGGCTCAACCTTTCACTGGTCGTTTTTGGTCAGCAACTCCAAAAGGACCTAGAGCCTTGGGTCCACCAACACCCTGAGGTGCATCTCTTCCAGTACTGTGACGACCTCCTGATTTCAGGCAAGACCAAAAGCAAGTACCTAAATTAAACAGTCTCTCTCCTTAACCATTTAGCGGTGGTGGGGGGCTATAAAGTGTCAAGGGAAAAGGTGCAGCTGGCCCAACCGACTGTAAAATTCCTGGGCTATCACCTAACTAAGGGGACCCAGAGCCTGGGGCAGGAAAGAGTCGAAGTCATCTGTGACACCCCTGTCCCTGCGTCCCCCCACAAATTAAGGGCCTATCTGGGGTTGACGAGATTCTGCCAGCTATGGATAGCAAACTATGAGGAGATGGCGCAACCGCTATATGAGGCGCTGCAAAAAAATTAATTAGATAAATAGAAATGGACTAAAGAAATGAATAAGTCTTTCCTCAGTCTCAAAGCTGCCCTTGTGTCGCCACCTGCCCTAGCCATCCCAAATCCCAGTCGACCATTTAGACTCTATGTGCATGAGAATAAAGGCGTAGCCTCGAGAGTACTTTGCCAGCGAAAGGGCCCCTCCTGGAGGCCGGTGGGATATTACTCCAAGGTCCTTGATGTCGTGGCAAGAGGCTGGCCGAGTTGCTTAAGGACAGATGAAGCCGCAAAGAGGGCAGCCAAGGAAGGAATCCAAGGGACATTTCTCATCTTACCCAGAAGAGAGGAGCCCCCCACATACTCCCCTTCTGAGTTACAGATGGCACAAGAACACAGAGTAAGTCCCCGCGGCAACGGATGGATCCAGATGACAGATGGGAGACTGCTCCTACCACAGACCCTGCAGGGAGCTATCTTAGAGCAAGTGCATCATTCTCTTGGACACCCTGGGGCATCAGCCATGATTGACTATTGCAAGAGGCTGTTTGTCTCTCCTGGCCTAACTGTATGAGCCCATCGACTAGCCGCAACCTGTGAGGTTTGCCAGAAAATTAATTCCCCCAGGGCACCCCCTCCACCAAGGGGAGGGCGACGATGGGCGTATTATCCCTTCCAGAGGGTGCAAATTGATTTTGTTGAAATGCCACCGTGTAGGGGTTACAGATATCTGCTTGTAATAGTGTGTCAAATGACGGGGTGGGTAGAAGCATTCCCATGCAGAAACTGTCAAGCAAAAACTGTAGTTGCTAAGTTGTTACAGGAGGTGGTGCCCCGGTTCTCCCTGCCTGAGGTTGTAGAGTCCGACCAGGGCTCACATTTCACCTCAGCTGTTACGCAGGGACTGGCACAAGCTCTGGGGGTAGAGTGGCACTTACATTGCCCCTGGAGACCCCAGGTGAGTGGACAGGTTGAAAGAACTAATCAGAGTCTCAAGAAGACCCTAACCAAGCTCCAGCAAGGGGTAAAGCTTACTTGGGTTGAGGCTTTGCCAATAGCTCTAACAAAGCTTCAAAGAATGCCAAAAAAAAGACATAAAGTTGTCCCCCTTTGAGCTAATGTTTAGATTCCCGCCCCGGGTACACTGCAGAAGGAGGGAAGAGGTCAAGTGGGAAATGGGGGATCAAATGTTGAGGGGCCAGTTGACTTCTCTGCAGTCTGTTCTTTCACAGCTATGAGCTTACTCCGTCCTGTTCCAAAGATTGCCGCTAGACGCACCTTCCATCTTTTCCAGCCAGGAGATGAGGTGTTGCTGAAAAAGTGGAATAAAGAAGCTCTAAAAGAAGGGTGGGAGGGGCCCTACTTGGTAGGACCAACCAGCCATTCATGTGTAAAACTTGTAGGTTCTAGCAAATAGACACATTGCAGTCGATTAAAGCCATTTAGACGACCCCTGCCTCCTCCTGCCACCCGGAAAGAACAGGAGGACATGGGCAACAGTCCTCTGCTCCCTGGCACCCCCCTGGAAGCTGCCAGGGACACAGGCGAAGAAGCCATCCAGGAGCCACAATCGCCTCTTGTTTATAAATCCCAGCAGTTAATTGAAACTGCCCTGTCAAAACAAATGCTTTTGCTTTACTGCACAAAGAAACTCTGCTTTAAGACATGAGTAAAGACTTAAAGGAGGGAATTGTTAGAAAAAGGGAAGTCATGAGAGATTGTCGAGACAGTTGCATAAGCATAATCAGAAATAAACATGTTGACACAGTCATGCTCTAATGAGTCAGCTAACGGCTCAGTCAGTTGACATGTCTTGTGGCTAACAGAAAATTGTAAAGAGGAGGGGGGGTATAAAAGATTTGTGCATGTTTAGCTCGGGGTCCAGACTGCTCTGCACCCGTTTTGCAAAACGACTAATAAAATAGTGTTGGATCCACTGCTGCCTGCCTGGCATCCTTTCTTTCAACCAGAAGCAAGAACTTTTGTCTAACAGGTTGATGTAGAAACAGAGCCTTCTCAAAATTAAGTAAAGGGTTCACATAGGGATGGTGTGGGTGCTCGATTCTGTCTGGGAATCCGGCAGAACCCACCCTGCCTGCATCCCCAAGCTCCGCTCACCGAGACCCTTCCCTCCCTCGCTCACCCCCTGCCTGCACTCGGTAAGCAGCCTGCAGTCACCCCAGTGGCCTCATCAAGCTCCACAGTCACTGTGTTTTGAAAAATAAAATGGCGATCGCAAAGATGTGCATATTTGCGTATGTGTGACATGTGCATTTTTGCAAATGCACATATCTATGCATGCGCGAAAATGAGCATTTTAGCTAAATGTGCATATTTACACATGCACAAAATCCTGCTTCTTCTTTGCAATTGCCATTTTATTTTTCAAAACATGGTGACCAAAACATGGTGACCGTGGAGCTCAGTGAAGCTGCCAGGGTGAGTGAGGGCTGCTTGCTGAGCGCGGGAGTGGCTCAAACACGGTCTGGGGACTGGTGAGTGGGGGCAGGGGTGGGCAGGTGCCCAGAGAACCTGGATAGGGGAAGGTTCACACATCCCTAGGTTCACAGTGGCTTTCTGAAAGCAAGAATCAATAGAAGTCTGGATATCTTTGTGCACTTAGGGGACAAATGGTGTGTTATAGATATTATAGGGGCTAAGCCATAAGGTACCTTGATGGCAACTCCCCTCCCACAAGCAGGTGCAGCTGAAGGTGATGAGTCAATTTTTTGGTGAGAAAAACAGAGTGATAACACTGAGATTCCCAAAAGCTCCAAAAGGAAATCAGTCTTACACAAATGAAGTGTGAATGTGTACATGTGTGTACATTAAATGGGAACAGAAGTTAAGGAGAGTCACAAAAAAAAGTTCAGCCATTGTAAGCCATAAAGTTGCGCTGCTTATAAAAATGACATCAGTAGAGCTAATAACATGAACCTTGGAAGCCATAATCTGTCTGATGAGGTCTATAATTGTGGAAAATCACAAATCAATCTGATAGACATTGCCAAAGATGCAACAGGTTAAAAAGTGCTGAAAATGGATACACTTGTACTCTTTATTCGGCATATCATACATTTCTTTCAAATTCAAGCTTGTTGAGGAGATGTGCCTTTCATTGGTTTGGTGAAATTCTGAGCAGCAGTTAAAAAATTATCAAGGCTTTTCTACCACCATGAAAGCCTATGGCAGCAACTGCTGGTAAAGTTATGTTGGGAATGCTCAGTTTCACTCTGAAGCTAGAATGCTGCCAATACTCCAGTGTTTTGAATTCCACTGTTCCTGTCAGAATTTTGATAGTTGGTGAGGGATAGCAGGAAACTATCAACTGAAATAAGAGTGAGGTAATTTTGAAGGCTGAGGGAATCACTCTCACTGATGAAGAGAAGGAGGAAAAGGCAAAACCTATGCTAGAATCAAGCCTCGAATTTAAGGATGGACGAAAGTCCCTTACCTGGTCCCGCAGCTTGCTTCGCAGTGGGGGGGAGGCGCTCCGGTTCTCCCCCCGAAATTCTTGGCGGGGGGGAGGCGTCCCGCCCCTCCCGGCCGAAATTCAGGCCGGGGGGGAGGCGCCCCATCCCTCGCTGCCGAAATTCAGGCCAGGGGGGAGCACCCCGTCTCCCCAGCCGCAAAATAAAAAAAGTAAAGTTAAAAAAAAAATGTAATAGGCTAGGCTACGTAACGATTTATGTAGCCTATCATGGCTAGATTTTCAAAGTCAGCCGTGATAGGCTACGTAACGATATACGTAGCCTATCATGGCTGACTTTGAAAATCTAGCCGTGATAAGCTACGTAAATCGTTACGTAGCCTATCACTTTCTTTTTTTTTAACTTTACTTTGTAATGGTGGCGGTGGCGGCCGGTCGGAAGACCGGCCGCTGCCGCCGCCACCGCTAAAACGCCGCCGAAACGCTGCTGGGACCCGCCGCCGAGAGGGACATTCGAAGGAGGTAAGTCCCATCCTGGGGGGGGCGGGGGGCGGAAAATTTCCCCAACAATTTTGGGGGGCCGAATGCATTGGCATTTGGCCTCCCAGAGATTCGTGGAGAAATTCTCTGCCATCCCTACTCAAATTTCCAAAACTTGGCTTGGGTTCTGCACCCAAGTTGAAGTGGATGGCTGCCAAATTGGTCCAAACTGAATTGTTACATTTTTTGGACCAGGGAATCAGGGTCTGAGTTGAATCTTGTGGTTGATGCACATCTCTAATATAGATATATACACTAGAGAGAAGCACATAAGGATTTTGCAGTCACATAATAACCATTCCTGATTTATCTAATGGAGTAATTTAACTTAATTTTAAATTTAAGATTTCTTATTCTGTGAAATCTTATTACCCTCAATAATTCCATTTCTTCCTTCAGCTAATATAGCCGTGTAGCAGTTGCATATTTGAAAAATGCCAACTGCTTGAACTTTAAATTATTAATTTTAGGTTTTGCCATTCCTATTTTTAATAGTCACTTAAAATCATCTAAAGAAGAACATGTTGGGATAATGAAGACCATAAATATTAGTTGGCATATTAATTTACACGTTGCTCTTATAGATTCTTTTTATTTTTCACACTTTTCTCTTCATGTCCTCCTTATTAATATGGGATTTAGCGGAAAAATATTTCTTCCCTTCCTCTTTATAGATTTACAGAGGGAAAATATGTTGTCTGAAAGGTGCTTGGAACATAGTATCAGTTTTCAAGGCAGTTTATAACAACAAAATAGCTGAACTTAAACAGAGAAACAAAGCCATAACTAAAATTAAAATTAGAACACATTAAAGGCCTGGTCGAATAAGAGTATCTTCACCACCTGTGTAAAAGACAAAAGAGAAGGGGCCAATCTAACCTTTCTTGGCTGAGAGTTCCATAACCAGGGCATTGCCCATCAAAAGACTCTGTCCCATGTACCCAAATGCACCTGCCTTCTTGTGTATATTTCCAAATTGTATATTCTGTGGAGAAAGGAGGAGAAGCTATTTTCCTGGTCGGCTCAGCTTAAAAGACTCAGAGGAAGAAGATGAAGAATGGTGACCTGGGACTACTGCTGACTGGTCTGGTCTCCAATTACAGCAGGATCCAGGTCACTGGGGAAACCAAAACCATGTTTAGTTTTGCATCATCATCAAGAGATGAGGTGAAATGCCACAGAGAACCTGCAGGGCATCAAAGGAGCTGTATGCTTATTAACAGAACAGGACTATTATAAATGCTAATTAAGCAAATCTTTAAAAAGGGGGTGATGGATAAAAAAAAGGGCAAGGGGGGGATAAAAGCCTCATGTATCACTATTATAACTTAAATTGAAACTATGTTATTGCCTTTTAAAAGTTAATTATATTTATTGCTTTGTTGGTTATTAGCTTAAGTTAAATCTATTTCTTATTAGATCATTCCACAATACAAAAATATTGGGCAGTATCCTGTGTTGTTCGTCTGCCAGCAGGACCCACTGCTAGCACAGCAGAGAGCTAGTGGTTCTTAAAGCAACAGAAATGAGCAGGAACATGCATTTCTGGAATGCAGCAGATGAGCAGAGCTCACAGAAGGAAGCTCACTGACCTGGGTCAATCTAGAAACAAGCATTTTTGCTCATTTGCTTTAGGCTAGGGATGGGTGAATGAGCGATGTTTGAGATTGCTAGGATTCTCCAAATACTGTCTCGCCACCCGTCTCATGCCTGATTCCTGTTTTCAATCGCTACTTGCTTTGTGTGAATGGCAAATCAAGCAGCAATCAAATGGGATATTTGATTAGATTCCTAATTTGTGCAAATTCCCTCCATAGACGAAAGCAGCTGATTCAGTCTACTGAGGAAATTTGCACAAATGAGGAAATTTGCGCAAAGCCAACTGGGAATTGGGAACCAGATGCAAGCATATGTTTGAAGTTTGCAAATATTTTTGGTAGACAGATGCTCCTGCTTGCGTTTGGGGCTTCGAATGGGGCATGCTCACATGTTTCGTGAAGAAAAAGGAAATTTGCATAATCCCTGCTTTAGGCAGTGCTAATTCCTCTGTGCACTAATGGTAGGTCACACAGGTGCAGTGGAATGAGCAGATACTGATCATACGATATTGGGGACACTGCCCAACATGCCCCCCCCCGTATGTGTTGTGTCTAACATGAGAATAGGGGTAAAATAGGAAATTTTTGTGCCACCAAACTGAAGAGCTCCAAAAGGGTCTCTTCAAACCCTGTGAATGATGATTAAAATGTCAAATGTGGTTCAGTATATGCAAGTGCAAAGTGACGCATATTGGCATGTTAGCAAAAAATCCTAAGTTCACATATACATCAATAGGTAGGGATGGGCAGATCACTTACCCCGTTCTGGGTGAGGGGGTCCACAGAGGGGGGACAAAATCTGTCCCTCCCCCCGGAATCTGTCCAGGCTGGCTCCACTCCACAGTGATCCTGCGGAGCCAGCCGCCGGCTCCGCAGCACTGGCAATACAGCCGGCCGCCATTGCCGTGCCGTATCACTGTGCTAAGCCTGGACGCAAATGGCTGAACGACTGAACAACAACAACAACAACAATGCTATTTACATTCCTGTTTTCATGCAATAGGCTACGCAAATATCTATGTAAATATAATTTGCATAGCCTACCGTGTGAAAAAACAGGGACACAAATGGTGTAGTGGATGCCATTTGCATCCGGATTTAGCACAGCGATACAGCACGGCAATGGTGGCCGGCTGTATCGCCAGTGCTGCAGAGCCAGCGGCTGGCTCCGCAGGATCACCATGTGGAGGAGCTGGCCTGGATGGATTCCAGAGGGGCATGGAGGTGAGTGCTCCATTCCGCCACGGACCTCAGTGGAGCTGGATTCTTGGAATCCAGCCTCATTGGGGTCCGTGGCGGAATTCTCTGACATCTCTGCAATAGAGCCTGAGCTGGCAGTGAGTGATAAGGAGATGTATTGTGGTAGATAGCTGCTTGAAAACATCAACTCAGTGTACAACTACTGAAGAAGAAGAAGAAGAAGAAGAAGAAGAAGAAGAAGAAGAAGAAGAAGAAGAAGAAGAAGATGATTCCATGTTAGAGAGCATTAGGAAAGGTATCAAAAATAAAACTGCCACTATCAAAATGCCCTTATACAAATCTATGATGTGGCCACTCTTGGAACGTTATGTACAATTCTGGTCACCACACCTCAAAAAGGATATTGTTGAACTGAAAGTGATGCAGAAAAGGCAGGGCAACCAAAATGACCAGGGTTCTTATTGAGTTGCTGATATGATACAATAGTAAAAATGGAGTCAGCAACCAACTACTATCAAACTAAATGGGAATTGGATTTTTCTGTGTTGAGAAAGTGGATATGGAAATGTTTTTCTTCCTCTCTCACAAACTAGAACTTGGGATCATACCATGAAGCTGAGTGGTGGGAGATTCAGGACAGATAAAAGGAAGGACATCTTCACACAGTGCATAGTCAAACTATGGGGTCGACTGCCATAATATGTAGCGATGGCCACCAACTTGGATGGCTTTAAAATGGGATTAGATTCATGGAAGATAATCCTATCAATGGCTACTGGTCATGATGGTTATATATGACCTTCAGTATTGAGGCAGTATGCTTCTGAATACCAGTTGCTTGGGAACACAAGTGAAAGGATGTTATTGCCCTCATGTCCTGCTTGGGCATCTGGCTGGCCACTATGGGAACAAGTTTTGTTTAGCTGCAAACTAGCATGCTTTAGTTTTTATAGCATAGTATGTGCTCTTATTCAGCAAATTCATGGATTACAAGATGGGAAAGTTGATTTAAATCAGTGATTTATGCTGGTCTTTGTCTTGGTGATTTAAATCAACCCTTTCCCTGTCACATGTCCCCACAGCAGTATGTTTTGAATGTCAATGTAATAGTATTTAAACAAAACATGACACATCTTGTGTGCAACAGATGAGGTATCAGCATTTTGGTTTACTGGTCATTGGAAATACAGTATATCACTACAGCTTTAGAGGTTAGGAAATAGCACTATTGATCTCCAGGAGCCTTGTTGCCAGAAATTATATTAGAAGTTTAATACTTTGTTCAGCTTCATATTAGTACTGCTGCCAAGATTGATCTTTACTGGAAATGAATGAGTCAATGGTATTGCTGCTGCTAGTGTTTTTTCCAGTGATGATGAGAGAGGAGTTAGCTGTACATGACCCTAATCCAGACTTGTTGACCTTAGTTAAAAATTTACTTTCAATCTTTGCAGACTCTGCTAAGTAATCACAAGCACAAACCTTTACAATGTGTTGATTTACCTTCTTGCTCCTCCAAATGCCCTTTAAAAGAAAGCCTGATATGGAGGAGTAAGGTACTCTGTGGCCAGTACAAATAATACAAAAGTGAAGAATCTGAATTAAGATGGTCCACTTGCATAATGGATTCTTACTGGAAAATATGCGGATTTTGCAGAATGTTGAATTTGTTCCCACATTGTTGTTGTTCAGTTGTAAAGTCATGTCCATCTCTTCGTGACCCCATGGACCATAGCACGCCAGGCCTTCCTGTTCTCCACTCTCTCCCAGAGTGTGCTCAAATTCATATTCATTGCATCGGTGATGCTATCTAGCCATCTCATCCTCTGCCGTCCCCTTCTCCTTTTGCCTTCAATCTTTCCCAGCATCAGGGTCTTTTCCAGGGAGTTTTCTCTTCACATTAGGTGGCCAAAATATTTGAGTTTCAGCTTCAGTATCTGTCCTTCCAATGAGCAGTCAGGGTTGATTTCCTTTAGGATGGACTGATTTGACCTCCTTGCAGTCCAGGGGACTCGTAAGAGTCTTCTCCAGCACCACAGTTCAAAGGCATTAATTCTTCGGCGCTCAGCCTTCCTTATAGTCCAGCTCTCACAGCCATACATTATTACTGGGAAAACCATAGCTTTGATGTTCCCACATTACACACTGTAAGTATCATTTGCTTGCTAATTTAACTTATGGGGCAACCTGATTATAAGTATTGTGATACTGCCAGTCTTGATACTAGTTGTTTAAATGTAATGGACAGAGACGCCTATAATAGGCACAGGGCATTGGAACATAAGAGGTAGGGCTGGGAATGGGGAAGGGACACATGGAATAAATATTGATACTTCATTGTAGCTGATGGGGGAAGAGGCAGCATGGCAGAAATGTATAACACTTAAGTTGTAAGTACCTGCTCAAAATTTGCACTCAGTTCCTAAGGTCTTTCTCATCCCTTTGACAAGAGAAGTGCAGTCGATGGAGACAAGTTGAGGTGCTCCCAAGCTAGGTTTGTTTCCCTCCCTCCTTGCCTAGGATCTTAAGGGTGCAATCCTCTGCATGTTTAGAAAGGTAAAAGTCATAGGACTCCCAGCATGTCTGGCTGGGGGATGCTAGGAGTTGTAGCACTTTTTTCTGTCTAAACATGCAGAGGATTGTGCCCTATGACTGCTTTATGCTGGCAGCATTTTTTAATTAGGGCCTTTTATGTTTTAGTCTGCTTTTGCATCTAACATCTTGTAACATCTTGTTGTAAGCATTTTATTTATTTGAAAGCCACCATAACTTTGATTTTATCTTAGAATGATGGGGTATACATGTTGAAATAAATAAAAGTATATTTTTTAAAAAATCCCACTTTTTGCTGACTCAAACACTATGTGGCTGATAAATTATCTGGAACTATTACCTCAGAATATTGACACCATGGCCTGCATTATATGAAAGTTTAAAACAAATGGATCACTTTTTGTCAATGAAACTTTCAGGCATGGGAGCCTCAATTTGGACTGGGATGACAGCAGATGGCACAGGGTTAAAGCCCCCTTCCCCCACCACACTAGGGGCCTGTCCTTTTCAGGATCCCCTGCCCTTACATTAGAACAGGTTTGGGATATTTTCTAGGTTCTGTGGGACAATTTTGCCCCTGCAAAACCCACTGGGGGCCACACCTGTGTCACCATGCCACCAAATTTGCTCCCAAAATTCAGTGTCTCAGGGGCAGGGAAAAAAACTGTGGTTTGCTGTCAAAATTTGCTAGTGCCATGGCAAAGAAGGGTCTATTTAGCCTTGTTTTAAAGCTAAATAGACACTTTTTGCCACTGCTGCACTGTCGAATTTGGGTAAATGCTGCCAATTTTATTTTCCACAGTGGCAAATTTGGCAGCAGTGATTGGGTGAGGGCAGTGAGGGTCCCACAGAAGAGGGGCACATTTGGCTCATGGGCCGTGTATTGCTGACACCCCTGCTTTAAAATAAGTAAGAAAGACATATCTGCTAGCTACATTTTCAGAGTAACATGTGGCTTGGCCTTGAGCAACTGCTTCACTCTGCACTGCCTGGAACACTGACGGCCTATCCACCACAGTTGCAACACCTCCATAAGGGAACTCACTTTCTAATAGATAATTATTTATATGCTGGTCTTTAGGCCAAAGTTTAAGATGAGAAATAATTAACCCTAACTTTTAACAACTACAGAGACTAATTCAGCAGTGAAACATGTGGGAGTTATTTTGAATTGAAGAGAAATGCTTCCCCCTCCATAGTCTTCATTTGAGGGGGGTACATGCAACTCCCTCTACATGTTGAATGAATGCATGGAGGGGGGTGCAGGGCCCTGAAGTCTATCCCGAGCTACTGCCATCACTGCACACTGTCACCACAGTCCCTGGAAAAAATGTCTGTTTGATGCGCAACAGAAAGAGTCCTTTGCACATACATCTGTACACGTGGAAAGCTCCTACATGTGAGGAGGTTCCTTTCTTGCATGTAGGAACTTTCCACATGTTCAGATGTACATGCAGAAAACTCTTTTCAATGAATGTCAAATGGACTTTGTGGAAAATAACTAAGGTTTGTTGATAGGCTTCTTTGTGCCAATGTGGCAGATTCCTCAAAAGCCCATAACTGTTGTCTTTGTTTCTTCTGTACTGAAGAAGAAACTGCTAGGACAGTAGAGATAAGTTACCTTGTCTCCACAGAAACTCACCCCAGACCAAAGAATCATCGTCCTTGCAAAAGTTGCAGGGATCTGAGAAGAAGCCGGGGGTGGTGGTTCAGTAAAAGCTCAGATGATAATGAGCAGACATTGTCTCATTAATGACATTAGGCTTGGCTGATGTCACTTATTTAGCTACATTATGATTATAAATGTAACTGGTGAGTGTTGATCTGGGCTGCCTCTGGGTTGACAGAGCTGCCTTCGTTGTACACGAATAAACTTGAGGTGAATCTTAGCCGTGTGTCCAGAGCTTAATTGGAGGGCAGCTGGGCATGGACCTCCAAGTCCAGTTTGGACTTTTACCACAACTTCAACTGGGGAATGCGGCAGCAATGCCCAATGATGGCGGTGGGTGGTGCTAGCGCTGCGCAGTCCTTGGCCCCTTGAGGGTGTCGTTTGTTCTTCTCTGTGGAAGTATCTGCTCTGAAAAACAGGAAATGGTTCAGAGTCAATGAACTGAGGAACTAATTCCACATATCCTAGAAATGTAGGCTCGGGTTTCTTAAACTCTCTATACCACATGGCATTTGTGGTGTGGCATAGAGGTCTGCAGTATGGTGTGGGGGTGCGGGGTGGGGGAGAAATCCACCTGCACATGTTCAAACTCTTGTGTGCTCCTAAAGTAGCTATTTGGATCTTAGCTTACTTCCTTGCAGTCTATCTGTCTTTTTTTGGTTGAAGACATTTGTTGGGCACATCTCCAAAAGCTCTTATTTTTATCATTAATGTTGAGTGTTAATAAATAAGAATCAGAGTTCACACATGAATAAAATGTTTCAAATAGACCCATTTTAATTTGCCTTTATCACATTTATTTCTTGTAACAGACATATAACATTTTTACTCCTTCTTCCTCTAAAGAGCTCCAGGTAGTGTACATCATTCTCTTCCTGCCCCTGCCTCTTCCCTTATCCTCACAACAACACTGTGTTGTAGAATAGGCTGAAAGATAGGTTGGTTCAAGGTCACCTGGTGAGATTTTGGGCTGAGCAGGGATTTGAACCTGAGTATCTCTGCTCCTAGCCCAATACTCTAACCCAGCTTTCCCCATACCTTCTAGATGTGTTGGAATGCAATTCCCATCATTTCCAACCATGCTGAATGATGGGAGTTGCAGTCCAACACATTTGAAGGACACTATATTAGGGAAAGCTGTTCTAACTACTTCAGTGTTTCTGCTTTATCAATCTGTTCACAATATTGTCTAAGTCCACGTTGTAAAATGTGTTGAGCTTTTGTCTACCTTTTATGACTGTTATATAACTAACCCATTTAGACATCCATGTGGTTTCCTGTAACTTACCTAACCACACATTAGTGATGTCATCTCATTTCCTTTTGTAGGACAAAACTCCAATGTCTTTGAGGGTGTCTTCTAAGGTAAACATGGTCACCACAATTTCAGCATTCTGTTTTTCCAGGTCTTAAGACACAGACTTCCTGGGGTGTACCCTTGTCTTTCAAAAAATATAATTGGAAATGTAACTTCCATCTGCAAGTGTTTCTGTGTTGTGGTGTTGCAGCTTTTCCTGTTGTCTCATTTCCTGTTTTGTTATACTGTTTGGACCGAGGACCCAGGATATCTAAACGACTGCTGTTGCTGATACAAATGGTGAGGCTTTACTCTGTATTGCTCTACTACCATCAAAGTTATGACTGGCTGTAAATCAGGGCAGAGTCTTTTCCACAGTGGTCCCCATGCTACAGAACTCACAGGTGTAGAGAGGCTACAGAACATGGTTCCCTTTCTACAGGTGTTTTGTTGTGTGGCCAAAACTTTTATTTCATCAGATCATTGGCTTTCAGAGATTTTAGACTGCTATTCTGACTCCTCAGTATTTATTGTGACATTATTCTGCTGCTTAGGGTGTTCATGGGTTTTATTTGATGTTTTAATATTGTGATTACTAGATTTTTATCATTACTAAGCCACTTTGAAGTGGCCCATAAATACTAAAATAAAACAAATACATTTTTAAGTAGGCTCTTGACTCTACATTTTATAAGTAGGCTCTCACAATATGGCAAAACCTACATATGAAAGGAAAGGAAAGTGGAAACTTTGTAAATCAAAATTCTTCAAGGGCACCGTTCCCTCTCCTAGCCATAAAAATTCTTCTGAAAATGTCATGAATGAGAATTCTTTTGTGGCAAGGATTAAAATTCTTTACATGACTTTCCCTGCTGAGATATCTAATTATACAGCTTGAGAGGTATGACAGAGCAACTAGCTTTAGAACGGAGACTGCAACATTAATGACTCTGGTTCTTTATGCACTATAAGAAATCATAATTTCAGAGAATTAACAGCTTTTTCAAACACAAGGTGAAATCAGTACGGGGCTTCAGGCAGGCATGTGTAAGAAATTCAAAGTCAGTACAGATTATGAAAAGGGTAGGAAATGCCAGCCTAGACCTCCATGCAGAATATCAAGAGCATGTGTGGTTCATGGCTTAGAATGCTGGACAAACCTGGAAGACCTGAAGTTCAAATTGTTAGCAATTCCCTGGGTAGTCTTGGTCAAGCCCTAATCTTTTATCCTTCATGTTTAAATTAGAAAAAATGATGCCTATCTAGTGAGAATAAATGGGATGAAGTTCATTGAAAATTTGCTTATTAGATGTTATACACATAGAAAACAGTAACACACTAGCCCTGTTCAGCTTGCTTATGCATAGATGCCTATGACCAGTAGATGCCCATGATTCGCAGTCCTTCTCCGTCCTTATGCATGGAAAAATACCTGAATAGGGCTTATATCCAGCTAAGAAAACTACTTTTAGGTTTGTGGTTTTTTTTTTAAAAAAACCTTTATTTGCTATTTATATACCTCTGTGGATGAGGAATCCTAAGAGAACAAAAGATGGCTACATTAAGAAGTGGAATATTGTTTTATCATGTGGGCTGGGAACCTCTGACTTTCAGGCCAATTTGGCCCACCAGGTCAGCCCATCTGGGGCTCAGGGATGGCCCCTTCCCCTCCCCTCCCCTCCCCTCCCTGAAGCCCAATCCGCTGGAGGCAGGTGTGCTGCTTGCCCTCCCAATTGGAAGGGGGAATGGTGTACATGGGAAGCCGCATTTTTTTTCTATGATAACTTATCAGAGAAATACAGCAGGGAGTTCTCTCCCCAGTAGCTTCAGCTATCCCACATCCTTCCCAATGGGAAAAGATGTGGAGAAGCCAAAGTTTCCCCAACTACTGGCATCTCTGTTGGGGCAGCTTCTCTGTGTGCAAGCTTTCTTTGCCTGGGGAAAACCCTCATGCAACAAAGTCAGTTCCTTGGCTAAAACACTAGCTGGAAGAGCCAGCTGGCTCTTCGGCTGGGGACTGCATGACATTATGGCACATGGCCAAGCTCCTTGATGTTATTTGGCCTGCAGAGCTGGGTGACAGGCCATCTGCCCCCTGCCCCCAGTTCCTACCTTTGCTTTATCAGATCAATTTGATAATGAAAATGAATCTACACATTAGGGAGGAAAAATGAAACCAGTATATTATTGTAAAAGTCTACTTGGGGGCTGATCAGGATTAGTTAAGGGATCTGGAGCCCACTACAGCCAGTGTAGCCAATATTCATAGTCCTTAATTATACCAACCTCTTAGCTCATAGCCACCATGAATCCCAGCTCCCTGTATACATCAGAACCCTGTATAAATCTACTTCGCCTCTGCTTTAGGCAGGACTGTGCTTGCTGGCTGGGCCTCTTATATCCCCATTCCTGTATGCCAGGGGTGAAGAAGCTGTGGACCTCCAGATGCCACTGGATTTCAGCTCCCATTGGTGCCAGCCAGGTACAGTTGTAGTCCAACAATATCTGGAGGCCCACAGGTTTTCCCTCTCCCACTGTATGTCTACTGCCTCCCTCATGTCCATCCATTCTACATGAAAATGGCCTCTATGTGAGAACAGCTGTTTGCTCCTCAGTCTTCTTCCATGTGTGGAAGAACCTTGAGCATGCAGGGCTCCTGAACATGTGGAAGTCTATGCTCATACAGTTATACTTGTGTAGAAGTGCTTTCATAGGTGGGTTGGCTTGGAATGGGGCTGCATTGTTGTAGGGCTGGAAAGGAAATTAATCCTCCCCACCATTTAGTTTTCTAATTTAGATAGCACCCTCTAAGGCTGCCATATCAGCCCTGGACAGGTATGATGCAGTACCTCTAATATCACCTCTCAGATATCAATTGATATCATGATGCAACAAATATATCTGTCCAGTATGTTGTTGTTCAGTCATTCAGTCGTGTCCGACTCTTCGTGACCCCATGGACCACAGCACGCCAGGCCTTCCTGTCCTGTGCTCTCTCCCGGAGCGTGCTCAAGTCCATATTCATTGCATCAGTGATGCTATCTAGCCATCTCATCCTCCGCCATCCCCTTCTCCTTTTGCCTTCAGTCTTTCCCAGCATCAGGGTCTTTTCCAGAGAGTTTTCTCTTCGCATTAGGTGGCCAAAATATTTGAGCTTCAGCTAGCACATATTCAGAGAATATCAGAGGAAATATACAACATAAAGATCAATAAAGTTAATTTTGGGGGCAAAAAATGGTTTCATCTTCTCTTAACTATACCAAAATAATGGGTCGTATTATAAATATTTAAGAACACACATACAAAAATATCACCCCCCCAAAAATCTCCTAATATCTACTAATGCCTGGGTTTAAAAAAATATAGCTTCCTGAATATTTTCAAACCCTTTATATGCAATAAATACTTTAAGAATATTTTAGGTCTCATATCCTGCCATTTTAACAACAACAAAAAATTATATGTGGGAAGTTTGCTGTATATACATGAGGCTTAAAAAACACACATTTCAAATATAATTTCCCATTAGAATAAATTTATTGTGGAAAGCCTGATGACTGTTAGGCTTTGTACAGGTGACTAGTAGGCTCTAAAATAATAATATTTTATTGTTGAAAAGAAAATAATCATTTTCCCCTAAGATGTCTTTCCTGCTTATGAGATATTAAAAAATACGTCACTGAATACACTTCTCCTTGTTGCTAATTTTGTTTTATAAGCCAGCAGAAGGGTCACATGCATCATTTTCATCTGGATTTCTTGTATCCCTGAAGGCATTCCCATAAACCAAGAGCAGAATTTTGTTTTTTTCTTTGTTGGTAAGGTTGCTCCTATTCATGATTTCTGTTCTAGTTTCTATTTTGCCTTCCACAAAGTTTTGCTTTCTCTCCTGTTTGAGTTTTTTTTCTTGTCTGTAACAGCTTCTGATATTGCTTCTCGCTGTGGTGAAATGGAGAACTGTTGTTTTTATTAAAGTTCAGCAGATTATATTTATTGCTGGGATTAGCTGTACTGGTGGTAGAACTCTGTGGTGATTGGGCTTCTTTACTGAGTTTGGGATTGGTCAGCGGGGTTCTGAGAACAGTTATGGAGCATTTGGAAGCTGGGGACTGAAGGGGAAAAGAATTAGATGTCTGTGTGTGTGCTGGTTTATTATTTTACTTGCCTTTAAAGAATGTGAATGGCTGTTACTGTTACTTAATAAGAAAATTAACACATGGGGTAATATCCAACAGGGCTGCTCTACCCCTGCTGGTTCCACTGTGCTTGCAGGAGTGATCACTTGCACAATGGGGTTTTCATGCTTCTAAAAGTAATCCCAGAACTGAGCAGAAACACTTGTTCCAGATTGGTCCATATCATCAGAGCTTCTTTCTGCAAGCTCTGCTGACCTGCCCCATTCCAGAAGGGAGCATTTCCACTTCTTCCAGGTTATTTTGAGAAATATGAAAACCCCATTGTGTGAGCAGTCACTCCTGCAAGTGCACGGGCACAATAGGATGCTATCTGTTGTTATTTATCCAGTGTGGCTTAGTGGAGATCAGTACCCATGTGAACTGGAGGTAGCAGTTAATAAAGAAGCAACATAGGTACCCTGGTATTCTTGAGGCTACAGGCTAAAGGAAGAAAATTCTTCAAGTGCTGGCAGTGGACTGGTGATATCAGCATTAGACCTCTCACTTCTACAGAACATTGCATGTTCTTCTGACCTTATTCTTTTTCCTCAATTAAGTGTCAAATTGGTAACAAATGTAGGTGTACAAAACCAGAGTTATATGTACTGATGTACCCCTTCCAAAGGGGCCGCAGTGGCTTAGTGGTTAAGACGCTGAATTGCAGACTGGAAGGTCGGCAGGACAGCAGTTCGAGACCCGAGTGCTGAATGATGGAGTGAGCTCCCGTCTTCAGTCCCAGCTCCTGCCAACCTAGCAGTTCGAAAGCAAGAAATTGCAAGTAGATAAATAGGTACCGCTTTGGCGGAAAAGGTAACAGCGTTCCGTGCATCTCAGTGTTCAGTCATGCCGGCCACATGACCACGGAAGCGTCTTCGGACAGCGCTGGCTCTTCAGCTTAGAAATGGAGATGAGCACCACACCGTAGAGTCGGACATGACTGGTTGGGGACACCTTTACCTTTTTTTTACCCCTTCCAAACAGGATCCTGGTAGGTGCAAGTTTCTGAAATATCAAAGACCACCTCACATAGAGTGCATTACAGCCCAACCTGGAAGTGACTAAGGTTCATCTTCTCAAGGAAATGGAATAGCTGGTGCACCAGCCAAAGCTGGTAAAAGGCACTCCTAGGCACTTGGAAATGAGAGACAGAATTAGGTGGTTTCTATGTTCTGCAGACCCTGAAGCCCAAATCTCCAGATAATATCCCCAGTAATTTCATGTCAATTCTACACAGTGTATGAGGCAAGTTGGTGTTTTGTGGCATTCAGGAAGTGAAAAGCCATGGGCTAGAATAGCAGTATTCCAAGCACCATCTTCCAGAGCCAATACAGTTCCTTTTGGTCCCAGTGAAGAGTTAGCCCCCAAGTTGGGCTGGAAGTCAGACTGGAATGGGTCCCAAGAATTGTGAGCCAGGCCAGTCTCTTATTTTATATACTGTGGATCACTTTATTTCAAAAGCACTTCCGAAATAATAATGATAATGTTAAAACATTAATAGAATAGTACTACTACTATTGCTCCTTCTCCTACTCCTCCTACAGGAACTGTGAGAGTTTAAGTAGTCATTGCAATATGGAGCACCCCAATCTCACCTACAGTTCAGAAAAACAATAATATCTTTAAGAAAAACAATAATACCTTTAAGAAAAACAGAGGAACCCTTCTCCCTACATCCATTATGTATGTAAGTAAAACCAATAAATGCTTAACTTACACAATACTTACATGAAAAATGATGTATGTATGTGACAGTACTCACATATACACAGTATTTGCGTTATTAGCAGCAGTCATGGAAACATATGATGAGCTTTGATTAGCTTCCGCTGGGCTTTAAAAACCTGGCTGTTCAGGTGGGCATTTGGAGGTGGGTTAGGTTTTTTTTAGAGCAGTGTTGTTTTGTTATATTTTTTTTGTTCAGTTGATTATGTAAATTTGTTATTAGTACTGTACGCCGCCTAGAGTGGATGGCTAGCCAGCTAGATGAGTGGCTAATAAATCAAATAAATAAATCAATAAATATGGATAGAAGATGATTTATATGCTGAAGTGTAGTAATTTAATTCATAGAATCACAGAATAGTAGGGTTGGAAGGGGCCTATAAGACCATTGAGTCCACCCCCTGCTCAATGCAGAAATCCAAGTCAGAGCATCCCTGGCAGATGGCTGTCCAGCCTCATCTTGAATGCCTCCAGTGTGGGACTGCCCACTACCTCCCTAGGTCATTGGTTCCATTGCTGTATTGCTCTGACAGTCAGGAAGTTTTTCCTGAAGTTCAGCTGGAATCTGGCTTCCTGTAAGTTGAGCCCGTTATTCCGTGTCCTGCATTCTGGGATGATCGAGAAGAGATCCTGGCCTTTCTCTCTGGGACAACCTTTCAAATACATGAAGAGTGCTATCATATTTCCCCTCAGTCTTCTCCTCTCAAGGCTAAACATCCCCACTTCTTCCAGTCTCTGTTCATAGGGCTATGTTTCCAGTCCCCTGATCATCTTTGTTGCCCTCCTCGGAACCCTCTCCAGCTTGGCTGCATCCTTCTTAAAGTGTGGCGCCCAGAACTGGACACAGTACTCCAGATGAGGCCTAACCAGTGCTGAGTAGAGGAGAACTAGTACTTCCTGGGATTTGGAAGCTATGCTTCTATTAATGCAGCCCAAAATGGCATTTGCCTTTTTTGCAGCCACATCACATTGTTGGCTCATATTCAGCTTGTGATCTACAACAATTCCAAGATCCTTCTCGCTTGTAGCCTTCATGTCCTTAGGTAATGTTCTGGTAAACAGGTAAGGCTGTAAGTACATATGAGTTGATTTCTGAATTGGAGTACTGAGAAATGATACAAGTATTATTCCCATGACCTTCACTGCTTTATCACATCACAGATTCAAAGGAAGTTAGCTAAAAAGCAGGAGTCAGAGGTACCATTTTAGATTTAACTAAGAGAAAGGGCTACATTCAGCAATGCCTTAAATCCGATTCTTAGGTTCTTTTAAAGTTAAAATTTGAAAGAGGAAAGAACACAAAAGACAAAAGACTATACTTCAACATAAACCAGGGACAATACGATAATAGTCAAACCCTTGACAGAAAAAGGGCCAGTTTTCTCATGCACCATTTACATTATCCTCATTATTCTGCTAAGAAGCATAAATGGCAAAGCCATCCTGCCACAAACAGAATATGTTTTCTCTCCTATACATGTTTAAAGCTTTAAGCCACCAACTAGATCAAGAGTTTCACATTTCATTGGGTCCAACAGCTGGTTAAGCTGACAGAAGTGACACATAAAACTGTCCTTGATAAGGCTAGTCTGAGCCAAGGTATTAGCAGTCAAACTTCCCCCTTCTTTTTCTTCACCTACGGCTCTTTTTTAAAGTGCTATAGAGCATATTTAGCCACTCTTCCCAAGAGATATGTAGGTGCAACAGCTTTTAGGAATCTTGCCTTTTCTTTGTGGGATAAAGAGTTTCCCCAAGGCTCTTCAAACAACTGTCATTCGCCTAATCCTTGTTGTCTTAAAATTATGATAAAATTCCTGCTTGTCACATCACACAGGTCATAATGAAAGGATGAGATTAACCTTCTGATTACTAAGGTCTGCATGCTACACCCTCAGCTAAACAATCACCACAAATCAAAGTGGTAAAGCAGTGTACATTTTAACATGCTACATTCTAACAATGACTTCACTTAGCTGATGTACTTACCCATAAGGTCTTTGATCTTCAAGTCAAGTGCGAGCATGAAAATACCTGTTATGGCCATAGTTAGGAAGGACTTTTCATTTTTAAAAGATATATTCTCATGAAATGTCTACCCTGAATTATTTATTCTGCTTAGTTTTGTGTGATTGACATCAGCATTGTGCGTTTGTATGACACAGCAACAAACTCAATCCTTCTAATGGATACAACTTTTTCTCTTTTCATTTTCTTACAAGTTGGTGTTCCTTCTTTAAGTTTTTAAAAAATATTTTAGACTTTTTAGATTGACAGTATTGGTGCATCATTCAGGCATTTTCAGGTAATATGCTCCTTTGTCTTCGCCAAGACATCCAAAAACCCACTCTAATCAGCCTTGACTAACATTTATGAACTCTAAAAAGGAAAGTTATGGAAACATTTTTGAAAAACTAAATGAAAGAGTGGGGGAGACAGACACACTCACAGAATGAAAGTTAAAGATTTCACACACACACACACACACACTTAAGGCAAAGGTGATACCGATGTTAATTTATGGTGCAGACATTTGGGGTTTTACAGATTTTTCAAAAATTGAAAACATTCAAAGTCGCTTCTTGCATATGATTTTAGGGGTTCCAAAGTCCTCACCAGCCTACTCAGTTAGAGCTGAATTAGGTATGCAAAAGATATCTGGATTAATCTATACTAGGATAGTTAACTTCTGGTGTATAATAAATAACCAATCAGAAGACAGGTTTCCTAAAATGTGTGTGGAGGAACAAAGGATATCTGATTTGGGAAATGTCTGGTGGCTAAAGCTGTCAAAATTGCTCCTAAATTTTAGCTTCTCTGTCCAAGTACTAAATCCAAGAGAAATTGCCAGCAGAAATATATTCAAAGAGTTTTTGATGTAGGAGCACAAACGGACTTAACTGCCTTTATAGCCTCAGCCGCCACAAAATGGCTAGCCAGGGCAAAATGGCATTACTATATTGAAAAATATCTGACATTTCTCATGAAAATGGAATATTGGACAGCTTTTACCAGACTGTATTTTGAAAAAATGGGCAAAATGATAAATGTGGAAGATATTATGGTATTCCAGCTCAGAAGACATTGTGTGTTTGTGGAGATTTAGCATTGGAAGATTTGGCCCACTCCATTCTTGAGTGTAGGCTATACTCCGATATTAGAGATAACTATCTAGATTCTTTCCTAAATAAAATGAAATACTGGAGCATATCACAGAAACTGGATTTTCTTTTACAATCTGAAAATCAGTTTGTTGTTCAAAGGGTAGCGACATTTTCAATCAAGGCTGCAAGGTGCAGGGCAATTTTTCCATAGTGCCATAGGAAGCCCAAGATTTGATTGTATAAATTGTATTCTGGCAAGGTTTAATTTCTACCCTAGTTTTAATGGTAATGTTCTTTCCCCATGCTGCAGGTGTTGTTTTTAAACTTGTAATTTTTGGTCATATTATGTAAGTCTTCTATTGTTTAAATGATTTGTATCCTGTTTTTGTTTTGCAATGGTCTTTGGACTGAAACAATAAATTATCTGATCTGATCTGATCTTCATATATATATATATATATATATATATATATATATATATGAGAATGGTCTTTTTCACAAAATCGAAAACTTTTTTCACAAAATGGAGAATGGTCAGTGGAAAGAAATCATTTATGGAAATATCCCCATGATGTTCTCACCTCTTTTAGGAATGTACTTCTATAACATTACAGAAATTTGTCATAAGTAGGAATGGGTGAATCTGTCAGGTTTGCTTTGTCCCGCATTCTTAAAAAAAAAAAAAAAATCAAATTCTTTCTCTCTTGAATTTGAACTTTACAATTTGTGGCACTGGTAAATTCTTATAAAAAGTGAACTGAAACAGAATTCTTTCTCTTCTGTACCAGCCAAATTCAACAGGTACAGCTATTCCCAGCATGGAGAGGACCACGATGCGCCATAAAGCTGTTAAAGATGAGGAGCTTGTCAAAAAAAGAGAGGTGGCAACTGTAATTCAGCACTAACATGGTTGAGTTCACAGAGATTCAAACCCAGACTCTGAAGAGCAAAACACTCAAAGCCCTGGCCCTGGATAGATGAATATGCCAATTTCAGTTACTCCTGTATTCAGTTTCTTTCTTTTTTTCTTTTTTTAAATCTCAGGTTCTTTTTGTCCCAAATATGGACAACTTTGTGAATTTTGGTAAATTATTATCAAAATAAACTGAAATAATTCTCACCCATCCCTACTCATAAGTTATTTCAGTAATGAGAGACAGTTCCTAATGTCAACGTTACATAAAAGAAAGATATAGGTGGAGAATAACTGTATACGACATTTAGCCCTACAATTGGTCTTTGTTTTTTTGAGCATGCAATCATCTGGAAGAAGGCTTCTTTTCCAGTCATGGGTTATTGTAGATGAATCATCCATTACAGGGAGCAACTGAAAGCATCTTTCATGTGGCGAGCGTTCACTGTATTATAGACTGTGACAATTACTGTGACCGTGTGACCACTGTCCTCCCACAAACCACACCTGAATACCTGTAAAGAGATTATATGGGGAGGGAGCTCTGTGGAGTGTGGCTGTCTCCTCTTGGACTCTCTACCTCCTACTTATTTATGTATTTATTTAATTTATTAATCTCCCATCTTGCCGGTCACCCAGCCACTTTGGGCGATGTACAACCGTAAAAACAGTTTATACAATAAAACTCAACATTAAAAACATCACATTTCTAAAATTACCCTAACCCACCCGAAATGCCTGCCTGAACAACCATGTTTTTAATGCATGGAGGAAGCTCATTAAAGAGAGGGCATGGTGGAGTTCCCTAGGGAGGGAGTTCCACAGACTGGGGGCCACCATAGAGAAGGCCCTCTCCCTCGTCCTCACCAGCCTAGCTGTCCTTGCTGATGGGATAGAGAGAAGGCCATCCGAGGCTGATCTTGTTGAGCGGCCTATCTGGTGTTGCTGGAGGCGCTCCTTGAGATAGGCTGGGCTGGAGCCGTATAGAGTTTTAAAGGTCAAAACCAACACCTTGAATTTGGCCCAGAAAACAACTGGTAGCCAGTGCAGCTCCTTCAGCACTGGAGTGATGTGATCTCGCCGGCAGCTGCCTTTAATCAGGTGAGCCACCGCATTCTACTTAAGCCTGATACTATCATTTGCTACTTCCTTGCAGATATTGGGGGGGGGGGACACACAGAGGCAGCACCTGTTTGCACACCTTGGCATAATGCAAAGTGCAACTCTCTTTGAAAAGTCTCAAAGACAGGTATATGCAGAATATGGGGAGCGGGAGCATCCTCTGTTTATCGCCAAGTGCTACGCAGGACACACAGAACATACTCCAGTTCTCCATATTCTGCATATACCTCTGTTTGAGTTTTGTCAAGAACTCACAGGACTGCAATCACTTGTGGAAGAATATTTATTCCTCTGGGGAAACTATATGCTGGATTTGGAGGCGGTCGCCTTGTACTTTCCTTACGTTGTAGAGGAGCCTTTATTATGTTGTACTTGAGCCTCTTTACATATTGTTTGGTGGCTGTATAAGTTAATTTTTGCATTATGACTACATAGTTTCTGTGAAGGTATTATCATTGCTTTAAGATAAGCTGTATTTTTAGTAGAAATGTTGCTATTGTTTAAAGCTAAAGCTGTATTTTAGCTCATTTATCCACCTTGATGGTAATGATTTAGTATCTGAGACAGCTGTTGGCTTTTTAAGGTTTTTTTCTATAGTGCAGTTTAAAGTTTCTGTATTGGGACACAATCCTATCCAGATAGTTACCAGCCTCCAAAATTGGAGGCTACCAACTGTCCAATGCAGGGTGGCTGGAGCGCAGAGGGGATCCTCGCCTCCGTGCTCCAGCTGCCTTGCATCTTGGCTAGATGGGCGATTTTGCCCATCTAGCCATGGCTTTGGAGAGGGGAGGAAAGGAGCCTGGAGACCTGATAGGAAACTGCATAAAGCAGCTTCTCCAGTCTCCTCCCCTCCCCTCCCCTGGACTGCCCCCTTTTCACCCTCTCTGTGCTCCATTTCTGAGTGCAGAGATATAGCTGGTGTGCAGAGAACTGAGCCAGCTCCGAGGGGGCAGAGGAGGGGAGCGGAACACAGTTTCTGGGCTCCAAGATCCCAGAAACTGAGCAATCCTATGTCCCTCCAGATGCTGTCTAGGGGGCATAGGACTGCTCTCCCAGTTTGTTTTATTAATTTTTTGATAAATTGCCTTAGTTCTTGTTTTAGTCATTATGGGCAACAAAAAAATGCCCTCATATTTCACATGTTCTTTATATTTAATTAATTAATTAATTAATTAATTAATCGCCCATCTGGCCAGTCACCCCACCACTCTGGGCGATGTACAATAATACAAACAGTTTAAAAACAATAAAATTACACATTAAAACATCATTTCTGAAATTTCCCTAGCCCACCCCAAATGCCTGCCTAAACAACCAAGTTTTCAACACGTGGCGGAAGCTCATGAAAGAGGGGGCATGGCGGAGTTCCCTAGGGAGGGAGTTCCATAGAGTGGGGGCCACCACAGACAAGGCCCTCTCCCTTGTTCTCACCAGCCTAGCTGTCCTGGCTAGGGGTGTATGGATTCCCCACCGTCTGTTCCAGTGGGGAATCCGTGTGGGGGGGAGGCGATCCGTTTCTCCCCTCCAGAATCCTCCAGAGCGGTTCTGCTCCACTCAGATTCTGGTGGGGGGAACTGGCTTGGGTGCGCTTACCTTCCCTCCTGCCAGCCAGAGCCGTTCGCCTCCTCCCTGTCCCTGCCATTTGCCATGTCTTTAAAAAAATAAATAAAAATAATGACGATCGGGAGGATGTGCCCATAGACTTATATGCAAATACAGTCATGAATCTTGCGTATAAGTCTATGTGTCCATAGGCTTATATGCAACATTTACGGCTCTATTTTGCATATAAGTCAATGGGCACATCCTGCTGATCGCATATGCCCAAAGACTTATACGCAAAATAGAGCCGTGAATCTTGCATATAAGCCTATGGACACATAGACCTATATGCAAGATTCATGACTGTATTTGCATATAAGTCTATGGGCAAATCCTCCTGATCGCCATTTTTTTTTTTTTAAAGACATGGCAATCGGCAGGGACAGGGAGGAGGCGAACGGCTCTGGCTGGCAAGAAGCAGCTGAGTGCCGTTCCGCCTCCAATCCTCCTGGAGCGGAGGTAAGTGGTCCTGATCTGCTGCGGATTCCTGAGGCTGGATTCCACAGAATATGGCCTCATTTGAATCTGCAGCGGATTTCTCTGACATACCTAGTCCTGGCTGATGGGACAGAGAGAAGGCCATCCGAGGCTGATCTTGTTGAGCAGCCTATCTGGTGTTGCTGGAGGTGCTCCTTAAGATAGGCTGGGCTGGAACCATATAGGGTTTTAAAGGTCAAAACCAACACCTTGCATATGGCCTGGAAAACAACTGGTAACCAGTGTAACTCCTTCAGCACTGGAGTGATGTGATCACGCCAGTGGCTGCCTTTAATCAGGCGAGCTGCCGCATTCTGTACCAGTTGCAGCTTCCGAACCATCTTCAAGGGTAACCCCACATAGAGCGCATTACAGCAGTCTAGACGAGAAGAGACCAGGGCATGTACAATGGCAGCAGATGGTCGGGATGGTAGGGGCGTAGCCGCCATATCAGATGGAGTTGGTACAGGGCTGTCCGGCTCACAGCTGACACCTGAGCCTCCATGGACAGCTGGAAGTCTAAAATGACCCCCAGGCTACGGACCTGGTCTTTCAAGGTCCTTCCAAGGTCCCATTCAACATCCCCCAACCTCATCTTGTCTCCCACCAAAAGTACCTCGGTCTTGTCAGGGTTCAGCTTCAGCTTATTCCTCCCCATCCAGCCTGGGATATTCCCCCCTCTCCTCCTGAGCAAAGCAAAATTGATAGTTTTCTAAATCCTGTAGGAACTCGGGGCAATTTAAGGATTTCTCAGTTTCTTTTTTGAATTAGTATGCTTGCTTAGAAACAGAAGCACCAGCTTCATCTAATAATTTTGTAGGAAAAAGTTCCTCAAACAGGCTTTTTAAGATGGTGATGATAATACAAGTCCTATGTGTAGTTTGAACACTCAGATCTTAGTAGAAGACTGTTTTCTTGTTGCAGAGACTTTGCAGTTTTTTTTACAACCAGATGCAATGTATTACTGATAAAATTGAGCTTTTGGCTCAGACTTGAGGGACTCCTAAAAATAAGTCATTAACTCATTCCGAATTTCCTAATCAGGGTAGTAATGGTGGCAAAACTATTAGATATCAAGAAGATAAGAAAACAGCCCTTCCCAAACTTAGTACCTCTGAACTGGTACTGAAAATTAATCAAACAGTGCTTGATATTTTCCCATTTCGAGGGTATTTACTGACTGATTGATTGATTGATTTGATTTATACCCTGCCTTTCTACCAGGAAAAATTGCACTCAAGGCAGCTTACAATCATGAAGAAAGCCTGATTAGAACAATAATAAAATGATGCATTAAAACATACTAAAAACACAGCAATAACAGAATAAAAACAGCATCCAACTCAATAGACCCACTTACATGCCAAAGGCCTTTTTGAATAAAGAAGTCTTTGCTTGCTGGCGGAAGGACAGCAGAGAGGGAGAAAACCCAGCCTCCCTTGCCAGTGGGTTCCACAGCCTGGGAGCATCTATCTATCTATCTATCTATCTATCTATCTATCTATCTATCTATCTATCTATATCATCTAATTTATTAATCGCCCATCTGGCTGGTCACCCAGCCACTCTAGGTGATGTACAAAAAAACAGTTAAAACAATAAAATTCTACATTAAAAACATCATAAAAAAATACCCACCCCGAATGCCTATTGACAAGGCTTCTGTTGCAACGCCACTAAACACACCTCTAAACGTGGCTGTATCAAAAGAAGTCCCACTCTTGAAGAGCTTAAGACAGGCAGTCTTTTAGGTAGCCTAGTCCCAAGCCATACAGGGCTTTATAGGCCATAACCAGCACTTAATTGTGCCCAGAAACAGATAGGTAGCCAGTGAAGCTGTTGTAACAAGGGAGCGATGTGTTCCCTGTACACCCCCCTCCCCCCAGTCAACAGTCTCGCTGCAGTGAAAGTCTGAAACAAAATGGCACTTTTAGAGCACTAAAGCGGTCAAATGTAGCTTGTCCTGAAGCAAAAGTTGACTGTTTTTGTGCTCTGTAGTTACTACATAATATGAATAGATCCTTTTAGCACTATGGAGCACTACAGAGTGGTTTGCTGGTGAATTTTGGTGGCAAACTGCCAATTTGTGGGTGCATGTGTGTGGTCAATGGGCTGGGGGTGGTGGTCCCTGGACCTCCCACAGTTGACCACCCCTGTTTTAAAGCTTTCATTTATAATTTGGTGGCTCCATCCGATCACCTCAGGAAACGTGTAGGCTTGTGAATAGGAGGCACTAGTGTGGAAACAAAATGCTTTGAAATCAACGATAGCCCTGTATAGGCATTATAAAATTGTAAGTGTGGAGGGGACATGGAAATGTCTGCACTGCCCTTGGTTCTTCTACCTGTGACTTTCCCAGGTTGATTTGGAAGGTCTCAAGAGAGGCAGTAACTGTGAACTTAGTGGCTGAAAGCTGTTACAGAGCTCCATGAGATCAGGAACCTTGATTGTTGTTGTTATGACAACAATAACGTTATGTTCTGCATTTTGGCATTCTCCCCACCTCAAAGAAGGGGGGAATTTTCTCAATAAAGCCTTCTGATGTGCTTCTCACTCCTCTGCCAGCCAGACTGGATGATTAAAATCCCAGGTTTTGTTTTGTTTCTTGTATGTGAAACAAGAAGAAGCTCAGAGGGTGTTGAGTCAGCTGGACCTAGCTGAGAGGTAAATCCCTCTTTAAGAATTGCAGTCTTCGCACCGCCACAGCTCCTTGGCAAGATTTCAGGGGAATGATGTTGTGGTTGATTAGCCAACCTTGACAGGTCTGTGGTAGAGCTGGCCAGAAAATCTATTTCAGAAGCTCAGCAATTCCCTTTTAATTCTGAACACGGAGACCAACCAGAGATACTCTATCTGAAACCTGATTTCAACCTGTTCTGGTTTCGTGCACGTGCCAATATTTGCTGCTCTCTAATGGTAATCGATAGCTGAAGGGGAGAAAAAAATGAAAGATATTCATTTACATGGAGAATTATTTATTAAAGTGTTTGTTGTACAAAAGACGTTTTGTTGGGCTTGCAACCTTCAATTTTATATATCAGCTTTAATTGGAGACAATTATGTTCTGCATTCTAGGCAGAACTCTCCCCAACTGCTCTGTCTCCTGCTGTATTTGCTTTTCAAATTGAATTTTTTTGTATATGAAAGAGAGCAGAGAAGGATTCTATTAGAGGTATGCATGCGGAATGCTGATTATGTATGGTTTTTCTTGCCTTTTAGAACATTTAATTCCCTGACAAAGTATAAAAGTTAGCAATAAAACCATAAAATATATTACCAATGGGCAGGTTACAGGGATCATTTAGGGGGAAAATTAGTCTCTTTTAGTTGCTTTATCATCACTGATCTGTAGAAATTAACATGAAAGCCAAAGAACCTTAGGGATATGCTTCCCCCCCACCCAAAATGTCTCCTCCTTACATGTCTTGATTTAGTTACTATAGCACTATTAATAAAATGCATTACTTGTTGTAAATAGCATGCTAATTGATGCTAATGGGAAGACACTATATTACAAATTGCTCACAGGGTAGTATTAAATTTACTTCTACCCTCCAGCATCACAATTTATAGGTACATGGGGCAATCTTATGCACTCATATGGTAGTTGCTACTAGAATTATAAAATTGGAGTATGAGACATAAATAGCAAATAGGTTTTCTCAATTCCCTCTTGTACGAAAAATGTTATTCTCTATATGTAGAAAGCATTTAACAAAACCAGGGAATTGGTGTTATTGGTAGTGAGCAACAAAACTATAAATAACAAGTCCCTGCGTCATGGTGTACTACAACCCCCCACCCCACCCAAAACTTCCATAGAAGAGATTTGCCTGCAAGCTTTGACCGAAGAAATTCATATTATCCACTCTCACTACAAAGTAAAGGAGATAATGAACTTATCCATCATCCATCACTGGGGTGCTTTTGTGAAATCTCCGTCAAACATCTCTGTCCACCAAACAACTTTTAGGGCGCAATTCTATGCAGGTTTAGACAGAAAAAAGTCCTACAACTCCCAGCATTCCCCAGCCAGCTATTTTCACCATAAATAGGATGGTGAATCTGAAGAGGCTGTTGCACATAGCTCTAGAAGGAAATGCCTTCAATATATGAGTCATACTTAGAATCTGATATTGTAAGGGAAAAACTGGAGGATAAAATTTGAAGGCCCTGTTATTGGATACCTAGGCACACTTACTTTAAAATACTTACAATATGCCAACCCCAACGAAGCGCATTTCTACACTAGCTTAAAATCCTGCATTTTGAAATGGGGCTTTCTGCTTCTGTTTTAAATGTAGGATCACCACTGACTCCCTTTACATGCACTTCCTTCCCCCATCCCTTCTCCCTGTATCTGAGTCTTCCATTATCTTTCATTGATCTCGCTTCTCTTCTTGCCGCTTTAACTCTTTTCATGGAGGCAACTGAAGAGGAACTAGGGGTGGGCGTATCACTTACCTGGTTCCGTTCCGGGGCGTCCGCTGGGGGGTGGGAGGTGATCTGTCCCTCCCCCTGGAATCCGTCCCTCCCTCATGGAGCCACCAGCTGGGCCCGTCCGCAGCCGGACTTCCATCCGCTGCCGGGCTGTGGATGCAAATGGCATCCGGCGTAGCGGATGCCATTTGCATCCCTGTGTTAGCTGTGATAGGCTACGTAAATACTTACATAGCCTATCACAGCTAAAGCAGGGATGCAAATGGCGTAGTGGATGCCATTTGAGTCCCCGCTCTTTGCCATGATAGGCTACGCAAGTATTTAGAGTAGCAACGCAAGAGTAGGGATGGACGAAATTCCCTTACCTGATCCCGAAGCTTACTTCGCGGTGGGGGGGAGGCACTCCGTCCCTCCCCCCGAAATTCTGGGCAGGGGGGAGGCACCCCATCCCTCCCCGCCGAAATTCTGGCGGGGGGGGGAGGCGCCCCGTCCCTCCGGCCGCGAAACCTCGTCTCCTGCTGGGACGCAAATGGTGGCAGCCATAGCCGCCACCGTTTGTGTCCCTGCAGTCAGCCGTGATAGGCTACGTAAATGTTTACGTAGCCTATCATGGCTGACTTAAAAAAAAAAAGCGCGTACGCAAATGGCGGCTCCCATGGGCACCGCCATTTGCGTTCCTTGTTTTGGCACGTGTAGTCTACGTAAACATTTACGTAGACTACGGCGAAAATAAGGGCAACGCAAATAGCGTTGCCCTTATTTTCGCCGTAGTCTACGTAAATGTTTACGTAGACTACACGTGCCAAAATAAGGAATGCAACTTTGCGTATGCGCTTTTTTTTTTTAAGTCAGCCGTGATCAGCTACGTAAACATTTATGTAGCCTATCACAGTGTTTTTTAAAATCTAGCTGTGATAGGCTACGTAAATCTTTACGTAGCCTATCACATTTGTTTGTTTGTTTGTTTTACTTGGAAATGGCGGCGGCGGCAGCTGATCGGAAGACCGGCCGCCGCCGCTGAACTGCCGCCGAACCGCTGCTGGAGCCGCCGCCGCCAGGGACATTCAAGCAAGGTTAGTCCCGTCCCGGGGGGGCGGGCAGGGGGGTGGCAGACTGTTTCTCCACCAATTTCGGGGGGCCGAATGCGCTGGCATTCAGCCTCCCCGAGATTCGTGGAGAAATTCTCTGACATCCCTTCGCAACAGTAGCGATGCAAATGGCATAGCGGACACCATTTGCATCCCCACTCTTTGCTGTGATAGGCTACGTAAATACTTATGTAGCCTATCACGGCTAAAGTAGGGGCGCTCCTGCTTTTGCCGCACCTCCACCTTCTCCATTGCACTGTCCTCAGGAGACAGCAGCCATTAGGGATGTACGAAATTGGCCTTACTTGGCTCTGCTGGGGGGGGAGGCGCTCCGTCCCTCCCTCTGAAATCCTTGCTGGGGGGGGAGGCCATATGCAAGGTGTTGGTTTTGACCTTTAAAACCCTATATGGTTCCGGCCCAGCCTATTTTAAGGAGCACCTCCAGCAACACCAGACACAGGCTGCTCAACAAGATCAGCCTCAGATGGCCTTCTCTCTGTCCCATCAGCCAGGACTAGGTATGTCAGAGAAATCCGCTGCAGATTCAAATGAGGCCGTATTCTTTGGAATCCATCCTCAGGAATCCGCAGCAGATCGGGACCACTTACCTCTTGGGATGTACAAAATTGCCCTTACCTGTCTCCGCCGGGTTCCGCTGGGGGGGGGGAGGCGCTCTGTCCCTCCCCCCAGAATACTGGCTGGCCGGCTCCGCTCCGCGGGGATTCCACGGAGCTGCCGGCCGGCTCCACCAGCAGCCAGACATCCAGCCGCTGGCTGCCAGGGACACAAATGGTGGGGGCCGTAGCCGCCGCCGTTTGCGTCCCTGTAGTCAGCCGTGATAGGCTACGTAAATCCTTACGTAGCCTATCACATCTGACTTTAAAAAAACCAAACAAATGCGCGTACGCAAATGGCGGCGGCTATGGCCGCCGCCATTTGCGTTCCTTATTTTGGCCCGTCTTAGTCTATGTAAATATTTACGTTGACTGAGACGGCGAAAATAAGGGGAACGCAAATAGTGTAGCGGACGCTATTTGTGTTCCCCCTTATTTTCGCCGTCTTAGTCTACGTAAATATTTATGTAGACTAAGACGGGCCAAAATAAGAAATGCAAATGGCGGCAGCTGTAGCCACTGCCATTTGCGTACGCGCGTGTTTTTTTTTTTAAAGTCAGACGTCATAGGCTACGTAAAGATTTACGTAGCCTATCACGTCATTTTTTTTTTAACCTAGCCATGATAGGCTACGTAAATCTTTACGTAGCCTATCACGTCTTTTTCTTTTTTTTTTAACACTGGAAATGGCGGTGGCGGCGGCAGCCGGTCAGAAGACCAGCTGCCACCGCTGGAGCTGCTGCTGGAGCCGCTGCCACCCGGAAGATCCGCCCTAGGTAAGTCTCGTCCCTGGGGGGATCCGCAGGGGGGCAGGGGGCGCAGGCCATTCCGCCACTTAGTTCGGGGGGCCGAATGCACTGGCATTCAGCCTCACTGAGATCCGTGGCGGAATTCTCTGCCATCCCTAGCAGCCATCTGCATCCGCAGATGGAGGAGTGGATGGCTGCGGATGGACCGGACTGGCCAACGACCAGGTCAACGGACTGGCCAATGACCAGACTGGCCAACGACCAGAATCCCAGGGGGGGTTCTGCGGGGTGGTGGTGGGGGTAGTCTGTTCCACCACGGACTCCAGGGGGCTGGATTCTAAAGAATCTGGCCTCATTGGAGTCCGTGGCGGATTTCTCCGCCATCCCTAAGAGGAACACACAGGGGTAATTTGATAGCTTGTTATCTGCGATCTATTTAAAAATGGAACAAAGGGCATTTAGTGCAGGAGGGTCATGGCAAGATCATGAGGTCATGTAAAGAGCCCGCTAACTTCTGTGAAGGAGCCATCTCAATCACAGGATAAAAGTTCTGCGTGTGGGGGGTGGTTGTGGGAAGGCAATACACTTAGGCTGCAATCCTATATCCACTTACCTGGGAGCAAAATTCATTTTACTCAGTGGCACTTACTTCTGAGTAAACTTGTATATGATTGCACTGCAAGAGAGCAATTCTAAGCTCTTTGACAGAGCACTCTGATACTGGAGCCTCTGATCTAAGCCCTGCTGACAAGGTGGAAAGGAATACAAAGCTCTCTATGCTTTTTAACTTCCCCTCCCTCCTTGGGATTTTTTGTTTTGCTTTTTTGCTAAAGAAAAAAATCCCTCCCCCAGTGAGAGGGAATTCAATTAGACCAGCTCCAGCTGGTCTAAATGTTCTCCCATGCTGGTGGTGTAGTTAGGGCTTGGATCCATAGCCTTTTCCTTCCAGCCAAATGCACTCCCTTTCCCCCCTGGTGGACTAGCTGAGTAGGTAAAGGCAGTGGTGAATGCTCCATTATGGTAAGGTGTGATTCTATTTTGCCTAAAGGAGGCAGTGGTAAGAACTTTGTTTACAAGTTACAGTGCTCCCTGAACCCGACTGTACTGGATTATTTATGGCTGGTCTCCAATATTCCATTCTTGAACAAGGTGCTGGACCATGTGGTGGCTTCTCACTCCAGAGATTTCTGGATGAGATAGATTACCTACATCCATTTCAATCTGGTTTCAGGCCTGGTTACAGGGCAGAGGCTGCTTTGGTCACCTTGGTGGACAATCTATGCTGGGAACTGGACAGGGAGAATCTGTCCCTGTTAGTTTTACTGGACCTTTTTGGCGGCTTTCGATACCATCAACAATGGTATCCTTCTGAGGTGTCTGTCTGAGATGGGACTAGTAGGCACTGTTACGGTGCCTCCAGCCCTTCTTGGAGGAGAGATCACAGAAGGGGGTTCCTGTTCAAAACCATGGCCATTGGCCTGTGCTGTCCCTCAGGTTTCCATCTTATCCTCCATGCTATTTAACATATACATGAAACCACTGGGAGAGAATGTCCAGAGGTTTGGGATTCGATGCCACCAGTATGGTGAATACACCACACTCTATCTCTCCTTTCCATCTAAATCTAAGGTGCTGTGGTTCTAAATTGGTACTGATGTCAGTAGTGGACTGGATGAGGGCAAACAAATTGAAGCTTAATCCAGACAATCCAGAGGTGCTTTGGTCATTTAAAGGCAGATCAGGGAATAGGGATTCAACCGGTGCTGCATGAGGTTACACTCTCCCTGAAGACTCAGGCTCACAGTTTGGGTATAATTCCAGACTTGGCCTTGAACCTGGATGCGCAGGTTTCAGTGGTATCCAGGACTCCGTCCGTTCCTAGAGACATCTGATCTGGCCATGGTCATGCATGCCTCAGTTACATCCATTTGGACTACTGTAACATGCTCTACATGGGGCTGCCTTTGAAAACTGCTCAGAAATTCAAGCTGTTCCAGAATGCTGTGGACAGACTGTTGACCAAGGCCAGTTACAGGGAACATGCGACTCCCTTGCTACAACAGCTTCCCTGGCTACCTATCCACTTCTGGCAAAATTCAAAGTACTGGTTATGAACTATAAAGCCTTATATAGCTTAGGGGCAGGCTGCCTGAAAGACCACCTTCTCCCGTATGAACCTGCCCAGGCTCTAAGTTCTTCAAGAGAGACCCTTATTTTGAGACTGCTTCAGAGGTGCGTTTGGTGGCCACCTTAGAGAGGACGTTTTTGGTGGCAACTCCCAGGCTATGGAACTCCCTTCCAAGGGAGGCTAGATTTGGTCCCTGTCTGTTGTCCTTCTACCAGCAGGCAAACCCCACTTTATTTAAGAAGGCTTTTAATGTGTAAGTGGTCTGGTGGATTGGGTGCTGTTTTTAATAATATTTTTTTCTGTAATTGTTATGTTAGTATTGTATTTTAATGTATTGTTTAATTTTTTATTGATTCTGTAAGCCGCTGTGAGTGCCATTTTTTTGGTAGAAAGGTGGGGAAATAAATAAATAAATAGAAAGAAAGAAAGAAAGAAAGAAAGAAAGTAAGGTCTCCATTATATAATTAAAAAGAAGACAGAAAATAATGTTTGTTTTAACACACACACTGGGGTACACGGAAGGAGCCTCCTCGAAGATTGTTGTACAATTGGGCGTACCCTGGTAGCGGTGCATTGCGCCGGCTAATCCTTCTACCACCTGATTGAACTGCAGCTTGGTGGCCTGGCAGTGGCTACATTTTGGCGGAGCGGAGTTTGGTCTGGACACGACATGACAACAACACACATACCACACGAATTATCCTTGTTACAGCAATATACATTTTATATTACTTCCTGATATTTCCTGATCTATATTTTCAAACGATTGAGGAGTTCTACTTGTTAATATGAAGGAACATTGCTTCACATGGTAAAATATTCACCAAATACGAGCTTATGCATTCTCAACAGTAGTAAGGAATACATAATGTGTTACTCTTCTTTGGCAATAAAATCCGTAAGTAATAAACAAATACCTTCTCATAGTGGATTTGATGTTTGCCTTGGTTTTCTGCAGCAATGGTATTTGATTTTAAAATAATGGAAATGAATAATTCTTCAGCATACTGAAAATTAAGTTTTTGGAATCCTTTTAAAGCAGGCAGCCTGAGCTGGCAGATTTGCTTGAAGCCTGGCCCTAGGTTATGGTGTGGTGAGACAGGGAAGACATGAGAGCCACTTTCTTCTAATATCAAATATGAAACATTATTATAATTGGTGCAACTTTATAAGCCCCAAATTTCCTTTGTTTCCATGCTGGCATATCAGGCTAGCATCATTAACAGTTCCCATTCTTGCCGACATCTTGCTAAAAATGTAAAGATTTTTTTAAAAAACCCAAAGCCAACATCTACCATACCTTTAGCTGAATATGTCAACAATGATTTTCATATCGCTTACATCATGAATTATCAAATCACAGGCCAAATAATGTGGTTATATTGAAATGCGATATGCTCCATAATATCTCCAGTACACTCTAAATCATTATGGACAGTTACAATTACAACCTGAAGACGAAGTAAAAGAGAATGATTAAGGCCACATGCAAAAATCAAGGCACAAATATGTTTGAAAGGTAGATGTCAAAAATCATTTAACTGTTTGCTTTTTCCTTCTCAGTGCTTAATGGGCTGTAGACACTGAACTAAACCATTACCTGAAACTGGAGGAGGACTTGTGCAAAAGCTTCACCTGTCAGAGGTCACGTAAGAAGACATTTAGACAGAAGCATCTTGTATATTGTAATGCAGAATGTATCACTCTAAAACCTAATCCTTCTGGGTAACACTCTTAGGAAAGCGCAGGGCATGCACCATCTGTATTTGATTGAATAATGTTCTATGAAAGTCAACAGGCACAGGGGCTACCAAAAAGTTATCAGAATTTTCATTTCAATTAGGCAGATAGCCAAGGAATCAAATGAAGAGTCTTTGAGTGATGGACACCAAATCAATAACATCTTTCTGGGCTTTATTTGATTTATCATTGTCTAAGCAGTGGAATTGATTTATGTCCGCGGGCTTTATTTGATAAGTTAATGATAGCTCAAGTATTCCTAAATCAATTTCTTCTTCTTCCCCCCCCCCCCGGTGCTTACATTCCCCCCGCCCCTTGTGAAAAAGAAACATTGCATGAAACTGAATTTTGCTGGGTAACACAGGTTGCAATCCTATACTCAATTGTCCACTAGCTGAAATGCTATAAGATTTGGTGGAAGCCCTGCTTGAGATACACCACTGGCATGAATGATCAGCTGGTGAAACTGCCCAGAAACTATCAGAACACTCTGCTGGAGGAGTTGTTCCAGTGCTGAAGATACATCAGCAAGACAAGGCAAACAGGGCAAAGTAGTTGGCGGGACATGGGGAGGACCACACTTACATTGTACCCCATAGTCTCCCAGACCATGGCCACATCCCTATCAATGGCAGAACTTTACAGGCCGATCTACATTGCACCGGCCATCGCAATGAAGTCGGGGTCCTGTCAGGTTAAATGCACTCGCATTAAAACATGATTATCCACATTCATCCATTTTCCCCACTGCGGTTCTTGATCGAATGTGCGAGCTCGGTTCACACTCAAAAGCTGCACTGTTTTCCTGCTCTTAAAGATAGCGGCTCTCATTGGAGGAGCAGAAACTCTTCCTGTTTCTGCTGATTTCCTGCCCACTGTCCCTCTCGTCCTCTATCCGTGTGTGTGTGTGTGTGTGTGGGGATGGTGTGAGCATCCTGTTGGGGCTGGAAGCCTGGTGAGAGCTTGTCCCTTGCTGCCGCCGCTGTAGCAGGTGGGAGTGGAGGGAAGGTGGAGGCACCTATCCTCTTCTCCCCCCACCCACCTGCTGGAGGCCAGGGCGAGAGGCTGGGGGGTGTCTGCCAATGCTCTTTTCCCCGCACCAGCCCTTTGCAGCCAGGGCAAGGAAGAGGGGCAGCGGCGACGGCACCCAACACTCGCTTTTTGGGGGGGGGGGCTGCTAGCTTCTTCGAAGCTTCGAAGACTGTGAGATAAAATTGCATAGGTTCCTCAGCACTCAAAGCTTTATCACCAGCAAGGAAAAGGCTGGAGGTGCTTGCTCTTGTCTGGTCTTGAAAGCTCAGCAGGGTCTGCCCTGGTCAGAATTTTGGATGGGAGACCGCAAGGGAATCAGGCTTCCTGCACTGAGCAGGGGGTTGTTCTCTCCCTTCAAATGACACTAACTTTTACCTCCTTCTATCCCCAGCTTTGGCTTAAAAAAAAAAAAAATTAAGGATCCCAACTGAGTGCCTGTACACACCCTTCCCCCCATTCTAGCTTAACTGGTGCTGTAATGTTTTCTTGCGGCCCCAATCCTGGGCACTCACTTACGCGGGAGTAAGCCACATTGAACTCAATGGAACTTACTACTGAGTAGACATAAGATCACCCTGTAAGTCTGCAAGCCTCGAGTAAGCCCCTTTGAGCCCCATAGGGTGCTCTGGAACAAAAGAGGACATTGCTTCTGAGCTTGGTGGGGTGGGGATCAGAGGTGTCTCCCTTCATTGCAGGGAGGCATTTTACCCTTTGCTCCCTCCAATTGAGAAATGCAGAGGCAGGAGATGCTCAGGTGTGTGGGGGGGTGCTTGCGTCTTCAAAGATTGCTCAGTGAAGAAATTTCTGCTTGTATGCAGGGAAATCCGGCTGGAGAAGGCCTATTCTTTGAAGAGTTGAAGATCTAAAATTCGAAGTTAATGCCTTAATTTTTTTTAAAAAAAGATCACTTACAGGGTGATTTTATGTCTACTCAGTACTAAGTTCCACTGAGTTCAATGTGGCTTACTCCTGAGTAAGTGAGTGCCCAGGATTGGGGCTGTGAGAAAACATTACAGCACCAGTTAAGCTAGAATGGGGGGGAGGAGGTGTGTAAAGGCACTCAGTTGGGATCCTTAATTTTTTTTTTTTTTTAAAGCCAAAGCAGGGGATAGAAGGAGGTAAAAGTTGGTGTCATTTGAAGGGAGAGAACAACCCGCTGCTCAGTGCAGGAAGCCTGATTCCCCTGCGGTCTCCCATCCAAAATTCTGACCAGGGCAGACCTAGCTGAGCTTCCCAGACCAAACAAGAGCCGGCACCTCCGGCCCTCTGCTGGTTGGTGATAAAACTTCCAGTGCTAAGGAACCTATGCTATCAGTAGCTAGAAGACCAGATGGGGGCATCTAGACCTGTGATTGGACAGGAGGGAAATACAAGCACCGCCGTATATGGACAGGCGTGGGAGGGGACTACGACCTTATAAGGTAATGAACACGGAAGAGCAGAGCACATTAATGGGAAATACTGGGATATCAGGGTACTGAAAACAGCAGCACGGAAGTGGGAAATTCTGGTCCCAATTTGAGGTGGGTCCTGCGTAGTATGAAATATGAGTGGTGAAACCTTATTGGAAGCAGAAAAAAACGTAAGTGTAGGTTGGCCCTACATCACCCCAGAATTTCCTCTTCTTTTGACCTCAGTGGTGGTGGTGGTGGGCATTAAAATAGCTGCTCCTACAACAACGACTGCTGTTGCCATGACATAGCATAGGATATGGTCTTACTCTGCACCCAGTTACAGCACATCCCTGCACAAGGAGACCATAACTCAGGTGATAGGACACAGAACATGGGGCTATATCATTCTGAGCCCATGTCATGCACATATAGAAGTCACAAGGAGGAACTAATGATTTCAAACTATAAAAATGAAAGTGTAAAACTTAGTCTGCAATCCTATGCCTGCTTACTTGGGAGTAAGCCCCAGTGAACTCAATGAAACTTACTTCTGAATAGACAGGTATAGGAGTGCATTGTTTTGGTGCAATCCTATACATGCCTATTCGGAATTAAGTCCCATACTTCCTTCCCGAAGTTCAGTGGGTCTTACTCCCAGGTAAGTTGATATAGGATTGTAGCCATAATTAACTTTGTAAGCCTGTGAATTCTCTTTAGCAGAATCCATCACACTACCCTTTTGCTTGCAGTGTATTAGTATTGCAAACCAGCAAGATGCCTGCCAAATAGTAGGAATATGTATAGACCAATCTCCGTTCACTTTCATTTGATTCCCTTTCACATCTCACAGCATTTTCCATGAATATCTAGGGATGTATGAATCCCTTACCTGGTTCCAGTCAGGGTATCCACTGGGGGGGCGGGGAGGCGATCCGTCCCTCCCCCCCGGAATCCTCCCTGGCTGCGGAGCTGCCGGCCTGGGCCGGCCACAGCTGGACTTCCAGCCGCTGCTGCCACGCTGCGGACTCAAATGGATCCCTGCCTTAGGCTGTGGACTCAAATGGATCCCTGCCTAATGCATCCCTGCCTTAGGCTGTGATAGGCCATGTAAGTATTTACGTGGCCTATCACAAAAAGAGCAGGGACGTAGGGATGGCAGAGAATTTCTCCCCGAAACTTCGGGGGGCTGAGTGCCAACGTGTTCGGCCCCCCGAACAAGTTTCGGGGAGAAATCCTCCGAACCCCCCCCGCCCCCCGCACCCCCCCCGGGACGGGACTTACCTTCGCCGAATGTCCCTCCTGGCGGCGGGTCCGGCTGGCGGTTCAGCGGGTGTTCGAGCAGGGCAGGAGCGGCAGCTGGTCTTTCGACCGGCTGCCGCTGCCGCCATTGCAATAAAAGAAAAAAAAAACGCCCCTTGATAGGCTACATGACGATTAATGTAGCCTATCACGGCTAGATTTGCAAAGTCAGCCGTGATAGGCTACGTCAATCGTCACGTAGCCTATCACGGGTGACTTAAAAAAAAAAAAGCGCGTACGGATAATGGCGGCCCCCATAAGGAGCTGCCATTCCCATTCCTTATTTGGTCGCTGTAGTCTACGCAAAGATTTACGTAGACTACGGCGAAAATAAGGGCAACGCTATTTGCTGTTCCCCTTATTCCGCTACGACAGCTGCCATTTAGTTCCGCAGGCTGGCTGCGGAAGGAGGATGACCCGGAGCATCCACCGCCAGGTAGGGTCCGTCCTGGTGGGATTTCGAGGGGTGGGGGTGGGGGTAGTCCGTTCCGCCACAGACTCCAGGAGGCTGGATTCCAAAGAATCACCTTCTTCTTCCAAAGAAGCCTCACTGGAGTCTGTGGTGGATTTCTCCAACATCCCTATGAATATCTCAGCTCTCTAAGCTCACTTTCACTGGCATGCCTTTTCTCATGTCTTGTAACATCTACAAGCAATCCCTCCTTTCTTTTCTTTTTGCTCACTCCCTTTAGCACAGGTGTCTGGATTGCATGTTGCACATAGTTGCCAGCCACAATAGCCCTACATTTTGTCCTTTTTCTTGTGAGTTTAGGAACTGATGTATTTTCTGATGTATTTTTATATATAACTGTTATATTTTCTTCTTCTTTTTTCAGTGGATTTAAATCTGTTTTGTAATTACCCCAAGGGACATGTATGTCATTGTTTTTGTTATTTTTCCCAGGTTCATATCTTACTTCAGCTATAAAGTCACTAGCCAGCCTAAGCAGGACACTACAGTTCAGACTATGCTTTCATACTTTGAACTCTAACATTCTATGGGAATTATTATTATATGAGTGTTCGAAATGACCTTGTCCAATTTCCTACCCCATTCAGCTGGGACATTTTGCCATTTTGGGAAGGGGGAGGTGGACAAAATGAACGAATTGGTTTAGGTGGGAAGAGGGAAATCCAATCTGTGTTGGATTTACTTTTGGTTATATATAGGGAAGTACGAAAGGCACTTACCTTTCGCGGATTATGTTTATGGTTGGGGGGGAGGCGTTCCGTCCCTCCCCCCGGAATCCTCTCTGGGGGGGGAGGTGCTCTGTTCCTCCCGCCCCGGAATCCTGGCCGGTCGGCTGTGCTCCGCAGGGATTCTGCGGAGCCGCCGGCCGGCTCTGCCAGCAGCCGGACATCCGGCCGCTGGCTAGCAGGGACGCAAAGGCGGCAGCCATAGCCGCCGCTGTTTGCGTCCCTGCAGTCAGCCGTGATAGGCTACTTAAATGTTTACGTAGCCTATCACGGCTGACTTAAAAAAAAAAAACAAAATGCGCGTACACAAATGGCGGCGGCCATGGCCACCGCCATTTGCGTTCCTTATTTTGGCACGTCTTAGTCTACGTAAACATTTACGTAGACTAAGACGGCAAAAATAAGGGGAACGCAAATAGCGTAGCGGACGTAAACATTTACGTAGACTAAGACGTGCCAAAATAAGGAACGCAAATGGCGGCGCCCTTGGCCACCGCCATTTGCGTACGCGCGTTGTTGTTGTTTTTTTTAAGTCAGACATGATAGGCTATGTAAACATTTACGTAGCCTATCACATTTTTTTTAAAAAAAACCTAGCCATGATAGGCTACGTAAATCTTTACGTAGCCTATCACTTTTTTTAAAAAAAACTGGAAATGGCGGCAGCGGCAGCCGGTCGGAAGACCGGCCGCCGCCGCCCTGTTGCGGCGGCGCCCTGCTCCCACCATCAGACCTCTTGCAGGCTGGCCTGCTAATTATTACATCGCTCTTTCCCATACACATGGATAAGGAAGGGGAGACTAAAAAGCCACCATTCACAACATTATCCCCCCCCCCGAAAATTAGTCTCCCTCTGTCAGTTCAGAAGGCCAAATTCAGTCCTACCCTATTCATTGAAGCACCCTAGTTCAGTGAACCTGATAAGAGCCCTAAATTACATGTGGCTTGCACTATGTCATATGGTAATATGGAACTATTATGTCTTTAACCTTCCTGAATTATGTGAGGTCTAATCATGGTTTCTCTCTCCCTTTTGCAGGTTGAACCAGCTGTTCCAAAAACCAATTTGGATTTTTCACAAAAACTTTGGACAAGAAATATACTGGTTCACTGAAACATTTCATTTTCTAAAATAGGCTTTCAAATCTTATTATGTTGATTACCATTATTATGTTGATTACCATATCCTCATATTTCCAGTGTATGAAAATTCGGTATGGCAGATAAATATATTTACAAAGCAATATAAATATGCATGGTTGGCCAAATTATTTGAACTTAGTTTAAGCAGGCTACTCTAATTTGTGTTCACAAGAAAATTCATATGCAAGGTACATGAATTCTCAGGCAATTCTGGATTCTAAATTCTCCCTTTGAGATTTCTAGCCATAAGATATTGAGTTAATAACAGAGAAAGAAATCCATTTTAGAGGAAAGCATTACCTAAAGGTAGAACTGACCTTGCAGGTACTTTGCTCTTGACTGCACTTCTGACTATTCAGTGCCCAGTACAGTCCATTATCTCCTGATAATGTTGTCCTCTCATGATGTGTCTAGTACAAAATACAATAGGCATATTAAAAAGAGAAAGCCCATTTTCTGCTTGGGAGGTCAATCAAGGTGGTATTTAAAAAGCAGGTAAAATGTTAGTGTAAAAACTTCTGTTTTTACTATTACAGCAGCACTATGAAATAGATTGTGTTTATCTTTATTATAGTGCAGCCAAGTAAACAAGGGAAATACAGCAGGCCAAATAGCAGTAGATTTTATTCTGTTGGTCTTCTCATTTCTAAAGTAATTCTTGAATGAGTTTGCAAGCCTGTTTAAACTATTACTGAGCCAAAACCAGTGTGTGTGTGTGCGCGTGTGTGTGTGTGTGTACGCTTCATGAACATTTTTACTCTCTGCAAAATACATCACTTCCTTTCAGTGCCTTTTCAGAGAAAGGCTGCAAACAGCAGCCAAAGCTTTTGCAATCTGATTCGCTCTCCCAGTCCCAGTACCTATTCAAGGAAGGACAAAACTTCATGCCCTCACTCTGGAATTGCTTCATGGTATTCTAATGGAGGGCCTGGGACTCTGAGGAATAAGCATTAAGTTGCAGAACAGGCATAGAAGCTGTAGAATTTAATAGCTATGGGGCATTAGCGCCCTGGGTACAGAATGCATGAATGGGCTGTCTAGAATGTGTTCTACCAGCCCTGCCTCCTAGATGCCAATGTGTGTACCTGCCAAGCCCCAAGCTGACATGTGACTGGTGTCAGGCTGAATCTACACACAGTTATGATAACACAACATAAACATAACACAAACATAAACATAACATAAACATAACACAGTTATGATAACGGTATGGTAACCATAGTATGATAACAGTAAAACTGCTATGTGTAGATTCAGTCTCAGTCTGAAGGGGTCTCTATGCAGGCATAGATGTACACATGTAGAGCTTCCTCCACAGGGACATTAATCTTGATCAATCATGGTTGAGAGAATCATAAAGTGAGCCCTACATGTTTACATCTATATGTACTTAGGCCGCCCATTAGATTGATGCCAATCACACACAGGCTGGGGGGCGTGGAAAGCTCATGTTGTCATCTAGGGAGCAGGGCTGAATGGCTGCATTCTAGAGAGCCTCTTCATGTGTTCAGTTCCCATGGGTATCAAATGACTGGTTAGGGGTACAGTTCAGGTTTTATCCCTATATACAGGAATAATCACATTCTTGGTTCTTCTTTTTAGAATCTGCTCTGTCCACCTCAGTCTATAAGTTCTGTGATCCTTCCCTGTGATGCAGATGGACAGATCTGTCAAGTCTGATTCTGCAGAAAGTATTTCCCCACACCTCCAGTCCATTCCTTGCCAGTTCCATGTGGATGCTGTATGTTTTTATGGGGGGAAAAAACATAAATATTTTTTCATATATTTTTTTAAATGTGTGCATTTTTCAAAATGTCCATGCACTGATTAAAGTGTGTTTGTACACATCTTTGACAATTACACATTTTCCTTTGCACACTTTTCAAATGTCTGCATTTTATCAGACACATTTTTCCTGTTCTGTGGAATGCTTCATAAATCTGGAAATCATAGAATCATAGAATCATAGAATAGTAGGGTTGGAAGGGGCCTACAAGGCCATCGAGTCCAACCCCCTGCTCAATGCAGGAATCCAAGTCAGAGCATCCCTGACAAATGGCTGTCCAGCCTCGTCTTAAAGGCCTCCAGTGTGGGAGAGCCCACCACCTCCCCAGGTAATTGGTTCCATTGCCGTATTGCTCTGACACTCAGGAAGTTTTTCCTGATGTTCAGCCGGAATCTGGCTTCCTGTAACTTGAGCCCATTATTCCGTGTCCTGCACTCTGGGATGATCAAAAAGAGATCCTGGCCTTCTTCTCTGTGACAACCTTTCAAGTACTTGAAGAGTGCTATCATATCTCCCCTCAGTCTTCTCTTCTCAAGGCTAAACATGCCCAGTTCTTTCAGTCTCTCTTCAGAGGGCTTTGTTTCCAGTCCCCTGATCATCTTTGTTGCCCTCCTTTGAACCCTCTCCAGCTTGTCTGCATCCTTCTTAAAGTGTGGTGCCCAGAACTGGACACAGTACTCCAGATGAGGCCTAACCAGTGCTGAGTAGAGGGGAACTAGTACTTCCCGGGATTTGGAAGCGATGCTTCTATTAATGCAGCCCAAAATAGCATTTGCCTTTTTTGCAGCCACATCACATTGTTGGCTCATATTCAGCTTGTGATCGACGACAATTCCAAGATCCTTCTCGCTCGTAGTGTGGTTGAGCCACGTATCCCCCATCTTGTAACTGTGCATTTGGTTTCTTTTTCCTAGGTGCAGAACTTGGCATTTGTCCCTATTAAATGCCATTCTGTTGTTTTCTGCCCAGCACTCCAGTCTATCCAGATCACTTTGAATTTTGTTTCTGTCTTCCAAAGTATTAGCTATCCCTCCCAATTTTGTGTCATCTGCAAATTTGATCAGCATTCCCTGCACCTCCTCCTCCAAGTCATTAATAAAAATGTTGAAGAGCACTGGGCCCAGGACTGAGCCCTGCGGTACCCCACTCGTTACCTCTCCCCAGCTTGAGAAGGTCCCATTGATAAGCACTCTTTGAGTCCGATTCTGTAGCCAACTGTGGATCCACATGATCGTTGTTTCATCTAGCCCACTTCGAGCAAGTTTGCTCATCAGGATATCATGGGGCACTTTGTCGAAAGCTTTGCTGAAGTCGAGGTATATGATGTCTACAGCATTCCCACGGTCTACAAGGGAGGTGACTTGATCAAAAAATGAGATCAGATTTGTCTGGCAGGACTTGTTTTTGACAAATCCATGTTGGCTTCGAGTAATCACGGCATTGTTGTCAAGGTGCTTCCAGATGGATTGCGTTATGATCTGCTCCAGAATTTTCCCAGGGATTGATGTCAGACTGACTGGTCTGTAGTTCCCAGGTTCCTCCTTTTTACCCTTTTTGAAGATAGGGACAACGTTAGCCCTCCTCCAGTCATCTGGCACTTCCCCGGTCCTCCATGATTTCTCAAAGAGAATAGACAGCGGTTCTGAGAGTTCTTCTGCCAGTTCCTTTATGACTCTAGGATGCAGTTCATCTGGCCCTGGAGATTTGAACTCATTCAAAGTAATGAGGTGTTCCTTGACCATATGCCTGTTGATCTCAAGCTGCAATCCTGCCCCTTCAGCCTGTACTTCGCCTTTGCCAGGGGGGTCATAGACCCTCTTTTGGGAGAAGACTGAGCCAAAGTAGGAATTGAGCACCTCTGCCTTTTCTTTGTCATCTGTTATCATTTTGCCATCCTTATTTAATAGCTGAACAACCATTTCTTTCCTCTGCCTTTTACTATGCACGTAGCTGAAGAAAGCCTTTTTGTTGTTTTTAGCATCCCTCGCTAACCTCACCTCGTTCTCCGCTTTAGCCTTCCTGACGCCATCCCTGCAATTCTGTGCTACCTGCCTGTACTCTTCCTTTGTTACTTGGCCTTCTTTCCACTTCCTATATGTGTCCTTTTTTGTTTTCAGGTCATCCCTAAGCTTTTTGTGAAGCCACATTGGCTTCTTCTGTTGTCTTCCACCTTTTCTTCTTGTTGGAATTGTTTGTGATTGTGCCTTGAGAATTTCCTTTTTTAAAAGTTCCCACCCATCTTGGACTCCTTTTCTCGCTAGCATTGTTTGCCATGGGACCTTACTGATCATTGTTCTGAGTTTATTAAAATCAGCTTTCCTAAAATCCAGGGTACGCGTTTGAGTACACTCGGCTTTTGCTTCCCTTAGAACCAAGAACTCAAGTACAACATGGTCGCTTTCCCCCAGAGTTCCTGTAACTGCTACTTTATCCACTAAGTCATCTCTGTTGGTTAGGATCAAGTCAAGGATAGCCGATCCTCTAGTTCCTTCCTCTACTTTCTGTAGGAGGAAGTTATCCGCCACACAAGTCAGGAATTTCCTGGAGGGGCCATGTTTTGCAGAATTTGTCTCCCAACAAATATCGGGGAAATTGAAGTCCCCCATTACTACTACATCATGCTTCCTTAAAACATTGGCTATTTGCTTTTCAAAAGTTTCATCCTTGGCTTCTCCTTGATTGGGTGGCCGGTAGTAGACTCCGACCACCAGGTTCCTTTTATTCTTTGCTCCATTTATTTCAACCCAGATGCTCTCGATGGGGCTACCAAGCTCCTCCTCCTGTATTTCTGTGCAGAGATATGTATTTTTCACATACAGTGCAACCCCGCCTCCCTTTCTGTTCCTCCTGTTCTTTTTGAACAAGTTATATCCTTCAACTGCTGTATTCCAGTCATGAGAGTCATTCCACCAAGTCTCAGTTATACCTATCAAGTCATAATTTCCCTCCTGTATTAAGAGTTCAAGTTCGTTCTGTTTGTTTCCCATACTCTGGGCATTAGTATATAGACATCGAAGACCATGTGCTTCATAGTCTGGCTTTCTTCCTACATGTGTCTGAAGACTATTATTGGGCGCTATCAGCGCTGTTCTCTCCATTGCAGTGCATGCGCCTACGTCCATTGTTACCCCCAACATTACATCTCCCTTCCCCGTAGGATTCAGTTTAAAGCCCTCCTGATGAAGTTCTTCATGCTGTGGCCAAACACATTCTTCCCAGCCTTTGTGAGGTGCAACCCATCCCTAGCCAACAGCCCATCTTCCAGGAAGTATAGCCCGTGATCCCAGAATCCAAATCTCTCTCGTCGGCACCACCTTCGTAGCCAGTCATTCACCCGGAGTATTTTTCGTTCCCTTTCTATCCCTCTTCTAACTACTGGAAGGATGGATGAGAAAACTATCTGGGCCCCAAAGTTCTTGAGTTTCCTTCCCAAAGCTTCGAAGTCTGACGTGATCTCTTCGTAGCTCCGCTTGGCGGTATCATTTGTTCCCACATGGATGAGAAGAAAGGGATACCTGTCAGTGGGCTTTATGAGTGCAGGCAACCTTTCAGTCACGTCTCTAATCTGTCCTCCCGGGAGACAACATACCTGGCGAGTCCACGGGTCTTCGCGACATACTTGGGTCTCGATCCCACGCAGCAAGGAGTCTCCCACTACTACCACTCTTCTCTTCTTCTTCTTGTAGGCCTGGGTTTCATCGCCTCTGTTTGACTGACCTTTAGCCTCTTGCTCACTCTCATGCAGGTTCCCCTGTGATTCTTCCTCTGCAGGCTGTCCTCCAGTCTCATCTGCAAGTACCTGGAATCGGTTCCACAGCTCCACCGCTTCCACTGGTGCAGAGTGGCGTCTAGTTCTTCTTCTCCTAACTGTCACCGTTTTCCAAGGAGTATCCTCTACTCCATTTTTCTTCACCTCAGCATTTCCCACTTCTGCCTCATCTTGCTGTTGCTCTTCAAGCTTCTGGTCTGCCCTTTGCTGCTGTAGTTCCCCCATTCTGTCCAAGAACTCTTCGTGTTCTCTTATTCCCCGGAGGGTCGACAGTCGCCGCTCCAGTCCACTTACTTTTTCCTCCAGCAGCGTGATCAACTTGCACTTGTTGCAGGTGTAGGCCATGTTGTTCTCAGGCAAGAAAACAAACATGGCACACACCTTGCAGGTCACCACCACTGGAGAGTCTTGTCCTTCCATAGCCCCTTTTCCCTTTTTGTGTCTAGCTTTGTGATTGTTCTAGACTAGCCTGTGCCTGCTCCTCTACTCAGTAGAGGTTAAAAGCAGAGTCCCACTGGTGTGGAAGTGTGTGTTACAAGACAAATAAATGGGAAAAAGTTAGTTAAAAAAAAAATGTTAGGGGCCTCCCCCTTGACCTCCCCTGCCGAACTCCCCTGGCCAACTCCTGTTTGCTCCCCCTGTCCGCTCGCTCTGGTCGCTCGCTCTCTGGGAGCTTGCCTGCTTCTGTAGTCCCTGGACCAGCTGGAGCAGCTTGCTCTGCTCTGCTCTGCTCAGCTGGGAGGCGGGAAACAGACTGAAGCTTCCCGCCCAGTCAGCTGCTGGGAGTACTCAGGCCACACCCCTCCAATTCAGTTGGAGCTCTCAGAAGCTCCTGGTGAGCTCACAGCCAGTCAGAAGGATAAAGGGCAGCGCCCTGGGCTTCCTGCAACCCACTTACCTCTTAGCCTCTGTCTCCTTTGTCTCCTTTGTCTCTTCAACCACTGCAACTCCCCTGTTCAACTCCTGTTTGCTCCCCCTGTTCGCTCGCTCTGTTCGCTCGCTCTCTGGGAGCTTGCCTGCTTCTGTAGTCCCTGGACCAGCTGGAGCAGCTTGCTCAGCTCTGCTCAGCTGGGAGGCGGGAAACAGACTAAAATGTATGGGTTTCTGATTGCAAAGTGAGTCTGCATCCAGGTGGTACAGATTTTGGCAATCCATCAAAAAAACTCTGATGCAGATTCCTCATACATCCCTACCTGTGACTAATTCAGGGCATTTCGAAATACTGGCTTGGATTAAAAAAGATATCTGCCACACATATAAAATAAATGTGGTCAGATCTTAATGGCTATATGAAGCCATCATGAAGCCAGATCAGAATGTAGGAAGGAAGCATTGCCCTCATTCTGAATTGGCTTTGTGATGTCATTTTGTAGACAGATGTGATGGGTGCACCATGTTCACAACATGTTCTCTCATCAGCTGGGATCACAGTCTGAAAAACAAGTAGAGACAATTTAGAGGAAATACTTGTGCTAGAGCAGTAGCCAAGAGAGCTTAGGAATACCAGTAAACAGACATGAAAAGTCAGTGTAAACCTTTTTTTTTTTTTGGCAAACATGTTTTTGGTGAACATTTCAACCCCCTAAATTCCCCAATTTCATGCAAAAAAAGGTTAGTAGAGATTATCTGGTACTAAATCAGTACTAAAACTGATTCAACATGTCAATCAATAATTTGGTATCAGTATCTGCATAGCTGCTATCATTTTCCTAAAACAGTTGCTATTCAAACATACAATATAGTAATGCTAGAGTTTCCTTACTGTTTTGTTGCTGTTGAAAATGCATCTTTGCATATCCCATTGAATTTGGTATGTTAAGTGTGTTGTCTGAACAGCTGAAAAAGGGTTATCACAATAAAAGATGGTTTATAGTAATTTTTTTTATTATTATTATTTTTTAGAAAAACCCATGCAAAAAACAGAACATTTCAGACTGGCTATCCCATTTTAGGACATATGAACAGAGAGTCAATTTCCATGGATAAACTTTTTCAGACAACCTGCTTCAAGAGCACTGCCCTTTCATGAAATCTGAAATGCCAGCATGGTGGTTTGATGGGGGGAAAGTACATTATGAATTCTTCAAACTGAAACCCTACTGTCAAAGATTTCTTTCTTGCCCACATATGAGAAGTTATTTCAGATTGCTTGTGGGTGTGGGTTGTCAGTGAGAAATGAATGTCAACACGTAGATTGCTCTTGAAACATGGTTGTTTGTTAAGATTGCACTTATGCTCCTTTATGTTCAGATTCATCAGAAAAGAAACAGGAGAATGCACGTATCTAAAAGAAAGAACAATTGGGGGCTCATATGAATAGCAGAATAGCAATGCTGGACTAGATTCCATAAGACAGTGTTGAAATGGATGCTGTAGGTCAGTTTTAGGTTTTTTTTTTTCTCCCTGCGAAGGGCCATTGATGTCAGGAAAGAGTCAGCCAAGGCCAGCCACAGCAGATGGTGTGCAGAGCCAGATCTGATGGTGGGTGGAACCTAGGGTGGTATTACCAAAAAAGAGGGCACTCATTTGTACAACATTTGAATATGCACATTTAGAAATAATGACTATAATTTAAATAGAGATACGATACATCTCACCAGAGTGGAGAAGACTGATTCAGTCTGCTGTCCAGGTGCCAACTGTTGATTTGCAATTTCAAGGCCCCTGCTCCCCTCCTTATGTTCTTTGATTTTAATCCAATCCAGACTTGGACTGGACATTCTGTGAAATAGAGAACATCTTCAAATAGAGGGCTGTACTCTGACAGCTCTCCAAAACAGAGGACTATCCTCTGTAAAGTAGGACACTCAGCCTACAGCCAACCCTAGGAGCCAGAGCCCAATGCGGGTGAAGCGCCACCCCATTCCTTCTCTACCCCCGCCCACACACACACACACACACACACACATACACACATACAAAGTGGAAGAGGAAGTGATTCCTGAAGGGGTGGTCTGGAGAACAAGAGTGGGCCAAGAGAATCTGGCCCCATCTACATGGCACCGCTTTGGCCCCCCACCCCGTCGCAACTGTGCAGCAATGTTGCTTTGAATCACCATGCCATGTGATACACTCGCAATGTACTGTGTGCTTCCCTAAGAGACTCTCCGTGTCCTTTTTTTTTGCCATTATACTGAAATACACAGCTGTGCAGTCCCATGAGTGTAAAGGTGTGAAACCTCAGTGGCTGTTTTATATTTGAGGGGCTCTGCTGTCTTTTGGACCCTGTTTTGTAAATATTGGGTATTTTGTGCTCATTCATTTCCGCAGCATCCGTTTGTCAGTTCCCCAGCCCGAGACCCTTGCGATGGTTCGCACTCACAAGCATGAGTGCTACGTACCTAGCCATTGCTCCAAAATGGTGGCTGGAGCGACATTTTTCCTCCCCCAAGATCTCCCCCCAGCCCTTGGGTACTGAGTCCACAACCGTTGTGAAGATACAAAGCTGCAAAAATGTGCGAAAGTGTGGGTAAATAAATGATAACGTCCCTCTGTGCCTCTGTAACTGCGCAGCTGTGAAGGGATGGGGGAGCAAAGGGGCATCACAGAATGATGCAGGCACTAAGCACACCTACAATACACCCACTGTAAGAAGCGAAGTCAGTTTGGGGAAGAAACAGATGGTCCACAACTGCGGGAGAGCCCACAGCAAACCCCCCAAATCACAGTAAAACGACTCCTTGGAACTCCGGTTTTTCTGGGTGAAAACCATGGATGGCTGCACAGTCATGACTGCATCAACTATTACGACAGACCTTGACTCGTACCCATCCCGGAGTAAAAGCCTGGTGTAGATGGGGCCCTGGACAGCCAAAAGCTGCTAAGGGCTGAACTAAATTAGGATGAGGGCCGTACCGCAGCCATAGGTTCAACCCTCACCCTCACAGATGCCTGTCCAGTCTTTTTTAAAGCTTCACCAGGCAATGAGCTTCTAAATAAGACCGAAATAAAACCAGTTCAGCAAGCACCACCATTTGTATGAGCAACACAGGGATATGCCTGTCTCTTCTCACACTATAGTCTCACAGCACAATAAGGGAAGATATTGAGCTTTGCCCAGCTGCCTAGGCAATGCAGGGACACTTGCTGACTTTGGGCACTGTTTTGGGAGACTACAGCATAATACCTTTAAGCTAAAAAAGCATCACCACACAGCAGACAGAATGGACTGTGGTAGCTGTAAAAACAGCCTTCCTCCCAAATCCAAATATAGCACATTAGGGTATTTTGTGGAGTGGAGAGGGTTACAGATTCCTAATTATGCATCTTTGGTTTGCGTGGGTGATACTTTGGCACAGACCTGTTTCAGCAATCTGTTCTCTTTGCAGCTTGCTCTGCAGCCGTTGCTGCCCACCGATATTGAACACTTGAAAAAGGCCACAGTGCAGTTTTTCTCCACAAGAACAACAGGTATCTACTGAAAAGAAGGGGTTGCTGGAATTAGACATCCACGTGGTTTGGTCAGTAAAGGTACCTGAAGAGGAATAGTATCTTTCCCATCAATCTTTCCTGGAAAAGGTAGCTACATTAGTAGCCAAGTTTTCTATTGTAGTCCATGGGAATGTGTATTTTACTTTTAAAGCAATCCAACTGCACAAAAGTTAACTTTATCAATAAGTACTCCTCTACTCCTCTGTGGACTGAACCCCCACCTCCCACCCCACAGAACCTCTTGTAGGGTGGTCATGTGTCCCACTTTACAGAAGACAGCTCTCTATTTGAAGGGAAGCTTTTTCTGTGTGAGCTGCTGCAAATAACATAAATGTTTATTAAGCACTTAACAGCAACACCCACAAACTTGGCTGTTAGGTATTAAGAATCTGGCGTGGGATCTGTTAATGGATGGGAATCATTCCACTAGTTCCATTGGGATATGGATCAGGTTGTTGTAATAACCCAAACTAGACTGCAGAATTAAGGCCAAGCTAAACAGCACCAAATATCAGTCAATCCAAAATACAAAATGGCCTGATTCTATATCTCTGAGGACTGGTGTTTATTGCGGAAACAGTAAATGGAACCATGCACAAAATGCTGGCCTCATTAATCTGAACTTAGCAGGCAGTACAGTTTTACTAATATCATGAGGTGTAAAAGGCATCAGGTTAACATACAAAATACGTTAATGAAACTTTGGTCTGGCTGCTTTCTGTGACTGAGTTTGACTATTAACTGCATCGGAACCAAAATTCCATTTATAGTACTGTAGGTCATTTCCTCCCCGCCCCCAGGGCATAGGACTGGCTTCTACATTACCTTTGTGGTGTGGCTCATGCTTCTTCCTAACTCCTTCAGACACAATCCCAGCAATATATGTCAGGCCTGGCATCAGCACCTACTACTGTGGGTCAAATAAGAAAATAAGAAGAGCCCTGATGGATCAGACCAAACCCTGTTTAATCTAGCATTCTGTTTTCACAGCAGCCAACCAGATACCTATGGAAATCCCATAAGGAGTAAAAGAGCAAAATAGCTGAGGTCTCCTGGGACTGACACTGTCAGCCTTTTTTTTTTAAAGTTTATTGTCCAGCTTTGTGTTCACTATAGAAGCCCCAAGTGAAACAGCTGCAACTACTGCCACCATCTTTATTACCACCCCAGGATGCCATTGGGCACTAAACTACATGAGGCCCAGAAGCATCACGGGGAAATAGAGGCGGTGGCGGCTCCTGCAGTCACTTCACTCGGGCCTTCTGTAGTGAGTGTATGGCTGAGCACTGCCATCTGTGCTTGCTGCTGCCCTGGAAAGCTTATGGGGGTAGTGCTGGCTGTTGGTGGGTATTGCAGGAATGGGTTCTGGTGGTCAGCTGGAGAAGCACTGAGTGAAGCAGTTGCAGCAGCAACTGTTATCTTAATTTACCGGGGGTACACCAGAAGGGCACTGAGGGAGCTACCAGGGTGCTGCTGGGGTCCCTGGAGGGCAAATCACCCAGACACCACTCAAAGCTGGTACTGGCCCTGTAGGAGAGCATATGGAAAGGGCACCAGAGTTGGTTGATTCCAACACCACCAGTACCAAAGGAGGAACCTTGTAACTGGAAGCATACCCAATCTTTCTGTATGAAGACTGGGAAAATGGAGAACATGTTTGGGAATAAACTTGCGGGTAACTTGGAAAGGAACAGGAGGAGGCTTCATAAGTTATTTTGTATACTTCATGCCCACATTCGACACCTGTTACATCAGGCCAAATGGCAGTAGTGGGGGTGGGGGACAACCATGAAAGGGATGGATTAACCCGACTCACCATATGCTGCACTCCCTTGGCTGCAATTTTTAAAGGATAAAAATACATTAAATGCAAACATGCATTTTCCATATCATCTAGTGTGGCCAATTGGTTAGGATGTCTGTCTGTCTTTCTTTTTCCTCCCCACTCCCCTCCATGATATAGAAATGCTTCCATGCAAACACATGAGCTGGCTTTGCAGTGTACAATTATTCCACACCAGTTTATGCTGCTACATATGTAAAAAACAAAACAAGACCCCAAACCTCCATGCAATGAGAGTCATGTGTCAATGGTGGGTCAACATTGGTGCATGCAACATTAAGACATCAGGGATCCATGGCCCGGTAGTAATTCATGGGTTGGTGTGATATGTTACATAGCACCAGCAGTTGTAAAGTGCAGGATCCAAATGAGGTAAACTCTCTCTCTCTCTCTCTCTCTCTCTCTCTCTGCGTGCATGCGTGCGTGCCTTCAATACGTTCTATCTCATGTTTAAATTGAATCCTGATAAAGTTAGTCCAAAATATTTGTGGCTACTTTAAAGTAATGATGGGTAACCCCCATACCAGATCTCCTTGAACTGGTGTAGAACTAAAAAATAAAAATAAAAAATAGTTCCAACAATTTAAGTTAAATCATCCCTGTTGCACCCACAGTCGGGGTGCAATGGGGTTCTATTCTTTTACCAACTCCAGTTAGCCTCCAGTTATCATGTAAGATAGTTCTGAAGCCAATCAGAGAGATGATAATGCATCATTTCCTCTGATGCCTCCTGCCTTCTGTTAGCAGTAAGGAGTGTGGCCACTACATGGACTGTGAAATTGGCAGTGCCAGCAGCAGCAGCAAAAAAAAAGAAACGAAAAAGAGATGAGGAGACAGTGTCAGGATCTTTCACCTCCTCCTAGTCACACCCCCAATTTCAAAGAAACCAAATTCTTTGGAAAGAATTTTCAGCACTTTTCAGTTTTTTAGATATAATAAATAAGATAAAAGCTACGTATGTTTAGTCATCAATGTTGTTGTTGTTGTTGTTGTTCAGTCGTTCAGTCATGTCCGACTCTTCGTGACCCCATGGACCATAGCACACCAGGCCTTCCTGTCCTCCGCTCTCTCCTGGAGCGTGCTCAAGTCCATATTCATTGCATTAGTGATGCTATCTAGGCATCTCATCCTCTGCCGTCCCCTTCTCCTTTTGCCTTCGATCTTTCCCCGCATCAGGGTTTTTTCCAGAGAGTTTTCTCTTCGCATTAGGTGGCCAAAATATTTGAGCTTCAGCTTCAGTACCTGTCCTTCCAATGAGCAGTCAGGGTTGATTTCCTTTAGGATTGACTGATTTGACCTCCTTGCAGTCCAGGGGACTCGTAAGAGTCTTCTCCAGCACCACAGTTCGAAAGCATCAATTCTTCGGCGCTCAGCCTTCCTTATAATCCAGCTCTCAGCCATACGTTACTACTGGGAAAACCATAGCTTTGATTAGATGGATCTTTGTCGGCAAAGCGATGTCTCTGCTTCTTACTATGCTGTCTAGGTGTGCCATAGCTTTCCTCCCAAGGAGCAAGTGTCTTTTAATTTCATGGCTACAGTCACCATCTGCGGTGATCTTGGAGCCCAAGAAAGTAAAACCTGTCACTGCTTCCATTTCTTCCCCTTCTATATGCCAGGAAGTGATGGGGCCAGATGCCATGATCTTAGTTTTTTTAATGTTGAGTTTCAAACCAGCTTTTACACTCTCCTCTTTCACCCTCAACAAGAGGCTGTTTAGATCCTCTCCACTTTCTGCCATTAGGGTGGTATCATCTGCGTATCTGAGGTTGTTGATAATTCTCCCGGCAATCTTAATTCCGACCTGTGATTCATCCAACCCAGCATTTCTCATGATGTACTCTGCATATAAGTTAAATAAGCAGGGTGACAATATGCAGCCTTCTCGTACTCCTTTCCCAATTTTGAACCAATTGGTTGTTCCATGTCCGGTTCTTACTGTTGCTTCTTGACCCTCGTACTAGGGATGGCAGAGAATTTCTCCACGAATCTTCGGGAGGCTGAGTGCTGATGCATTCGGCCCCCCGAAAGTGTTGGGGAAATTCTCCGCCGGCCCCCCGCCCCCCCCCCAGGATGGGACTTACCTTCGGCGAATGTCCCTCTCGGCAGCAGGTCCCGGTGGCGTTTCGGCGGCATTTCAGCGGGGGCGGGGGCCGGTCTCCCGACTGGCTGCTGCCGCCGCCATTACAAAATAAAAAAGTACAGTAAAAAAAAAAACCCGTGATAGGCTATGTGCCGATTTACGTAGCCTATCATAGCTAGATTTCCAAAGTCAGCCGTGATAGGCTACGTAAATCGTCACGTAGCCTATCACGGGTAGGGGTGCACGAAACCCACTTACCTGGTCTCACAGCTTTTCGCGGTGGGGGGGAGGGGCTTCGCTGCTGTCCCCCCGAATGCCCCCGCCCCTGATGAAGACCCGACGAACTGCCGCCGGGACCCGCCGCCGGGAGGGACATTCGGGAAAGGTAAGTCCCGTCCCGGGGGGGGGTGCGGAGAATTTCTCCCCGAAACTTGTTCGGGGGGCCGAACACGTTGGCGCACGGCTCCCCGAAGTTTTGGGGAGAAATTCTCCGCCAACCCTAATCACGGGTGAATTTGGGGGGAAAAAAAGCGTGTATGCAAATGGCGGCACCCCATGGGCACCTCCATTTGCGTTCCTTATTTGGACAGGGGTAGTCTGCGTAAAGACTTACGTAGACTACGGCGAAAATAAGGGAACGCTATTTGCGTTGCCCTTATTTTTGCCGTAGTCTACGTAAATCTTTACGTAGACTAGACGTGCCAAAATAAGGAACGCAAATGGCGGCGCCCATGGGGCGCCGCCATTTGCATACGTGCTTCCCCCCAAAAAAAGTCACCTGTGATAGGCTACATGATGATTTACGTAGCCTATCACGGCTGACTTTGGAAATCTAGCCGTGATAGGCTATGCAAATCGTTACGTAGCCTATCACGGGTGTGTGTGTGTGTGTGGGTTTTTTTCACTTTTTTTTTTCGCGGCCGGGGAGACGGGGCGCTCCTCCCCGGCCTGAATTTCGCCGGCGAGGGATGGGGCGCCTCCCCCCCGGCCTGAGTTTCGGCCGGGCGAGGCGGGGCGCCTCCTCCCCTCGCCTGAACTTCGGGGGGAGAACCGAAGCGCCTCCCCCCCACCACGAAGCAAGCTGCGGGACCAGGTAAGTCCCTTTCGTCCATCCCTACCTCGTACAGGTTTCTCAGGAGACAGGTAAGGTGGTCTGGTACTCCCATCTCTTTCAGAATTTGCCAGAGTTTGTTGTGATCCACACAATCAAAGGCTTTAGCGTAGTCAATGGAGCAGAAATAGATGTTTTTCTGGAATTCTCTTCCTTTCTCCATGATCTAGCAAATGTTAGCGATTTGATCTCTAGTTCCTCTGACTCTTCGAAACCCCGCTTGTACTTCCGGTAGTTCTCGGTTCACATGCTGCTGAAGCCTACCTTGTATGATTTTGAGCATCACCTTGCTGGCATGTGAAATGAGCGCAATTGTGCGGTAGTTTGAACACTCTTTGGTGTTGCCCTTCTTTGGAATTGGAATGTAAACTGACCTTTTCCAGTCTTGCGGCCACTGTTGAGTGTTCCAAATGTGTTGGCATATTGAGTGCAGCACTTTAACGGCCTCATCTTTTAGGATTTTAAATAGCTCAGCTGGAATACTGTCATCTCCACTAGCTTTGTTGTTAGTAATGCTTCCTAAGGCCCACTTGACTTCACTCTTGAGGATGTCCGGCTCAAGTTCAGTGACCGCACTATCATGGCTATCAGGGACTTTATGATCTTTCCTGTATAGTTCTTCTGCGTATTCTTTCCACCTCTTCTTAATCTCATCTGCTTCTGTTAGGTCCCTGCCTTCTTTGTCCTTTATCATGCCTGTCTTTGCACAAAACGTTCCCTTGAGATCTCCGATTTTCTTGAAGAGATCTCTAGTCTTTCTCATTCTATTGTTTTCCTCGATTTCTTTGCATTGTTCATTTAAGAAGGCCTTCTTGTCTCTCCTTGCTATTCTCTGGAACTCTGCATTCAGTTGGGTATATCTTCCCCTTTCTCCCTTGCTTTTCGCTTCCCTTCTTTCCTCAGCTACTTGTAAAGCCTCATCAGACAGCCACTTGGCTTTCTTGCATTTCTTTTTCTTTGGGATGAATTTAGTTGCTGCCTCCTGAACAATGTTACGGACCTCCGTCCATAGTTCCTCAGGCACTCTGTCTATCAGGTCTAATCCCTTAAATCTATTCCTCACCTCCACTGTATATTCATCAGGGATATGATTTAGGTCATACCTGAATGGTTTAGTGGTTTTCCCTACGATCTTCAATTTAAGCCGAAATTTTGCAAGAAGTAGCTCATGATCTGAGCCACAGTCAGCTCCAGGTCTTGTGTTTACTGACTGTATTGAGCTTCTCCGTCTTTCCCTGCAAAGGACATAATCAATCTGGTTTCGATATTGACCATCTGGTGATGTCCATGTGTAGAGCTGCCTCTTGTGCTGCTGGAAAAGAGTGTTTGCTATGATGAGCGTGTTCTCTTGGCAAAACTCTATTAGCCTTTGTCCTGCTTCATTTTGTACACCATGGCCATGCCTGCCTGTTATCCCGGTGATTTCTTGACTTCCTACTTTAGCATTCCAATCCCCTATGATGAAGAGGACATCTTTTTTTGGTGTTAGTTTAGAAGGTGTTGTAGGTCTTCATAGAACCGATCAACCTCAGCTTCTTCAGCCTCAGTGGTTGGGGCATAGACTTGAATTACTGTGATGTTGAATGGTTTGCCTTGGATTCATACTGAGGTCATTCTATCGTTTTTGAGATTATACCCCAGTACTGCTTTTCCCACCCTTTTGTTGACTATGAGTGCTACTCCATTTTTTCTAAGGGATTCTTGCCCACAGTAGTAGATATGATGGTCACCTGAATTAAATTCGCCCATGCTTGTCCATTTTAGTTCTCTGATTCCCAAGATGTCAATGTTCAATCTTGCCATCTCATGTTTGACCACCTCCAGCTTACCTTGATTCATTGACCTTACATTCCAGGTTTCTAAACAATATTGTTCTTTACAGCATCAGATTTTCTTTTCACCACCAGACACATCCACAGCTGACTGAGTGTCCTTTCAGCTTTGGCCCAGCCGCTTCACTTTTTCTGGCGCTACTTGGAAATTCCCTCTGCTCTTCCCCAGTAGTATATCGGACACCTTCCGACCTGAGGGGCTCATCTTCCAGCGTCATATCTTTTAGCCTTGTGATACGTTCCATGGGGTTTTCTTGGCAAGAATACTGGAGTGGGTTGCTTGCCATTTCCTTCTCCAGTGGACCACATTTTGTCAGAACTCTCTGCCATGACCTGTCCGTCTTGGGTGGCCCTGCACGGCATAGCTTATGGCTTCACTGAGTTACGCAAGCCCCTTCGCCACAACAAGGCAGTGATCCATAAAGGGGAGCCATCAATGTTACTGTTTCTTATATTATGTCATTTTACCAGTGGAGTGAGGACTCTGGACTCAGTATTGCCACCCCTTCTGCTGGGAATAATGGGGACGATTTTGCCACACAGTCCTTTTTCTACATCTCCTCTTTGGTGGCCACTCCAAGTAGAAGGCTAGGTTCACTCCCTCTCTGCTGTCTTTCCGACAGCAGGCAAAAACTAGTTTATTGTAAGTGGGTCTGTGGGTTGGGTGCTGTTTTTATTCTGTAATTGTTATATTTTTATTGTATTTTAATGTGCTTTATTGTTTTAATCTATTTTGAATTGTTTTTGTAAGCCGCCTTGAGTGCCATTTTGGGCTCGAAAGGTGGGGGATACATCAAATAAATAAATAAACCAAGTTGAAGGCAATAAACTATATTAGTGCTGTTAACCATTATTGAGAGTTATGTCTGCACTGAGCCTTAGTGGCCACAATCGCACAGATCTATTCCAGCGTGGTGCCCATACTCTAGTTCATCATGGCGTCCTTGGGGAGGAAGTGCCGTGCCTTATCTTGATAGTTTAGAGAGAGAGAGAGCGTGCAAAGAAAGGGCCCTGCATCTGCTTTTAAAGTGTTTCTTTGATAATTAAGCAGAGTTGCATTTCTTTTCCTCTATTTTGTTTGAACAAGTTGCTGTGCATGGCTTTATGAATAAGCCTGGGGAATATTCAGCAGTTCTGTTGTATCCTAACAATAGAAAAATTGTTGCCATTACTACAGTATGTGTGTGGTCTCTTTTTGTTTAATAGTAAGTTGAATGTCTTTAAGCAAAACTGGACTCTTGGGTGCTATTAAGACCTGCAGCATGATCCCAAGGGAGTCAACAATTTTAAGAACTAAATTAGGTGTGTGTGTCTGTGTGTGTGTGTGTGTGTACTTTTCATCCCCTCTGTGTAGGCAGCCATCTGGAGCCCATATGGAATTGAAAATGCTCACTGTTTTTAATTTCAGAAATAATAAATACTTGTGAATTACTTTCTGAACTATTCTCCTACTGAAATCTTAGGGTCTCACATCCTGAATTTAGCTTTCACTGTTCAATGTGTTTTATGCAAAAAAGAAAAAAAGGCAGATAGTTATAAGCCCATCAGTATGCTCTTAGGTTCAGAGAACATGTTAAGGAGATTGTATGTTCATTGTTCAAGGCAGCATTTCTTTATCTCCCCGCTGTTATTGCCTGGTAACATATAGTACTACAAATAGGGATGTATGAGAAATTCACTTCAGTTTGTTTTTAACCAGAATTTGCCCAGTTTGCACCTCCTGGAACAGAACATGGACCCGAATGCAATCTGTGGTTGACATCCTTATGTTTCCAAGCTTCTGATGCAATTCATGGGACGGGGGGAATGTATTAAAATGTGTACGTTTAAAAAAAGCATATGAAGAGATGTGCACTTTTAAAAAATATGCATGAACACGCTTTATTATCATTTTTAAAAATTATTTAAAATATTTCTTGACTGCCTTTCAGGGCAAAAGCCCTCCCAAGGCAACTTACAGCAATAAAATACATTAAAACAGTTAAGGATGCAATCCTATTGAGATAGACATCAGCCTCCAAACTTGGGGGTTCATCACATGGAGCTTTTATCCTGCTATTGTGATGGCTGTCTCTCAGAGGTTTGCAGGCTCTTTAGATGATGCCATTACCCTCCAGGGTGTCTCCCACCATTTCCTCCAGCCTATCTCATGTTTTCCCCAAATGCTAAAAAGTGGTATTTTTCCAGCCCACAGAACAGGAGCGCCATGACCTCCCTGTGAAATTATCCAATAGTGGAAGAAACCTCTCTGTCTCCCTGCTATGGGCGTTTGTTTTCACTTGTTTGGGGGCATGAGACTTGACAGGAGCGAGGGCAAGAATTGCCTGCCGATTGCATCCCCTGCTTCTGCATTTCTCAACTGGAGGAAGAAAAGGGCAAAAGGCCTCCCTGCAATGAAGGGACACACATCTAATCCCCCACCCCACCAAGCTCAGAAGCAACATCCTCTGTTGTTTCAGAGCACCCTATTAAGTTCAGTGGGGCTTACTCCCAAGTAAGTGTGCTGAGGGTTGCAGACTTACAGGGTGATCTTATGTCTATTCAGAAGTAAGTCCCATTGAGTACAATCCAGGTTATGCCCACATAAGCGTGCCAAGGGTTGCAAACTTACAGCATAATCTTACATTTTATGTCTACTCAGAAGTAAGTCATAGGTTTCCTGGGGGCTGCAAGAAAACAGTACAGCAGAAGTTAAACTACGAAAACAAGACTCCCCGCTCCTTTGCACACATGCCAGGAAAGGAGGAAGGCCCTCCCTTAGTTCAGACCGCATGGCTGCCATGTAAAGAAGCCCTTCCTAATCCCACAAAGAAACCGAAAGCAGGAAGCTCTGGAAAGGATGCAAGTTTTTGTGGGGGTTTTGCTTAATGTACAAACACCCTCAGATGCAGACGCCTATCCAAGGCAGGGCAGACAGAGGACAGGGAGGATCCTTTCCTCCGTGCTCCAGCTGCCCTGCTTTTGTGGCTAGACGCATGTTTTCATGCGTCTAGCCATGGCTTCAGAGAGGGGGAGAAGGGGCCCTGAGACCCAATAGGAAGCTGTCTAAAGTGGTTTCTGTGGTCTCCTCCCCTTCCCGCCCCCAGGACTGCCCCCCTTTCACCCTCTTCATGCTCCATTTATGAGTGCGGAGAGGGTGGTAGCACAGAAAGAACTATGCCAGCTACCAGGGAGCAGGGGAGGAGGAGGGGGAAGAGAGTATGGTTTCTGGAAACTGAGGTCAGATGACCTTGGTTTCCAGAAACTGAAAAATCTTATGGCTGTCTAGACAGTGTCTAGTGGCCATGGGATTGCTCTCTCCATTATTAAAAGCAATAGAAACATAAAGACAATGAAATAGCAATAAAAACAACAATAAAAGCCAACGCTAAAACCAGCAGAAACAACAACAGCAAAAACAGTAATCATACCAAGAGAAGGCCAAGGTAGAATAGTATGTTTCCAAGGCCTTCTTAAAAGCCTGCAAGAATGGATCATGGCTTTAGTCAATGGAGAAAATGTGTACATTCAGAAAAAATATCCATGAAAATAAGCACAAGTTTTGTGCAAAAAGGAAAAACACAAAGCTTGCAAGCTGATACAGACATGAATCGGAACAAGCTTTGAGGTGGAATTTGGAGAACCTCAAGAAGCTCGTGTTTTGCTGATTCGCACATCCCTGACTACAAAACGCATAACATGACTTCATCATGTTTCAGGTCCCCATGCATTTGGTTGCTGCTTGCAGGGAGAGGAAGACTTGTAATGAAATGTTACATTACACGTTTGTAAAATAGATGTTGTTAGAAGGCAGAAATAGGGAACAGATGGGGGTTGCTGCTTTCAGCAGTAAATATGCAATCTTCATAACATCTTGTGTGAACCTTAGTGTTGTATTTTTATATACAGCATTAAGAGTTACTTCACATGTGATCCAGAAGCAGCAAGAGATAGGCAAAGTGAGGCAACTGCCTCAGGCAGTAGACGCTGGAGGGGGGGGCAGTGGTGGCAGCCTGACACTGATTTCTCATGAACTCTGTCTGTTCCCATCTGTTGGAAGAAAGAGCTATGTATGTTACACAACTTGCCCTGGTCCTGCTAAACTAGCCTGCTGACTCAGGTGTGGTGGAGGACACCATCCCATCACCGGTGTTACAGTAAGATTCAACTGCCAGTCTAGTCAGCTTCTGCATGTGGTCTTGGGAGAGGGCACCATCTTCTCTGCGTCAGGCAGCAAAATGTCCTGGGCTGGCCATGGAGAGTATATATGAAAATCGTATGCGTTCTTGCACAATTTGCCTATGGCTGAGTTTGTGTGTTTCCATAATGTGTGCCGCGTATAAAATTAACACTTTTCCTGTCATATTTATAGCCCCTCTGAGCTACTTACGCACATGTGAATGTTGCATAATTATGCGCAGAATGGTGATAGATAGATAGATATCAGTTGAAGGAACAATACAGGAAAAATCAGTTTTAAATTGACATACAGGAAAGAAAAATGCAAATCATACTTCTTGTGTCCTTAGATTATAGATTACAGGTTTTGTTTCAGATTTCACAGTTTTAGCAGATGTGGCATATATGATGTCCCAAAGACACTAGACTGAAGGGATGGTAGAATCAAAAAGACTTTTAAAAATATGGCCTCCAAAGCAAGGATAACTCCAAGGTGCAGTGAGGAATAGTGGTATTTCCCCAAAATAATTCCCACTACCCCATTCCTCCAGTTTTCATTCATGGTATAGTTCTGTTTAATATATACCATAAATTCCTGCTCCCATAATAATGACCTTTTACAGCCCTTCATTCCCCAAACCGGTTTTTCTGGAGTTGCCTCAGGTCCAGGGTAATATGGATTTTTAAGCCTTGTTGTTGTTCAGTCATTCAGTCATGTCTGACTCTTCGTGACCCCATGGACCATAGCACGCCAGGCCTTCCTATCCTGCGCTCTCTAGGTGTCATTTTTATGCTGTTAAATTCTTTAAAATGGAGCGATAGGCCTAAGTTATTATTGCTGACATTTCCAAAGGGTTCTGAAGGGAGAGTCAGGTGTTTGACAACTATTGGAGTTCAATGGGACTTGGGCATGAAATGATTTGGGAATTTTGTTGTTGTGAAGAACCTAAGCATGAACAAAGGTGGACAACATTAGTTTTAAGCCTCCAATTGAAGAATTTTAATATTCTAACCAGTGCATATTAAATACAGATGTCATTTCCCTACTATGCTGCAAAATTCCCTCAGTCTTTCTCACCTCAGTTTTGATATAGCATTAGTCTGGGAAACTATTTGGCATATGAGCTTAGTTAAACATAAATTGCTCTTTTGCTCTTTAGCAAAATGTTGGCCTTTAGATCCAAGGTGCCAAGTTTTTCTTTTAGCAACCTGTCTAGTCCCTTTGAAGGGTTAATGCTGGTTGCTCTTTCAAAGGCTTTTAACACTTGACAGTAAGGCAGGTTCATTGCAAAAAAGAAGAAGAAAAAAGTGTCTTTCTGAGTAGCTTGCAGGCCAGTAACTCTGATTAGGGATTATATTTCTGATTATCCTGTTGATCTGGTTAGAATAAAAGCATCAGTGACATTGCCAATGACCCAGATGTTTGGAAAAAAGAGGCTAGGATTAAGCTATTGAGTCCCTTACCTCCAAATCCCATAATATTACATTAACGCAGACTCAGAAGCTGGAGAATTGGATTTAAACCTACCACTTGAACTCCTCCCGTAATCTCATTTTGCACTTTGAGTGGTGAAAATAATGGGAATGCAGCTGCCACAAAAAGTGACTGTGTGAGCATTTTTCACATTAGAAAGACTTTCAATAAAGTACAAGGCCTTTAACTGCAGAGGCATTTTCTTTTACATTCTTCTTCCCTAGATAATGATGAGTACTTTACAAAATAGTGTAATGCGCTGCAGTTAGACAACTGTGACACAGAGGATTTAGTTTCTGCCTAGCATAATGAGTATGTTTAAGATATTATGGATTCATTAATGATTGATGGTGTTACTTGCTGCATTCATGCTTACTTTTAGAGCTTCTCTACAGAAGCGATTTATTGCATGCTCATTATTGGTCATTCACGGAAGTTTGTGGGTCCTTTACATGACGTTGTCAACCTCCAGGATGCCTCCTGCACTTTTCTCCTTTTATCCCCCCTTTCTCCCACTTTCAAAAATATCGGAGATAAGCTGTAATAAAAGGTAATGGTGCAATATCAGCAGTGTATAATGCCGGCAAAGCACTATAATTCAGCCACTAGATGGCACTGGGAAGCTTTCAATTTCAAATCACATGTTTGCCATTTAAAGGAGCCCATCATAAACCTGAAAAGGCTCCAGAAGAAGAAAGCCCCGCTAAGGATGGGATTTTTGCTTAATGTAGAGAAGCCCTTAGTTTCTGTTGTATGTTTGACCATCCAGTGGTTTTGTTGAGATCAGAGGAAACTGAGCCATTATGGTATAGCATCTAGAGCAGGGGTGTTGGCCTGCCTGGGATCAGCCCCCCTGGATTCCCCAGGTGGCTATACCCCGTTTCCCCAGGCTCAGGCCCTTCCCCTGATTGCTAATCATTTGGTGGTTTCTTGGCTTTTGCACTATTTGTTTCCAATTCTAAAAGGTTGAAATGCCTCTCTCAGGCATCACTTCCTGGCAGTAAGGGCTTTAAGCTAATATATTTGGGGTATTACGGCCGACCACCTGCTTACTTGATCCTTGCCCATCTTGGCTCATTATGAGCTGCAGAGAGAGACTGGGTGAGGGGATCAAGGCGGTGTTGAATGCCTCCCTTGAGGAGGGAGTGATGCCATCAGCCCTCAAGGAGGCAGTGATAAGACCACTCTTAAAGAAGCCCTCCTTGGATCCTCAAGTTTTGAACAACTTTCGCCCAGTCTCAAATCTGCCATTTTTGGGCAAGGTGATTGAGCGGGTGGTGGCGGTGCAGTTGAAGGCACACTTGGAAGAAACTGATTATCTAGACCCATTTCAGTTGGGCTTCAGGCCTGGGCATGGGACAGAAACGGCCTTGGTCACCTTGGTAGATGATATGAGGAGGGCTCTGGATAGGGGTGAATGCTCCTTCCTTGTTCTCCTCGACATCTCAGCGGCTTTCGATACCGTTGACCACGGTATCCTCCTGGACCGCCTGGAGGGGTTGGGTATTGGAGACACCGTATTGCGGTGGTTCCGGTCCTTCCTCTCCAGCAGGTACCAGAGGGTAGCACTGGGAGAGGAGGTTTCGGACCCATGGCCACTTACTTGTGGGGTGCCACAGGGTTCCATCCTCTCCCCGATGCTATTTAACATCTATGTGAAGCCTCTGGGGGCTATCATCAGGAGGTTTGGGGTGCAGTGTCATCAATATGCGGATGACACGCAGCTCTACCTCTCATTTAAATCTTCACCAAGGTTGGCCGTAGAATCCCTGTCCAAATGTCTGGAGACGGTGAGTGGCTGGATGGGGAGGAATAGGCTGAAGCTGAACCCTGACAAGACCGAGGTACTTTTGGTGGGAGACAAGAGGAGGCTGGGGGATGTTGACCTGGTGTTGAATGGGGTACGGCTACCCTTGAAAGACCAGGTCCGCAGCCTGGGGGTCATTTTGGACTCCCAGCTGTCCATGGAGGCTCAGGTGTCAGCTGTGAGCCGGACAGCGCTGTATCAACTCCATCTGATACGGCGACTGCGCCCCTTCCTTCCCGACCATCTGCTCCCATCGGTAGTACATGCCCTGGTCTCCTCTTGTTTAGACTACTGTAATGCGCTCTATGTCGGGTTACCCTTGAAGACGGTTCAGAAACTGCAGCTGGTACAGAACGCGGCGGCTCGCCTGATTAAAGGCAGCCGCCGGCGAGATCACATCACTCCAGTGCTGAAGGAATTGCACTGGTTACCAGTTGTTTTACAGGCCAAATTCAAGGTGTTGGTTTTGACCTTTAAAACCCTATATGGTTCCGGCCCAGCCTATCTTAAGGAGCGCCTCCAGCAGCACCAGACAGGCCGCTTAACAAGATCAGCCTCGGATGGCCTTCTCTCTGTCCCATCAGCCAGGACAGCTAGACTGGTGGGGACGAGGGAGAGGGCCTTTTCTGTGGTGGCCCCCACTCTGTGGAACTCCCTCCCTAGGGAACTCCGTCATGCCCCCTCTTTAATGAGCTTCCGTCGTGCATTACAAACGTGGTTGTTCAGGCAGGCATTTGGGGTGGGTTAGGGTATTTTAGAAAATGTTTTTATTGTAGAATTTTATTGTTTTAAACTGTTTTTATTGTATGTTGTACATCGCCCAGAGTGGCTGGGTGACCAGCCAGATGGGCGATTAATAAATTTAATAATAAATAAATAAATAAATAAATATTTGACCCCTGCCCCTTTTGTCTTCGGCCCTGCCGACTGATGGGATTTAGTAATAATGCCTCCTGTTAGAAAGGCAATTAGCAGTGAAAAACAAAAAAGTAAAGAAGAATGAGTGTTTACTAGTCCCACATACATACAGCCTATCTTATAATAATAAAAGGAGTCCACACCCTTCTTTAGTGAAGAAAATATATAGTTTTACTCACAAAAGCCCTTGTATATAAAATGCAGGTACAACACAGAGTTTCAGAAAGGGTATGTTAAGTCTATTTTGTGTTGAGTTACGCTGGCAGGAGCAAGAGAGCAAACATACGTGCTCCCAGCAATGGTGGAAGTCATGGGGGGGAGGAGGGGAGGAAAAGGAATAAATCACAGGAAACCACACTGGAGGCTATAGGGATCCTAAGGCTAGCTGTGGTCAAAATTCCCATGAACTAACTAACTGCAACACTGCCCCCTTCCAGTAACTTGCAGACAAGGTTGCAATATTCCCAACACCCACCACTGGAATGCAGCCCTTGAGAGCTTCTCCAAAACTAGAGGTGGCCCTCAGGCTGAAGGAGGTTCAACACTCCTGCTCTAGAGAGTGCTTAGTTGGATATGGGAAAAACAGGTTTAAATTATTCATCAACTTATGAAGCTCACAGAGTGGCCTTGGGCAAGCCATTATCTTCTAACCTTATGTATTTTACAAAAGAGATGTGAGACTAATATGGCACTTTGAGGTTTTGGGAGAAGGACAGGGCAAGACTGTCATAAACAGTTATATCAGCAAAGATTTCAACTGCCATAACTTTTATTTATTTATTTTTTTAATTTATTTATTCGACTTACATACTGCTCTTCATACCAAACCAGGGAGTGGTTTATAAATAAAAGTAACAGTTCAGAACACCAGTACTAATAAAGTAATACCATAAAACTCTAAAAATGCATCAAAACCAAACCAGCAGTTAGTTAACAGATGCCCAAACTGTTGAGGAAACAAACAAACAAAAATCTTATCAAAAGAGGTGTGTGATGAAATGGTATTTTGTTTTGTTGTTTAATCGTATTTGAAAGTTTGTTTGTATGATTGGTGTATTCTAACATAAACTTTCTCCTGAAGGCTATGGTAAGTAGTGGGTAGGGGGGAGTTAGATTGTGCAGATTTTAAATGGTGTCTCCTGCTTGGCTGTTCCTTTTCCAGTGGAGAGAGTAAGGGAATAAGGGTTTTCTTTAGAGGTTTAGATAGGGATCGGCTTTCTGAGGGGTAGGATTAGCGTACTGGGCTCTAGCTTTGGGGGTGGTTAGTTACCCCTGGGAGGTGGAGAGGGGTATATTTATTATTTTAAAGCTTTATTATTAGAAGGAGTAGAGTAGGGAAGGAATTAATAAAAACCTGAAAAAAAGACTTTTACCACATAAAACGCAAACCTCATTGAAACATCTTATAACTTGTAAATTAAGTTTCAGTTTTGATTTATTCTTTCAGACAATGGCATTCTCGGTCTCATTTCTTACCAGAAAAAGGGTTAGATGGAACTTTGGAAGAAATAAACCATGGTCTATGAATTTACACCCCCCCTCACACACACAAAAATGAAGTTTCTCTTATGAGGAGGTGGGTGGTGGCAGCATCCTAATGAAGGTTTATAAAAAGGTTTTCTATAAAAAAGAAAGGGAGACAAACACAACAGTAGTGGTTGCTGGGGTTATAGTTGATGTATCCTTTCCACACACATTCTCTCTAAGATATTACCTCAAGGAAGAGGTTGGCAGAAATATAGAGGTACTGAAATTCTGGACCTAGAATCGGTACTTGGTGTTGTAAAAATATTTATGAGGAGTGGTGATGACATAATAATCACAGGTTGGGGAAGGGTCATATATCACAAGGTGCATTTTAAGTAACTGACAAAACAAAGCCACTAAAGATATCTGACATACCTCCAAAGGGAAGGAATTCCATAGTGCCACAGCTGAGAATGCCCTTTATGGTCCACATTAAATGACTATTATGTTAGATCCAGACTTAGCCATTCTTAGACTAGATCTATTGAAATCAGTGGGCTTAATTATGACTAACATCTCCCATTGATTTCTATTGGTCTACTCTAAGAACGATTAAGTCTGGATTCAACCCACTCACTACTGTATCTCAGAATTTTCAGACATCCAGGAAATACATCTAGGATTGTCCATAGTCCCATTCCAGGATTTTCAGCAAATTCCAGACTTTCACTGTACCATATATCTCTGATGTGGACTAGCATTTAGGAGGCTAAGGGGCTCATCATACCAAACAGAGATGCAAGATTTCAGACTTCCATATATCTAAGCTGCTATAATGTCTGCATGTTCTCATAATGATGATGACTGCAAAGAAAAGGTGCTAAATAACATTCAGCATTGGATGCCAGCAAAATAGCAACCAAAAAAAATCTAAATCATAGAGTACTTCGCTTTGACTTGCAGCACCTGAATTACCTTCTGATGTTGGAATTAACAAATGGTATCTTCAGTACAGGCGATCACTCTCTCAATGGTAATTTGCCATCTGCTACAAACAGGTGGCTTTTCCCTTTGAATGTTGTACTACAGCACATAAATGGAGTGATGAATTTCCATTCTGGGAGATTTTGTTCAAAGAAAGTGAATAATTTACACATTTTTCAATAGAGCCTAGGAACCTGAGAGGTGCCTCCAGCCTCCCCCTTACCCACTCCCCCCCACCGTTTTCTAGGAATGGTGTCTCGTAAGTAGTGAGTTAGATGACACACACCATGGAGGTTTGTTAATTTCTAAGCTGGTTCTGAGGGCAGGGTGGGGTGGTGGACATTTGTGATGATTTTTAAAAAACTTCCTGGCTGCTTATGTTTCCATACAGTGATAAAATGTCAGTATCACATGATGGTCATGTTACAGAACATTACGTCTGCATATATACCGGCAGCAGCTTCTCAAACAGTTGTTTAAATGTGACACGGTTGTGTCATTTTAAGTAGAGTATAATATATTAGTATACAGCGATGACATGCGAGTACAATTATTTATTTATTAATATTACATTTATATCCTGTCCTTATTCCTCTGGCAAGGAACTCAAGGTGGCTTACATACTCCTCCTTCCTCTCCATTTTATCCTCACAAAAACCCTGTGAAGCAGGTTAGACTGAGAGTCAGTGACTAGCCCAAAGTCACCCAGTGAACATCATGGTTGAGTGAGGACTACAACCTGGATCTCCAGAGTCCCAGTCCGAGGCTCTAACCACTACACCACACTAGCTTTCAATGAATACTAATTAAGGGTGCAGTTGCTCTGCTCCAACAGTAGGTGTAACTGTATCCTATCTTGTTAGTTTGCTAGAGCTTATTTGCTTCTCCTTATCTCTCTGATGCAAGCACTTCCCTCTCTAACTTCCTGTTCCTGGTTTATTCCTGTTTAAGTTAAGCCATGCAATGTTGCTCGCCGTCTGTTGTTGTAGGAAAGTTTTTCAAAATGCAGTTCTGTTGTGTATGAGGCTGACTCATTTTCTCAGCAACACTAGCACTCCCTGCTAAAAAGGCTAACCCTCTATCTGTGCATGTATAACCCACTGGTATATTTTTCTTTAAGTGAGGGAATATTCTGCACATGCTCAGTAAAGGAGTGAGATAGGGAGTGGCCACCATTTTAGGCAGTTACCAAAATTGCCGTGTGGAAGAAGCTTGTTTTCTCTTCCCTGTAAGACCCTAAACCTTAAGAGAGGTTAGCGGGTTCCTTCTGAATTTTTTTTTAAAGAGTTATGATTTTTTTTTTTTTTACAAATACTATAAGTTCCTTGTTTGTTTATATTCTTTTATATTGTATAAAGTACTGTTTACGTTGTTCCTATGTTGCTGGATCCTGATCCACCTCCAGAAGATTGCTGCGGAGCTGGAGTGAATGGAATAAAGACTGTTTTCCTTCTTTGGCCAGCAGAAAAAAATCATTTATTTCGATTTTGGTTGTGGACTCAAGCTGAAAAAAACGACAGAACTTTGGGAGGGCTGTGCTCTATTTTATTGTTTTGGTAAGAAGTGTATGGTTATGCATGTAAAACTATTACATGTGCATTATTATTGTTTTAATTAAGATATTAAAATATATGTTAATTGTTCCTGTGCAAAGCCTTTGCTGTGAGTCCCATTAGAGACCCTGAAGAAGTGTTATGCATGCATGAGGCAGAGATTTTGCAGACTCAAGATTTAAAAGCCAGGCAGAGGGAAAATCCATTATATGGGAGAATGTGTTCTTGCAGGTAGTCTGATCCCAACCTGTATAGGTCATAATCAGCCATTTGAATTGTGCCTGGAAACAGACCAGTAGCCAGTGAAGCTGTTGTAAGAAGGAAATCACATGTTCCCTGTAACCAGCCCTGGTCAACAGTCTGGCAGCAGCATTCTGGAGTAACTGAAGTTTCCAAACAGTTTTCAAAGGCAGCCCCACATACAGCAAGTTACAGTAGTCTAAATGGGATGTAACTAAGGTATGCATGACCAAGGCCAGCTCAGATATTTGTAGGAACAGGAGCAGTTGGCTTGGCACACAAGTCTCAGCTGTGAAAACATATTCCTGGCCACTACTGAAGCCTGGGCATCCACGTTCAAGGCTGAGTCCAGAAGAACACCCAAGACTGAGAGCCTGAATCTTCAGGGGAAATATAACCCCATCCAGCACAGGTTAAATCCCTATTCCCTGATCTGCCTTTTAAGCAGAGCAGGAGCACCTCTGTCTTGTTTGGATTAAGCTTCAGTTTGCTCACCCTCATCCAGTCCTTTACCAACACCAGACACAGATTTAGAACTTGAACTCTTCCTTGAATTTAAATGGAAAGGAGAGATGGAGGTGGGTGTCATCGATCAGCATAATGATGGCTAGGGATGTCAGAGAAATCTGACCTGGATTCAAATGACTTTGAATTTCTGTGAATTGGACCTGCAGATTCTGCAGCAGACTGGCATCTTTTGAGTCACATGGACTTGCAGACCATTTTTCTTTTTAAGTTTCTGGAACTGTATGCAAATTTAGTTGTATGAAAGTACAAAAGCTACTGGAAAATATGCTAATATATATGCCAGGTTTTTTTTAAAACAACTTTTCATACATGTCTGATCTCTTCAGTCTCCACTGTGTAACACTTTTTTGTCAGCTCTGCTCATTGATTGAATGCTGAACCCAGGAAAATACGCAAAATATTGCATACCAGTGAAATGTACATAAATTGCAGTGGACATTTTTGAGTACTTTTCCAAAGGGGAAAACAAATCTGATTCCATCAATAAGCAGATGACAATGAAAGATGCTTGACAATCTGCAAAAGACACATGGAATGGACTAAACAAAATCCATATATCTCTGCTGATGGCACAGAACCCTCGAACTCTGGATAACCTCTCCCAATGGTTTCATGTTAAATAGCATGGGGGCAAGATGGAACCCTGAGGGACATAACAGGGCAAAGAGGAATTCCCCAGCACCACCTTCTGAGAACTCTCCTCCAAGAAGGACTGGAGCCACTGTAAAACACTGCCTCCCAGTCCCAGCTGAGACAAACACCCCAGAAGGATACCATACATAGTCGATGGTGTGAAAAACCACCAAGAGGTCCAACAGAACCAACAGGGATATACTCCCCCTGTCCAGTTTCTAGTATAGATCATCCACTAAGATGATCAAAGCAATCTGTCCCATAACCAGGCCTGAAGCCAGATTGAAATGGATCTAGATAATATGCCTCTGGCAGCAACCCCAGGAGTTTAGAAGTCACCACAAGCTCCAGCACCTTGCCCAAGAACCAAATATTGGAATCCACCCAGACAGTATTGAATACAGTGGGGTTTGGGGAAGGTTTTTAAAGCAGAGATCTTACTACTGCCTCCTTTAGGCAAGACAGCATCACACCTTGTCATGAAGAGCCATTCACCATTACCCTTGCCCACTCAGCCACTCTGCTCAGGCCACTTTTATAAGCCCGGAAGGGTACATGGGGTAGGCCTCAGCTCTCCAAGGATCCTGCACACATCCTTGGGCAGTACAAATGGAAAAGTATAGCTGGACAAGCAGAGGCCAAAGCTATATCCACTGTACCTGTATCAACTATGGCATCCAAGTTAGCATGGATGTAATTTTTTTTTCTGCAGAGTGTGGTGCAAATCAGTCACAGTGGGCTATGAAGTGATCCAAATTTTCTTTTTGGTGTAATAGGCCTTTGGCCACCTGAAAACACTCCATTGGGAGACTCTGTGTAGATACAATGTGTCAGAGAAGAACAATTTCTTCACTACCCTCATTGCCACGGAGAAGGTTTTCAAAAGAGCTCTACTCGTGTTCAGTCAGACTCATTCCTGGTTTTCTGTCAACATCCCTTTATTCACTGTCCCACTTGTTTCATTGCTGCCAGCTCTCTGGAAAATCAAGGCATTTATTTGGCTCTACTCAGTGGGAGGAATGCTCAGGAGCAAATATGTCAACCACCCAGGCCATTTCCCCATTCCAGAGATCAGCTGGACTTCAACAGAATCACCTGCTGAGGTAACAGGAAAACCCCCAAGAGTCATCAGACAACCATGCAGATCCAGCAGTCTCCTGGGGTGGACCATCATAATTGGTCCCCCACCAGAGTAGATGCTCAGAAGTTCAGATAATCTAAACCCCACCAGGTACTGATCTGCCCGTAACAACAGAACTATAGAAAGTTTCTCCACCCTCAGATCAACAACATCCCACCCAACACAGAAAACCAAATCCAAAGTGTGCCCTGCTGAAACAGTGAGGCCAGATACCAACTGGGATAGACCCATGGTTGCTATGGAGTCCTGCTCCATTCCCAACAGCACAGCCCCACCATATATGTTTAAGTCTCCCAGCAGAATGAGCTGCAAGGACTCCAGCATCACCCCTGAGTCCACCCCAGTTAACTCAGGAAGGGAGACTGTTGTGCAGTGCAGTGGCTGGTACACCAACAAAATCTCTATTCTGACCTGAACACCCACATTCAGATACACAAACTTCAAACTGGAAGACTGCAGGATGGGGCACCTGGACAGGGGAATGGAGTCTTGATAGACCACCACATCTCTGCTTCCCCACCCCCAGGTTTTGCCTGCTGCAAGCAACATGGAGAACCCAGGTGGGCAAATCTTGGAGAGATTTACTCTCTCAGTTTCATCCAATCAGGTTTCCATAATACTGGCCCATTTGGCATGCTTATCCAGAATCAATTCCTGGATGGCTGTTGTTTTCTCATTCACTGGCCTGGCATTCAGTAGCAGTAACTCCCACCCTGCTGGACTGTCACCAAAGGATTTCTGAAATGGGAGACAGCCTGGGAGCAACTAACATCTTGCTTTGTTCCCCACCCCTATAGCAACCTAACTGCTCTGACTGCCATATCTTCTTCTGTCCTCTGCTGTGTTCCAGTGACCACTCCCTGCTTCCCCTCCACCTCTCTGCCCCTTTTTGAACCACATTTCTCCTGCCAGCAGGCAATAATCACAGCTCTGATATACAATATAGGAAGAGAGATTTACAGGCAATCACTTCCCTTCTATCTAGCACACCCAATGGCGCTCACCCATCCCTGAAGGGACAAACCCCTTTGGTGTCCTTCCTCTGGGGCAGTACATCCTTTTATGCCCCAACCCCAGGAAGCTGGTGTAAGGTGGGAGGAAGTTCCTGGGAGAAAGTGCCAAGTCAGGGGCATGATCCTGGAAGGAGATAGCACTCTCTGGCCCTAGGAATCCTTCTGGAGGAATGACAGATAGCAGGCAGACATCAGAATGCTACAGCACACTCACAATCTACCTGAGCAGGTAGTCTGTTCATTGTCCTCAGTGAGGGGTACTGTCAGTAAATCGTGTAGTGCACTGAAGCTATTTAACAACCACTATGAAATTCTACCACTGGAAGAATAGAAGGAATAATCACTGCACATATAAATCATTTAATGGCCTCTTGAAATTCTCCACCTTACTTCTGGGTAGAGAAATTGGGGAGACAATTGGGAGGAGAAATTCTCAACAGTTTGTCCCAGGTGTGGCACCCCAGCTGTTTGTCCCAGGTAGGGCTCCCCATTGTCAAGGCTTGTAGCTCAGCTTCGTTCTTTTTTCCTAAGGGGTTTGGGGTTTTTTTGCGCTGCAACAGCATCAACTGTCTTGGCAGGTTGGCCCCCAGTCTGCATCCACCGCAATGCAGGTGGGGGCAGTGTTATGTCTAGCTCCAGGGATGAGGTGGAGTTAGTGCTCTGCCAAAATCTGTCCTCCTCCAATTTCCTGAAAGTTTTCTCCCCCCATGAAAGAGGATTCCATTGTTCTGCCTCACTCTCAGGGTGTTTTATAATTTATTTTTGTGGTGTTTTTGAGCTTACCTAATCACATCTAGCCTCCCAGGCTGCTTGCACGTCCCGATTTGGAAAAGCCCTATGGGAGGAATTACCTCAGGGTGTCTTAACCTGGTTTCTAATTGAAGTGTAGGAAGCTACAGGCTGCCAGACAGATGATTGTATAATGAAAAACAGGTCACTTGTGCTCACTCTGCAGCCATGGGCTAAGTAGGGTAAGCCCAAGAAACCCAACCCCAACCCATTAGAATTTCTCTGAATTTTTTTCACCACTGCATTTCTTTTTGAAAGCTATTTCTCTTCTATCAAATTGAATGAGAATGGTCAAATGTGGGAGAAAATTTCAGCATAGCACTAATTTATATGTCAGCAATCAATGGCATTCAACTCAAATAGTACATTTCTAACATTTTGGGGTCCATACAACTTGAAAGCTTGCTGTAGATTATGACATCTTTATGTTCAGCTCAGCTGTTTTCATGGGGAACTTAAAAAGGTGAGGTTAAGGGATGATGGAACTTTATTTTTTCTAGGTGAATAATCCATTAGGATCATGCTTGATGCTTCAAAACTGGCATAAACCAAATATTTAACATTTTATTTCTGGCAGTCTTTCAATATGAATGTGTTTTTTTCATTACTATTGACCGTAAGAACATTATTATTGGTCCAATATGTGTGATAGGCTGACTTTTCAGACTATGCGTTACCATTACGAATTAGGCAATCAGTAGATGGAGTCAGGGTGCCTTATGCTGCTGTGGAATAACTGGCACATAACTGGCAATATCCGTCTATCCTGAGCCGTCAGAATCACCCATTTCATGTTGGATGATTTAGGCATGTGATACTTTTTTTTTCTTATTTAGAGTATGATCTCATCTCTTCTGTAAAAAAGTGGCTGTTGTTTCTCATGCAGTATATTTGAACCCTCCTACCCATGCTAGCCTTGCACACCCAAGCAACACATCTAGTTTCAGTTATATGAACCCGGTGGCCCACTGCTCCACAGCCCCCATGCGCAGTGCGTTTCTAGCTCCTGCTGAAAATAGCTTGCAGATCAGATACTGCCTGTTCCAGGTTTTTGAGGGCCCTTAAGCAAGACATCCTCAATGGGCCCCCTCCCTCAGTGAGTCTTATATAAGTGAGTCTTATTTTCTCACTGCAATTGGCCCCAGCTGCTAATGCTCCTGCTTCTCTTTCTCATTATTGCTACCACTTCCTTGCTTGACAGGCAGAGAGTCACAGAGCAAATAGGCAGTGGCATGAATTAACGAATCCTCCTCCTTCCCACCACCACTGCTGTCTAGGCCAGAGCAAGAGGCAGGTTGTAATGATGAAGAAGAGGAGCAAGTCCAGGGGACTCTTGTCAGTGGGCCCCTGCTGGGTTGTGGGTCCTTGGCAGATGCCCAACTGTGCCTACCTTTGACGCCAGCCCTAAGATCAGATGTCCACATTTGTCTGTCATTCATGATCTAATCCTATCCTATGCCACCTAATTTAGAATGTCTTTTAATATCACCTAGCTCTTCCCTACTTTTTACACCTACAGCTCTTCATATGGCAAGTTTTATTCTGTTCCTATTAATCCGCTCCAGTGAGTTTGGTGTTGTTACTCTGGGGTTACTTTGAGACTTTTTTCTATTTTTCTAACAATATGGGAATAATCTCTAAGTAGCATTTGCTTCTTGACGTCTAATGCAAATGGAAATGCCATGTACTGCGGCTTAGTCATAAACGTGTAATTCCTTGTACATGGGAGGATTTGTTTTTAATAAAAATGTTATTGACTTTTTACACCTCCTTTTCTCCTAACATTTTTGCACTACTACAGATGGTTCCAATTGCTGTATATATTTTGTCCTGACAATTAAATGCATCTACAATGGCCTACTGAAATGCAATGCCCACTTTTAATATTTTCAGCTAGGACATTTGCCCCCCACAGCTTTTCATAACTTTGCTTCACTCTATTTTCATTTGTTTGAATTTAATTTTCTGGCAGCGGATTTAATTTGGTGTTTACATTTGATTACTAAATTAAAACATGGCATACTTTGATTAATAATTCCTTGCCCTTTTATACTTATTTGGAACTGGTCTGACACAGCCCACCCTACTTGCTCAAAGCACTGAGCCACAGTCAAATAATTCTTTTGTTGTTGTTGTTTTTCATTCTTTACCACATATATTTCTGTGCAAGTAGTCTGGCTTTTCTGAATGATTTTATTTATTTATTATATTTATATACTGCCTGACAGCTGAGGCTCTCTGGGCATTTCACAACAATAAAACCATAAAATACAACATGATAAAACATAATATAAGACTTTAAAAGTGTAAAAGTAGTATGTAAAACCAAAGTGAAACTAGGAATGTACAACAGACCCACCTTCCATTCCGGGGGGTGGGGGAGCAGGGGCTAGCCTATCACGTGAAATACCAGAGACACAAATGGCGTAGTGGACACCATTTGCAGCCGTAAAGCCCTTAGTTTAAGCTAAATGCAGCCATTTACGACTGCATTTAGCTTAATCTAAGACCTTTATGGCCACAAATGGCGTAGCAGATGCCATTTGCGTCCGGAGTCACTCAGCTTCAGCCAGCGGTACGGCAATGGTGGTCATATCGCTGGCGCTACAGAGCTGGTGGAGAGGAGGATCCGGCCTGGGAGGATTCCTCAGGGAGACGGAGGTAAGTGCTTCATTCCTCCATGGACTCCGGAGGCTGGATTCTTTTGAATCCGACCTCACTGGGGTCCATGGAGGAAATCTCCACCATCCCTAAGTAAAACCCAACAGCAGTTACAATCCAAGGAAAGCCTGGGAGACAAGGTGCATTTTTAGGAGGCACTTGAAAGATGCCACATTTTCTGCCTCCCGAACTGCACAGGGGAGGGTTTTCCAGAGGGTAGGTGCTGCTACAGAGAAGGTCCTCCATCGGGGTTCTTCAAGTCGACATTCCGTTGTTTTGGATTGACCAGCAAGAACTCCTTTGATGTTCTTAGATGTCACCAGGGTATATATAAGGGAAGGCAGTCTGCTAGGTATCCTGGTTCTAAGTTGATGGGGAAGTGAGTTTGGAATCTCAGATGTCAAACTTGTATGGAAATAGTATTTTGTTCTTAAGGAAGAAAGATGATTGCTATCAAGACATCAACCTGTATCAGTGTGCTAGAAGTATAAGATGCCTTTAGATGGTAAGGAATTATGGTAGACCTTTGGGTAAACACACCTATTCCTAATTCCCTCTTTTATGATACTGCAAACATCCCATGTGCTTTCACCCACATTTAAAAACTATCTAAGAACAAAGATATCTCCCAATGATACAACCTCTGTGATATTTATTTCACAATGATATAATTGTATAATGCAATGATATAATTCCTAATGACACAACTTTCAAGACAATATTTCATGGATGATACACCATCTGCTTTTTTACTGACTCCCGACACTGATTCAACACCTCCACTGCATCACCTAAATCAGATGTGAAAGAGAGATAGAGTTGAGCGCTATCTGCATACTGCTCATACCCAACTCCAAAACCCCAGATGACCTTACTCAGCAAATTCATATAAATGTTAATTAGCATGGGGGACAAAATGGAATCCTATGGGGGGCCATAGGATGCATTCCATAGAGCTAAGCAGTAGTCCCCAAATGTCACTTTTTACTAGGAAGGAATGGAGCCACTGAAACACTACGCTTCCATTCCCAACCCAGACCACCTATCTAGAAGAATACCTTCATGGATCATATCAAAAGCTACTGAGAGGGCCAAGAAAATGAACAGAGTTGCACTCTCCCAGGCTTTCTCCTGTCACTCTGAGTTTCCTCCCTCTAAAGTAGGATGAGTGCCCCATGAGTTAACACTGCCAATCTTTGCCTCAGTTTCCTCCAAAGATGATATTTATGCTCAGCCTGGGGTTGCTGTCTCTCCCTATTGGGGCAGGAAAAGAGGGATAGCCCTTGCATATCTGCACTCCAGTCCACTATTTGGCATAAGAGCAGAAATATCTTTAACTGTCCAGTAGCTATATAGCCAGTCAGTTTACTTAAAGTTGGCTAGGAAGAAATCCTACCTCAGTCCAACTAATTTTTTCCTCATGTTCCCTTTGACTTGAAGAATCCTTTGATATCTGTTTGAAATTGTAACATGACTGAAATTCCCAACCACACAATGGGTTGGATTCAATCACTGCATGAGCAGAAGTCTGCTCACACAACGGGACTTCTCATCTCTGTCCTTGCCCCTGCATCCCCCAAATCTGTTCCAGAGAGCTGCCCAAGCCTCCAGAGCAGATTTGAGATGTGGGGGATTGGAGGAGGTGAAGGGAAATCCATCCTGCCTGTGGTTAACTTGTTAGTTAAACTTTGCAGCGGAAAAGAGAAGCTGCCAAGCCTTTCCATTATTTGGACTATCCAGTTTGTGAGAGTGAACATTTTTTCTCAAGTGGTATCATGTATTGTTGCAGCAATTCACTATGGAACTTTTAGACTGCTTGGTTGGCACAGTTTGGTTTTTCAACTGGATTTATGCATTCTGTCATTTGCAAGAATGAATGCTGTAAAATGTACAAATGTTCAGAGACCCTGTTCAAAATGGCCTGATCAATTCTACTGGCAACATCCACTAGTCTGATGAGACCAAGTAATGAAAAAAAACACAACCCAACACAGTTCCTTTTGGCTACTATTCTACACCGTTGCCAAGCAATTGCTCATCATTGATAAATGCAACTGAAAGTAAAGCAAATCTCCCTGCTGTCAAGAGTGTACTTTTCCCTTTTAAAAAAGCAACAAAAAACCAGAAGTTGGCAAATCAGATGAAATGCTCGACACTCACTTTTGCCTTAGGCTAGGTTTGCTAATGTCTGTGTTCAGACGTTTTGAAACACTTTATTGCCAAGTACAATGGGAGCAGAAAGGGTAGGGAGAGGGGAGTATAGTTTTAAGAGTTTGTGATTCTTTAGGGACTTTATTGTAGATCTTTTTGAAATGTGGTACAGCTACAATTTGTGAGTAGATATTTTACCACAGTAAAAACTTCTATATGATGTACATAAGTGTCCCTTGTCAGTGAAACAGTATTCTACTAAATACATATTTTAGTCTCTGGATAACTGGAGCATCCTTGTCTTTACCGCATGGAATTGTAGGGCTGAAATCACCCTGAAGTTCAGCTACTGCCATCAGCTCATTTTTTATAACGGTTTCTTCTTGCTGCCAGTATCCTGGCAAATTAGCCTCTATCTATCTATCTATCTATCTATCTATCTATCTATCTATCTATCTATCTATCTAACTATCTATCTATCTATCGTCTGCCTGCCTGCCTGCCTGCCTGCCTGCCTGCCTGTCATCATCTATCTATCTCAGGGCTGGGAAACTTTGGGAGGTCAAGGCCATTTTTGCTCCCTGCCACCCTGCATGGGCCATACCTCCCCACACGGGCCACCCCTCCCCCCCCAGCATGTTGTTGTTGGTGGTGCCATTTTAAAAATAACAACATTTTAAAATGGCATCCATAACCACTGTGGATGCATTCTTTTCGTTTTTTAAATGAATTTGGAGGGTAGCAGAGGAGCAGAGGGTGCTGCATGTGGTATGCACACCATATGTGGCCCAACCCTGCTATATAAGAAAGAATACAGGTTGTGACTATCCAAGTTAATTGTCTAATCCCAACCAAGCAAAGAACAGAACCAAAATGCATGACACTACAGCAGGGCTGGGCAGCTTGTGGCCCACCCCTGCACTAGAGGGTCCTAGAACAAAAGGGATAATAACATTTAATAAACTCACAAAGTTTCCCATAACTTCATATTTCATGTGAATTCACTTTTATGGAGTTTATGTACTATTAATTAGGCATGTTGTGTTACCAACGGGAGTGCCTGCTCTCCTTTGAAACACCTTTGCATCACTGGTACAATTAATGTTTTAACTCATAGCTGCTTTTTCTAAAGACTGGTTCACACAGCCTCTGTTCCAAAAATGTTGTATATGTATTGAAGTGGGGCAATTGGCTTGTATCTCCCCTCCCCTCCTTTGACTGTATGTATAATGTAATATTGACACTTATTATTTATTTCATTTCTATATTGAACAATAGCTGAAGTTCTCTGGGCAGTTCATGAAAATTAAAACCACAAGGTGCAGCATAAAACAATATAAAATATGAAAGCTTTAAACCACAATATAACAGTACAACCAGAATAAAACCTAGCAGCTATGCAGGGATTTAAAATACAGATTTAAAACACCAGAGCTAAAAGACTAGGGAGCTAAAATACTGGGAAAATAAAAAGGAGCACAACAAAGGCACCAGGTGAACCTCTGAAGGGAGCCCATTCCACAGCTGGTGTGCCACAGCAGAAAAGGCCCTCTTCCTGGTAGCCACCCACCTCACTTCCTTTGGCGAGGGCTCATGGAGAAGGACCCCTGAAGATTATTATCATTTTTTTCCATCCTTGTGCTTCAAAAGTGTGTGGAAGGATCACAGAAATCTGGAATAATGCAAGTATGAATGTACACTTGTATGTTCCTATCACAGATTATATTGTATCATGGTCTGTTTGACACAAGAGTTGTGTGAAATAACCCCCTAGCCCAGTGGTCACCAACCTGTTTGTGTCGGTAAGCACACTTGGAATATTGAGGGAGTATTGTGGGCATCCTCACAAAATGGCTGCATGAGAGGGCTTGCCCATTCACAAAATGGCTACCATGGTGTGCATGACATCCAGAAGGCAAACTGGTGAGATTAAAAGAAAAATATCGTGCCCAAGAACCTAAGCACAAGGTAGAGATAGGTCTGAGCTCTAAAACACAAAGCTTCCCATTTGAACCCACAGTTTTCTGCTCCCAACACTCCTTCCACAGAAAACAACTGAAAAGGTTCAGAGGCAAATAGCTTGGCTAAGAAACTGAATACAAGGCAGAGGTGGGGTCTGAGCCCCATATGCCAAATCACATATTTGCTCTTACAAACAACAACAAAGAAGGCAAGCTGGTGATGTTCAGAGAAACACACGCGTGCGCACACACACACGAAAAACACACTTTCACAGCAAAAACAGCAAAAGCAAAAAAACACAGGCAAAACACATACCACACACACACAAAGTCACACACACACACACACACACACACACGCAAACACCATGCCATAACAAACAAACCAGCCAACAGACACACACAGCACAGGACCCCCCACCCTTTCCAGGACACATCCTACCACCACCCCAACTTACCTTTTTACTTTTTATCTGGGCAGCTGGGCACATTTCGAAATGAAGCATTGGGCTGTACCCACCCATTTTATTGTCTAAGAATGCTGGTGGGGCCCAAAATTAATCTCTAGTTATTTTTTAAAAAAATTAAAAAGAAGAAGTTAAAAGTCAGAAGGGACAGGAAGCTTGGTGGATGTGAAAAGAGATGTCTACAGACACCTCATTAAGCACCCCAGCATATAATCAGTGTAATTCTCTCTTTTGAAGTCACCTATTGTACTATTTATTATTATTTGAAGATTTACAAAAATAATAACACAATTAAAATGTAAGCACATTAGATGACACGGACATCTGCAGGAGGCCCTCCTGCCCCACTGAATATATTAATACAGATAAGTACATATGGAAACAAGTTGCCTTCAAATTGAATCTTCTAATTTTCCCATTTTCATTTGAAATTAATGAACATATGATATCTGAGAAGCTGGAAATCCATCTACTCTGTTTAAAACCATAGTGTTTAAACTTTAAATTGCTCTTATCTCCACTTACTGATTGGAGATAAGAGCAGGATTTCCCTGCTTAGCATTGAATAAACTCCCCATCCAGTGACCCCAAGGACCTGTTTCCATGAGCGATTTACTCCGAACTGGCTGCGTGTGGAGGTCATTAGGGATACATGATGTCATGGCCATACAGCAGACACCCTGGAGCTTATCAGGGAAAAACCGGATTTCCTGAGACTGCCTAGAGTCCGATTCTTTTCCTCAAGCTGGGTTCTCCCCAGTATAGTTGCTGTGTGCCCCAACCCCTGCATTTACCTCAGGTATGCTAGCCCTTCCCAGGGATGTGCCTTTCAACGTGACCCCAGTCAAGGGGTGTTTCCTATGTGTTTCCGGTCCCTGCACAAACCAATTAGTGTCTCCTCAGAAGTAACTCCCATTGTGGTCAATGAGGTGCATCCTCTGAATGCCCACATCAATACTTACAGAAATCCCCCTCGATTGAAATGGCACAGTTTAAAGCCCAATTCCCTAAGTGCTGTAAAGCACGATCTTGAGGCTCTGATTCTCCATTGTTTGCTTTATTGCCTTAGGAAGTAAGTACTTTGAGCCTTTGTTATAGAGATCCTGCAGATTAAAATGGGGGCTGGTTTCTGTCTTTGTGCTCTTTCCCACAACCAACCCATTAGTGTCTCCTCAGACGTAACGCCCATTGTGCTCAGTGAGGCTCGCCCTCTGGATGCCCACATCAGTACTTACAGAGATCCCCCTCAATTGAAATGGCACAGTTTAAAGCCCAATTCCCTAAATGCTGTAAAATGTGATCTTGAGGCTCTGATTCTCCGTTGTTTGCTTTATTACCTTAGGAAGTAAGTAATTCACAGCTTCGTTATGGAGATCCTGTGCAGTATCTGTTTGGTTAGAAAGGGGGCTTGTTTCCCATCTCTGTGTTGTCCCCCCCCCTTTCCCAGCATAAACATATGTGTGTCTACTCAGAAGTAACACCCATTGTGTTCAATGAGGCTTGGGGCTTGTTGGGAGGCTTGTCTTACAAATGTGCATTCCTTATGGAGCCTGGAAGAGGGGGGAGGCTCTCTTATTGGTTGAGCAGCCCCTGCCACTCAGGTGATGTTCACTCCAACCCCCCCGCCCCCGGAAGTAAGTTATGTGAAATCACTTAGAATGGTGTGATGTACACCCTCATGGAGCCCTGCCCAGACCAAAAGCAGATCCTACAAAAATGCAGGTGAGCCACTCCTCCCTCCACCTTCCGTTGTCATGGAAGCAGGGCCCAAACTGTTCCCAGCACTGCTCACAGTGGTCTTTTCCCCAGAGACAAGCTGATGAGCTGGACTGTGGAAAAAGGGATTGTGCAGCTGACAGCAGAGGGTTGCATGCCAGCAGGCAAGGGTCATAACTTATAAGCTGTACGCACTTGATGTAGGGCATTAACCAGCCAAAGTTAAGCACTTTTAAATCCCATTAACTTCAGTAGATCGTTATGCATGTGTTTAACTTATTGCTTGCAGGAGGAAAAAAGGTGGGATATAAATGTAACAAATGTAATAAATATACATATAAATAAAAACTTGATTCTGAAAGTGTACACCGGGGTTTTTTTTCAACCGAAGCAGAAAGGACTCCAATGACATCCCTATACGTATATAGTATATCTCTCCGAGTTGTCTGAGGTTTGTAAGAACACTTAACAGATTTACCTTTGGTACCCCAACCAGCTAACAAACAATCAAACTTAAAAACCAAGAAAAGCTAGTAAATAAATTAGGCAATTAAACAAAACAAAACAATAACAAATTAGCAAACAAACAAAGATAGTGGCAAGATTAACACAGGGGAGAAATCAATTAGATCTACAAGCAAGGCAAATTAAAATAGATTTCACCAAATGCTGAAATGCCATCAGAGATGGGATCAGATGAGAACATGGGGCAAGGAGTTCCATATTGTGTGCCATAACTAAGAAGCCCCTTTCCCACATTTCATTAACCTCACCTCTTACGGTGGTGGGACAAAGAACAGGATCTCCAAAGATGACCTAAAGTTATTTGAACTTCAAGTTCATTTTGCATTGTTCTAGTTACTGATATAAAATAAAAGCTGTTCCACATTTTGGTGTCCCAAGTTAGGGAAGGGGAAACACTCTTATCACTCTTATTTTATTTTACTTATTTTATTACCTTCATCATATAGTGCAGCTAGGCTTACATTCTTGAGCTCCTTTGATGGATATACTAAACTATTATTTGCAATAGTTATTGTATGAAATTACAATGGGTTGAATCCTGGATCTGCCTTCTGTGAATAGAATGACTCTGCTTACAGAAAGCACTGTTGCACAAGTTTCAGAAATCCCCCCCCCCCCGCTACACACACCACAACTCACTCCATTCAGCAAGGTCCCCTGACCATCTGTGAAAATTTTCAGTGAGATAGCGGGCTTGCTGTGGGGAGGAAGGAGCAGGGAAGTCTGCTTCCACAAGCCCATTATGCTTCTGGATCCAACCCATTATTTGTCATTTGTATCAGTAACATCCAGTATGGGCATTTTGTTGCTTAGATGAACAATATCGTGAGTATGTAGACAAGTGATTAATGCTACAACCCTATGCATATAGGTATGTGACAATAACCTCTACTGAATACAGTGAGACTTCCTTCTCAGTAATCATGTATAGGATTGTAGCCTAAGATTCTATTTCTGAGATACCTAAGGCAGAAACTACTGGCAAAATCTCAAGACAGCCTGTTTGTTCTGGAAATCTGGCTGGGAATTTTTCACAAAGCGATTTAGTTAAGGGTCAAGTAAGCTTTATCACCTTTCAAATTCTTACATAAACTCTACCTTTCTCGTGTTCACTTGCCTATCACTAATCATTACCCAAGAGTATTCCCCACTCCCACCCCAAAAAACCCAGTTATTGCAGCCCTCAAGTACAGTGCACTTAATTCATATCAGATTCTCTCTCATTCTCTTTCAGAATCTGTTGTTGTTGTTGTTGTTGTTGTTGTTGTTTTCATATAAGGGTACTCTAAAAATATTGTAATTCTGCCCTGTGTGTCAATACTTGCAAGGAAGGAGAAGGGTGGAGGAGTTGGGATAACCAGTGAATACTCTAGTCATGTGTTATTATTTCCAAGTCATGAACCTGACTCTGTGATTTCTAGCAGAAACAGTTAATGTATACTGACACCAGGTTCACAGAATTTAAAATGAAATAAATAGGGGAGAGCTATTTGCCAGCGCACCCTAAATAAACTGGTTCAACAACAGCAGCCATTCTCATCATTCTAGACCTGTAGCTGAAAGTAATGCAATTTGTAATTGCTGGAGTCAGTTGAACTGGTTTAATATACTGGTGTGTTGATGAGTTAATTCTTCTTCACCAGGAGGTTAGGACTGTAAATCCCAAAGCTGCTTGTTCGGCTCTACGTTCCAATTACAGTACTGTCTGTGAATTTCTAGGTCAGGAAGGAAAGTATCAGCCATTTACATGTTGGACCTTTCAAGGGAGTGGAAAATGTAATGAAAATGGGAAATAGACTGAGCGCTACGTAATTGATTTAAGTTGCTGCCAAGGCCAAATGCTACAGAAGAATGTGCACCATCCCTAGGAATTAAGAGGAAAAAAGGATACTGGCAAAGGTCATATATTTGGAAGAAAAAACAGACTTGGTATATGAGATCAAGCTGTTGTTAGAGATACAGAACAAAGCTTCTTAACAGCCACTGACTGAACAAGCTTTAACTTTCAGCAACCCACAATGAATGCAGTAAAAAAAAAAAAGCCCTGTCTTTAACTGCAGAAAGAGTTGGACAAACCCATCACAAAATGTTGTAACATCACCACCTCTGGTGGCTTTGAAAGAAGACCTGCATAAACATCTGTCAGGTGTGATGCACTTAATTCAGTTAAACTCTCTTCAGTCATTTGGTACCTTGTTTTGCCAAGCAGCAAAGGTTCTTTTTAGGATTCAGAAGGAATACGCACACAGGTGGATAGAAGTCAAGATTTTATTAAAGAGCAGGCAAAATTATACAGACTACCAGTACCGAGCAAGATAGCTTACTCCTTCATTCTGCTGTTGGGAACCCCAGGTGAATGACAATGGTGAGACCCCAAACAGCCAGCATGCAGCACCTTCATGGTCTGGGTCTGCATCGAAGCTCAAACTGAGTGATGCTCTAGAGGGACTTAAATACTCCAATTCTCCTGTGGCTACATGCTGTGTTTCACAGCTCCCTAATCAATCACACCTGTTTTGATGGTCTCATGATGTTTAGGTATTTTTTTAATCTTACCCAAAAGATAAGCTAAATTAGCAGGTGGACCGCAGCCAAAGAGATCCTCCCTGGTTTGAAGAACAAGGAGTCAGGCCAAGAAGCTAGATGGCTCTTAAAGAGGCCTAAGATACCTGGTTTTTAAGGTCTCACAGGAGGTTCAGGCATAAAAGAAGCAGTTGTAGCATGTCACACTGTCTCCTCAATATACAAAAGTATTCCGGGGCATTTCCTCTACATACCTGTGGGTACCCAATTTGTGAAGGGGCTTCTAAGAGAATGCATTGGCTAGACCCTCCCTAGGACACAATGTGCATTTCAGTCATACCCACTGGCTGATGTATGATTGGTGTCCGTCTGAAAGAGGCCCTAAGCACATACAGATGTACACATGTAGGTCTCCTTCCATGGGGATGGGAACTCTGATTGACCCAGGTTCCTGTCCCCATGGAGATATCCCTACATGCATCCATCCATATGTGATGAGGGCCCCCTTCAGGCTGATACAGGTCAGGAGCATGGCTGATACACACATACGTCAGCATCTAGGAGGCAGGGCTAGCCAGCACGTTCTTGGAAGTTTCTGAATTCCACCTTGAAGCTCATTCTAAGTCATGTTCATATCAGATTGCGAGCTTTGTTTTATTCTTTTCACAGAAACTTTGTGCATATTTTCATGCACATTTCCCCAAATGTACACCTCAATTACATCCATTTTTAAAATGTACCCATTTTCTCCCATTGATTAAAGCATATTTGTGCATATTTTTTAGGTACATTTTTCAAATGTGCTCATTTTTATCCCTTTTTTTCTTCTTCTGTGAATCACATTGTAAGTTTGGAAATGTACTTTGACCACAGATTGCCTTTGGGCCTGCATTCAGTTCCAGGAGGTGCCAACTGGGTAAATTCTGGTCAAAAACAAACTGAAATTAATTTCTCATACACCCCTATATGGGGCAGAATCCTGTTTGAGAACCAGAAAACCTGTACAATAAAAGTGCAATTTAGAAAACAAACATTACAACTGAAGTTCTGGGCTGGATCTATATCTTGTGTCATACTGATATGATCCCATCTTGGTAACACTATATTCCTCTTGCACATTTATAACTTGTAGCATATACAATGACATCTGTTGTGATATTTTGGATAATATGGAATAAAATGTGAGAAATAACACTACAAAAGCAGTATACCAAATGTGTAATGTGCCCCAGCAGTTCTCAGTGCACTTTAGTACCGATAAAAAGCATGAGTGCAGATCTAGGCATGGTGTCCTCAGTAACAACTTGGTATATTAATTTCTCTGTTGCTAGTATGGCTATCTATTTAATGTGTGATTCTTGTCAAAAATTCAGTGGTTTAAATGTATTGTTTAGTCATCCTTCATCCATTATATGATGGTCTATCATTGACAGTTGATAATTGTGCAAAGTCTTTCTTGAGATAGAATGTATTCATAAAGGAAGGAACCCCTTCACTTTAGAACATCACAGAGGATTAAGTTGCAAATGTAATTTGTTATCTGCATAGCGACTAATTTTATTTTTATATTGTTTTTGATGTATAGGATGCAACATGTATGGATACTTGACCTGAAATATTTTCAGCACTAAAGCTCAACTAATGTTGACTTGTTCATTATTTCTGATGAGGTTGCTTTTCAGTCTTTGTTTTGCTCCCTAGATCAGTCCACAAACCCATGTGGAAATCGCCAGCCTGTCAGAAAAGTACTGGAAAGGTCAAACTGGCAGCATGAGCTGTCATGCAGCGAATAGCAAGTGCACATGGTTTGATACCTTTGTCTCATGACAAAGACAGGGAAGAGACTGGGAAATATGTATTACTTAAAATGGCTAAACTCTTGTCTGGTACAATGCACCAACTTCTGTTCTTTAAGTCTCTGAAAGCTTGTTTGTTTGATTTATAGATAGATCTTTATTATCATCATAGCCCTGGAAAAAGAAGTGGCTTGTCATATTACCTCCTGCTAACTCAGCATGGAGGATACAAACACTGCTTTTGAACTGGTTGACAAATCCACTGAAAGTGTGAGTGGTGGGGATGAATACGTCTTAGTTCCTCTTGAATTTGAGCTTGTGACCTTCAAAACAGAGTGACCTCACTTTATGACAGAGCAGTATTTTCAAAGACCTAGACTTTGTTGTTTAGATCATGTTTTAAAGCTTATGCAGCTTTATCTTATGAAAGGAGACAGTGGAGAAAATATACATATACAATTTCTGTTTCCACATGCAAGGATTTTGCATGGTATTCTATTGAGTTACTTTGCAATGTAGTTTAATAAACAGATTTAGTAGGCTAGGTAAGATTCCTAACCAGAAGGCAAAGCATCAGTGCTTCCCCTCAATGTAGTCAAATTAAACCTGCTATTTTACTGAAGAGGCAGATAATAGCTAATAATGATACCATTTGATTAACACTAATTTCTTTGGCTATGAATAGGCAACTTTTGAAAATTCTCAGGTCAGCTGGAGAGTGCTTTGAAGTGCAGATACTCACATCTTTAGACAATAGAAATTGATCCAGTAAACAGATCTTACTAGGTCGCCGCCCCCCTCCCTCACCCCAGTTCTCTTGGTGAAACATGTCAATACCCTATTTGCAAAGGATTTATTTATTAGGAGGTGGGTGAGCTAATCTGTTAAATCGATGCTCCTGTCTTCACGGCCTAGTCGTCAAGAAGAGCACCTGATGAGTGCAAATGGTGCAGTGTCGGCCTTGACCCTGGAAGACCTGCATTCCCCAGTCAGTATAGCCTCACTGGGTGGTCTTGGACAAGAACTCCCTTGTAATTTAGGAACAATGTGGCCTACATCACAAAAGGGTTATGAGGCTGCGTATAATATGAAATGTTACCATGCTGAGCTTTAGAGCTAGAACAGACTACAGAGACAGGGCAAACTATAAAGAAAAATCTAGCTCAGCTTCACTTCAGTTTGATACATATGTATCTGTCACATGCTACTGCTGTTCTAATTCTTTGTGTATATTTGTGGGCATCGCTAAGATACATTAGAGATCAAATAGCTACCCAAACCAGGGACAAATTTATACTATATACCCGTGGTCAGTGATGATATTGTGTAATGTCAGAAATTGTGCTTGCTTACAACTTGCATACAGGACCAAGACAACATGGGGCATCTTTGTTGGTCCCAGGCACTCCATCCTCCTATCTGGCCTTGGGCGTGAAAGACCAAAGAAAAGTTTGGGTGCATGGGACACATCAGTTAAGGCATCAGCCTTAACTCCCAATTTCCTGTCTTTGAGATATCCTTAACTCTGGTCTTAAACCAGCAGGTTTTTTGATAGCTGAATTTCCCTGGTTTTTAAAAAGGAAAATTATTCCCGGTGTATTTGAATCTGCTTTCTTGCAAGACAACCTATATGATACAAAGGAGTATAAATACTTAATGAATGGGAATTATGATTTCATTTCAAGGCGCACACTTTTTTATATAGGTATTTGCTGTTGTTCAGTCGTTCAGTCATGTCCGACTCTTCGTGACCCCATGGACCATAGCACGCCAGGCCTTCCTGTCCTGCGCTCTCTCCCAGAGTGTGCTCAAGTTCATATTCATTGCATCAGTGATGCTATCTAGCCATCTCATCATCTGCCATCCCCTTCTTTTGCCTTCAGTCTTTCCCAGCATCAGGGTCTTTTCCAGAGAGTTTTCTCTTCGCATTAGGTGGCCAAAATATTTCAGCTTCACCTTCAGTATCTGTCCTTCCAATGAACACTCAGGGTTGATTTCCTTTAGGATGGACTGATTTGACCTCCTTGCAGTCCAGGGGACTCGTAAGAGTCTTCTCCAGCACCACAGTTCGAAAGCATCAATTCTTCGGCACTCAGCCTTCCTTATAGTCCAGCTCTCACAGCCATACATTACTACTGGGAAAACCATAGCTTTGATTAGATGGATCTTTGTCGGCAAGGTGATGTCTCTGCTTACTATGCTGTCTAGGTGTGCCATAGCTTTCCTCCCAAGGAGCAAGCGTCTTTTAATTTCATGGCTACAGTCACCGTCTGCGGTGATCTTGGAGCCCAAGAAAGTAAAATCTGTCACTGCTTCCATTTCTTCCCCTTCTATATGCCCGGAAGTGATGGGGCCAGATGCCATGATCTTAGTTTTTTTAATGTTGAGTTTCAAACCAGCTTCTGCACTCTCCAGTTTCACCCTCAACAAGAGGCTCTTGAGATCCTCTTCACTTTCTGCCATTAGGGTGGTATCGTCTGCATATCTGAGGTTGTTGATCATTCTCCCGGCAATCTTAATTCCAACCTGTGATTCATCCAACCTGACGTTTCTCATGATGTACTCTGCATATAAGTTAAATAAGCAGGGTGACAATATGCAGCCTTGTCATACTCCTTTCCCAATTTTGAACCACTCGGTTGTTCCATGTCTGGTTTTTACTGTTGCTTCTTGACCCTCGTACAGGTTTCTCAGGAGACAGGTAAGGTGGTCTGGTACTCCCATCACTTTAAGAATTTGCCAGAGTTTGTTGTGATCCACACAATCAAAGGCTTTAGTGTACTCAATGAAGCAGAAATAGACGTTTTTCTGGAATACCTATAAATATAATAGTGGTTTTAATGCTCTCTATATTTTAAATTGTTTTATTGTGTGCCATTTGGTTTTAATTTTTGTGAACTGCCCAGAGAGCTTCGGCTATTGGGCAGTATAGAAATGAAATAAAGAATAAAAATAAAAAATAAATATACACCTTAAACAAACAAATGCAGGTAACCATGTTTACTAATAAGGACAAATCAAAAGCAAAATACAGGTAAATTCAGAAGGGGGAGACAGTCACACTCTAAAGGCAGAGTATATAACAATAGAGTGCTGACTGTCCCCAAATTGTTCCCCAACTCAAATAACCTGGATGGCCCTGGCAACAGCCCCCTGGGTTGAAATTGCTGCTGCTGAATGCCAGGCCGGGGAATGGTAAAACAACTGCTATCCAAGACTTGATCCTGGATGAGCACACTGTCCTGGCCTGTATTACAGAGACTTGGTTGGATGAAGTGTGTGTGTGGGGGGTAATCTCTCTCAGCTCTGCCCTCCAGGGATCTCTGTCCAGCAGCAGGCAAGACCTGGGGGGTAGGGAGGTGGAGTGGCAGTGGTCTTATCAGGATTCGATCCCCCGACCAGGTGCCCTATTCCACAGTCTGCTGGGTTCAAGTGTGTGTATTTGAAGGTGGGTGCCCAGGACAGAACAGGGATCCTGTTGGTGTTGGTGTACCATCCACCACATTGCTCAACAGTCTCCCTTCCTGAGCTAGCCGGGGTAGTCTCAGGATTGATGTTGGAGACCCCTCGGCTTGTTGTGCTGGGGGATTTCATCATCCATGCCAAGGCTGCCCCGTTGGGTGTGGCTCAGGACTTCATGTCCACCATGACAACCATGAGTCTGTCCCAAAAGGTATCTGGCCCCACCCATGCTGCTGGGCACTCTGGACCTCATTTTCTGTGCTGGATGGGGTGATAGTGATCTGAGAGTGGAGGAACTCTCTATAGTTCTGTTGTCATGGACAGACCACTACCTGGTGGGGTTTAGACTTGCTGGCACTCATTCAGGACCTCTGCAGAGGTGGAGGGCCGATTAAGATGGTCTGCCCCAGGAGACTGATGGATCTGAATGGTTTTCTGACAGCTCTTGGGGATTTTCCTATTGCCTTGGCAGATGATTGTGTTGAAGTCCTGGTCAATCTCTGGAATGGAGAAGTGACCAGGGCCATGGACACAATCACTCCTCGGTGTCCTCTGTCATGAAGTGGAGCCACACCAGCACCCTGATTTTCTAGGGAGATGGCGGCAATGAAACGAGTGAGAAGATGACTAGAGCAATGTTGGCAGAAAACTCGGAGTGAATCTGATCGAACACAGGCTAGAACCTATTTGAAGGCCTACTCTGTGGCAATGCTCTGACTTGATGCTATAGTTGATACAGACCCAGTGGATGTAACTTTGGCCCCTGCTTGTCCAGTGTTATTGGATACTTTTCAATTTGTACAGCCTGAGGATGTGGACAGGATCCTGGGATTGGTGAGAGCCACCACGTGTGTTCTAGATCCTTGTCCTTCCTGGCTCATAAAAGCAGCCAGAGGTGGACTAGCTGAGTGGGTAAGTGGAGCGGTCAATGCCTCCCGTGGTCAAGGCAGAGTTCCAGCCTGCCTGAAGGAGGTGGTGGTGAGACCTTTGTTAAAAAAAAAGCCCTCCCTGAACCCCACTATATTGGATAATTATGAGCCAGTCTCCAATATTCCACTTTTGGGCAAGATATTGGAGCACGTGGTGGCCTCCCAACTCCAGGGATTCCTGGATGAGACAGATTATCTAGATCCATTTCAATCTGGCTTCAGACCCAGTTATGGGACAGAAATAGGGATGTACAAAACGACTTACCTGTTTCATTTCGTACATCCGCGGTGGTGGCGGAGGCGCTCCATCCCTCCCCCCGAAATCCTCGATGGCCAGCTCCGCTCTGTGGTGACTCTGCGAAGCCACCGGCTGGGGCAGCCCGCAGCGATATCTGGCCACTGCTGGACTGCGCAGGGACACAAATGGCAGCTGCCGTAGCCGCCGCCATTTGCGTCCCTTTTTTTTACCGTCATAGGCTACGTAAATATTTACGTAGCCTATCATGGCAAAAAAAAAGGGGGAATGCAAATGGCGGCTGCCAAAGCTGCCGCCATTTGCATTCCCTTTTCCATTTGCAAAAGGCGTCCATGCGTTAGCCGTGATAGGCTACGTAAGTATTTACATAGTCTATCATGGCTAAAATGTGAAGCGAATGGCGGCCGCAGATGCGGCCGCCATTCGCAGAGCAGTGAGAACGGCAGCAGGTGAGTGCTTCGTTTCGCACGCCTTTCGTGGGGTGGGGGGGCGGGGGGCTTCGTTTCGCCATGGGTTTCAGGGGGCCGAATGCACTGGCATTCGGCCTCATCGAGATCTGTGGCAGAATTCTCCACCATCCCTAGACAGAAATAGCTTTCATTACCTTGTTGGATGACCTATGCCAGGAACTAGACAGGGGAGTGTTTCCCTGTTGGTTCTGCTGGACCTCTCAGCTGCTTTCAGTACCATCAACCATGATATCTTTCTGGGCCTCCTCACTGGGATGGGACTTGGAGGCACTGTCTTACATGAAACCATTGGGAGAGGTTGTCTGGAGTTTGGGGGTTCAGTGTCACCAGTATGCTGATGACACCCAACTCTGCTTTTCCTTTCCATCTAATTCCAAGGAAGCTGTTGCCATGCTAAACTGGTGTCTGTCGGCAGTAATGGTCAGGATGAGGGCAAACGAATTGAAGCTTAATCCAGACAAGACTCCTGGTCAGTCAAAAGGTAGGGATGTACGAAAGTCACTTACCTTTTCGCAGGGGTGCTTCGAGGTGGGGGGGAGGCGCTTTGCTTCTCCCCCTGAAATTCAGGCGAGGGGGGGGAGGTGTCCCGCCTTGCCCGGCCGAAATTCAGGCCGGGGAGAAGCGCCCCGTCTCCCCGGCCGCGAAACAAAAAGTAAACAACAACAACAACAACAAAAAACCCCGTGATAGGCTACGTAAATATTAACGTAGCCTATCACGGCTAGATTTCCAAAGTCAGCCATGATAGGCTACGTAAATTGTTATGTAGCCTATCATGGGTGACTTTGAAAAAAAAAGAGCGTATGCAAATGGCGGCGCCCTATGGGCACCGCCATTTGCGTTCCTTATTTGGTCCCGGTAGTGTACGTAAAGATTTACGTAGACTACGGCGTAACTTTACGTAGAGTACAGTGACTTTACGTAGACCACCGGGACCAAATAAGGAACTTTTTTTTTTTCCCAAAGTCACCCATGATAGGCTATGTAACGATTTACGTAGCCTATCATGGCTGACTTTGGAAATCTAGCCGTGATAGGCTACATTAATCGTTACGTAGCCTATCACAGGGTTTGTTTTTTTTTTACACTTTACTTTGTAATGGCAGCGGTGGCAGCTGGTCGGAAGACCAGCTGCCGCCCCCACCCCCGACGAAAGGCCGACGAACCGCTGCCGGGACCCGCCGCCGGGAGGGACATTTGCCAAAGGTAAGTCCCATCCCGGGGGGGGGCGGGGGGTGGAGAATTTCACCGCCGATTTCGGGGGGCCGAATGCGTTGGCGCTCGGCCCCCCGAAGATTCAGGGAGAAATTCTCCGCCATCCCTATCGAAAGGTAGATCAGGGAATAGGGATTCAGCTTGTGCTGGATGGGGTTACACTCCCCCTGAAGACACAGGTTGACAGCTTGGGTGTACTTCTGGATTCAGCCCTGAGCCTGGATGCCCAGGTTTCAGCAGTGGCCAGGAGTGCTTTTGCACAGTTAAAGCTAGTGTGCTAACTGCGGCCTTTCCTTGAGATGTCTGACTTGGCCACGATAACACATGCCCTAGTTACATCCCATTTGGATTACTGTAACATGCTCTACGTGGGGTTGCCTCTGAAGAGTGCTCAGAAACTTCATCTGGTTCAAAGAGCTGCTGCCAGACTGTTGACTGGGGCTGGCTACAGGGAGCAGAGAACTCCTCTGCTAAAACAGCTTAACTGGCTCCCAGTCTGTTTCCAGGCACAACTGAAAGTGCTGATCATGACCTATAAGCCCTATATGGCTTGGGTCTGGGTTATCTGAAAGACCATATTCTCCCCTATGAGCCTGCTTGTGCCATGAGATCTTCAGGGGAGGCCCTTCTCGTTGGCCCACCACTATCACAGGCTCATCTGGTGGGAATGTGGGAGAAGGCCTGGCTCTGGAATTCCTTTCCCAGAGAGGCGAGAGTGGCACCCTCCTTGGTATGTTTCCGCAGGCAGGCAAAAACTTTTTTGTTCTGGCAGGCCTTTGGAGATAGATAGTCTGGACTTGTGAAAATATGATGGATTGGTACTATTGTTTATATTGTTGTTGTTTTTAAAATTCTGATATTTTATATAATTTTAATATTATTGACGATTTAATTAGATTTTTAACTTTTTATATTTCTATTTATATGTTTCAACTGTAAAAGTTTTTAATGTTGTAAAGCCACCTTGAATCCCAGTATTGGGCAAAAGCCGGGATATAATAATAATAACAATGGGTAATAATTTTATTAGGAATAACCAAAAGTCACAATATAAGGAACCAGCTTTTGAGATTTCCTGAAGGCTTCTTTGTGCTGAATTATAATTAAAAAGGGGACATTTTAGGGCTGTTTATTGGAACCCTCTCCTGCAAGTTACAATAATGAGTATGGATTCCAAATGGAAGCTGCAACTCTATTCTGACTTACTAGATAATTAGCCCCATTAAATGAAAACTAAATTACATCTGAGTAAGAAAATATGAGATGGGAGGTGCTCTAGAAACTTGTCCAGCCCGACAGTAGACCTTACGTCTGAGTAACCAGCATAGGATTATAGTTTATAGCAGCTGTAATTCCAGCCTCTCATCCCTATGTCTGGAGGCATCGTACTTACTACTGAGTATGGCTTATATCAAGACTTTAGTTTTCTTTACTCTCTCCTACCTCCATCGGCCATTTTAACAGTAACAGCCAACAAGAGGTTCTTCCTTCCACACTGCCTTTAGGAAGCAAATGGCCTCTCCTACAAATATTATCTCTTCATTCACCAAAGTCTGTTTCATGCACTTTACCGCAGATCCTTACAAGCATTACCGCTTGCACAATATTGATACAAAAGCTCTGCAGTATTACCAACTTATGGAATGATTCTGAATCTCTCTGTCTCTGTCTCTGTCTCTCTGTCTCTCTCTCTCTTTCTCTTTCACACACACACACACCATTAGCTGGAATAGACAGTAGCCTGCACAGGATTCCACCATACTGTTTTCGTTTCTATCCCTATCCCCTTCTTCATCAGTGATCTATCCATCAGTGAGAAATGATTCCCTCAGCTTTCAAAATTCTTTGCAACTTATCAACTACAACTGTACAAATGGTGCTTGGAGAGCTTTGTTGGAACGTTTCAGTAACCTTAGGCAATGTAATAGCATGATACCGGGTGGAATCACCAAGGTGACTTTCTAGCTGTTTGAAGGAAAATTAATTTATGTAAAATGAAGTCATTGTGAAATGTAATCATACGTATGATATTTACTCTCTTGCTACTTAACTAATTAAAAAGATACATTTATTTGTGCAATGTATAAGTGTACAGTTTGACCCACAAGCCATTTGAAATTGTAGGCTGGGGATTTCTATGTTGATCCCTTCCCCATGTCTTTATTGAAATATAATTTGTCTTAAGGTCCAGTACTCAGACTTCAATGACATCTCACTCAGGTTGCACTACATCTATATTCAATTTCAACATAGTATAAATGCTATTTTAGGGAACTTACAATGGTTGTAAAAAGATGGATGAGGTCAAATTAAAGCCTGTAGATGTGTCTAAAATATTTGTGCTAGTTTGGCCCTACAAAATGGCATAGGAGCTTAGGGTGAACATAGCTACACTTTTTGGCACCTTGTAAGTCATTGGCTAGTCTGCTGTGCTATCACAGAAGTCTGAAGACCAGATAAATGAGTCTCATCTTCAAGCCACTGACTAAGCTTCTGTAGTCTCATGAAATGCTCATAATCATTTTAACAGGCAAGGAGTTTAAGATAGGGCCCAGGGGCTATATGCTATTGGTAGGAAGGTCTGAAGAGGAAGCAGCTATCAACCATTAGACTGAATGTGCATATGGGGTGGATGTTTGGTCTATGGAGTTTAGAGAACCGACTCTATGCAAGGTCCATAATGTTCGAAAGATGTTCATCATATTGATAGCCTTGATTGTATGAAGGATCTCTATCATAGGGATGTTGGAGAAATCCATCTGGAGGTAGAGGTCAATGAGTTTTCCTAGGTTTGACCCCCTGGACATTATTCTGGTTCCCACTGCAGCGCCCAACTCGGTCTGCAGCAAGTTGGGCCAGTTTGTGGATTTCCTGAGCATTTTGAGAATTTTTGGAAGGTTATGCATTTTGCACAACTTATGGCCAAATTTCCACAAATTATGCCAATTTTCTGCAAATTATGGCTGGATTTCTGCAAATTATGGCCAGATTTGTGTAATTTGTGCAAATTTGGCCATAATTTGTGCAAATTCAGCCATAATTTGCGCAAACTGCTCAGAAATATGCACAAATTGTGGAACCTTCCAAAAATGTGCAAAAGGGTTCCCAGAGTTCAGGGGGAAACCTGCAGGTTGGCTTATAGATGCAAATCAAGTCATACACACCATGGAACTCCATCGAGCCAAAAAAGAACCAAATTTCCCAGCGACAGACATCCCTACTCCATGGTGCCACCGAAGATAAGAAATCTGGAGACTACGTGATTAGACTCACATTTGAGCAGGTTTCAGCCATTATAGCATGTGTATTGAGTTATTACCACACAAATGCATTTCCAATGAACTCTACATGGTAGCTGCAACATTTGAATATGACTCTAAGAAACAAACTGGGAATGTGCAAAACCTCAAGTGGCCCGGGGTTGACTTTCAGATAGGGATGTCAGAGAATTTCGCCACGAATCTCGGGGAGGCCGAATGCCAGCACATTCGGCCCCCTGAAATTAGTGGCGAAATGGTCTGCCCCCCCGCCCCCCTGGGACAGGACTTACCTTGTGTGAATGTCCCTGGCGGCGGTGGCTCCGGCGGCAGTTTGGCGGCGGTTCAGCAGCAGCCGGCAGCGGCTGAGGTGGCTGGTCTTTCGACCGGCTGCCACTGCCGCCATTTCCAGTAAAAAACAAAACAAAACCCCAAAACCTGATAGGCTACGTAAACATTTACGTAGCCTATCATGGCTAGATTTTCAAAAAATACCATGATAGGCTACGTAAATGTTTATGTAGCCTATCATAGCTGAGTGGGGGAAAAAAAATCCGCGCGTACGCAAATGGCAGCGCCCATGGGTGCCTCCATTTGCGTACGTGCAGGTTTTTTTTTCACTCAGCCGTGATAGGCTATGTAAACATTTATGTAGCCTATCACAGCTGACTGCGGGGACGCAAACGGTGGCGGCTATGGCCGCCGCCATTTGCGTCCTGGCCGGCAAGGATTCGCGGCAGGAGGGACGGGGCGCCTCCCCCCCGGCCAGAATTTCGGGCGGGAGGGACGGGGCGCCTCCCCCCGGCCAGAATTTTGGGGGGAGGGACGGGGTGCCTCCCCCCCAGCTTGAATTTCAGGGGGAGGGACGGAGTGCCTCCCCCCCACCGCGAATCAAGTTTCGTGAAAGGTAAGGGACTTTCGTACATCCCTGCTTTCAGATGATTTGAGAATACTATATACATTTAAAATTTCTATGAATCTATATACATTTATAATGTTGTCCTTCAGTCACTTCATAGTCCCTTGATATTCCATGCCTTTCTTTTCTTCCAGTAACCTACTTTCTATCTAAAAATACCTGCAAACATGCGGAATATTACAGCCAGACTATTATGTGTATTATTATACTTAGTCTCACCATAGATTTTAGTTTTCTTCGAGAGGAAGAATTGTACACACAAACACACACACACCAATGCAGCTGTAATTATCAAGATGACTTGGGAGGCAGGAATAATATCCCATCAGACACTTAGATGAATTGGGTTAGCATTCATATGGGTAACTGAAATTTGGATTAAAGACAGCCATAGATGGTAGCCTTTCTTTACAGTATGTTAAGGACATAAAATGGAGGAAAATTCTGAGAGTGCCTTGGACTGCAAGAAGATTAAAACAGTCCATACTCCAGGAAATAAAGCCAGACTGCTCAGTTGAGGGAATGATATTGAAGGCAAAACTGAAGTACTTTGGCCACATAATGAGAAGACTGGATACCCTGGAGAAGGTGCTGATGCTAGGGAAAGCGGAAGGCAAAAGGAAGAGGGGCCGACCAAGGGCAAGGTGGATGGATGATATTCTGGAGGTGATGGACTCGACCTTGGGGGAGCTGGGGGTGGTGACGGCTGACAGGAAGCTCTGGCTTGGGCTGGTCCATGAAGTCACGAAGAGTTGGAAGCGACTGAACGAACAAACAACAAAAAGGACATAAAAAGAGCCCTGCTGGATCTGACCAAAGAACTATCTGGTATATACCATCCCTGGTATAAGGGCATTATGTTATTGGTAGTTTTCTTTAGATTATTTTCCTAATGCTCCCCAACATGGAATTTGTCTTTTTTACAGCAGCTGCACACCATGGGTCAACATTTTCATGTTGCTCCCTACCTAGCACAGAGATGGTTTCAAATCCCATCTCATGATAGGCTCCAGGTTTTTTTGCAGCATTACAAATCAAGTTAGATTCAATACAAATCCTACTGCAAACACAATCTGTATTCAAATTCATGCTTGAAGTTAGCAAATCGCATTGACACTAAGTAAATGGCAGACATGAGAGATTTTCTGCTAGAGCTGAGGGTCCGAAAACGAAGTGATCAGCTCAAAACAAAGTGATCAGAGGTACGTTACTTGTGGAAAGCAGGTCAGTTGCATTAGGAAGTTGCACAGAATCCACTCTTCATAAACCCACGTATAACTGCATTACTTGCCCCTAAATGTTCTATTCGGAGACTAATGAATTAATGTAGGGTACATGAATATCATAGCAAAAGTTGCAAAGAAGTTGCACTTTCTTGGTGAACATAGGGGTTATCTAGGCCAGGGAAAGTCTACTCCCTGAACTGCCTCCTGATGCTCAGCTTATGTAGTTCGCTGAAATAAATTAAGCCTCCTGAATGAAACAGCGGCTCTCCTGCTTATCTGTATTCCACTGGGACACCCGGAGCTGCACATCTCTTTCTTTAACAAATGATTGATTTGGGCCTGAGAACTGAAGAAGCCATTGAAAATACAAAAGCAAACAATGCTGAGATTGAAGGATTGATTGTGCTCTTCAACAGTGATTTTATGCAGGAGTTTTGTTCTTTAAGAGACACATCGTTCTTGATGGGAAAAGGTTTATTCAGGCTCAAATCATTAAAGACATTATTTGCTTTCAATTAGAGATGTGCTGAACTCTTTGTGGTAAAGTTCTGGCACAGGGAAAACTAAATGAGATTTGCATACGGGGAATTATCAAGGCTGTTCGTTCGCTGCTAGGCACTTTTGGGCAGACATCTGATTATTGCAATCTCCTTCTCCATGGCTGAACATTCATAATGTATGAGGAGCATTGTCACAAGAAGATCTGCTTGCATTGCCTTTGAACTTATTTTCACAAACAGCTACTGATGGCCTTATCCTTTTGTGGAATCCTATCTACCGCTCCCACACACACACACACACACACACACACATGTGTATATTCAGGGAACGTTTTAAATATATATTAAAAATTGGATTGTAAGATGATAAACCAATGGCACTTACAGTAATTGTTCCATGTAAAAATGTGAAAAGAAGTGAATCAGAGCAAAGTCTGATCATTCTACTCCAGTATCCTCTTAGGGATGTTAGAGAATTCCTCCACGGATCCCAGGGGGGCCAAATTCCAGTGAATTCGGCCCCCCGGAATCCATGGTGGAATGGAGAACCTGCCTCACCACCCTGCGAAAGCCCCCCGGAACGGAGCCTACCTGGCTGCGGCTGTGGCTTCAGCTCTGGCGGTAGCTCCAGTGGTGGCGGCGGTGGCTCCAGCTGCTGCCAGGCTGCTGCAGACGCAAATGGCGTCCTGAGTAGGGGACGCCATTTGCGTCCCTATGGTAGCCTGTGATAGGCTACGTAAATGTTTACGTAGCCTATCACGGCTAAAGCAGGGATGCAAATGGCATCCCCTACACCATTTGCGTTCCCGTTTTCTCCATGATAGGCTACGTAAATATTTCTGTAGCCTATGACAGCTAAAGCGGGAACGCCAATGGCGTAGGGGATGCCATTTACATTCCCTTTTTAGCCGTCATAGGCTACGTAAATATTTACATATTTACATTCCCTTTTTAGCTGTCACAGGCTACCATAGGGATGCAAATGGCGTCCTCTACTCAGGATGCCATTTGCATCCGCAGCAGCCCGGCAGTGGCTGGAGGCCCTGCTGCAGGTTGGCCTGGCTGCGGAGCGGATCTGGCCGGGCAGGATTCCGGGGGGGAGGAACGGATCGCCTCCCCCCCATCAAGGATTTCGGGGGGAGGGATGGAGCACCTCCTCCCCACCGCGGATGTCCCTGGATGAAACCAGGTAAGTGTTTCGTACATTCCTAATCCTCCTTGCCACGGTGTCCAAGCTGAAAAGCCCATTAGCAGAGTTTGATGGTAGAAACAGGAGAATCAGAAAGGCTTGAACTTTTGTTGAAGTTCTCCAAGTTCCAACATGAAGCTTGGTCTACCTTATGCGCATTCCAAAATATGAGTTTTTGTTTTGTTTTTTGTTTGCTGTTGTTTGAATGGAAAAAGTGAACCTTTAAGTGCACTTTGTTTTTAAGGGCGCACCCAAATGAATACTTTCCCCCATTGACTAAAGTCTGAAAATGCGTCTTTTTTTCCCTTCAAAATCAGCATTTTTAAAAAGCGCATTTTTCTAATGAATGCATTTTGCAAATGTGATTGCAGGTTTGGGAACATGAAAGCTTTGCCTGAAAAATGTGCTCGCGTCCACGCTCATGGTGCAAACTGGGCAAGTTTTGAGGTTTCATGAACTGAAACAAAATTCTTGTACATCCCTACTTGAAAACGATAGCTGTCTACTGTTGCTGTTCCCCAGAAACTGATATTTAGATGCATATTGCCTATACATCTGGGGGCTCTATATAGCTATCATCACTATATAGCAGCCTTGCCCAACCTGGTGTTCTCCAGATATTTTTGACTACAACTCCTAGCATTCCTGACCATTTGCCATGCTTGGCTGGGATTGCAGCCCAAAATGTTGGGGAGGGGGGAGGATGTGGAAGCTTCCTATATTGTGATTATAACCATTATGACTGTATGACCAGTGATGGACCAGTCAGCTTGCTCCTCAGTATGAGACTGTATCTTAAGGGTGAGGACTCTTATTTACACTCCTTCACCTCTTCTCAGCTTCTGTCAGCACCTAAGCAGCCAGTTGAGAAGAGCCTTACCTCCTGCTCCATCGGCACCCTTGTTCCTTGGTTGGTCTGGAAGATGAAGCTTTGTGGTGCAAGAATGACATCTAAGGGTGCTTCCAAATGGATGGCTTCTAGTGCAGTGTTACCAATCAAAAGAATTTGTGGAGCTATTCCATCTGCATTTCCTCAATAGCCAATTGAGAAAAAAGACAGAAGAAGCCATGGGAAAACATGGGAAGGTTATAAATGAAAGACAATATCATCTGGACCTCCTGTAAAATTTCATGAATGAGGCAGGGTGGTTGCATAATAAAAGCCTCTTCTGGAAGTACCCAATTACTTTTGATTGGTAGCACTAGGAGACATTTGTCTGGAAGAGCTCTCTGTGGTAAGAAAAAAAGATAGAAGACGTGGTGGCAAAACATGGGAGGGTTATAAATGGAAGGCAACATCTGGACCCCACATAATATTCCATGAATGAGGTTGAATGACTACATAATGCCTGACCTTTTCCTGACCTTGACTTCATTCCTGCCCATTGAACCTGGATCAACCTTGTTTGGAACTCAATGTTGCCTGTCTTGGACTATGTGCCTGTCCTGGCTTTCCCTAGGTCTAGGAACACAACATCCCAGAACAGATTCCTGCTGAAGCCTGAGAGCCATGCGCCATCCCTCCATCTTGGCATTTGATAATATGCCTATTAAAGGTCGCATTTAAATCTGCAGGGCCACATGAGTATATTTCAAAAGTAACATTTGCATTTTTGTTTTGTTTTGATCTCTTGGCGTCACAATGTAGCATTAAAGAGTTCAGTCTCATGAACCAGCAGAATTTATTATGCAAGAGAAAATGCAGAAGTGAAAGAAAAAAGATGGGATAGATGAGAATTTATTATGCAAGAGAAAATGCAGAAGTGAAAGAAAAAAGATGGGATAGATGAACTGGAAAAAAATCTTCAAAGTTAGACAGTTACTTTGTGACTGTCAAAGTTGGACAATTTCTGTTTGCAGCAGAAACATCCAGAGCACAGAACATCACATCCCTTGTCTCTGTTGGAGTCTTGAGAACTTTGCAGTCATGTAGGGGTGTATGAAACCCCACTCACCTGCATCCGCGGGGGGTCTGCTGGGGGGGAGGTGATCCGTTCCTGCCCCCCCCCCCCAGAATCCTCCCCAGCTGTCGCTGCTCTGTGGCGACTCTGCGGAGCCACTGGCCGGGCCCATCCACAGCCGGACCTCCATCCACTGCTGGGCTGCTGCAGCCGCAAATGGCATCCTGCGTAGGGGACGCCATTTGCATCCCCCCTGTAGCTGTGATAGGCTATGTAAATATTTACATAGCCTATCACAGCTACATGGAGGATGCAAATGGTGTCCCCTATGCAGGACTCCATTCGCGGCTGCACACCAGAGCAGGAGATTGCAGCGGCCAGATCCAGACCCCCCGGAGGCAGGTAGGATCTGGTCCACGGGGACTTCACAGGGTGGTGGGGGGAGAAGTCTGTTCCACCATGGACTCCGGGGTGGGGGGGGCTGGATTCTAAAGAATCCGGCCTCACCGGAGTCCGTGGCGGAATTCTCCGCCATCCCTACAGGCATGAGAGAGTGGAGTATGGCGAGTTCTGCCTTGGGCAAATTGATAACACCTGGTTTCCAGAGTGGCTGGGTATATATCTGCAGCCACCACAGGCCTTCAGCAGAAACTTTCAGAGCGTAGGGAATAGACTGAACACCACCACCCTTGTCCCTGTTGGAGCCGTGAGAACTTCACCAGACTGAGACAGTGGAGCATGGGAAAGATCAGCTGCTGCAGGCTGTAAGAAACCTGGCTGCTGTTTTCTGTACTTTGTTTTCTTGGCATAGCTGCTGCAGTTCATAGTGTTTATTAAAGCCGTAATGCATAGGAAAGATTTAGTTTATCGGGCTCTGGTTTACACACTACTGAAAAATAATAATTGATATTGTGTTGCAATGTTTGATTTTGTCTATTTTGTAATTAATCTGAAATGTTATTATGTTCGTATCAGTGAAATGAGTCGTTTATGATTGTAATGAGGTCCTATTATAGTGATGTATTGGTATGCTTTTTTGTTGTATTGCTGTTTTGTTAGCTGCTTTGGGCACTTTTTGTGGAAAAGCGGCATATAAATTATATGATGAAGATGAGTTACTTGGGTAACTGCTTGTAGCTTTATACCCTACAATGAGTATCTTAGGAAAGGACTGCTGTGTTAGGTAACCTGAGCTGCAATAAGTGTCCTCAAGCATCTGGATAATTATACGTGAAAGTACAACATGGTACATCATTTTGAGTGGTTGGCAGGCCAATACTACTTCAACAACATTAAAATTAGATCTTTAGTCATAGAATCACTAGTATCAGATCTTTAGTCATAACCAACTGAAAAGTCTGAAATAACTTGAAGCAGCCAACCAGACATCAAAACTGAGCAGAAAATTCAGCAATCCGGAGTTTAAAAATCTAACGTTCTTTTTTTTATCATAGAATCATAGAATAGTAGGGTTGGAAGGGGCCTACAAGACCATTGAGTCCAACCCCCTGCTCAATGCAGGAATCCAAGTCAGAGCATCCCCGACACATGGCTGTCCAGCCTCGTCTTGAATGCCTCCAATGTGTGAGAGCCCACCACCTCCCTAGGTCATTGGTTCCATTGTCGTATTGCTCTGACAGGAAGTTTTTCTTGATGTTCAGACGGAATCTGGCTTCCTGTAACTTGAGCCCATTTTTCCGTGTCCTGCACTCTGGGGTGATCGAGAAGAGATGCTGGCCTTCTTCTCTGTGACAACCTTTCCAGTACTTGAAGAGCGCTATCATTAGGGATGTACGAAAGTCACTTACCTTTCCGCAGATTATGTTTATGGGGGGGGGGAGGCATTCCGTCCCTCCCCCCGGAATCCTCGATGGGGGGGGAGGCGATCCGTTCCTCCCCCCCGGAATCCTCAAATGGCCGGCTGTGGTCTGCAGCGACTCTGCGGAGCAGCTGGCCAGACCCAGGCCAGAGCCGTCCGCAGCCGGATTTCCGGCCGCAGAGGGCTCTGGGTAAAAAACAAACAAACAAACCTGCATACGCAAATGGCAGTGGCTACGGCCGCCGCCATTTGCGTTCCTTATTTTTGGCTGTCTTAGTCTACGTAAATATTTACATAGACTATGACAGCAAAAATAAAGGGGAACGCAAATAGCGTAGCAGGCGCTATTTGCGTCCATTTTTGATTCGCCGTTTTAACCTACGTAAATATTTACGTAGACTAAGATGGCCAAAAACAAGGAATGCAAATGGCGGCGGCCGTAGCTGCCGCCATTTGCGTACGTGTGGGGTTGTTTTTAACCCAGCCGTGATAGGCTATGTAAATCTTTATGTAGCCTATCACGTCTCTGTAAAAAACAAAACAAAACACAACCTCCAGACTGCAAATGGTGGCGGTGGCAGCTGGTTGGAAGACCAGCCGCCCCTGCTGCCACTGCCTGGAACATCTGCCCCAGGTAAGTCTTGTCCTGGGGGGGATCCGCAGGGGGGTGGGGGGGTGGCAGGCCGTTCCACCACAGATTTCAGGGGGCCGAATGCACTGGCATTCGGCCTCACCGAGATCCGTGGCGGAATTCTCTGACATCCTTAGCTATCATATCTCCCCTCAGTCTTCTCTTCTCAAGGCTAAACATGCCCAGTTCTTTCAGTCTCTCTTCATAGGGCTTTGTTTCCAGTCCCCTGATCATCTTTTTTGCCCTCCTCTGAACCTTCTCCAGCTTGTCTGCATCCTTCTTAAAGTGCGGTGCCCAAAATTGGACACAGTATTCCAGATGAGGCCTAACCAGTGCTGAGTAGAGGGGAACTAGTACTTCCTGGGATTTGGAAGCTATGTGCAGCCCAAAAGAGCATTTGCCTTTTTTGCAGCCACATCCCATTGTTGGCTCATATTCAGCTTGTGATCTACAACAATTCCAAGACCCTTCTTGCTTGTAGTGTGGTTGAGCCATGTATCCTTGGTTCAATCACACTACCTTCTTTTCCCTTTTTGTGTCTAGCTTCCTGGTTGTTCTAGAGTAGCCTTTGCCTGGTCCTCTACTCACTGAAGGTTAAAAACAGAGCCCCACTGGTTTGGAAGTGTGTGTAACAAGACAAATATTTAAATAATGTTAGGGGCCTCCCCCTTGATCTCCCCTGCCGAACTCCCCTGGCCAACTCCTGTTTGCTCCCCCTGTTCACTCGCTCTGATCACTCGCTCTCTGGGAGCTTGCTTGTAGTCCCTAGACCAGGTGGAACAGCTTCCTCTGCTCTGCTCTGCTCTGCTAGGAGGCAGGAAACAGCCTCCCATCTTTTTGACCATCCTGTTTAGATATATTCTCAGCACAGAGATGATTTAATCCATTAAGGGCACAATCCTATGGGGATAGGCGGCTGCCTATCCAATACAAGTCAGGAGAAGCACAGAAGGAATCATTCCCTCTGCGCTTCTCCTACCCTGCATTTGTGGCTAGATGGCCAATTTCAGCTGTCTAGCTGCGGGAAGGTGGAGCGGGAGGTGGGGGAGTAGGCTGCTGGATGACACATAGGATGCGTCATGCCAGCATTTCCACCTTCCCCGCCCCAGAATGCCCCCCAAAATGCCCTGTTTTGGCTGCTCTGCACTCGTCTTTGGAGCGTGGAGTGCGGGGCTGTTCCACCCTGCCTGTGAGGCAGCGTGGAATGGGGGGAAGGTCAGTTCTCCGGGAACCAACCTTGGAGCACAGGTTCCAAGGTCAGTTCCCAGAAAACGAGATATCCTATGGCCGTCTATGGGATATAGCAGCCATAGGATTGCTCCCTAAAGCTGCAATTCTATAACCAATTACCTGAGAGCAAGTCCCATTGAAATCAATGTAACTTACCTTTGAATAGACATGTACAGGATTGCATTGCAAGATATCCAGATTGTCTGTGACATTTTATTTGGATCTCTTTAATATCAATAATTTAAAAGTATTTTAAAACTTCAAATGGACATTTTGACTTTGTAGATAAAAATAGCACGATTGCAGGTCTCAGCCTGCTTGATACTCTTGAATGGCTGGCACAAACCTTCTCTTATGTCAATCTTCCACAAGGATATATGTAAGTGTGCAACAGATTGTGCACAGATTGCATAATACAACTGATGCTAGAATACCTTATGCAGTGCAAAAGATGCCAGCCATAGGGTGATGTAGTTGAGATAAAACAGCCCTAGAGTTTCTGACTGGGCTTACACAATAAAATGGTAATGGATAAGAACCATGTCACCTACAGCCCAACACCTTCCTCACCATAGCTGTTCCCTTTTTGGATATATCTGTCCTTTAAAAAAAGAAAGAAAAGGAAATCGACTTAGCACTTTCAAAAAATGTGTGACTGGAAATTAAAATGCATCATTTTTCTAGACATGCTAGACAAAATCAAGGTGAGGATTTTCTCAGCTGTTATAACTGTCTACTTGCTAACACTGCATGGTTTGTAAAATAAATATCTATGATCACCTTGGAAAATGTCTCCAGCTGCTTGTAACATATCTGCTATCTATAATGCAAGTTTTCCAGCCTTATAACACAAATGCTCATCCAGCATGCTATGTTTTTTAATGTATATATTGCTCCCATTTCATTTAGGGTGATGAACAGTGCTGTGAAATGCAAAGTCTACATGTCCCTGCAACCATCAAAATTGTCCCTTACACAGACAGTTTACCTACTTTGTATCTCCTTGACCCGACCCCCCCCCCCAATGTTCATTAAGCAACAGGTAAGTGTAGGTTTGCTAGTGGGCTGGCTTTCTATCTCCACTCACTGCTTAAATTGCCTTTCTCCCTTGGTGATTCTTCCAGCTGGGTTGTTCGTAGAAGTGTTAGCACATGGGTGATTACTTAAGAAAAGCAAGCTGCATGGGTGTCTCTCTGGTGATAAGACCACATGGATACTGGGGTATTGTTCTGGTCGATCCCAAAGTTCACTAACCATGAATGTTGGGCATGTAGCACTGTGATGTTGACCTCACTGCTTTTCAGATTAAGATTTATCTTTTAAGTTACATAAATGCTACAGAACAAAGATCCTGGCCCTGAAGCTCTTCTTTAGGCTTATTTCTTTTCCTTTCTTGCCCAGCAAACAGATGATCCAGCAAATCCAAAACTTTCATTATCATTTCAGTGGGGGTGTGACCACAGTAATATTGCCAGCCCTTAATGATCAGGAAGACATGCAAGTTGTTTTGACAGCCTGAGTGTTATACTGTAATTCCATTGTTGTTGTTTATGGGCTTCCATAAAAGCTCACACTTAGCCTGCACATCTTTAGATTCTTTCCCCTTGTTCAGAATGTCAATCACTCAATCAGGCAGTGAAAACAACCATCATGTGATTTGCACTGACTTGCCAAGCAGGTGCTTTAATATTTCTTGAAACGGGGCTGTTTCCTTTTTCTAATGCGATCACCTCTGTCCCAGCAGGGTACAACCAAGCACCTAAAGAAACAGAGCCAAATGATAGACTTGGTTAAGCTGCCAGGTTGTAAAAGGTCTCAGAAACACTGAAATGCATAAAAGCCTCCAAGTTCACTGCTGAGATCCACCATTGTATGTGCTCCTGCTTACTTATTTGGAAGGTAGAGCTGGGCTAGTGTTTTGTGCAAATTCACAAGGTTCACACTTCAGCTTGTGATTCTATAGTACCCAAAGTCTGTTGTGGACATCATAGAGGGCAGCCAATGGCCTCTTTTGTTTTAATAAATAAATAAATGGGTATCTGCCACTAGAAGATGAGGCAGAAATTAGGGATGGGTCAGTCTGTTAACAATTTTGCATGTTTTCCATCTCAAGTCTGTTCTTTCCTGTTTTCTGTATGCATTTTCCCAAAATATTTGCATATTTGTAAGCAGTTTTTGAAGCTAAGAACTGCATCGCAAAATTCTGAGAAATGTACAGTCTGAAATATAACTGCATTCCAATCTGTGTATTAGTTCAGGAAGTGGAATTAATTCAATTTACTCCCCCTCCCCCTTAAAAAAAGGTGTTTCAACATATCAATAATACCATAGTGTTAATGAAAGGATAATGAAGTGTATTAGGAAATATTTCAACAGACAGAAATATTTGTTTGGTTTTCTTAAAAATGCAGACCAAATTAAATTCTCCAATATTCCTAGTAGAAATAGGGACTCCTTATTCTGTTCACTTACCAAAGCACTTCGGGGGGAGGGGGTGTGTTTCCACACAATGGAAGGAGAAGTGAATGGAGGAGTGCTGGATTTTTTAAAAAGGAATCAGCTTTGCTGTGCTTTGGTCCATGCAGGGCTCCACGAGTGAGTGTTCCACACCAGTAAAAATTGCTTCACAGAACATACTTCTGGGTGGGGGCAGGGGTTTGAGTAAACATCATCTGACTGGCAGGGGCTGCTGAACCAATAAGAGAGACTCTCCCCCACTCTCCCTCCCCTTTCGCCTTTCCCCTGAAGGTCCAGATGCACCTGCATTTCAGGAACAAGCCTCATTGAGCACAATGGGAGTTACTTCCAAGTAGACACACATATGCTTGTGCTGGGAAAGGAGGGGAGGAACACAGGGATGGGAAACCAGACCCCTTTCTAATTCGATGCTGTGCAGGATCTCTGTAATGAAGGTGCAAAGTAGTTATTTCCTAAGGCAATAAACCAAACAATGGAGAATCAGAGCCTTGAGATTGCGCTTTAGAGCATTTAGGGACTTTGTGCTTTAAACTGTGCCATTTAATTTGAGGGGGATCTCTGTAAATGTTGATGTGGGCATTCAGAGGACATGCCTCATTGAGTACAATGGGAGTTACTTCTGAGGAGACACTAATTGGCTTGTGCAGGGACAAAAGACACAGGAAACACCACTTGACTGGGGTCAGGGTGAAAGGCACACCCCTGGGCAGGTCTAGCATACCCGAGGTAAATGGGGTTGGGGCACACTGCAAATATACTGAGGAGAACCCAACTTAAGGAAAAGAATCAGACTTTAATCAGTCTCAGCCAATCTGGGTTTTCCCTGATAAGCTCCAGGGTGGTTGTGGGATGGCCAGAATGCCATACGTATATCCCTAACGACCTCCAAACGCAGCCACCTTAGGGTAAAACACTCATGGAGTTGGAGACACTGGGTTGGAAGGATGGGAATCACTGCTTTTGAGGTCTGTTCCCTGCAATCTGTTCCTGTAGAAAGCTATAGCGGTCTTTGCAGATCCATGCAGTTGGCAGTAGGGATGTCAGAGAATTCCGCCACGGATCTCAGGGAGTCCGAATGCCAGCACATTCGGCCCCCCAAAATCGGTGGTGGAACGGTCTGCCCCCCCACCCCCCCAGGACAAGACATACCTGGGGTGGATCTTCCTGGAGGTGGCGGCTCCGGCGGCGGTTCGGCGGTGGCAGCTGCTGGTCTTCCGACCGGCTGCCGCCACCGCCATTTCCAGTTAAAAAAAAAAAAAGTGATAGGCTACGTAAAGATTTACATAGCCTATCATGGCTAGGTTTTAAAAAAAAACATGATAGGCTACATAAATCTTTACATAGCCTATCACGTCTGACTTTTTTTTTTAAAAAAAAAAAACCCCACGCGTATGCAAATGGCAGCGGCCATGGCTGCCGCCATTTGCGTTCCTTATTTTGGCACATCTTAGTCTACATCAAGATTTACGTAGACTAAGACGGCGAAAATAAGGGGAATGCAAATAGCGTAGCTACTATCCGCTACGCTACTTGCGTTAAATAAGGAATGCAAATGGGGGTGGCCGTAGCCGCCACCATTTGCATACGCTTTTTAAAAAAAATTGGGATGTGATAGGCTACATAAGTCTTTACGTAGCCTATCACGTTTTTGTAAAAAACAAACAAACTTAAACCTCCAGACTGCAAATGACGGCGGTGGTGGCAGCCGGTCGGAAGACCAACCGCCGAAGCTGCTGCCGCTGGAGCCACCGCCACCCGGAACATCCGCCACAGGTAAGTCTCGTCCCAGGGGGGTTCCGCGGGGGGGGGGGGTGGCAGGCCGTTCCGCCATAGAGTTCAGGGGGCCGAATGCACTGGCATTCGGCCTCACCGAGATCCGTGGTGGAATTCTCTGACATCCCTAATCAGAAATGGAGGAAGAAGAATGTGAACGGCTTTACCCTTTTTATGAGGCATTTTGCCTGTGACCCAAGGCTTTCTTTTGCTGGGGCTGAGTCATGAAGTCCACAGAAATCCATGTGAAGTCCAGTGAGGTCAGGTGAGGTGAGGTCAGGTGAGGTAAGGTCCGGTCAGGTCAGGTCAGGTCATGTCTGTTCAGGTCAGGTCAGGTCCGGTGAGGTCAGGTGACCAGAAGTTATGTGGGGAATCCCTGCGAAGGGCTTTACCCTTACGGAGACTGATGACAGCTGCATGAAAAGGATTTTTCAGCGGTACTTACAAAATACTTTACGTAAGTTCGGGGAGCCGGAAAAAACGGGGGAAAACTGGCTGTCTAGCCTTGAATGCAGTGCAGCTGAAGCACGGAGAGGACGATCCCCTCCGCACTGCTCCTGCCCTGCAGTGGGTAGGCGGCCGCCTCTGATTTCAGAGGCAGCCGCCTATCCTGATAGGATTGTGCCCCAAGTAATCTATGCTGTTTAACAAATGAAGGTTGCAGTGCAATCCTAAGCATGTCTACTCAGCAATGTGTAATTAAGCTCAATGAGACTTATTTTGGTGGGGCTGTGAATTCATTCTGGGTTTCAGTCAGAACCAGCCAGAACTCTAAAAGAGCGATCCAAGGTGCTGAACCTCTAGAGTTCTGGCTGGTTCTTACTGAAACCCAGAATGGATTCACAGCCCCACCGAATTCAGAGCCACCAGCCTCCACTGCTTACTTGTAAGTAAGTGTATATAGGCCTGCAGCCTAAGACTAACTCTCAGTCTGCAATCCTATACTATATACTTAGCTTGGAGTAAGCCCACTGAACATGATGGGGCTTACTTCTGAGTAGACATGCACAGGATTGTGCTGTCAGTCTCCCCTAGTTACCTTCCACTCCTTTTAAATATATACATCTCTAAAAGGAGGAAGAGATAACTAGTGGAATCTGACAGCACAATCTCCTGCATGTATCCTGTATTTAGCTATCTGTATTCTTTTCTACAGATTCATGAAAAGAAATTGACTATTTTAGCACAAATCATTTCATTAGAAAAAAAGATTTTTTTAATTGGATATGAAAAAACCAATTAAGCAAATGATCTGTTCGTCAAGCCCAATAATGGGAAATCCTTTTTTAATCAGTGGAACATCATTTTAGAGCCCAGATTCGGAAGAGATTATTTTTTAAGCATTGTTGTAAACAAAACTATAGCTACTGATAGATTATTTTGTTTCAGTGTGACTAAATGTCCCCTAAAGAATCTCAGAATGTACCAAATTGTGATTTCGGAAGCAGGCAATCAGGTTTCAGTCAAGCCAAATTCATGTTTCCTTCCCAATATGCACATTTATCAGTTCATCCCCCATCCCAACCACTTATGTAAAACTGTCAAGATAATTATATATTTATTCATTGTTTCTCTCCCAAATATATGAAGAAATACCATGTTAGTGGAATGGTAACTTGTTCTATTTGCAGAATTCTTCCCCATTCCCTGAAAGTCTTCTCTTTGCAGGATAGTTTGACAATGACCATGATAATAGGATTGGGACCTTTAAAAAAAAATATGAGAGGCTTCTTTTACCTCTAACAGCTGCATGATGATAATAAATCAAGACTCCAGACTCTCTGTCCCTAGAAAAAAGGAAGAAAAAAGTGCTAACAAAGCCCGGCAATATGCTCAAGCTGATATGAAATTTGAGCCACGGTTTAGTCCCAGAACGTACAGATTAATAATAAAAAGGATAACATCACTTATCAAGGTTGTTAACAACAATCCAAGCAACTCAATATTTTACCATTAATTACACAGTTTGTGTACATGTGTAAAGGGAGACACAGGGTAACAAGTCCTGGTAACAAGTCTGAGTTATTTTTGCATTTATTTGTTCATACTGGTTCTTCTCAATAAGAGCTATAGATTTCCACTTAAGAAAATGTACTTTTCCTTAGTCTACCCATTTAAGTCCCAATTCAGATAGATTTGCACTGCAGTGGACTGTTGCATAAGCATAGCTGTGTGTTGGTTAGCTCTGTCATTGCTGATTTGGTGCATATTGATGATATAAATTTAGGGGAACACAAGGAAGAGAAAAGTTTGAGTGTTAAAAAAAGAAGCTGTGTGGACAAAGCTAGGGAATAAACTAGTGCTGTGCCGAGAATTTCTTGCACTCTTTTTTCAACCATTCTCATTCAACTTGATAGAAAAGAAATTGCTTTCAAAAATAAATTCAAAGGAGGAGACATTTCAGAGAAATTCTCATGGGTTGGGTTTGAGGTTCTTGTGCTTACCTTACTTAGGAGGTGGCCATGGAGTGTGCATGAGTGTCTTGTCTTTCATTATACAATGATCTCTGTGGCAGCCTGTAGCCCCTTGGCTTCCTGTGCTTCAGTTAAAGCCATCCTGAGGAAGACATGAGGCAATTCCTCCCATGGGGCTTTTTCAGTCCAGAAAGTACAGGTGGCCTGGGAAGCTGCAGAGCAGTGGAAAGATGTGTAATAGAGAGAGAAAAAACACACAGCACCCGTGGCCATCTTGCAGTGATTAGGGAAGTTCAAAAATACCACCAAAAGAAATTCAAAATTCTGCCTCAAAAAGTGGAAGGCTCAACACAGTAGGGATGTCAGAGAAATCCGCCTGAATTTTAAATGGGATCGAATTCTGACAAATCCGGTCCACAGAATCCTCCTCGGAATGGGGTGGCCCGGTTGACCCAGGCTGGAGCTCACATGGACCCATTTTTTTTTTTTTTTGTCCACTGAACAGCGGATTTTACGAAGATAATTACGAAAGAAACTCCGTAAATCGGAACAAATAAAATAGAACGGGAACGGGTTTCCCTCCAGCATCCTGTGTTTTTCAGGCTGCACGGACTCCATCTTCCAGCATCCTGTGTTTAGGCCTGCCTGAGATGGACTCGATCCTCTAGCATCCTGTGTTTTTCAGGCTGCATGGACTCCATCCTCAGCATCCTGTGTTTAGGCCTACCTGAGATGGACTCCATCCCCCAGCATCCTGTGTTTAGGCCTGCCTGAGATGGACTCCATCCTCCAGCATCCTATGTTTTTCAGGCTGCATGGACTCCATCCTCCAGCACCCTGTGTTTAGGCCTACCTGAGATGGACTCCATCCTCCAGCATCCTGTGTTTTTCAGGCTGCATGGACTCCATCCTCCAGCATCCTGGGTTTAGGCCTGCCTGAGATAGACTCCATTCTCCAGCATCCTGTGTTTTTCAGGCTGCATGGACTCCATCCTCCAGCATCCTGTCTCCATCCTCCAGCAGCACCCTCAAACTACTTTTACACTGCACTGTATCTGCGATTGTAGGCTGTTCACATGATTTCAGCTTTGCCATAGTGAAATATGCTCCTGAGTAATTCTCTTACCACCACCACCACATGCATTTATGTCTCCTCCTGCCCAGAGACATGAACATGGAGAAAAGAGGAACCTGTAGTCAATCCAGCACTCAAAAGATGTGCAGACGCTTCGGTGCGGAGGTTGCAGTTCAATAATATTTGGAGGAGCTGGAACAAGAGGAAGCCCAAGGTGTGACCAGCGACAATCACCCCAGCACCAGTCCACCCAGCAAGTGTAAGCAGCACACACCACCAAACACTGCCACAGAAAGTGGCACAGGCACAGCCAGCCATAACTCCAGAGGAAAAGGAAGAAAGTTCATGGATGGTGAGCGGAAGGGCAGTGTCTCCAAAGCAGATGAAAATGTTCCCAAGGAGATTCTGCAGCGGCGGAATAAAAGTCACAAAGTCTACGTCATTCCAAAGGATGAATCTGGTAAGACTCAGTCAATCCTCCCCAATGCTTTTCAGACTTTTAGCAGTGGGGACAGTTTTAGATAACTCTCGTGGAGCTTTGAAGCCTGTACATTTTTTTTGCACCTTGTGTCGTGTGTTGTTTTCTCAGTGCTAGTGCAGTAGTAGCTTACATCTGCACCTTGTGTAATGTTGATCGCAATTCCAAGCTATGTTTCATAGATTTCTAGAAGTACACAGTTTTATTCTCTTTGCTATTATTCATATGTAAAAGGTGCATTTCTCATGAAATTCCACTTCTATCTATTTGGAAACTTTACAGAAATGCCCACAACTGTCCTCCCTGCATCAGAGAGCGAAAGTGGGACAGAAGATGAACCAGGTCCAGAGCTGCCTGCTAGTAATTACCTCGTCGGCAGCGGTTCATGTGATTTGGAATAAAAGGCTGGAGGACTTAGTTACAGCAGTGACCCAGACAGTGAAGATGATGAGGAATCCTTCTATTCCAATATCCCTGCTAAGACTGAGTCTGACACTGTGGTCCATCCTTCTGGGTTCTTTGGGAGCAATCCCAGATCTCAGGAACAAATATCCCCTGCTAAGTGCTCATCATCACCATCAACAATGCCACCAACAACAACGCCATCCACAAGCAGAGATGAGCGGAAACGTGCAGCTCCCGATGCCGCCTCATCTGAAACGGATACCCCCATTCCCCAAAGAAAAGATGGTGGCAGGGTGAGTTCCTATGTGTGGTGCTTCTTCAAATATGCAAAAAATGACCGTCATGTTGTGGTATGTGATGTTTGTAGAAGCCGTGTGTGGCTAGGGAAGGAAGGGGGCTGTGGATGAGTGGGCACGTTCACCATTAGGCGACACATGGATGTGCATCATTCACTTCTTGTGCCCAAAGATAGTAAAGGCAAGTCCCTCTCACAACCATCCAAAAAGAGCATTACCACCTTCTTTGCCTCATCTTGCAAAGACCTAATGCAAAGTGGTCCAGGTGAGAAGGGCACAGAAGGCAACTTAGCTAAGAGGCAGGTGTCAATGGAGAAATGCCTCACACTGACACAGAAATTCCTATCTGACAGCATCCAGGCAGCAAGGTTGAACTGAGCCCTGATAGAGTTCATTGCTCGATGCATGCTGCCCTTCCCCATGGTGGAAGAGGAGGCCTTCCAGGACTTCGTGAAGGAATTGTGTCCTCAGTGGGATGTCCCTTCTCATCAGTACATTAGTGGTGTTGCCATTCCAGCCCTGGCTTCTGAAATCAGAAGGGTGCTCCAACAGGATTTGAAATGTGCAGTTGGAGGAAGTATTCATTTAACAAGTGACACATGGGCAAGCAATCAAACAAAGTCTTATCTGTGTGTCACTGCGCAATGAGTATCCGTCAATGTGAGCTGCAAACTGACTTGGAGAACAGCGACATTGGCCCTCACAATGTTCTCAGGGACACACACAGCAGAAAGCATTACAAGTAAAATCAGTGGTGTTGTTCAGTCCTGGTTCACCCCCTTAAATCTAACAGTGGGCTGTTCAGCAACAGATAATGCCTCCAACTACCTGAAAGCAGTCCGCATTGAAGGGCCAAACCACGTTCAGTGCGTTGCACACTGTTTGAACCTTGTGGAGCATTCGGGATTGAGCAATGCATCTCCTAAAATAGGCAAGCTACTTAAGGTGGCCCGATCCATTTGCACCCACTTCAGGCAGTCCTGCTCAGCAATGGAGGCAATAGGTGCCATCCAACATAGCTGTGGTCTTCCAAAACACAAGTTCAACTTGGATGTGTGCACATGCTGGAACAGCACACTGCATATGTTACAGAGGCTCTGTGAGCAGAGAGCTGCTATAAATGACTACATTATCGAGAAACAACATCATTCCATTTTTTTTGTCACACCACAGCAGTGAGTCTTGATGCAAGACCTGGTTGACATTTTAAAAATATTTGATCAATGCACAACACTACTGAGTGCAGACTATGCTACACTAGGCCAAGTTCTACCTGTGCTGAAGATTATAGAGGGGGTGCTGAGAAAATGATGTGCTGGACTTTGTAAGCACACCAGTGCTGTAGGCAGTCAAGTCCCCAGTCCTGCAGTTAGGCTTGCTGAATTCCTTCTGCAGGAGATTGGCACCAACAAACACATCACTTTGATGAGGGGGAACATGAAATACATTGCTGCATCATTCCTTGAACTGCGGTTCCGGGATAGCACAACGAGGGAGGTGCTGCAAAACCAGAACCCTGACTTCCAAAGTCTAAAAACCATTTGACAGAGAAAATCATGGAGTGCTACAAGAAACATGTTCTGGATGAGAAGGAGCTGGGGAAGAGTGAGGCTAGTAGGACTACTACCTCCCCTACAGATAATATCTGCAGCAGTGACATCACCAGCAGGAAGGGCGATGATGCCACAGCAGCTGCACCACCACGACATACAGGGGCATCTCGTGGAAAGTTCTACTTGTACTCCTCAATGGCAGTGGAGCTTGGTGTAACTGCACAGGAGAACTGTACAGAAAGAGCCAGGAAAGGATCTGCTTATGATGTGGCTATCCAGGAACTGGAATCTTATGCCAGAGACAGTTTCTCGGAAATGCACAGAAGACCAGAGAGTGATTCTCTCCTATACTGGGACACAAAACATGGAGTTTGGCCAAATCTGACCAAAGTTGCCATTCGGCATCTATCTTGCCCTCCCTCGAGTGTGTCCTCTGAAAGGCTTTTCTCCACCACTGGCAACATTGTCACCACCCGCCGGAGTAGACTCACACCAGAACATGTCTCCACCCTTGCCTTTACACATTCCAACAGGAAATGGATTCCCAAGCAGCACCTCCCTCCACCACCACCAGCTGAAATTGTAGTAGAGCAGTCATCAAGTGACGAGGAGGACCCCTTTGATGATGATACTGCCGCTAATGTGACCCAAAGTTCTGAGGCACAATGAGGCAGAATCATGTGATTGTGAGTGTGACCCCAAGTTCATGCACATTTTCAATTGGTAGAGAAAACACCATTTCTAAATGTGCATGTAGAAGAGGCAACTCACAGAGTGGTGGTTGTACTACCAGCAGCACACATATTCCACACCGTAGCCATCTTGTTCTTGTTTTGTTGAAACAAGCAGTCCCTATCTGGCCTGGGCAGAGCCCAAAGCAGTGGCGATATGTGGCGGTGCTTTGCATAACTCACACCGACATGCAGAGTCCAGTTGCGCTGCCTGACTGTGTCTGGCGGCCTATACAGCATACATCCCTACTATACACAACAGTTTTCTATGCATCCCAGTGTACTTCACTATTGACTTTATATGTGTATCTTTATCCCTCTGAATGTTAGTATGATTCTGATTCCCCAAATGTATGTATAGTTCTAATTCCCTTGATGTGTCCTTTTAATTCATTTTAAATTCCTCTTTCATAAATTAAGGAATTGCGTTCCAATACCTTGTTGTGGTGTCTCTCTGACTCCCTCAGCTTTTGGGTTTTCCTAAGCACCGAGAGTTCTATGTGAAAAGATCCCTCTGATATGTGTTTAGTTTACATGTATGTGATATGCACCTCCATGTAAAATAAAGCATACTTCGTAACAACAGGGGTGCTGAGCATCTCCCTATGAGGGAAGCTTACAGCAGCTGGGCTTGTTTGGCTTGGAAAGCATTCTTGTTGTTGCGGTTAACAGTAAGCAAACACAGAGATCATTGTGTAAAATGATGTAGATTTTAAAAATTATATCTCTGGACTTGAACCAAGAAGTGTTAACTTTTTTTTCAGAAATAACTTTATAAACAAACAGAACAGAACTAAACAAACCGAACAGAACAAAACAAAACACAAAAACAATTGTAATGTTGGTCGCTGGCTGCAGGCCTCAGTTGAGATGTAATGCCCGCTTGATGGCCTCCACCCTTCTTTGAAGGTCATTACCGGTGTGTAGAAAGAGAAGAATAAAGCACAATGGTAATATGCATCTTGCAGGCAGAGTTGTTAGCTCAGGTGCCATTCTGTAGTACTTACAGGTCCTGCTGAGCCTCTGGACATCCCCCAGCAGATGCCTGAGGAGTACCAGAGGAGGGGCTTCATCTGTGGAAGAATGGTGGCCTTCCTCCACAGATGCTGGTCCTCCTCCTGCTGCTGGCTGCGGTTCGGGCTCCTCCTCCTCTTTCTCCTCCTCCACTTCTCTCCTCTCCTTCTTGGCAGCCCTCAATGCCTCCTCCACCAGCAAGGCATGATGCACAGCTGTGAAATGTCACAGTACCAGAATGAATGCAGTTATATATGCGGTGAGTGAACAAAACCACAGTCATTCATTGATCTGTCTATCACCATCCCTACTACCGTAAGAACCACAGATTCCATCCTCCCACCACAAGGTTTATTGAGGTGATAATTAGGGAGGCAGATTTGACAGTATTGACAGTTTTAGCTGCATGATGGGGACTGTTGGACTTCTGTAAACATGCACAGGATTGCACTTTTAGTCACCCCATTTCTACATTTGCAATGTCATGGTATTTATTTATTCTATTTATGCATTGCATAAATCCCACCTTTTTTCCTAGCGCAAGGAACCCAAGGCAGCTCACATTATCCTCTTCCTCTCCATTTAACCCTCACAACAACAACAACACTGAGGTAGGCTGAGGCTTTCTGACTGGGCCAAAGTCACCCAGAGAGCTTCCATGGCTGAGTGGACTATACCCAGATCTCCAAGCTCCCAGATCAACACTTGCTCATCAGTTGACTTGAGTGCCAATGTCTTGGTAGAAAGGTGGGGTGCAAAAATTCAGCATTCACTACATAAATAAGGATGACGATGTGCACACATCAAGAAGCTGGTCCTGCTGCTTCTGGTGCCAGTCTCTCTCTGTGCACTGCGCAGAGACTGGCAGCAGCAGCGGCAGCAGCAGTATTTCACCGGAAATGGACAGTGTGTCAGTGTGTAATATGATTTGTAGCCAGGGCCGCATAATCCTATGCATGTGGTTGTACAGGAAAAAGTAATGCAGTTCCCAGCATACCTTTTTCAAGCAGCCAAAGTGGCCAGAAGATGATGGGAGTAGGACCTTTTTCTGTCCAACAAGCATAGGACTGCAGGCTAAATGTCAGGATTTGTTTGTTTCCACATGAGACCGCAAAGAGATAGCTTCATTTTCAGGTGGGCTTTTGCAGGAGGGGTGGTTACAAAAAGGGCTGGGACTGGAGGGACATGGTGGGAATAATAATAATAAGACTGGTAGTGTCCAAGAGGAGTGGCAGACCATACACATCATTGTTTTCATATTCATTCAAGCTTGATGATGGGATGGGATAAATATAACTCACCAGGCATATGCCTCTGTGAAAATGCAGGCTTGCCTGCCTGGACCCACATTTTCTGGATCCTCCAGTAGGTTTTTTTTTTCAACAAAGGTGCCCTCCTCTCAGCGGCAGCCATCCCCTCCTTAATGAAAGAGTGCTTCAAGGCCTTCCATTTTGAGCACAGCTGCCCAGTGGTCCGCATATGCCCCACTTGCTCCATCCGCCTCCTGATACACTCCCAGTAGGACTTGTTGCGGCAGGAGCAGCTCCCAAACAGCACTGCCACTGCCTCGCAGTTTTTTTTGTTTATTAAGAGGGCCTTGGTCTCCTCCCAGCCCCACCTCCTCCCAAGCACTGCTGCAGCCATTTTTTTGTCCAAACAGTCCAAAGTCCAAACAGCACCACTCAACTACACACACAAACCACCAGACAACCACACACATGCACAACCACCACTCAACTACACACACACACCAGACAACCACGTACACACACAACCACCACTCAACTACACAGACACTAATCAGAGAACCACCACCACGCACATGCACAGCCACTACACAACTACACACACAATGACCAGACAACCACCACCACGCAGACGCAGATGAAGTTCAGGAAGTTACCAGGAAGTTTATGACACATTTTGCGGAAGCGGAGCTGCAGCCCCATTTTTTTTTTTATTTGGGAGACACTGGGTTTTCTGAGGTTAACAAGACCAGTAAACGTGAGGAACATCAACCACAAATACTCAGAAATTAATAAAATCACTTTCCCTGTCCGAGAAAACAAAACAGCGGCGGAGCGCACAGAGGGCGGGAAAAATTCTGGCCATGGGAAAAAAATACATAAACAATTATGAAAATTGTGGGAAAGTTCTGGCCAAGGGAAAAAATACGTATTATCATGGCAGTGGCGAGTGCAGCGGAAGTCATGTGGGGGTCAATTCCGGCCAATGGAAAAAATGTAAATATTTACAGGAAAAAAATGATTATGGAAGTTACATGAGGAATTGCTGCCTTGACAAAAAAAGTACGGAAACATTTACAAAAAATACTGTTTCCACGGAAGTTTGCAGAATGGCGGACGGAGGTGGGCGGCTGCTGGGCAGGGAGGATTTTTCAGCCTTTGGTATGGATTTATTTATGTAATTTCTGGAGTAGAAAAAACCCTGGAGGATTCCAGCGGCTTGTGGACAGCGGAATGTGATGGAGGGCACAAACTGCGGAAGTCAAGCAGGACGGTAGGAGCACAATTCGTACATCCCTACAACACAGTTGATGCTGTTGCCACTTACAGAAGCAGTGCAATAAACCAAAACGCTTAGGACAAAAGAAAGAACCTGCGCTACAACCCCTGGCAATAGTGAGCCCTGTCTGTGAAAAAGTGCAGGAGAATTTCTCCTCCCCTAGGGGAAATTTGGTGAAATTGCCCCCCTCCCATTTCTCTGCCCACAGATAGGATGGAAAATTTTGAGAGGCCATTTGTGCACAACTCTAAAATAAACCTTTTGAGGTGCAAAGCTTTTGTCTGTTCCTACGCTCTTATAATTATATAATATGTGCATATAAAGCTCATGCTAAATGTAAATGGAGAAATGATGAGGTGTACATTGACAAAAAAGCAGCCAAGTGGGACCCAGTCTCATTTATATGCAGTGTCAGATTAGTCCTTTCTGTATACTTGTTGAACCAGGGGTCAGCCAAACTGTGTGAAATTTTGTACAAAAGAGCTTTAGAGTTTTCTGTTCTTTAAAAGGAGTGCATGGGGGCGGGGGGAATACACAGTAGGCGGATGTCTGCACTGTGTGTGTGATGGGCTGGCTCATGGCCAGGAACACCTCCACAAATTGCTAAAAGTAATAATTAGAGCTAGGCCTGAACCAGTAAGTTTAAACAATATATATGACAAGTGCTTCAAAACCAAAGTAACAATGGAAGGGATTGGGGTGAAGATTTAGGATGTTAGAGGCTGAAGAAGGAAAAAGAAAACAATTCCTCCCTCCCTCCCTCCCTCCGATGTGTACCAGAGTGGCTATAAGGGATGCTGGAGAAATTCAAGATGGACTAAAATGAGCTTGGATTTCTAAGGATCTGATCTGTGGAATCCACTGTGGAGCGACCCCCTCAGGCTGTGCAGAGTCCGTGGACTTTCGGATTTTTTTTTTCTTTCCCGAAACTTATGGATATTTATGCATAGGAAAATATGCAAGTTTCTGCTGAGGTAAAGTTGAATGGAATGGGGGACGATATGCTAAATGTTAAGTACTTAGGTAAATTATGTAAATTGTTATGAAACCTCTTATGTAATTATTTGAGTATTTTTCCACATGACGGCAAAAAAATTTGCATCCTTTTGTGAGTGGACAATGGAACAAAAGGAGCCTGTCAATCCACAAAATACAGATGGAGTGGATTTTATACAGTCCATACATCCCTAGTTGCTATAAAACCTGAGTCATAACTGTACATATCCACTCAGTGCAACCCTGTACATGTCCACTCAGAAGTTAGTCCTGTGGAATTCAATGGCGCTTACTGCCAGATAAGTGTGTATTGGATTGCAGCCTGAGTTATGGTTTTATTTATTGGTTCTTGCCACAAAGATCTATAGAAAATATGCTTCTCCTTAGTCAACCCATTTAAGTCCCAATCCAGATAGGTTTGGATTGCAGTGCATTGTTGCATATGTATAGCTGCACGTTGGTCAACACTGTCACCGCTGACAATAATGACAATTTATATGGAATCTGCCATGGGGTCCAACAGGGATATTGAGGACTTCACATATGGCTTTGGGCACTGAATGAAGACATTGAGCCTGAAGAACCATATACATATCATCCCATGGTGAGTTACCACACAGATACGTAAATTTCAACTGATGTATTACATGGACTTCCACTTGACTGGAAACATAATCCTAGAGTCATTTATTTGGGAGTCCCACTGTAAGCATGCTTAGGTTCACACAGCCTACATGGACTTTATTCCAAGTAATGGGATGTTAAGCTCCAGTCTTCACATCTTTAACTCTGGGGCTAGTCTCATTAAAATCCCATTCATGTCAGTGGAATTACTCCATTCCCGAATCCATAGGTCACCAGTCTGATCTCCTCAGCACTAGGGATGTAAGAATCCTTTACCTTGTTCCGGTGGCGGTGTCCGCTGGAGGGGTGGAGGCGCTCCGTCCCTCCCCCCGGAATCCTTGACGGGGGGGAGGCGATCCGGTCCTCCCCCTGGAATCCTCGATGGCTGGCTCTGCTCCGCAGCAGCTCCGCAGAGCAGCCGGCCAGGCCAGGGCCGTCCGCAGCCGGATTTCCGGCCGTGGTGGCTGCTGGGTAAAAAAAACCCAGTTTTTTTTTTAACTGGGACGTGATAGGCTACGTAAGTCTTTACGTAGCCTATCACGTCTCTGTAAAAAAAACAACCCAAAATGACCAGACTGCAAATGGCGGCGGTGGCAGCTGGTCGGAAGACCAGCCGCTGAAGCCGCCGCCACCACTGAAGCCGCTACCAGAGCCGCTGCCGCCCGAAACATCCACCCCAGGTAAGTCTCATCCTGGGGGGGATCCGCGGGGGGGCGGGGGGTGGCAGGCCGTTCTGCCACGGATTTCGGGGGGCTGAGTGCACTGGCATTCGGCCTCACCGAGATCTGTGGCGGAATTCTCTGACATCCCTACTCAGCACTCATCCTCTTTGCTACTTAAATTATAAGCACAATGCTGTGCATATATCAGTCTGCCCCACCCTGGCACCTCCAGATGTGTTGGACAGCAACTCCCAACATCCCCAGCCAGCTATGGATATTGGTAGCTTTAACCCAACACATTTATTTATTTTTTTATTTAAAATATTTCTTGGCCAGCTTTCAGGGCAGAAGCTCTCCCAAGGAGGCTTACAGCAATAAAATACATAAAAACAGTTAAAATATTAGAAGTAGGGCTGTGCAGAGACACCCCGATCCACTCTGGATGCCTCTTCAGATCCTCTGAAGTGACTCCTATCTGCTTCATGACCCATTTGGACCCCCTCTGCTCTGACTTGGATTCAAATCCTAAGCAAGGTTTAGATATCCGGATCGCCCATTTTTGGTGTTTTCCCATTGACTTGCATGGGAAACCACAAACAGTCATAACTTTTTTTAGTTTTTATGGTACAGGCATGAAATTTGGAGACCTCGCCGCCCCTCTGGAGAGGAGGTGACATGCAAAATTCCAGACAGTTTGGCCCAGTGGTTTATGTGCTAGTTGGGGTTAAAATCTGATGTTTTCCATAGAAACTCTCAAAGCAAAGAGCTGTAACTTCTCCTTGTTTCCACAGACACACGTGACACCTTGCCGTCTCCCAGCCTCCCTCAAGGTCATTCCATCCCCCCAAAGCCCAGGCAGTTTGGCCCACTTGCTTGTATGCTAGGCGCAGGTGAAATTTGAGTTTTTCCAGGAAAACTCCCAAGCAAAGAGCTGTAACTTCTCCCTGTTTTCATGCATGCAGGTGAAACCTGCCCCCTCCAGCCCCCCTCGAGAGCATCCCACTCACCAAAGTCCAAGCAGTTTGGCCCATTGGCTTCTGTGCAAGGTGCTGGTGAAATTTGATTATTTCCACAAAAACTCAGAAAGCAAAGAGCCGTAACTTCTCCATGTTTCCATGGACGTGCGTGACACCTGGGCCTCTCCCAGCCCCACTCGAGGGCATCTCACTTGTCAAATTCCAGACGCTTTGGCCCACTGGCTTGTGTGCTAAGTGCAGGTTGAATTTGATATTCCAGAAACTCAGACCAAACTCAGAAAGGAAAGTGTGTTGAAGCAAAGGTTACTGTCCCTAATCTCTGTTGCAGGTTTCTTTAAAGTGCAAAACAACCCTTATTCAGAGGAATCATCAGCTCAGCCTCTCTATGGCCAAATGCACACATTACCTGGCAGGCAGGCTGGAAGAGGTTTTTTTTTTATCTGCTTTTGCTTATTTCTAGCACACAAGTAAATGAGTATTTTGAATGTATCTTGAATTAACACGGTCAGCGCCTAGCCCTGAAGGGCCACTGAGTTTTGAATGCTGAAAACCTCCACCTGGTAGACCCATACTTCCCTCACCCCAGCTCCTCCATGGTGGCCTGCCTAAGCCTCTTGGGGGTGAGAGACGGAGAGCTTGCAGGAGTTCTGGAGGCACTACCAGCCTTATGCTTACCCCTGCTGCTGGCTTGCTGGGATGCGGGGGCCTCTTCCCCGAGCAAGACCGATTGGGGCTGCCTCCTTAAGTGCACGACCAGGCCGCTGCTGGTGTAGTGCCCTGGCTGTTTCCCCCTGCTCAGAGACGCCTTGCCGTGGCGGCACACGGCAGTGCTGGGATCCGCTCCCACCTCAAAGTGGTCCCACACAATGCTGCACTGGTGTTTCTGGGGAGGAGGAGATGCAGACTGCCTGCCTTGACTATGGGGGCAAACCACATAAGCGGGGGGAACAATGGAAAAGGGGTCAGGTGCTGGAGCCTCTGCCTGCTGCTTCTCCTCTAACACACCCTGGAGGATTTCCTCCTCTTTTCCCTCCGCCATGCTGAGGACGTCAGACACCTCTGACCTAACATCCATCAGCGGGCTCCCCTCTTCCACTACAGAAGGAGATGCTGCTCCACCTTGGACAACAGTGTGACTAGTGCACCTGTCCATGCCAGCCTCCTCAGACAGTGACCTCCGATCACTGCAACTGGCCTCCACACTCTGCTGTCCTACAGCACTGGGATGCACTATCTGGACGAGGGGACAGACAGCTGGCCTAAAAGTGCTGCTTAGGGATGTACGGACTATGTAAAATGCGCTCTGTCTGTATTTTGCAGATTGTCAGGTGCCTTTCGTTCCATCATCCACCCACAGACTGATGCGAATATATTTTTTTGTCATGAGGAAAAATACGGAAGTAATTACATACATATTTACATAAGCATTGACATAATTTATCTCAGTATGTAACATTTAGTGTACTGTCCCCCATTCCATTCAACGTTTCCACAGCAGAAACGTACGTATTTTTCTATGGATGTATATGCATAAACTTTGGGAAAGTAAAAAAATAATCCTAGAGTCCATGGACTCTGCATGGGCTGAGGGGGTGCTCCACAGTAGATTTCTCAGGTGGGATTCTTAGAAATCCAAGCTCATTTTAATCCATCTCAAATGTCTCTAGCATCCCTAGTGCTGCTAGTGACAGCAGCACCTCACCCACCTCTGACCTGGCCAACACCCCAAAGATACCTCATATTGCGCTGGATTGCTTTGCCACATGTTGGAGTGTTATTGGAATAAGAAGGCAATTAATATAAATACTATATGTCTCATGCTTTTTCCGCACTGTCTTGAAATTTGGATGTATGGTGTTGGCAGAAAAACAACCTAATGCACACACACACACGGACACAGACACACAAGAGTTAAAGAAAAGCAGAACTACCTAAGCAAATGACAGGTGTCTTTAATTTATTGTTTTATATTTCATGTTCTTTTATGGATGGCAGGGTAACTTCAAGAAATACAGGATGACAGCGCAGGCAATAAGAGCCAAATCAAACAATAATTTAAAAAATCCTTCTTTAATTTCTATTTTGGGAGGATCAGCACAGAGAAGACACAGACGGTTCACTTCAGCATGGGTGGGTGGGGGGACCAAACATGACACACATAGGCTGCGATGCCTTTCTTCAAGAATTAGGAAGAAAGAAAAAAACTAAATGCTTGAATATGATTTAAAGGGGGGGGGAGGCAGCAGGAACATGGCCAGAAGTCAATGTTTGCTTTTAAAAATCGAAATAAGACTGGGTTTGTAAAAATCTAAAAGAGACAGACTTGACTGACAAACACAACAAAGAAATAGAATGGGGAAAGCAGAACTGAGGGTTGACCTTAAACAACAAATGCAGCCTTTTCCGGAGTCCACGAGTGACATAAACAAACAAACACAGGAATGACGGGGGAGGGGAGAGTGTAGCAGGAACCAGCAAGGAAAAGCTATGTTAGTTTGAAAAAAATATGGAAAGAGAGATGAATCTAATCAAATGCAAATAACAAACGAGTCACAGGTAGAAAGAAATATGAGAAGGTGGCTGGAAGAGGTGCTGCAAAAGACACCATCCTGAATGAGATGGACAAGGAAGGAGCGAGGGAAGGACAGCACTACAACCAAGTTGTTTCCTTTCAATTTAAATTTTGAGGAAAGCCTAATGGCAATCAAAATCAAATAAATTGAAGGAACAACTCCTAGGAATGCACGTGCATGCACACACTCATGATCATCTACCCACACCAGCCCTCTCCCAAAGACACAGCTAGTGCAATAACTGAACGCAGCCTTTCACCGAAGTATATATACCCCCTTCCTCCACCACTCCCTCTGATTGGAGACTGCTGGCATTGGTTCTGGCTGAGAGTTCCTATTCGCCAAAGCACACTCCCTCCTCCTCCTCCTGTGATTGCCTCCCCACCCCCCTTCCCACATCCGTTCGCCTTCCCCCTCCCTCCCTCCTCCTCCTCCTCCTGCCCCTCTGCATGAGCATTCAGAAGTTCAGAGCATTTTTGAGACAGCCTGTCTGGACTGCTCAGGCATTAAGTAGAGCTCTGAATATACAAGGTGGAGGAGGCACTTCATGGGGGGGGGTGCTCCACCCCAGGGTGCCTCAGTACTGCTCTGACCCACCCCATATCATGAGGATTTTGTGATATTAGGGCTTTGTAACAAGGCAGTGCACAGCCCTAATTAGAAGTGATAAAAACATAAAAACAATAAAAACAACAATAAAAACCAACAATAAAACCAGCAACAATGTCAACAGCAGTAACAGAAACAATAGCAGTCATATCACAAGAAGGCCAAGGGAAAATAATATGTTTTCAAGGCCTTCTTAAAAGTCTGCAATGATGGAGCATGATGTACCTCCAATGGCAGCTTGTTCCAAAGATGTGAAGCCACTGCAGAGAAGGCCCTCTCATGTGTGATCACCTGCCTGACTGCTGTCACAGGTGGGCAAGTGAGAAAGGCCTCTCTTTCTGATCTTAAAGTGCAGGCATGCTGATATGGGTGAAAGTGGTCCTTCAAATCTAGAGGGCACCAGGTTGGAGAAGGCTGGCAGAGATCTTGACGGTATTTTCCTGGATACAAGTGATTCCCAGTGGTAAGGCAACCAGTGGGCCATTAGAATGATCTCATTGACCAAGGAAGTTGAACCTCTTTGAGCCCGAGGGCTGAATTTCATTTCAAAGGAGCTCTTGGGGGCAAAGGGGGCAGGGCCAAATGCAAAAGGGGCAGGGCCAAAATATCAAAAATACCAGCATATTGTAGTTTCAAGGTCTACAATATTGTAGTTCAAAGGTCTACGATATCGTAGTTCAAAGGTCTAACCCCCAGTAACTAAGCCTTAGGAGAGACATTCCACCTTTTAGAATGGGGGGGGGGGGCTGCACAGAACCACCCAATGATTGGTGGTTGGGGGAAATGGGGTGGGGCCATGAAAAGGGGACATGGCCATCCGGGGAACCCTGGAGGACCAGACTGGGACCTCAGGCAGACCAGATTTGGCTCCCAGGTTCTGCAGTCCTGCCATGGACATTTTTTCCCCTCTTCTTCTTGGAGTACGTTCCCAAGTGGTGCTCCAAGATGAAATGATGCATACTGGGTGGTGAGTACCTCCCATATCCTCAAACAGCTCTCCCTGTCTGTGCAGTGTAAATTTATTGAACTCTGGAATACAAGTAGCTTGCATCATGCAGAAAGGGAGGGCTGGATAGGAATATGGGATCTCCCATGCCCTATAATGCCATGGTGCACTGCACACATGCCCATGTGATATATGCCATATATGCACACTAAGGGTGAAGAGGAGAAACAGGACTCTGTTGAATCTGACGGGGATTGCAATGCCCCTGGGCACCTACTCTATGAAAGGTTGTCCCTTGCATGTTCTGTAATATTGCTGTTGTATAAATAAATATTATAGAATCATAGAATAGTAGGGTTGGAAGGGGCCTACAAGACCATCGAGTCCAACCCCTGCTCAGTGCAGGAATCCAAGTCAGAGCATCCCTGACAGATGGCTGTCCAGCCTCGTCTTGAATGCCTCCAGTGTGGGAGAGCCCACTACCTCCCTAGGTCATTGGTTTCATTGTCGTATTGCTCTGACAGTCAGGAAGTTTTTTCTGATGTTCAGCCAGGATCTGGCTTCCTGTAACTTGAGCCCATTATTCCGTGTCCTGCTCTCTGGGATGATCAAGAAGAGATTCTGGCCTTCCTCCCAGTGACAACCTTTCAAGTACTTGATGAGCACTCTCATATCTTCCCTCAATCTTCTTTGCTCAAGGCTAAACATGCCCAGTTCTTTCAGTCTCTCTTCATAGGGCTTTGTTTCCAGTCCCCTGATCATCTTTGTTACCCTCCTCTGAACCCTCTCCAGCTCGTCTGCATCCTTCTTAAAGTGCGGTGCCCAGAACTGGACAAAGTACTTCAAATGAGGCCTAACCAGATGAGGCCTAACCAGTTTTATATTATGTTGTATAAAAGTGCCCACTTACTCCAGTGTAAGTCTTTGTAAATTGACAGCAAGCCAATGCAATGACTTTCAGTGCCTTGTCTTTTATTTTAACCTTTAAAAAACACTGCTAATATTTTGATGATGTAATTGCACTTTATAAGGAGACCAATATCCTTGCAGGAAAAAGAAACATATAGTTAAAAAACATGGCCAAGCCTTTCAGTTAAGACAGACTGGAATTTATCATGTGCCCACTAAATTAACTGGCAAAATAAATATACTTTAATTTTCCCTTTCAAGGTGTCACTGCTATTACTCAACTACACTAATGAAAGTGGAGTTTAGCTTTGGACATACGTATCTTGCAATGATGCCCTTTTTAATTTTCTAAGGGAGTATTTTCATTTAGCTCATATATTACATGTTCCAAGCTGCACATAGCAATCCCACAAGATGCAGAAAGAAAAATGAAAATGACAGCCAGGCTAATTCTTTTTGTTTTTTAGAGAATGATCATTAAAACCAGATGAAATTAAGGCTCTATTGTACACCGTCAATCAATATTTTTCTTGCTGTAACAGTTAAGAGAAGCAAAGTTCAAACTATATAAGTGAATTTGCCAGTAAAAGGAGCAAGTGCTGCTGAGAATTGAAAAGATTTTTTTTTTTTTTTGCTTTGAACCAAGTTAAAAATGTTTACTGGACTCTGAACTGCCACGGAAGCAGAAAAAAGAATGTGAATTGTGCTGCTTGCTGGGATTCACTAGGCGGATATGTCACATTCATAAATTTCACTGTGCTGTTCAGAACAGAAACACAGCATATGGGATGCTTATCAGCCTCTTTTAAACCCAGCGTAGTCAGTTCATCAGGGGAAGGAGGGGGAGGGAGGCACACTGAAGATTGGTAAGGGAACTTTGCCCCATTCACAACCCTGAACATGAATGTGATTGGGACCAGATTATTTTCAAAAATTATTTGCACATCCCCAAACTTGCGACTGCATTTGAAAAATGTGATTTTTTTGAAATATATGCACCTTGAAATGTGCATTTTCCCCCAAAATATGCATTTTTACACTTTGGTCAATGTGGGGAAAATGCAAAGGTTTGAAAAATGTGGACAGAAATTTACACTTTTCTTATTCAAATGAACAAAAGAAAACATGTGGCAAACAAAAACACTGGTGTTCTTTTCAGTGCCAGGTGAAAACGTTATTTTTCAAGGCAATAGAAGGAACAATCCTATCAAGATTAATGGTCACCTCCAACCCCGGGGGCGACCACCTATCCAGTGCAGGGCAGGATGAGTGGTGAGGAGCGGATCTCCTTCTTGCTCCCCCAGCCCTGCTTTCGCGGATAGACAGCCGGTTTCATACCGGATTTTCAAATTCCCCGCCCTGGCCTGCCCCCCGGAACACCCTGTTTTTACTGCTCCATGCTGCTCTTACAAGTGCAGAGTGCAAGGCCAATCCATGTTGCCTACGAGGTGGCACAAGGGTGGGGTGGGGATTGGTTCTCCAGGAACCGACCTTGGAGCACGGGCTTTGAGGTTGGTTCCTGGGAACCGACCTATCCTATGGCCATCTAGCCAATGACTAGCAGCCATAGGATTGTACCCTTAATCTTTCAGTTTCTGTTGTTTTAAATCTGTTACTGTATTTTAAATCTTTGCACTGCTGCTAGGGTTTATTTTGTTTTTTTATTTTTATTTTATACTGTAGTTTTAAGGTTTTAAACTTTTATATTGTATTTGATCATGTTGTATTTTACAGTTTGTGAACCACCCAGAGAGCTTTGGATACTTATTAGAAATGTAAGAAATACTTAAATACAGGAGTGAGCTGGACCAAGCTTCAAAGAGAAGTTTGGAGAATTGCAGACCTCGAACATCCCTCATTCTCTTATCTCTAGATCCAGGGTGCAATCTGGCTAAAACTAGGCCAGCCAGAGCTACCTCAGTGATTTTAATTAGGGATGTTGCAGGAGTCTGAGAGGAGGGTGGAGTCTGGCGGACTTCCAGACCCTGCTTGCTGTGCTGCCATGCAGTCCGTGAGATCTCGGCAGCCGCCCAACCCTTCAGTGAGCCATCAATTTGTGAAAAAATGGCAGCTCAGTTTTTTCTGTAAATGTAATGTTATGTAAATGGCAGCTTTACAGCTGCCATTTACGCAACATTACAGGTATAAATGGTCCATAAATGGCCACAATTTGCGCAATTACATTTATATTTACAGAAAAACTTGAGCCACCAGTTTTTTGCAAAATGGTGGGTCCCTGTGGGGTTGGGCAGCTGCTAGGCACCCACGGGCCACACGGTGGCTTGTCCAGGGAGCGGAACACGGTGGATGGATGGTGGTGGCTTGGCGAGCACCCAGCAGCGTGGACGGAGGTGAGTCCATCCATCTCTAGTTTCACTTCACAACTATAATAGATGTCAGGTGGGGGTAAATAGAGTAGGGGCAGGGAGACTCATTCACTAATTACTGTTTCTCATTCCAACTCTTGTTGCTGATTTTGGAGCCTAACTTGGGAGGACAGACACCTCTAGCAGTACCAACATTCTTAATGTTACTGATGTATTATTCACTTACTATCGTTGAAAGGGGGGGAACATCTCCTCAATCTCCTCACTTGAAAAAACAGGATTACCATGGATCAAATTAGATGTTCAGTAGCAGACCTGGGTCTGGAAACCTTCCAATAAGATGCCAGTGAACAGCTGTACAATGGGGGTCAGGGGTCAGGGCACAGTTTACAATGGAGTGGAAGCAGAAGAAGGAATTAAATCCTTCTCCTGAACCCATTACTGCCACAGCCTCCCCCACAGCCAGGATTCTAGAGTAGACACCCGCCCCCCAGTCTAGATCAGGAACCTATCATGGGTGGGGGTAGAGGGGTTTTTAAGACCCTGTGCCTGTGCCCCCTGTGCCTAGCCTAGCGTAAAAGAAGAGAAAAGAGACATAGCTGTCTCTTGAAGCATATTTAAAATAATATCTGTTTTTGCCCTGTGTTTGCCTCATTGCAGGAAATAAAACAGCTCGGGATGGGACTGCAGGGGTAAAGCAGAAGTTTGAAAAAGGCTAAGCATCTGCTGCCTATCTGCTCCTTCTCCACTACAATTACACACCACTGTTTGCTTATCCACATCTTCAGTTCCTAGATTTGGATCCGCCTCTGCAAACCTAGTTAAGAAAATAGTGCTGAATAATATCAGAAAACCTGGGTTCCAAGGCTAGCTCAGCTACAGAGACATTTGCTGGGTTTGGTCAAGTCCTTGTCTTTCAAGCTCAATTGATAAAAAAAATCTTGTGATTAATTTATCATGTCAAAATTCATTATGAGAAGTGAGCATAAGCCTATCAAGAAAGACCCCGTTCAGCTACTGCTGATGAGTGACAAAATGGACTTCTGACCTTCCTCAGAGGGTTCTTGTGAGTATGAAGGAGATAAGAGTGAATGTTAGTCAATCTGAGCATGAGGCTATCAGTAGAAATAAACAAGAGGAAAGGAACTGCAGTTTGTCAGTGATGAAGCTGTATATTCACAGAGCATGGAATCAGCATTTCTTTTTTTGTCTGTCTGTCTGTCTGTCTGTCTGTCTATCTGTCTGTCTTTTCTTCTTTCATAGTAATGCAACAAAACCCTATTTCTTCCACTTAACCATTCTTTTATTATAAAAGGTACTTTTATTTCAGAAATAAAGGAGATTTGACAGATGTTGTTTAACAAGCTATATTCAGGTCATAGTCTCTGGAGACAATGAACCAAATTCTACTATAGGGGATAAATGAGAAAAACATAATGGACATTGATGAATCTGTCATAGGCGACCATAGCAGAGAATTTGTCCCATTTGATGGTTATGGTCATCTTCTGTTTCATATCAATGCTGTTTACATAAGGCAGTGCTAAACAGTAGTGCTATATAGGTTTTGTCATTTAAGAGACCCAGTCTAGCAAGCCATTAATCTTAAAGCCACATTTCACTCTCCACTTCCCCTTCAGTTCTATCAAACTCAATTACACTTGTCTTTAATTCAATTAAACTTAAACTCACCTATCAAAATAAGCTATAGTTTAATTGCATGTTTTGGGACAATGGCTATTTTAGTCTTTCATTCGATTAACATTGCATTGCGATAGGATGTAACCTGACAGCACTGGACTGTTAAAACATACAGGATGCCAAATCCAATGCAGCAATGCAGTAGTAACTTTATACTGTACATCAAGATAGAGATGGCCAGGAATTTATTTGGATCAGTCTTTATTTTTTTGCCTTTTCTCAGAAATCATAGTGCTGTGATGGTAAGTGGTTTCAGATTGCATTACGAGACACTAAGGTAGTGTGATTCTAGAAACAAATTATCAGCAAAAGGTCTGCAAATTCAGATGCGTTCCACATACTTTATTAGACCAACTCAGTAAAATTAGTTGAGTAGCATTTCCAGCCATAGGACTAATTTCTTCAGGTCAGTACCTTGCAAAAGGTATTGTTTTTAGTTTTTCCATTTCTGTTTAATATCTGGTATTGTATTTTAAATCTTTGCACTGCTGCTAGTTTCTATTTGGTTGCTATTTTTATTTTTATTTTTATACAGTAGTTTTCAACTTATATTTATGCTATTGTCTTGCATTTTATAGTTTCAGTTGTTGTGAACTGCACAGAGAGCTTTGGCTATTGGATGGTATAGAAATGTAATAAATCAAGAAATAATAAAAAGCCGAGCAAATCCTCCTAAACAGAGGCAGGTGGTCTCAAGACCACTTTTGAAAGAGACAATGTTTGTTCATGTATACATTTTCACAATAGTGTGTGAATGTATTGCAGTTTTGCATTATCCTTATCCACTGGGGTGAGTGGGTCAGGTATTTCAATCTTTTGGTTTGGATCAGGTTCAGGTCAAAGGAAACTCTACTTGACCTGACCTAGCCATGAACCAAAGATAGGCCCAGAAAGTTTCCCTAGTGTGGGTAACTAGATTCCCAGTGATGTTTATCTACTGGTGACACCATTTAAGTTTTTAGATAACAGAGTTGTTCTGGGATAGTCACTAGAGTTCAGTTGGCTTTCCAAAAAATATGAAGGAAACACTGGGGGTATTTTTTAGGAAGTTAATGAAAGCTGCTCTGCTTGTGACATCTCTATTCACTTTTAAGTTTGGATTAATGGATTTGTGGATGTATGAATCCAACACTGTGTTGCCAAGGCTTTTATCTCTTCTTGATCTATTTTAAAATATTTTTATTTTTACAACTAATTTGTAGATTCCCAACATATAAATTTACCATCCAGAATCACGGTACCATATGTCTTTATGGCCTGATTGATTAGTTTCACCTTATTACCTTTAATTTATTGGAAGAAAAGGGAAAGTTCATTGGGGCAGAGGTCAAATAGCAGATCAAAACTTCAAATGGAAGAACTGCTGCTTTCTATTTGGATGGACCAAATAATATTGAAGTTGATTCTCCCTATACAATAACCTAGCAAGGTCAAAACTCTATACTAGAAAATATGGATCTTCCCAGCGTGTTATCAAAAAATAATTATTTAGGGCAATGCCTGCTGTGCCAAGGCAATTTTGATATCTGAGGCATTGCTGTGGCCTAGGCTGGGCAGCCACCATGATCAAATGCAGCATCAAGACTGACTGATGAGGAAGTGTGGATGGAGTGGGATGAAGCTGCCTTATGCAGCACTATTTCCTTTTACATTTTAATAACAGAATTTCAACTGACAGGATCAACATGTCTCATCTGACAAGCATATAATAACACTGTATTTACATTTGCTAAGACTGCCAAGTACAGCTGTATAAAACTGTCTCTTTATTTTCACCTTTGTGGAATCACATATTCGGGAAATTCAATCTCAAGATTCAGACATGTAATTTTTTCAATGTGGATCCAAATTTGCATCACATTATATCACATAATATATGCAATTGACCTAGGGCACAATCCTATGCATGTTTAGACAGAAAAAAAATGCTATGGCTGGCTGGGACATGCTGGGAATTTTTGGACTTGTTACTGTCTGAACATGCATAGGATTGCACTCTTAATTGTGGGATTAATTACTCTTTCAACAGTACAGCCATTTCTCCAAGCATTATATTGCAGATCTGAATCCTTTTGTAGATCACACGTCCAATTGGCTTAGGGTGCAATCTCATGCATGTTAAGACAGAGCCTATACATGCAATCTAAACATGCAATCCTATGCATGTTTAGATGGCTGGCTGGGGAATGCTGGGAGTTGTAGGATTTTTTTCCTGTCTAAACGTGCATAGAATTGTGCCCTTAATTGTGCAACAACTTGCACATTCAGTTGCCATTTTAAAAAAATTTTGTTGACCTCTACAGATCTAACAATAGTATTCTCATATTGCTTTCTATTAGGGCAGTTTTCTGCAACAGCATGCACTGTTCATAACATGTGCCCTGATTTATGTTACTGATATTTTTTATTTATTTATTTATTTATTAAATTTATTAATCGCCCATCTGACTGGTCACCCAGCCACTCTGGGCGATGTACAACCCACCATAAACAATTTAAAACAATAAAATTTTACCATAAAATATATTCATAGCATCTCTATTCAAAAGCATAGCTGCAGCTGTATAAATTGAAAAAAGAAGCAGAATTAATATTAATATATTTTAATGTTTTAATATCTTTATAATTTTAATATTGATGATTTAATTATATTTTTAACTTTTATACAGTTGTATTTATATTTCTATTTATAGGTTTTAATTGTAGCAGTTTTAACGTTGTAAGGCTGCCTTGAGTCCCAGTATTGGGAAAAAGGCGGGATATAAATAAATATAATAATAATAATATGATTAGGTTAATACATCTATATCCATATGCTAGGCAATGGAAGTTACACACACACACACACACACACACACACACATTATTGCAAGAATAAGCAATCTGGTACCCTCCAGATATTTTGGACTACAACTCCGATAAGCCCTTGCCAGGCTAACCAATGGTCAGTAATTATGGGAGTTGTAGTCAAAAACATCTGGAGGGCAGCAGGTTGTCTACCCTTGCTCCCTGGGAGGATGGCTGAGGAAGAGGAAGGTCCTGGTCCATGGGCAGAGAGGGAGGTCAGCCACCAGAGGCCTTATATATGAACAGCCATGCTGGATCTGACCAAAGTCCAGCATTCTGTTGCCACAGCAGCCAATCAGATGCCTATGTGCTGGCTTTTCCCTGCTAGGGGAGGATATGGGGCCTGGGGAATAAGCTGCTGAGTGATCCATTCTTCTTACTTCTGAGGCTTGTCCTGCTTCCTTTTCAACAGATATGTAGAAGCTTTCCTTGTTTACTTGTGGGCAGACATGCTACTCATGTTCATCCTTACTTCTGATTAGACATGCAGAGGTCTGGTATTTGAGATGCTGTTTGAAAGTGTTTCTGAGTGATACAGACCTTCTGAGTAGACTTGCAGAGGCTTGTCCTGTTTACTTAGGCTTAAAATCAGTAAGAATATGCAGTTTGTCATTCAAAAAAAAAAAAAGCCAAAATACTACTCTGATTATCTGTTTGGAAAGGATGGAAGAAGAAACAAAGGGAAATGAATGCAGCCACCCTTCTCCTCTTCTTTTAGAAAATTGATCAGTAGGATTTTGGCTTTTAAAAAAGTGATATACCTCCCTGAGCCCTGGATCAGGATGTAGAATCACACATGCAATTGTATGTGTGATTTTTCATCAGCCTAAGGATATGCAATAGAAAGTTGCTACCACACTAGGGATGTACGAAAGTCACTTACCTTTATGAAGGGTGACATTCGTGGTAGGGGGGAGGTGCTCCGTCCCTCCCCCTGAAATTCTCTCTGGCTGGCTCCACCCTGCGGAGATTCTGTGGAGATTCTGTGGAGCCGCCAGCCGGGGCCGCCCACAGGGACGCAAATGGCGGCTGCCATAGCTGCTGCCATTTGCGTCCCTGTATTTTGCCGTGATAGGCTACGTATATATTTACGTAGCCTATCATGGAAAAAAAACACAAAAAGCAGTGGACACAAATGGTGATGGCTATGGCGGCCGCCACTTGCGTTCCCTTTTTTTTTGCCGTAATAGCCTGCGTAAATATTTACGTAGGCTAAAACGGCAAAAAAAAAAAAAAGGGAACGCAAATGGCGGCTGCCATAGCAGCCGCCATTTGGTCCACTTCTTTTTTTTTTGCCGTGATAGGCTACGTAAATACTTATGTAGCCTATCACGGCCTCCTCAGGGACGCAAATGGCGTCCCTGCGTTAGCCGTGATAGGCTACGTAATTATTTACGTAGCCTATCACTGCTATAATGAGGAAGCGAATGGCAGCTGCAGACGCGGCCGCCATTCTCAAGTCAGCGCGGACGGCAGCAGGTAAGTGCTCCGTTTTGTGTGCCTTTTGTGGGGGGCGGGGGGGCTTCGTTCCGCCACGGATTTTGGGGGGCCGAATGCACTAGCATTCGGCCCTACCGAGATCTGTGGCAGAATTCTCTGACATCCCTATACTGCACATGTAGGGGCTGCAGCTGGATCATGGAACTTGTGTATGAAGTGAGAACAATGCTCTTTTTAGGGTTGGGTTGTGTCTATGATGGCACATTCACACATGCAAGTCATCTTACTCTGTTGGAGTCACTATGATAAACATGCATGCATGAACAGACCTTTGAGTATACCTTGTTCAGCATAACTAGCTTTAAACAGTAATTTGCGCATGGCCCACCACAGGCTTCATATTTGATGGACAAATTATTTCCAACCTCTAGCCCCCGTATGTCACATTTACCACAGTGACTTCTATGGACTTCAAGTGGTTTCCAGCAAGGCCACCAATTACATATTTATTCAATTAATATGAAAGACTCATGATTTCTCTTTTGCCTCAAGCTTTTTTCCTTGAATCTGTTATTTATTTCATACCGAGAAAGCTATATAATCCATGAATGACATTCTCCCTGGAAATGACAACAGAGATCCATCTGGCTACAACAACTGAATCAACCAAGTAAGTTGTTAATTTACTATGACCTGTGTGTGATTCTAGAGCACATCATCACCAGGAAATGCCTCATTGGCCTGGCTTGCACAATCACAGCAGCCCACAGTGGCTTATTTAAGCCACAGTGGGTTGTGTGCCAGTGGCCATGGTGAATCTTTCTTTCTTTCTTTCTTTCTTTCTTTCTTTCTTTCTTTCTTTCTTTCTTTCTTTCTTTCTTTCTTTCATTTCTATACCGCCCAATAGCCGAAGCTCTCAATATTCAAGCCATGGCGGGCAGTTGCCTCAGTTTATCATGATGTGCAAATCCAGCACAGGGTGGGTTGTTGCCCTGGTTAAGAAACCACCAATAACCCAACAACACCCCAGTGTTTAATCGATGTTGATCGATGGGCTCATGATCCTTGGAACTTCAGGTCAGAGTTAATGGCCATCTTACAGGATGATCCACAGTTATGAATTGAGCTGTAAAAACTGTCCCATGTATGTATCTGCACTTGAAAACTTTACTTACATAAAGCATATTATTCCACACACACAAGAAGTTAATGTAACCAATGCAAAAGTCTAGCTTGAATCTCACAAACCATCTACTGTATAGCAAGTGAAATCACTAGGAAAATAAAACTCTTTAAGAGTCCCAATTGTAACCATTAACCAATAGTATTTCCATCTGCTATTCATACACACGATTATGACTTTACAACTGTGGCATAATTGATGCATGTGGACAGGTTTGGGGCGGGGGGGATTGTTATAGTACAATATTACAAAGAGGAATTTTGTCTGTTTAATCACAATGAAACATAGGGCTTGTGATGGCAGTATTTGATATTTTTGGATGTTTCTTATTCTCTTATTGGACTTGGAAACTGCAGTGCATTTAGACTAAACCCTTTATAAATATATTTTCTTCCGCTGTTTGCATTGACCTAAAACCTCTCCATGCTGTGAACGTATCTGGCACAGGTCATTTCTCTTGAAATGTTTTTAGGCTCTCTTAAGGCCAGTCAACATATAAAATTCAAAGGTTAGGCCATTCAGAAACATAGCTGAAGAATAAAATAAAATATACTGGCTTCTTGGTCACTGTCCATGATCAATAAACAGCTAGGTTTTCAAAAACCTCTGGAGTCCATTTAGAATCCTGTCTAAGTTAAATAAAATGATGAGGTTTTTGATCAGATTGCCTATTTTAGATTCACTGGCATTCCTCCTTTTTCTTTAGAGGTTCTTATTTTTAAAAAAGAGCAATTAAATATGTTCTGTGTTGAATTCCCAAAGCCATGGCAGGAATCTTGTTTCAAGAGATGTGTACTGGGTCTACTGGTAGATTTCAGGGCAATCAGGGCTATTTCCAATAGATTGGCAAGGGTTTCTGACAGCCGATGGTTTGAAAATAGCAAAAATATGAAAGATTCTCAACCCTCCCTAAATTATGCTGTTGAAATGATGAAAGGAGGAGGGGACCAGTGTGTGTGTGTGTGTGTGTGTGTGTGCACAAAAAGGACAGTAAATGTATTTCTGATATGCAAACAAAATCCTTGGCTGAACATATGCTCAGAGTAGAGGCATGGGAGAGCTCAATGAGCTGCTCCCCCCCACTTGCACGGCCCACGAGCCACCTGAACTGCCCCTCATCTCCACACCAAGGACTTCAGCAGTCAAGCACTTGTACTTTAGGCACACAAGGCCTTGACTTCTGGAGCCCTTGGTGCGGCGTGGCACCCCCCCCCCCAGCATTCTACCCTGTCCTCCGCAGGAGGAGGACAGAGCTAGAGTGCTGGGGCACCACTGAGCCCCCCCACACACACACCTGTGCCAATTGTCAAGGGCTTCCTTGATAGCCAGCGGAGGAAAGACAGGTCCCGGTGTGGTGCATGAGAAGACGTGGCACGTGTACATGTGCGCCATGTATGGGAATTTCCCAAACTTGCATTTGCATTTCAAAGTGCGCTTTAGCAAATGCACACTTGTGCAAATCCCTCCAAAATGTTAAATAGATAGATAGATAAATAGATAGATAGATAGATAGATAGATAAATAGATAGATAGACAGATAGACAGACAGACAGTCAAAACCAGCCAGTCCACTATGGAATCTGTAGGCCAGATTCATAGAAACCCAAACTCATTTGAATCCATTGTGGATTTCTCCAACATTTGTAGCTCAGAGGCATCCTGCTCTTTAATTCTGTGCATTTCTACCCTCCACCCCACCACTATTTTGCATTTGGCTTCTGTTGGTGGATCTTAGCAAAACGGCAAAGTCAATTTTGCAAGTTTGAAACCTGCCCACTGCTGGTGTCCTTATTTTAACATGTGCACACCCTTCACATTTGATGGATAACACAGCTATTTTTTTAATTCAGGTATGCACATCTGCACTATAGAGGATGCATATTTTCATTATGAGGGATAAAACTAGTACTGTGACAAAAATGTCTTCCACTTTTTTTCAGTCATCTTATCTATCTATCTATCTATCTATCATCTAATTCAAAGTCAGGAGTTAGTTGGTTGTCCCTTTTTGGCTGCCTTCCAGTTGACCAATTCTCATGAAACACACTTCATTGGAAAGCTCTTGACATGCAGAATCCACAAATAACAATATTTTTCACTATAATTCAAAGTCAGGAATTTATTTATGTCCATAAAGCTTTTTTTTTTTTTTTTTAAAGAATTAGGCTATCTTCTATAGCAATGTACTATAAAGGTCTTAATATCAAAAAATGTCAAGTATAATTAAACAAACATAATGAATTGCAATTTGGTGCCAAATGAAAATGAACACAAAAAAGTCTCTGTACACCTTTATAAACAGAGTTGCAGGCCAAAGTTCAGTGATATGCCAGTAACGTACGGCCTGTAAACAAATCATGAAGGGATTATGAGAAACCTACAGTTAAAGGTAACCCAGTCAATGTTTACTTATTGCTCAGAAAGGAAGTCTCTAGCTGTTAAATTTAACAAAATAACATTTAAAAGTCTCTGTACCTTTATAAACACAGATGCAGGCCAAAGTACAATGATATGCCGGTAACATACGGCCTGGAAACAAATCATGAAGGGATCTATGTTGCCATGAGTCATGTGTGCTCATTAGCAAACCTCAAGATTCAAGTTGTTGATGGACCAGAACAAGGATGTTACAGTGGCCATCCTGGAGTTTACACCAAGAATATTGCATTTAAGGAAGTTTGAAAAGATGTAACACTTTGAAGGTTTCAGTAAACACAGTTAGTTAAGTTAGACCTTTTGTTAGATTTGATTTTTCTTTGTGAATTGTATTCATGGGTAACCAACTGGTTCTCATTCAATTTGATAGAAAATAAATTGCTTTTTAAAAGAAATTCAAAGGAGAAGAAAATTTCAGAGAAATTCTTATGTATTGGGTTCAGGGTTCTTGCTTAGGAGAAACCTTACTTAGGAGGTGGCTGAGGAGTGTGTGTGTGTGTGTCCTATCTTTCATAGTACAACTGTATCTCTGCCAGCCTGTAGCCTCTTTGGTGTGAGACCTTGCCCCAGTCTGGCGGGAGCTATAGCCTGTGACACCGATTCTGAGTCAGATGGGGAAGCTGTAGAATCAGGCCCAGCCATGGGAAGCCAGACACCTAAGAACTCAATTCTACCAGGCCTCCCACTGGCTTATGAGCTGGGAGGGACTGAGATCCAGGATGCTGATACTGCCTACCTTCCACAGCTGGGACACCTTGGTGGAGGCCCCTGCTCCTCAACCAGGGATGTCTTCCGTGGTAAGAGGGCAGAAGAAGGAGGTCTCTCAAGTGTGTCTCCTTTGGTGCATTGTTAACTAAAGAGCACAGTTCAGAGGTGTCCAGTGAGGCACAGCAACCGCTTGAGAGGCAGGTTTCTCTGCCAGGATCAAATGTCTGATAGTAATCTTTAGCAACCACTTCACTGTATTTAAACCAGAGCAACCAGCAGTAGACTTTGCTGGAAGCAACACATTGGTAACCTGGAAAGCTTCTTGGTTTCACTGGAACTGTGTACTTATATTTGGATTGATTTTGTGTGCTGAACCTAGGGCTGATTGTAGGGATGTACAAATCCCCTACCTGCCAGTCTGAGGATATGTGTGTGGTCTGTGGGGGGGGGGAGGCGATCCATTCCTCCCCCCAGAATCCTCACCGGCTGGCTCTGCTCTGCAGCAACTCTGCAGAGCCACCGGCTGGCTCCGTACAGCAAGCAATACAGCCAACATTGCCGTGCCGTATCGCTGAGCACTCACTGCAGGAAGGGATCCTCTTGCAAATAGCATCTGCTACACCATTTGCATCCCTGTTTTTTCATGTGATAGGCTACACAAATATCTATGTAAATACAAATGCGTAGCCTATCACGTGACAAAACAGGGACGCAAATGGCGTAGCAGACGTCATTTGTGTCCCAATCCCTTTCTGCAGTGAGTGCTTAGTCAGCGATACGGCATGGCAGTGGCGGCTGTATCGCTTGCTGTACGGAGCCGGCCAGTGAGGAGGATCCAGCTCTGCATGGGTCCGGCGGGAGGCAGAGGTAGGTGGACCTGTTCCACCACGGACTCCATTGAGGCCGGATTCTCTGCCATCCCTAGCTGATTGGCTCTTTTGTTGTGATGCTCATGAACTGATTCTGGTCAAGGAACTACATTGCAATCTATTAAATGCGGATCTTTCTTGGGACTATAAAGGCTTATAGCTAATTAATGGAATTACAGCAATAAAAGGTTTTACTGAGACTTGTGCCTCAGCTCTGGCAAGTCAGGTTGCAACACTTGGCTTGTTACACTTCAGTCAAAGTCCAGGGGAAGGCTTCATGAGGCAATTCCTCCCATGGGGCTTTTTCAGATCAGGAAGTGCAGGCAGCCTGGGAGGCTGCAGAGCAATGGAGAGATGTGTAATAGAAAGGACAAAAACACACAGCACTATTGGCCACCTTGCAGTGATTAGGTACACTCAACAACAACACCAAAATAAATTCTAAATGTATTATAAAATGCCCTGAGAATGAGGCAGGAAAATCAAAGCCTCTTTCATGGGGAAAAAAAAACTTCCAGGAAATTGGAGGACAGATTTTGGTGCAACATTAGTTCCTTCTGTTCCCTAGAGCTAGACACAACCCTGCCCCTCTCACACCTGCATTGTGGAGGATGCAAAATGGGGGGCTAGACTGCCAGTTGATGCTGTTGCCACTTGCAGTGGTAGTGCAGAAAAACGAAAAACTTTTAGGAAAACAGAAGGAATCTGTGCTTCAGCCTCTGCCAAGGGTGAGCCCTACTACCTCTGACAAACTATTGGAGAATTTCTCCTTCCCCTGGAGAAATTTGGTGAAATCCTTCCCTTTTTCTGCCCACAAAAAGGGTGGGGAATTTTGAGAGGCCATTTGCACCCAGCTCTAATTACAACTAGTACTCTGCCAGAAATTTATTCTACTTTTTTTCAGTTTGATAGAAAAGGAATTGAAAAGAAATGGAAAGGAGAAGAATAATTTGGTGATTTGAGATCCATGTGCAAAGCAAATGCATAATTCAAAGTTCACCAAACTGAACAGGAAGCTTTGCTATTTTTTTTTTTTACTCAAGAATGAACATGTTGTATTAGTATTTGGAATACGAAGTCCAATGTAATTAGCCAGAGGTCTGTACAAATCTATCTATATCTATCTATCTATCTATCTATCTATCTATCTATCTATCTATCTATCTATCTACCTACCTATCATGTAATAAGAAAATGATGGAAGTCTGTGAAGAGAATGTTTCTTGCTATGTCTAGCAACCACCTGCAGGACGGCACCTTTCACTCTAGGAATGCAAGATTATGCTGTGTAGTAAAAGCCCCAAGGAGTATTGCACTCACCCCCTTCTGTTCAGTTTTCTCCTGTTTAGGGAATGACCTCCTGTTTCAGAAAAAAAAGAAGAGAAACCTTGCTTGATTTATGCCTCCTTGGAGTGAGCCGTGGACCTACACCCAAATATAATAAAATCTTGCAGTTACTAATAGGCAATAGGGATGAACAGGAAAGGTCAGTGCTGATGTGTTAGTACCATTTGGCCACACTGTCAGTTAAAGCAGGTGAAATTTAAGGCTAAAATTTCCAAAGCTTTCAAGAAGATTTGGACATAATTCTATTCTCCACCTACCCTGCCCCACACAAATACACAAATAGGTATTTCTATCTAACATCTATGAAGCACGTTTGATGAAAACATGATGCTGGATTAGTTAGATATTTGTCTGACCCAGCAGGGCTGTACTTACTATGTACTAGGGATGTCAGAGAATTCTGCCATGCACTGAAATGAGATCAAATTCCCTTCAGTCCACGGAATCCTCTGCGGAATGGCACCATGAGGTCCTGCGGAGCCAGCAGTCATGCGGCTTTTCTGTTGTCGTTCTCAAGGAGTCATGGAATTTTCATAAATAAAAACACAGTATAGTAATATTACGATAATAAATACATAAGGTTTTTTTTAAAAAATGAATTGTGCTTACTGCCTTGTTTGTGGGTGTTCTTTTTAAATTGAAATCCTCCATCTCCATTTACTCTCAGCCAAAACACTTCCTCTTCCTAGGGGCTAGGAAGTAAGAAAAAGGTCCTGGGGCCCTGCGTGATGTATTATTCTCCCTGCTAAGCTCCAGGACCGGTGTGGTCATTTTAAAAGGTTTTGTCTTTCTTTAAAACAGTGTTGCTTTAAACAAATAGTTTATCGCTCAGGCACACCTAAGATAGCCTTCTTTTGGGAAGCCCCTACAAGGAAGAGGAAGTGTTTTGGCTGAAAGTAATTACTGCATGTCAGGGCAGGGGAAAAAATTACATAAATATTTACGAAAAATAGTGTTTCTTATGAAAGCTATGCAGACTCACGGAGACGGCTGGGCACAGGAATTACGTTTGTTGGTACAGATTTATCTACGTAATTTTTGGAGTGGAAAAAAAAGAGGAGAATTCTGGGGGCTTGTGAACAGCGGAACGGAGCACTGGACGCAAACTGCAGAAGTCAAGCGACACGGAAGGTGCACAATTCGTACATCCCTACTATGTACCTGGAAGGATTTCTACGTGCAAGAGCTTTAGCTGTATCATTTAGTAGAGTTCATAACACACCAGGAAAGAAACAGGAACGTTACCCACTTAGTATAACCTCCACCTTGGTGATCCACAGGTGGTAAAGGGAATTAGTATAGATCAGAGCTCAATTAAATTTGCAGTCATAAAAATACCTTTTGTGGGCCCTGTTATAATTATTTTCTTCAATTCCCATGACTTATAAAAGTTATTTTACATTGTAATACAATCCACGTGGCTTTGCTGAAAACACATTTATGAACTTGTCCTTGTACAAATAATTTAGGTCAGTATAGATGAAGATACCTAAAGAAGATTAAAAATAAATAAACAAAAGCAGATTCATATCCAAAATTTACAGTTGTGCTAGTCATTTAAGTATCTCGACATATTAATTAATGGTAAGGCCTCTAGGCTGATCAAAAATATTAATCTTTCTGGACATAGTAGTTTCTAATTTTTTGGATTTTATGTAATGGAATTGGCACTAAGTTCAAACTAGTTACATTTCAATTTGATTCAGAATAAGGTTTAATTTATTTCTAGCATGAACATTGATTATATCACAAATAAAGATTAGAATAATACAAATAACTGGCAATATAAACATGATTACATTATACATGCCCATGCAGCTGGAAAATAAAAGAAAAAAAAATGGGGGGGGGATGACATCAAACAACATTGAACATAACAATCAATTACAAATACCCTAAAAGCAATACATATTAAAGGACAACATAATCAAAGACTAGACAACCTTGTTTTCCTCCCATGTCATTCGTTTCTTGCTTTTTTGCTAGAATATGATGCATTACAAATTAGGTAACATTCTTGGCATGGTTTTGCCACTATATATTTGTTTAAGGTTAATGCCAGAATTGTTATAAATCTGAGTGAGTGCTTCTTGATTTGGATATTTTGATGTTTTGGACAAATATTTAAGGTATTCTGATTTAAGGACTATCCTCTTCAACACAATGTTCATGATTTAAACAGAATCATTTCAATGAAGGTTAATATATGTAAGGCTGAAACTGTTTTGAATGCCCAGTTGTTGCCCACAACTTCAGCATTTTGGGTAGAGACAGACCGAGTGTTTGGCGGAGGGGAACCCCCCCTCTCAAGCCAACCCCAGCCTGATTCAAATAGGGACCCTGCAGGATTCTCATTAGCAGCCAGGCATTGTGGAGGGTATGAAGCCCCTGTGATCCCAGCCTCAAAATGGATGTCTGTCAGTTTCACTTTTTCCCAAATCTGAATTTGTTAAAATCTCACATTCTTTCCATGTCAATTATGAAAAAATGTGCAGCTTTTGGTAAATCCTTAGCAAAAATGAACTGAAATGAAATTCTCAGCCACCTGTACTGGCAAATTCTGTAGGTACAGCTATTCACAGCATGGAGATACAAATGGCAGATACATCTGTCTGCCATATAGCTGTTAAAGATGAGGACCCTGTCAGAAAAATGAGGTGGCACTGGCAACCCTAATTCAGCACTAACAGGGTTGAATATATGGGGGTTCAATCCTAGACTTTGAAGAGGAAATCACTCAAATCCCTGGACCTGGATGGACAAATCTGTCAGTTCCAGTTTCTCCAACATTCAATTAAAAATACATTTAAAAAATCTCAAGTTTTTTTTTTGTCCTGAATATGGAGAACTTTGTGAATTTTGGTATTTTTTAAAAAACAAAACTGAACTGAATTGAAATTCTCATCCATCCCTAATACCATCATGTTAGGCCTTACTTCAAAAATATATAAAATCTTAATCTCAGGGTTGATGGAGCAAAATCTGCAGGAAACAATGAATGATTCAACATGGAACACTGCGTGGTCTGAAAAAATCACTACGATCTGTTTCAGCAAGTATACGAGAAAGTTCCCTGAATGTAATTTGTAAGTGGTACTTAACTCAGGTTACCATAAACTGAATATATAACTCCTCTTTACCATACTGTTGGAAAGGTTGTGATTCATGGAGTAGATACTACCACATGTGGTAAGAGTTCGGTCCTATCCAGACTTTCTGGAGGGATATTTTTTTAAGGAATGCAGGAACAGAATCCAAAAGGAACTACAGATGGAAGCCAAATTAGCAGTATTGTTGATTTTCAGTGGAAATAATAGAATTCTACTTCATAAGGAGATGCTGACCTTTATGATGGTTGTAGAATGGCAACTGTTAGCTAAAAACAGGAAAGAACTAATGGATCTGTGAACTGAAACATGGTAACTATGTTTGGAACACTGTCTTAGCTGAGAAAGTGACTAAGGGTACAATCCTATGCATATTTAGACAGAAAAAAGTCCCAGAGTTTCCAGGATGCCCCAATCAGCATGTCTGGCTGGGGAATGCTGGGAGTTGTAGGACTTTTTTCTGTCTAAACATGCATAGGATTGCATCCTTAGAAGATTCAGGTGCAAAAACAACAGATGGCGACGGACACATTTATTGCAACACAGCTCCGGTTTACTGACTTTATTAACAAAAGGACCAGAGACATCCACCAATGACTCATGGAAAGTTGTGGAAAGATACACTCAAAATAGTACATATTCAGGTACTAAATGCCCCTAATGAAATGTTCTAATTGAATGTACTGATTCTATGACATCTAATCCCCTGTGAATTTTGGCAATTGTTCTTTGTTTTATGATGCAGTTACACTTTTCTGTATAGTTTTATATTTATATAATTAATGAAAACTATTTTTGAAAAAGGTCCCAGCAGGACCTCAACTAAGCAAAGCTGCCATTTTCAACTGGGGATTGGGGAATGGGTCTTGCAAGACCTGGCTCCAAGTTATGGGAGTCATCCACCAGCTGTCACCCACTTCCCTTGCCTCAAGGCCTTTGAGGAAGAGACTGGGGGTAACAGGGAAGGGGGAATGGCAGCTAAATTAGGTTGCTTCAGATGTCAAGGGTTTTCAAGCATTTTTTAAGGGCAATACTCAAAGCAGCTCAATTTAGTTTGGGGCTAGGCAGGAGGTGTGAGGCGCACGCTTAATTCTGAAGTCAAGGGGGGTGTGTGTGTGTGTGTGTGTGTGTTGTGTGAAATGGTCTGTTAGGAAAACATTTTTTTTCACTAACTATAAACTATGCAGACATGATCTAGGCTTTATAGGTTGGTATGTGAGGAAGTAATAGCATGATAACTAGCTTCTGACCTGATCCACCTCACAGAACCTTCTTGGGAAATGCACATGGATTTTCAGTCCTAAGGTAAGGTGTTCACATACTCCCCTCTGTGAGAATAACTCCAAAATTATCCAAATAATTCCAAATAATAATTCAAAAAAGTGATTAAAAAAGTCCTCTGCCTAAGAGCTGGAGAGTGCCAGTCAGAGTAGGCAATACGGGGCTAGATGGACAAATAGTTTGACCTGGTATAAAGAAGCTTCCTATGTTTTTACACTGATAACTGTGCCAGACTGGAGATGAAGTATCTATGCCAGGCAGGGCTGGCATCAGAGAAGAGCATTGTTTGGCCCCTGCTCAGGCATGGGGACCATTGCCAACCTCTGGAGCCTTCTAGCGCTGCTCATCCTCTTTGCTGACTCTGCCTGTTCATCTGTCCCCTCTATGCAAGGAGCACTGAGAAGAATGAGGAGATGGAGCATCATCCTGAACCTGCCTTGCCCTCTTCATTTGAGTGGCCACGTGGCGAGCAGTGACAGCAGCAAGGAGAAAGTGACACTTCTCAGAGAGGTGACATCCTCTAAAGGCATCTTGCTCAAGGGTCTCCCAAAATCTGGTGCCAACACTGGTGCCATGGTAACTCCTGACTAGGGATGTTGGAGAAATCTGCAACAGAACCAAATGAGTTAGGTTTTTATGAATCTGACCCATGGATTCCGCAATGGCCCCACTTTCCCCTTGTTGAGTGGATTCTACAGACTTGTGGACCATTTTTCTAATGCTTGGGAATTTTGCACAAATTTTGTCATTGAAAAGTATGAAAAAATTTAAAAAAACTTGCCCGAAAATGTGCATGCGCCCCATAGATTAAAGCATGAAAATACGCATTTTGGGTGGATTTGAACATTTTATGGGAATTTATGAATTTTTGCATTTGCGAATTTGCGCACATTTGCATTTGAGCCAATGTGAATTTGTGCGAATTCAGGGTGAAAGGCGCCTGACAACCTGCAAAACACAGATGGAATGCATTTTACACAATCCATACATTCCTGCTCCTGACAGAGCTCCCTTTCCACTCTTGTACCTGTAAACACAACTAAACTTTGACATAAGAGACATAAGAATGGTACCCTCTTAAGTTCCATCAACATTCTTTAGGCACTGGGGAAGTATGATTAAATATTTGCATAAACATAGTCCAATCCATGCAGAAATACAATAAGAGATGATTAAGAATAAGTGGTAAGAAGATGGTGGTGCTCATCAGGAAATTGAAAATCAAACACAGTTCAAGATTATAGAGAGTTATTTTTTCTGCTGATGGTTAAGGTGGCAATATACAATCAATTCAGACTGTCTCCACTAACTATGCTATTATTCTATGTAATGCTTAATTTTATTTTCAGTTCCTCCTTTCCGCACTCATCTCTACCCCCCCTTTAATTAAGACAACTAAAATTGGAATTGATTTACCCAAGTTCTTAAGAATAATCACTGAGTGGCATTTCTGAGAGGAAAGAAATTGACTTCTGACCTCACGGAAGACAGAAGCAATCTGCCGGTTAATGGACAAAGTCCTTGGTTATTGCAGAGAGAAATGGTACAGATGCTGACAGAGGTGAAGGCCCATATGAGGAGAGTGCAATGATAAAAAGAAAAGCAGGCCAGGATTGCCCAAGCCATACAACCTTTCTATGTCAAGGGCTGCAAATGTAAAGGGGAATAAATGGTCAAAATTCTTGTGGGACCCCTGGAAAATTTCTGCCGTCTTCATAAGTTATTCCTTTGTCTGAGTAATGTCGATCTCCAATTAATTATCAGCATTTCAGCCCTTCTAATGTCAGAGTCCCAGATGAAGCTGATGAGTAACAAATGTCACAAATTTAATTAACAAGTTCCTGTTCATCTATTTCGGTGATGAATATAAAAAATTAAAAAGCACAGACTTATTCCCCAAACCAGGAATGAAATTATTTTTGTACATGAAAAATATTAATATGGCTACTTTCTGAAAGTGCATATTCTGATGCTCTTATTAGTAAAAAGTTTTGCGCCTATGACTCAAAGGGAAAGAAGATGTGGTAATGAGTCTATGGAAAAGCAGCTCAAAACCTCTGTGTCAAACTGAACCAAAGTTTATATTCATGTGATTTAGCACACACAAATACTTTGAATTTGAACAGAAATGACTCTCATTGTCTCTTATTTCATCAGCACACAAGGTTCAAACAAGCACAGCAATTCCAAAATGAAATGGGCAAAGATGCTGAAGGAATAAAAAAAAGAGAGAGAACTCATCAGTGTGAAGTAGTGATTAGCTTGTTGGACTTAGACCTGGGAAACCTAGGTTCAATTTCCTGCTCAGCCATGAAGATCCTTAGGTGACTTTGGGGCAGTCACTGTCTCTCAGCCTAAGCTACCTCACAGGGTAAAGGCATGTTTGCTGCCCTCAACTCCTTCAAGGAAAAGTAGGATAAAAATCAGATAAACAGATAGTGCTGGCTTTGATCTTTAAAGCCCTTCATGGCTTGGGACCTCAGTATCTAAAGGATCACCTCTTCTCAAATGTACCTACGTGGGCCCTGAGATCATCAAATGAGGCCTTTCTCTGAAGTTTCCCACAATCCAAAGTGCAGAGGATGGCCATGAGAGAAAGAGCCTTTTCTGCAGTGGCCCTTGGTTATAGAATGCACTTCCCAGAGTGGCCCACCTGGCACCTACTTTAGTATCTTTTTGGCACTAGGCAAAGATCTTTATATCTCCCCTTTAAATTTTTTAAAAATCTTTTAAAAAGAATTCAACCCTGCATCATATTGTAGTTTTAACATGGTTTGTTTTCACTCTGTAGACTTTATCCTTTTGACTTTCTGTAATAATTGTGCATCTGATGAAGAGGACAGTGTCCACAAAAGCCCATGCCAAAATAAATTGTTAGCCTTTAAGGTGACACAAGACTGTTTGTTGGCTTAATTCTCTTGCTGTGATGAGATCTCTAGATCTCAGGTTTGAAATTGAAATTATTGTTTGGCTTTTGTAGTGGTATGCTGCATTATTGTTTCGTGTTGAATTTGAAACTGGACTTTTTAATCTGTTTAATTGTGTATGGTGTCCAGAAGAAAGCTATAGTTATTGGGTGACTGATAAATGCAATTAATAATAAGTAGATAGAAAAAAGCACATAGCAACAAAAAAAATCAACTGACAGCAGACAGCTTGCAAGAAATAGGTTAATATCAGTTGATGTGCAAGCCCATTTGAAAATATAAGAGGAAATTTTCCTGCACAAGAGAACTCAGTAGAGTAGATTGTGCCCCTAGTCTGTTCTTGAACTACCCTGGCTGTCTAATGAAAGCCTAGCTTTCTTTAAGTACTGATTTCTCCCAATCAGAGGTTCTGAGAGGGTAACTATGTTTCTCACCCCACTGAACTGCATTCATGCAAAATTAGAACATCTGTGAATGGTGCCTGAACAATGAATAGCCACTGACCTTTGCACAGCTGGGGGTCTGAAACATATTTGTCATATACCACACTGTTTCTGAGCATTTTGAGCCATTTTGAGAAGTTTTTCCTTTGCCTACAGCACCAATGTGACTTTGCTTCTCTGACAGACAGAGATACTGAAATGGCTGACAGCAGTGCAAGAAAGCCGTAGAGAGATCATGTGGGATGGGACGTGGCTTTTCATCTCCGAAGCAAGGAGATGCATTCAGTTAAGCGAAATTCCTCCAGGGCCATCTCAAAGTCTAAACCGCCTGCCTATCAACACAAGCTGGTGGTGTGAAGATTGTAAAGTACTCTTGTTACATGTAGATCAAAGATGCCCTTGTTCAGAGATGACTGGACTTCTGAATCTTTTGGTCTCCCATTAGACGTATATTAATGCATTCAGGATACCTCCATTTTTTCGAAAGGTAGAATAGATCTATTTTTCCATTACTACAAAGCTAGAAGACAACATTTCCCATTAAAATATACATTTACCTATAGATAAATATTAGAAAATATATAAGGGAAGCATACAGGAAGAACTGACCTCTCAAAGTACCTTATCTGTATACATAAAGTATGAATTTAGGGTGCAATCCTATTGAGATAGCTTGCAGCCTCTGAAGTTGGAGGCTGCCAAGTATCCAGTGCAGGGAGGTCACAGCACGAAGGTGATCCTCACCTCCGTGCTCTGTCGACCTTACATTTTTGGTTAGATGGCTGATTTTGGCTGTGTAGGGACAGCTTCGGGGAGCGGGAGGGAAGGAGGCCACACAGCACACAGGAAGCTGCATAATGAAGCTTCTGCAGTCTCCTCCCCTCCCTGTCCCCAGGACTGGCCCCTTTTCCCTGTTTCTGCACTCTGTTTCCAAGCGTGGAGAAGTAGCAGGTGTGGAGGGAACAGCACGAGTTAAGAGGAGGCAAGGGAGATGGCAGGGAGCATGGTTTCTGGGAACTGTGGTTGGAGCCCTGGCTCTGACCCCGGTTCCCAGAACACGAAAAATCCTATGGGCCTCTTGACAGTATCTAGTGACCATAGGATTGCTCCCTCCATGGCCTAGTCTGATTTTTAAAAAATGCCAAAAATGAGATGAGGAGGACTGAATAGGATTGGTTTACAACTGCTTGCTTAAGAAAATCCTACATCAAAAAGGCAATTTTAGTGGAATTTACATAGGAATAAAGGGGAAAAAAGGATGAAAATATGGTACAATCCTGATTGTATAATCAACAAATGGTTTGGGATTTACCTGAATGGGAAATCACCAGTCAGTCATAGCCTGGACCTTTATTTCTCAAACCATATGATTACAAGGACATATAATTCTGGGGTTGGATCTAGGATCTGCCTTCCAAGAGAGGAAGGGTCCTTCTGTGAGATGATGAATGGCTCTGTTTGTGGAAGGTCCATCCACCCAGTTTTGAGGAATCCCTTGTCTCCCACACCACAGCTCACTCCATTCAGCAGGGTCTCCCAAACTCTCTGTACAGTATTTTCAGGTGACTGGAGGGGCTGCCATGAAAGGAGGGGGCAGGGAGATCCACTTCCACCAGTGCAGTTGATCCAGCTTAAATCTGGATCCAACTTTACATTGGAAGAGTTGACATATGCCAGGCATTAATTGATGGCATCAAAGGTGGTGGAAGAAAGGAAAGAAAGGTTCCTCCTGTGCAAGCACCAGGTCATTACTGACCCCTAGAGGGATGCCGCTTGCGCTGGCATTTTCATGGCAGACTACAGCTGGGTGGTTTGCCATTGCCTTCCCCCAGTCGTGACTACCTTTCTCCCAGCAAGCTGGGTACTCATTTTACCGACCTCGGAAGGATGGAAGGCTGAGTCGACCTGAGCCAGCTACCTGAGAACCGGCTTCCGCTGGGATCGAACTTGAGTCGTGGGGAGAGTTTCGGTTGCAATACTGCTGCCTACCACTCTGCGCCACACGAGGCTCTTAGTGGTGGAAATTAATTTTAATGGGCAAACTCACTAAACAATGTCATGTCTGTACCAGACAAACTCATGCTGACAATTTCATTGAGACTTGGTATCCATTCATAGCTCATACCAACTCAGCCTGTCCAAATATTGCTAAACATCTTAAGTTGTTTTGGTTAGATGTTCTATTCTTATGTAATTATACAGCTGCTCCAGTAAAATTCCTATTTTTCTACTTCCAGAAGCCCCCGTTGTTGCTGCTGCTGCTGCTATTATTATTATTATTATTATTGTTATTATTACCACCACCACCACCACCACCACCACCCCCCCAGTATGCTTACAGAGTTTGAAAATTTTTGTTTTCCCCTGCTATTGTTGTTCTTACTGAAAAAAATATGGAAAAATGTGCTATTATTTTATTTCCAGGCAACTAATAAATTGTTGTTGTTCAGTCGTTCAGTCGTGTCCGACTCTTCGTGACCCCATGGAACATAGCACGCCAGGCCTTCCTGTCCTGCACTCTCTCCCGGAGCGTGCTCAAGTTCATATTCATTGCATCCGTGATGCTATCTAGCCATCTCATCCTCTGCCGTCCCCTTCTCCTTTTGCCTTCAGTCTTTCCCAGCATCAGGGTCTTTTCCAGGGAGTTTTCTCTTCGCAACTAATAAATACGTTCCATATAATAAAATCCAAATATATTCTATAAGCATTTGGATCTGCATAATACAAAAGTGTGCTTGAATTTGGAAGGTGGGAGAAACTAATACTCCTGGGGAAAAAAAAAATTAAGTTAACATATGGGTCATGTCTTTTCTAAAATAATATCTTTCTCACTGAATGGAAGTTGAATTCATGTCAGCAGCAGAATAAATGTTTCCCTTAAAACCATAATGCATCAGAATTCTTATAAACACTTGATGAGAAAGGGGTTTTATATTGCCTCTTAACGAAACAATTAACATAGGTTTTGAACATGATTGAATGTCAGCCTAAAATATTCTAAAACAGATCACTTTTAAAAGCTAATATCCCTGTGATTTTTAAACATTTGGTGCTAAGTTATATTTGAGGGTAATAGGTCAGGGGAGCTGTTAGAAATCTCACAGTTGAGCTATCCTTATAGCGTAATACTATCAAGCATTTAACCTACTGTACAGCATTGAACAGGTACCACATTAAATAACCTTGTCCAAATAAAGGTGAAGTATACTTAAGTGCTGTCAAAGAGATGCATATGCCAGAGATGCTGGTAAACCTGATACATACTTTACAAAGGGGTATAGTTATGTCATTTGTATTTTCCCCCTCCCCTTCATCCTCCTTTACTAATGCATTATGGGGAAAAATGTTAGCTTTATTACAAAGAAAGGAGGGGGCTTCATGTATCTCTGGAATAAATGTAGCAACTTCAGGTAGCCTATTACTTTTACCATAAAATCAGATGCAGGCTTAGAGATAGTGGCTTAGCTAACACCCCTAGTAAGTTCATGGCAGAAGGAACACCTGAGGGTCATTCTAGTTTATAACTTACACTGCAATCCTATACATTTCTACTTGAATGAGTACAGGCCTGTCCAGGCATATGCCTGAATGTATGAAGGCTTAAAGTGGGTAGAACAATGGGGCCATGCATGCTGGTCCCACCCCTCTATGCCTCCATGCATGCTGGCCCCACCCCGCTCCTTGCTGAGTCAAAGGTCTGAAATGGAGTTGTACTTGCATTCACTTGAATGTGAGTAGAACTCTTCACATGATCAGGAACCCTGATAAGGTAGTGCGCAGAGCCCCGTCCTTCTACTCACTTCAAGCCATCACATCTTCAGGCAACCACTGAACAGGGCTTACCATTGAGTTCAGTGAGGCTTTCATTCATCCAGTAAGTAGGTATAGGATTGCAGTGTTGGCACTATTAGTCACAATGCTAGTTGTGAACATTTCATCAGTGATGAGTGATGTTGTGCTTATGGAAGTAATTCAGGTGCAACATAACCCATCACTCCAGAAGTGTATTTATTGTCACAATGGAACATGGATCAGGAAGGACTATAGGGATTTACAATGTGATGGCAATAGCGCACATGGTAAGTAGGTCTAAATCTTACATCTGTGATGGGAATCCCTTGCCTAGGGATGTCCATCGCTGGGAAATCTGGCCCTTTGGGGGCTCGCCGGACTTCTGGGCATGCCCAACTCGGCTTGCTTTTGTAAACCAAGCTGTGCAATTTCCCTGACTTCCAGGGACATTTTACATAATTTTTTTTTGAGGGGGAGGGAGGTCTCAGATGTAATTGTACAATTTGCATAATTCGTGTGAAGTATGGCTGCATTTTGCACAAATTATGGCTGAAATTTGTGTAATTTGCACAAATTGTGGCTGTAATTTATGTAAATTCAAAAACACTGAACATCTTCTATCTGGCCTGACTCACCACAGGCCGAGTCAGGGCAGCTAGCAGAAGAAAGATGGAACAGAGTCTTGGGGGCCGAGTTGACAAAAGCTCATCAAGCTCCATTCCCCCCACCCTCCGGATTCTCCAGCATTCCTCCTCTTGCCCTGGCAAGACCAATTTCGTGTGTACCAACCCTTAAAGTTCAGAAAGCAGAATAGTTGGCTGTTCAGAACAGAGAATAGTTTAATGTTCACACAATCCAAGCATGGCACAGGATACCATGGAACATTTCACTGCTTGTAATTTGTCTCTGTAGAAGAGATGGATGAATCTGTCAATTTCAGTTTCTCATTTCTTCAGTCTTAAGTTTGACTTGTCCTGAAATTTGAGAATTTTTCCATCTGTAATTTTGGTTTACTCCAAATGTTGAGATCTTTTTTTAAAAAAATGTTTGCATGAAAATTTGTATGCATACATGCATTTTAACACAATTTTGCTTAATATGCACATTTGTTCCAAGCAATTTTTGTAATATAGTTCACTTTAATGTTATTTTGACTAATATACGCATTTTTTTTAGATTGGAGAGCTCCACTTCAGAATTCGGATAAGCAGGGGTAACTGAATTTCTGTTAGCATGTTGGTTCAAAAGTGCAACTGAATTAAAATGTGAACCAAATGAATTTCCCCTCATCCCTACTTTGTAGAATTTAAGAATATGAGATTTGAAGTTATGATGAGGTTAAAGCCTAAGCTACCATGTGGTACTGGGATAATATGCATGTGTTCTAGATATAGCTATTTCTCCCACCCCTGCCGCAACCACCCTGGAATGGTGATCCAAACCATGCAAAGAGAGTGTATATCTGAGGTGGCAATGTCAATTCTCACACTGATCATGCTTCTTCTGCCTAACACAAGTAAGAAGGAACTCATGGCTCCTCCTTCACTGGCAGTAATAAGTAAAGTATGATATTGCTGCTTGGATGTTTATCCTCTGCAAGATGGAGGAGGATGTCATTTCTATGTGCAGAGCACCTATAGTCAGTTGCCCTAAGTACCAGAGGAAGGGAGTTATCAGGATACTTCATGATACATTAAGTTAAATTGCACTCTAGAAGCAGATTAAATTGCACTAAAATTCCTATCCAAGTCAAGCGAAAATTTAGAATTCATTTGTATGTTACATCAGATGCATGGGTTGCAGAAGGAATGGTGGGTTATGTCTCAAGCACCTTGCTTTTGAATACCAGTTCATAACAGATATTTTAACACAATCTGAGCTGCAGATGACATCTAGACATCATGGATCCTTGAGATTAATGAGTAGGCATTATAGCAGAATTGGTATCAGAAGAAGTTGTCCATTGTGCTTATTCATCTACTTGTGCTGCAATTTGTGAATTAGCTAATCATTTGAAATGGGTCCAAGTTGTACGTTACCTCAGAAGTACAACTTGAGTTGCTGAAAAACCTGCTTCTTTGAAATGTCTAAATGGGCCTTTATACTTGTAGACAGGGACAAAAACAGAGCAAACAGCAAGTCAGGGAAGTCAGACTTCCAAAGAGAAATCAGTATGAAAATTTTCCCTGTCAATTGAGAACCACTGGTGCCAGCTATGAAGTTGTGAGATGTCATGAAGTAAAGATCAGGGGCCATATAGAACTCTGTTTCTAAATCTAATGAGCGGGGAGCTGCATTCTAGCAGAGTGTATAACTCCAATATCTAAATTTCATAATCCTTCTCTGAATGCGCTGAGATACTGACAAGGCTGTCTAGTCCACAGTAAAAGCTAATGTTACTTGGTGCCACACATATGGTGCTAAATAAGTAGGCTTTTACCCCCCTCCTTCCTTGAAAAATTAATCCGGGCCATACTTCAAGCTCCATGTAGTGTCTGCCAGCTTCTTGAGTGTCTTCCCCATTAATCAGGACCTGTCTGGAATTAATGGTACCTATGAATGTGTTAGTGGGTGAAATATTACCCCATCACCCTCATGGCAAACCTTTTGCTCCACAAAAAGCATTGCAAATTCCAGTGAACCAATATCTGTTTTCACCCTTTATATCCAAATACCACAAAGGTTGTTTTACTATGATGTTAGCATTTGCTATTTTTCATCTTTAAAGAATCCCCCTTTCCTGTCCTCCTGCTCTGTTTTTAGTATTATTATTTTTTGTTTCTATATCATTTTCTCTTGTTTAACCCATAAAAAGGCCTGTTGCTTCCATCAGCCATGCAGAACTCCAAAGGTTACAGGCTTGAAGTACAACACAGTGCTGAGTGCATAGCAGGGCAAAATATTACAGATCTTTTTGATCAGCATGACTGCTTTTACAGTTCCCTTTATAGCTTTCATATTTACTTGTAATGTCCAAGTTACTATAGAAATAGCAACCAGATTGCTAGTCTCTGCTCCCAGTTTAACTTAAAAAAGTTAAGCTCTTGGGGAAAAAATGTTTGGGGAATGCATGTGCCCTTTTGTTTCACACATGCTGTAGGTTAACCTCAACAGGCAATAATAAGCCCATAAAATGGAATGCATCTTAACTGTAGAAAACTGAATACTAACAACTTTCCCATGGGGCAAAGCTACAGTTCTTTATCCAGATCACATTGCTTCCTTCAAAAATGATGAATATGATCTTGCATTACCTGTAGAAAGTGTACACAGTAATTCTACATCACAGACTTACTATACATCATCTCTGTGTGTGTGTGTGTGTGTGTGTGAGTGTGTGTAGGGAACAGGTATCTGGGAGTTGCTATGGTGTAATGGATATGAATTTGGAAGACTTGGATTTAAATCAGTGCTGAGATTATGGGAAGAAAGATGGCAGGGAATTTTAATTCATTAGGAATTAGAATTCCTAATGAATTCTACAAGTTCAGGTCCATGCTCACCCCCACCTCAATTTTAGCCAAGTTATGGACCTTCTGAACCTATGGGGTCATCACAAAAGGTAAGGGGGAAGACCCGCTCTACCTCATCCCTAGAAATTCAAGCACTGGTTTAAATACCTGCTTGCGTATGAAGTCTCTAGGTTATCATGGGAAAGTAATTAATGGCACACTTCACAGACCTGATGTAAGGCATGGCACATATTCTGTATCAAGCTTTTTATGTACAAAAGGAGTACATTACAAATAATGCATAACAACAGATATTCTGTCTAGCAGATGGAAGAACTTTATGCCTGCATTCTTGTTGAGAAATCAGGAGTAAACAGAGTGTAAATCTGGTGTAAAAAACCCCAACCCCTTAAGAGTACTTGCATTACCATCAGTGGAATTATGCAGTTGTAAACACACACATTTTCAGAAAAAATCACAGACCATGTATACATTTTTGGACCTGGCTCAGTCTCCCAAATAAGTGCTAACAAGAATTAGTTTACTCCAGGGAAGATTCAATATTCAATGTCAGAGGAAGAGACTTAGGAGGGATCTCTTCCATGATTAGAAAAATCACAACATGCAAATGGGTTGAGTGATTTCCAATCCTTTTAATGCATGCGCACGCATGCACACACACACCATTTTTGCTGCTTATGTATTTAATAAATCTTTTTAAGCATGAACAAATATAGTTGGGTTCAGTCACTCTTTAAATATATGAGGCGTTCTTCATATAGGGATGTATGATTGTGGTTTTAAGCTGTCATATTTTATATTCTTTTATGCTGCGCTTTGTGGTTTTAATTTTTGTGAAGTGCCCAGAGAGCTTCAGCTATTGGGCAGTATAGAAATAAATAAATAAATATGACATTCTGGTGCCTATAGAGTTAATAGCCCCCCCCCCACATACACACACACCCCCCAACAACTTCAGCGGTGCAAAATGTCACTCCAACTTGATCTTACCAAAATGAATTAAAAATCATTGCACTTCACCCACTTCAACATGACTTCTTTCCCCACAGCAGATCATCAGCATCAGCTCTTCATGCCATTCTCTTGCTAGTTTGTAGTGTAGGTGGCTGAATCGCTGGAAGCACATAAATTGTGCCCTAAGGTCATCTTTATTAGTTGCTTCTGCTTACTTAGGATTAGGAAGTGCCCCATCCATCGGCATTTGTGAGTCTGACTCAGTCTCTTCTCCAGTATTGCTGGCAGGGCACACATTGAGATACGGTGCTTCAGGAAGTCCAAGGGTGGATTCACATGGTTGGATTGGACTCAATGGACTCAATGGACTCAATGTTTTGTTTTGTTTTAACTCTATGAAGTGGTGATCCCCCTCCCCCATTCACTGCACTGATAGAACCATATGCATCTTTCTGGGCCTCTGAATGATTTGTCACATGTTCAAACTGTAGGCTAGCTCATGTTCTGATATTTTAAAGACAGCTGGATCTGAAAGTATATTAAATAATTCACAAGACGTACAGATGCATATGCACACTCAACGCTTAATTTCCAAAATAAAAGGTACTGGATAACCGTCAACCATGCCCTCTATCCTAGAAGCCCTTGGTAGCAGTCAATCACTGGGAGAGAATGATTCTCAGTACATGGTCAGAGGTGCTTTTTTAAAATTATTTCATCATTTGCCAGGGCTAGGCATGGCTCAGTTTGTCCTGGTCCTATTGGATTTGATTGGATGCTGCTTGAAACAGGCTTCTGTTCTCTTGTTTGCGTATGGCACTATGAAAAGTGCCATGTACATTGACAGTGCTATATAAATAATGTTTTTTTTTAAGTGTCACGTTTCCAAATAAGTGCCAGTCTTTTCATATAAGGGGTGCGCCTTAAACTAAAAGATCCCTGGAAACCCCATGTGGCTATGTGCCACAAGATGACTGAGAAAGTCACCTCCTGGAGGAAAAGCAAACAAGCCACCAGCATATGAATTTGCACTCAGGACTGAACGCTAAGAGCTAAGAATTGGTACAGATGCTCATGATGCATATCTTAGAGGATAACTAGAGCATTGTCAGATCAATGGTATTCTTTTGTCTTTATTTCCTCTGCAAAAAAGAAAAGAAAAGAAAAAGATTGCACTAGAAATGAGCCCCAGGCAATAGAACAGAATGAAGTGAGCGACATACTATTCTAATGGACATTTTTATTTCTTCGTTATCCCTAGTTTTATTACATATTAAGACAGTTGGGATTCTTTGTTGATTAATATCCACCCTGAAAATCTGTGTACAGCTTGGAAAGACATGTGCTAATCTTCTAAATGATTTATATTAAGTTTTAAAGAAAGAGTTAGAAATCTATTACATGACATACAGGAAATACATATTATTGACATCAAGGCTTAGACCAGTCTGGCAATTTTTGGCTCCCTGGGGTGAACCGGAAAACATCTCCAGGTGAGTAAGCTAGTGACGGGGAACTTCAGGGCAATGCCAGAGGAAATAGGTCAACTCAGTGAGGAAAATATTGCAGTGCTATTCTTCCAGTTTTCAAGTGGAGGCTAGCCACTGGAATGGTGGTTCAATGACCTGAGGCAAAAGGACAGTCCTAATGGTATTTGGATGCAGCTATTCCTGCTTTTAAGCTACAAATGTCCTAGCTAAGCCACAATATATATCTAGTCAGCATATGTTATGAAAGGTGCCACAGTTCATTTCTTTATTAAAAAGAGGTGGGCAAGTCTGGGAGGTCTGGGGGCCATTTTCACCCCCAGACCTCCCCCCTCCCATGGGTTGCAGTCTGCTGGTGACCTTAAAAAAAGAATTTAAAACAATTAATGGGAAAAAAATGTTGTTTGGAGTACTGACAAGTTAGTTTTTACCTCTTTGGTGCTCTGTAGTGCTCTATGCCATTTTTTAAATAACAATTTTTGTAACTTTACTTTTGGGGTATGAGGGCAGTGGATGAGCTGCCCTGGTGGTGGCAGGGGTTCCATGCATACTGCAGGCTGCATGTTGCACACTCATAATGAAGAACTTTATCTTAGTAGATACAGAAGATGTCACAACATGTCATAAGAAAAATCTTTGTCAAGACAACGTTGTGATTTCACAGTGATGTAAGTTCATAACCTAGAAATCTGGATGGAACCTTACAATTGGTAAGCAATTTACTCAGAAGGAAATATTAGAAAAATGAAAGTGTAGTGGGTTGTATGTGGTTAATAAGGGATTTAGTTCGATGCAGGAAATTAGAAATGAAGTAAAAATCTGGGAAGTTTTCAGTGCCATTTTTTTTCATTTCATTTGTTTTCATTTCATTTCCCCCCAAATTGTTTGCTCTTTTCCATTTTTAAATGTCTGTTTTTATTCCACAAAGATCTTGGCATACATTTCCGATTACCTGCCTAATAGGAAACAGGCCAGAAGGTGCTGAAAGAAATGACCCACAGTTTGATAGATGGGTTCCTTCCCATTCATTGTGTTGATGTGGGCCATCTTTTAAGTGTTTGGCATTTCAGATAGATTTGAGCAGTGTGTATGGCTGGGGAGAATGTGTGACTTACAATCACATCCTTTTGCTTCGTCTCCCACTAGTATCCATGCTGTAGCTGTTCAAAGAGTTTCCTGATGACTCAATCAGAAGAAAAGTATCTTGCTGACTGCTTCCACAAAGCTCAGTGTCTTTGGAACAGTATATATGTGACTGCTCTCAACATGGATATGATGCTGTTCAGGATACCCTGTCTCCTCTCATTTACAACAAACTCTGAAACTTTTATGTAGAATGATCTCTCTATATGATTCCTAGCCATCATACCATAGAAATCCACTGAACAGAAGTGACATGATTTGAATATTAAGACTGGTACAGAAAATGAGAACATTCACACACCAACTGAAGCATATCAGGACTTAGCCTAACCTTGCCCATTCCTGAAACTGTAACAGTTTGGTTGTGCTTGCAAAGGCCATGTATATGTTGAATGAAACCAATACATTTGAATCAAAACAGGGAGGGGAGATTTGAGAAAAAACACACACCCTGAAACTACAACTGCATCGGTGTTTGTGGGGACAAGGGTAGCACCCACACAAGAGGCTGAATCTGCTCATTGATAGACAGATAAGCCTTCTGGGATCCATATTCTGATAACACAAGAAATAGTTTTAATTCAGAGCAATGATACAACACAGATTTAATTTGCTGCAAATGCATGTTGATGGAAATGAAAGGGTGAAAAATAGCTCCCCCTTTCTCTGATGACATTCCAGACATGTCCACACCTGAACTTTTAAGAGTGAGGGAAGAAAATCACATTCCAAATTATTTGATTGTAAAAGTTAACATTGGAATTTGCCTTGGGTGGCCAGATTCAAACAAAGAAGACTGCAGAGCTGAACTGCCCCTAATATAGATTACCTCAGGCTGGGCATCTCTGATATAAGGACATCTGTTATGCTCCATAAAGCTGTAATATTTCTTTAAAATATGTCCTATCTCACAACCCATATATACATATGTATTGTACTTTATGTCATTCCACTTCTATTTTTTTTTAAAGTGAATGGTTCATTCTGCTTTCAAGTCATGCCTAGAACTGGAAATATCAATATCAAAATAATGAATTAATAATCATGATTGAAGTTTATCTGGTCTTGAGTTCTGCATGGAGTAATGGGAACAAAATCTATCCCTCAGCCTCAATATAATGAACACCAGCTGGGGGCTGCAAGGACAAATTTGACCCCTGAAAAAATAATCTTGCCTCTCAGTTGCAATGAAAGCCCTTCTGAGAAGAGTAAACTCTTTCTCATAATACTAGAACCCAAGGTATAATAAGAATTTGAGTGGTGGGATATTCAGAGTAAACAAAAGGAAGTACTTCTTCGCATAGCTCATAGTTTAATTATGGAATTTGTTTCCAGAAGATGTAGCGATGGCCATTAATGTAGATGGCTTTAAAAGGGGATTAGACAAATTCATGGAGGATAAGGCTATCAAGGGTACTAGTCCTGATGGCTATAAGCTACCTTGAGGATCAAAGGCACCATGACTATGAATACCAATCACTGGGTAATAACAGCAGGAGAGGGCTATCACCAGGATGTCCTGCTTGGGTGTATCTCATAGGCATCTGGTTGACCATTGTGGGAAACAGGATGTTGGACTAGATAGAGATGTGGTCTGATCCAGGAGGGCTCTTCTTATGTTCTTATATTGTACTTGCTGGCCACTTTATGGGATGTTGCCTTTTTAAAAAGGACTTCTTCAAAAAGTGTCCACTAGTAAAGTCACTCCTGACCTAGAGCTAAGGACTCAACAAAGACGGGAATATCACTCAATTACTGAAATATTTATAATGGGAATTCAGGAATTGGAATTCCCTAAAGTGTATTACAAAACACCTCATAGGCTCCTACCATAATGAGCATGCATAATAAGAACATAAATTGATTTGAGTGCCAAGGCCTCCTAAGGTGGTATGCCTACAGTCTGAGATCTATGGTCAGAAAATGATGTAGCAGCAAGATATTTGTGGCAGGAACCTGAAAGGATATTCTAGTACAGCATATGACAGATCCAAATACAGTGAAAATGTGGAGGACTAGCAAGATTTTGTCCCCTGGACTCACCTCTGACCTCCATGCATTTAGGTAACTTGTATGCATACATAGGCTCTGTTAAGACCTTTGGCACAGATGTCAGGAATAGGGACAATGGGTGCAATTTCAGTCCTCTTCTCTGCATGTACAGTGAATGGGTGAGAAGGGATAGCATTGCCTGCTATAAGATGATGGGGTGGCTGATGATCAGCTACATGATATAGGAAGGAAGAGCTAACAGCCAGTGGCATTTTAGCATTCTTTCTTCCCAAGAAAGATCCACCAATGGTACCAATTTTAAGTTTTTTTTCCCTGGGAATAAAGGCACTCCTCTTTTGACTTTGATCAGGGGTGTGAAATGTGCAGCCCTCTAGATATTGTTGGACTGCAGTTCCCATCAGCACTACCTAGCATAGCCAATAGTAAGGGCTGATGGGAGTTGTAGTCCAACAACATCTGGAGAGCAGCAAGTTGCCCATCTCTGTGTTAGATAATGGATAGGTTTTTTTCTGTTAAAAAAGAAAAGAACACGCAAGCCTGTTACCATCTGAAACGGTAGTGGAAACTGACACAGGTGAAAGCCTAGACTACGGAAACTTTGCCATAAAGGGCTGCATTTCCTGTCAAAATGAGATTTCCACCCCACATGTAAAGGTTATCATGGAGAGTGTGATAGCCTTTCAAACAATTGGGCCACCTGCCAACCATGGGCCATTCAGAAGGTTGACAGTTCCTGCAGTGATTCTGCTCTTGCATGAAAATGGCTTTATCAGTCCTATAATTAGAAATGAAATAGCCTTAAATGGGTTCAGTACAGCTTGACTTTCAAAGAGGTTCCAGTTTCACATAACTTCATATAAACAGAGAATCAGAAGATATAACCAGACACCACAGTTCCTGAGTACTAATTGCCATAAAGCAGAGCCATCTGCTTTATACAAAGGCTAGGTCAGGTGAGCCCCCTAAATGACGACCTTTGAGACTCAGTGGGGTTTGTTTTTGATTAAAGGAAACCTTCTTAGGAAGCTATCGGGCAATCATGCTGTACACAAAATTGGGTCAGAGTTCTGTTAAGCAGTTATTTATCCTTTAAAATAACGCATATCACATGAAATGTTTATTATAGATGGATGAGCAATATGGTCTAGGTTTATGATTAAGAAGGCTTTTTTTACCTAAGAAAATCATTGCTACTTTGGTGGAATTGGATGGTCAAACATTTTTTTGCCCTTGCCTTGCCCATTTGGTTCTGGGGTCACTAGCCATGCCTGCGAACTGGTGACTGCAGAGTGAATGAAGAGAGAGGCAGGCACCAGTCAGTCAGATTAAACAGGCCACAACAGGACAGAAGCCTTCAGCGAATGGACAGTATAGAAATGTAATAAATAAATCAACCAACATTGTTGAAGGGACATGGCATACATGCAATGACTAAGACCAACATGGAGGGGAATAGCTGTAATTCTCCTAATGAGATGTTTAAAGATAGTAATATGGATGCCAGCTATGACATCCACCACAACCCTCAGCCTGGCACCACTAAATATGTTTCTTCTCTCTCTCTCTCTCTCTCTCTCTTTCTCTCTCTCCAATTGGATCTGTTGCCACTGTGGTGGGAGTGAGTCTATAAGTTTGTAAAAGAGAGTGGAATGTGTGAGTGGTATGTGCGGTGTGTGTGTACATGAGACAGTGTTATGTGTGGATGCCTGAAAAAATGGTGCATGTGTATGCACTTGTGTGGCCCTTGCCAACCTAGCAAACGCTTGATGTGGCCCTCGGGGACGAAACGGTTGCGCACCCCTGAATTAAACCAAAGCACAGAAACTTCACCCATGAAAAAGAACATCCCAGGATAAGTGGAAAACATGGCTGCCCTAAAGCCAATCAGAGCTAGCAGAAATAATTCCTTCTTGGCCCCCATAAAGACCATTCAGGCAAAGCCCAATGTTGTCCACAGACCCATTGGGGTGAGTTGTTTGGTTGGTTGTTTGGGCAGCAAACTGGGCTTTTATATGCTGCTATACAGCCCACTCCTAGTCTCACAAGGCATTGGACAAGCATAGTTTAATGCCTCACTTGTTGCAAGGAAGAATGCACTGGCTCTTTTCTGTCCACAGCAATCTCTGCCACCTCCGTGCAGTGTTCCCAGTGGGCTTGGACTATTTTTAAAAAACTTTCTGGAGTGACTTGGAGGGGAAAGTAAAGTATCAGAAAAGTAGCTAGTTTGAGAAAGCATGGAGGCAGAGGAGGCGGTGGCGGTGGCGGTGGCGATGTTATGATTATATAGGTATAGGTCATCCCCAGGGCGGGGTGAAGGCAAGATCAAACTAGATAAGACATTGGAGAACTGCAATCTGATTTCCCCCCATTTGGAGTGCCATGTAGCTGTTTTTGGAAGAAATTTAGAGATATGGGGGAACTCATCATCGGTGTTCAACATCTCATCTAATTTGGCCCTCCTTCAGTTTCTTCTGGTGGATTCAGACCATCTTCTTCTCTATATGAACTCTGTCACCAAAAGTTGTCATCACATTTTTTTAGAATATTAGTCAGACCATTAAAAACGTACCCATTCTGACAACCTTGTTTCACTTGATTCTCATCACTTGGTGGCTACCAAGGCCACACAGCAGACTGGGAAAAACTGGTTGCTTGAATCAACACTAAGATTCCATGATAGGATTTCATGGGCAGAATCCAACAGGGTGCTTCCACCACCACTGATTCCATTCCATCCCACCGATTCCATTTACGCAAGCAGTCCCTACTGCTCGCGCAATGACAATTTAGCACAAAAGGGGCAAACACAAAGGAGGCAGATTGGCAGAGCTCACATAAAGGAGCTTTGTCAACCTGCCTGCTTATAGAAATGAGCATTTCCACACATTTTGAGGCTTCCCCTAGGAAGCGCTAAATCTCCTTTGTGCAAGAGATGTGTCCCACTTGCGCAATGGAATTGGCAGGACACATTGCTTGCGGAAGGGAATTGGCAGAGTGGAAAGGAATCAGTGGGGGCATAAGCACCCCATTAGATTCTGCTCCCTCTTTACTGTGTACAAATATTATTCTGTCAGGGGGCAAATTTTGCTACCCTGAGGCATGTGGTTAATGGAACCTCTCAGTTCTGCAATCCTCTACACCTTATAGAATAAGCCCTGTTTAACATTCTGGGATTTACTTCTGAGTAAACATTCATAAAATTGGCCTACACAGTAAGCATAATGCTAAGCATTTATAGATTATCATGCCAACAAGGGAAGCTTTCTGTTTTCACTGCTGTCCTCATCTTCTGTTTGTTTTTTTTAACAATCTCTACTGTGCTCATATTCTCAACTCGTGTTGATTCTGGAGCCTTGCGGTATTGAGTCATGGCCAAAATACAAGTACATGTGGCTTAATGGCTAATTTATATTGCAGATGAGAATACCAGGGATGAGACAAACCCAGAAAGTGTTCCTTTGCAAAGAGATACACTATTTAATGAAGAATACGCATGTATGCAGGAAATCTGAAATACTTGGAAAATCTGGCAAATATTTGTTTAATTAGCCAGCAATAAATGTTATGTATAATTTTAATATCTTAAGAAATTTCATGTAAAAGCAGTGGGTGTGTTTTAATGCTTACTGGAAAAAGAGATCATAAATGTGGATATCCTACTGAAAGACTAAAACCCTGATCTTAAATCCATATACTTAGCAGTAAGCATCACTAAAATTAACCAGACAGAGGGCACGATCCTATGGGATGCACCCTGGCTACACGTAAGCCTCCTAACATGGAGATTTATGAGTATCCTATGCAAAGCAGGAGGCACCTTGCGCCTTCTGCTCAGCATTTTAGCTAGATGGGTGATTTCACCCATCTAGCGGAGGCTTTGGGGAGGGGGAGGGAAGCAGTATGGGGAAGGCTGGGGATACCTTGTAGCCCCATGTCCCCAGTCTCCTCCCTCCCCGCACCCAGGGACACCTCTGTTCCCCCATCTCCACTCTGTTTTGTGAGCGCAGAGAGGTAGCCAGTGCAGTTCTCTCCATGCCAGCTACAAGAGGGCTGGAAGCGCAGTTTCTTGGCTCCCAGTTTGAAGCCCTGTCTGTGAGCTCAGAGCCAGGGAACTAAACAGGTCCTATGTCCCCCAAAATGCTGTCTGGTGGGCATAGGATTGCTCTCTTACTTTCAAGTAAATATATATAGGATAAGAGACTAAATTATATTCAGAACTCATGCTACACTCATCTGTCATGTGTTATAACAACCAGTTACTTCTATTCTTGCTTAAACATATTTTTGGACTTCCATTTATTTTTATTTAGAAAATACATTTTTAAAAATTATATATATTTTTTAAAAATTATAACATTAATAAAATGATAAAATTTATAAAACGTTTGGACTGCCAAACTCTGTAAAATTAAGCCAGAAATATCGCTAACACAGATTAGAGACAATACTCCACACTTTAGGAAATGTTTATTTGGGATCTCAACCAGGGTTAAGGCCATGAAACCATGTTTCAGCATTACAGTTGCTCTGGGTCAGCATTATCTGCACTGATTCAGCATACCTGAAATGTGTATAAGAGGCAGAGCTTGGAGAGATGAATACTTTACAGAAAGCTGAAGATGCTATAATAGGGCCGAACTACACTTTTCAATAAATGTGCGATTGCTTTAAGAAACAGCAACCACAGGGAAGGCTGGTGGACATGGGAACTCCAATTCCCTGAAGTGCACCAGATGGAAATAACCCCCTCCCTCTGCAAAGCTGCAGTGGAATATGCTGCTGGAGGCATGCCCAGCTCCAGGTTTTAGGGGGTCCTGGGCAGGCTGTCCTTAATGGGCCATCCCAGCACTGACCAACTCCTACAACAGCTGCCACCATTTGTAGTCATCAGCCTTGCCCTCTGTCTTGTGCATGAGCAGGCTTGCCCTGTGGCATCACTGTAATGAGCTGCAGCTGCTCAGCTCAGACTGGGCAGCTTCGGAGCCATATATCCTATCTCCCACAATACCATGAGAGATGAAACATGGTGGCGTAGATACTTGAAGGGTATTTGAAATATGGATTGCTGCTCATGGTATATGCAGTCATCCCACTTTCACCTCTGGTAAACAACTTTTGCAGGGGTTTATATTGTTTCAAAAAAACCTGCAAAAGCTGTTTAACTAGAGGCAGCCATTGGACAAAAGGTCCAATGGCTGCCTCCACTTCCTTTGGGAAGTGAAGCCTGGGGGACATTGGAACTCCAGTTCAAACCACCTTCAGCTTGCTTAAAAAACTGTCTGCAAATCCTTCCCTTTGGAAGTGTAACTGTCAGAGTCAGGAGAATGCTAGGGATGTACAAATTGTGTACCTTCTGTGCTGCTTGACTTCCGCAGGTTGCGGCCAGTGCTCCGTTCCGCTGTTCACAAGCCCCTGGAATTCTCCTCTTTTTTTTCCATTCTGAAAATTACAAAGATAAATCTGTACCAACAACTGTAATTCCGGTGCCCAGTTGTCACTATGAGTCTGCATAACTTCCATAAGAATCGCTATTTTTCGTAAATATTTATCTTTGTTTTAAAAAAATTGAAATCCTCCGTCTCCGTTTACTTTCAGCCAAAACACTTCCTCTTCCTAGGGGCTTCCCAAAAGAAGGCTGTCTTAGGTGTGCCTGAGCGAGAAATTATTTGTTTAAAGCAATGCTGTTTTAAAGAAAGAAAAAAGTCCTGGAGCCCTGCACAATGTATTATTCTCCCTGCTAAGCTCCAGGACCGGCAAAAGTTTTTTCTTTCTTTAAAACAGTGTTGCTTTAAACACATGGTTTATCACTCAGGCACACCTAAGACAACCTTCTTTTGGGAAGCTCCTAGGAAGAGCAAGTGTTTTGGCTGAACGTAAACTTCCCAACGGAGAAGGAGGATTTCAATTTAAAAAGAACACCCACAAACAAGGCGGTGAGCACAATTCATTTTTTTTTAAACCTTACATATTTATTATCGGAATATACCACACTGCATTTCTGTTTACAAAAATTTCGCGACTCTTTGCAGATGATAAAAAAAAGCCGCATGACTGCTGGCTCCGCAGGACGTCGTGGTGCCATTCTGCAGAGGATTCCATGCACGGACTGAAGGGAATTCGATCCCATTTCAGTCCATGGCAGAATTCTCTGACATCCCTAGAGTACACAATACATGATCTGTGATCAGATATCCCCAGATGTCTCCCTGGCTGGAGGGAAGCTGCTATTATTACCAACAGCAGCTCCCCTCCCATGGCAAATAGCCTTGGGGACCAGTTTTCATTTGAACTGTAGTTCTGAAAGAGAGGGTTAAACCGTCCCTCCCGATGCACAGCAATCCCAATCTGGATTGGGCCCCTTCATCACTTCTATTTTCTCTCTCTCTAAGATATCTTGTAATTGTACATTTAACATAACTGGCCTGTTCAGATGTCATGCTAAGCCATAGTGGTTGGGGAATTTCCAGTAACCATGGTGGCTTAGAGTGTCATGTGGGGGGAGAAAACCATGTTCCTGTGGTTACTAAACTACCCCCACTAACCACCCCCTGCAAAAGGGTTAAGCCTCCCCCCCCCAAGGCTTACTGTGTCATCTGGTGGGATCCCTGGTAGGGAAAACAGGTTCCAGAGGACTTCCAGGCTGTGCCCATAGAGTCCACCAGCTAGAATGTCCACCACTGCAGACAATGCTCTAACCGCCATGGACCTTCTCTATGGCCGTGTGGCCATTTGGGTTGCTGGAGCAGCTGCTGGCAGCCTGTTCACGCTGCGGAGGACATTGGGATGTTCGAAAACCACTCCGGTAAGCTCACCAGTTAACTATGGGGGGGGTAATGGAACTATGTGGAGCTGCATAGTTCTAGGTCATGTGACAGGCCCATGTGTTGTGGTTCTGCTACCCCCCTTCTGTAGTTACCCTAACGACCCTTCCCCTGTGTGCATGTGAATAGGCCCAGCATGTATTATGGCCCATAGAAGCATCATTTAAATGGGAGAGATTTAAGCACTGCCTTAACTCTGCCATGAACATCAATATACAATCAATCAATATATAATTATTTTATTTATTTGTTTAATTTTTAATTTACTCAATAATCAATGTTCTCTGGGTGGATTACAAGCAGTTTAAAGACTAAGATGCCATATGAACAGTTAAAAATAATCAATATACAACGAATTAATCTATTTAAAAATGGTTAGGTAGCATCTACTCAGTACTCAGAACGTTTTGAATGTGATGGCACTGCAGGTGAGAATATGGTTTATGGGTCACTCAGACATATGGTGGCCTTGCAAAATAAGGTTCATCATATAGGCCTCTCAGGCCTTTAGGCTAAATCTGAAACTGATACGCTGAGCAATACAGATGACGGGATTTTTTCTTCGCCTTGGTCAAATATTCCTAAAGTACAGGGCTCTTGCTTTGGGTTTTCACAGTTTACAAAAGTTCAAATTGGATCCAGACAGATTAGTGACTTTGGTAGTGGGGTGGGTGGGGGTGGGTCATAGCACAGCGTATTTGGAATTCATCGCAGAGCCAACTAACATCTGTTCTATTTTGGGAACCATTTAGGCTTTTGTTTAAATTAGCACTCAGAGCAAGGGATGTTTGTGCTGTAGACACCTATTGCCCACTTGGCTAGTCAACGCGCACAGTTTACTAGGTGCAGTTTGGAAAAGGCAGATCTCCATCAAAGTGCACTACTTTAAGATGTCACTTCAGTTGCTTTCAGTGCATTAAAGGGAGGCTTTCCTTACTCTGGCAATAATAAAAAAGAACACTTTTTTTTTTTTTAGCTATAAAGATTTTTGTTAAAGAGATTTTCCTAAGTTGATTTCTAAAATACTGAAAGAACCAAACTGTGAAGAGGTCTTTGGTTGTTATAGTATAATAGGGCAGAGCTTGGAAGGATTTATACACACACACACACACACACACACACACTCACACACACACACTGGTCCCTAACTCCCTACACAAAGACATTGGTTCTTTAAGAACTCGTATTGATTATTTTAATCTAAAATAAATTTTAAAAAGTTTTAAATTTAAGAATACTAATCAGGATGTTCCTTAAAAGTGTTGCTTTTAAGAGGGAGGGAGACCTACTGCTAAAAATATTCTAATAAAATAAAGACCTGGTTGTAACTTTTAAAGTCCAGTGGCTTTTCCATTGCGTTGCCATCTCTTCATTCTTTCCTCTGTTCTGGTTTTCCTGGCTTGTGAGTCCCTTTCCACCAAGGACAATACCTTTCTTTCTTTCTTTCTTTCTTTCTTTCTTTCTTTCTTTCTTTCTTTCTTTCTTTCTCCTGCCTTAGTCAAAGAACTCCAGTAGGTGTTGCAGTATTATGAACTTCATACATAGTAACTACTTAGGGTGCAATGCAAAATTATAGCAGCACATCTACAAGCAACTTAAGGGCACAATCTTATGGTCCCTGGTGGTGGATGGATCTCCCTTTCCACCACCAGGGTGGAAAAGAAGGTCTTCAGGCAAGGAGTGAGGTCTATTGTCAGAGAGGCAGATCTTCCCTCAAAAACCTCCTCCTCCATCACCCTTGCTCCTCCAGCAAAAAGGAGGTGTTGTGGGGGAAACTCCAGGGAGGCCTAGGATCTGCTGGCTCCAAAGCCCTCCTATTCTACTGACATGACCCAAGAATGGGGTAGGGGAAGCCTATTTCCCTGTCGACTTGTTTCCCCTACCCCATCCGCCCTATTGGCATGAGTCTGGCAGAGCTGGAGAATTTGTCAGTTCTTCCACCATATATTCTCCTTCCCCTTTTGAATTATTCTGCCTGTATAATTTCTGGGTGATATTGCTTAAAGCAGGGGTGGGCAACTTCAAGAGATCCATGGGCCCTCCCCCCCTACCTACCCCCCTTCCCCAGCCCCCCTGCAGCACTGAAAAAGTAAAAATAAAAGTAAACAACAAAAAGGTATCTGGAGTGGCTATGGAATGCCAACAGGGTCAAAATAACCTTTTTTTGGCAAGCTAATTTTGACCCTTTTGGTGCTTTGTACTGGTATGGCGCGCTAAGAGGGTCAAAAAGGCTGCCTCAAATGCCAGTTATTATTATTATTTACAATTTTGGGTGCAGTGAGGGCCACATGAGGCTCATGGGCTGTATGCTGCCCATCCCTGTCCTAAGGGATCAAAAAGTTAATTCAAAGCTGAGCTTTGAATTTCGTTACAGAAAATGCTACTTGCTAGTTTCTGTGCAGAGATTTTGTAAAGATGAGACGTGTATTTAAGGACATAAGGTGATGAAGGTCACACAGCAGTTCAAAGCTCTGCCATGGACAAACTGAGCCAGATCGATCCCATCATAGTGACATTATATCCCTCTTGCGCATTTATACCTTGTATTGCACATAATGACATCTATTGCGATGTTTTGGATAATACATAATAAAAAGTGGGAAATAATGCCCCAAAAGCAGTATATGGAATGTGTAATGTGCCCCAACAGTTTTCAGTGCACTTCAATACCGACAAAAAGTGTGGACAAAAAGTGTGGACTACTCACATCTGTAATATAGGGATAATAATACTGCGTTTCTTTACAGGGTTGCTATAAGGATCACACTGATAATGTTGGTGAAATGCTTTCAGCACAGTTGTTACAGTTGTGTGGCATGTCCACCACTTGGACTCAGGATATTTGAAGGACTGCCTCCTTATGTATTCATTTTCAAAGGCTTTGCTATGCATTTCACCAAGTATGTTTGGCTGGGACACATGATAGGGTGGCCAGGTGTCCTACTTTATAGAGGACAGTTCTCTGTTTGCAGGGTGGTGCAGTCCAAGACCGGCTTTAAGATAAAGAACCATAAGAAGGCAGTAGCCAGGGTCTTGAAGATGTCTGTCACCTGTTAGCATCTGGACAGCAGACTGAGCAGGTGCAAAGGTCACCTGCTCACTGCATTCCCCACTATGGTCTCTATTCAATTTATAGTGATTGTTACTAAATGTTGTTGTTGTTGTTCAGTCGTTCAGTCGTGTCTGACTCTTCGTGACCCCATGGACCATAGCACGCCAGGCCTTCCTGTCCTGCGCTCTCTCCCGGAGTGTGCTCAAGTTCATATTCATTGCATCGATGATGCTATCTAGCCATCTCATCCTCTGTTGTCCCCTTCTCCTTTTGCCTTCAGTCTTTCCCAGCATCAGGGTCTTTTCCAGAGAGTTTTCTCTTCGCATTAGGTGGCCAAAATATTGGAGCTTCAGCTTCAGTATCTGTCCTTCCAATGAGCACTCAGGGTTGATTTCCTTTAGGATTGACTGATTTGACCTCCTTGCAGTCCAGGGGACTCGTAAGAGTCTTCTCCAGCACAAAGAAGGGCAACGCCAAAGAGTGTTCAAACTAAATGTACATCTATACATATAAATGAGCTCATGAAAATGTGTGTCTTCTTTTGTTCTCTTTTTTGGTGATGCATTTTCTCATTTTTGGTGATGTGTAAGTGTCTGTCCTACAAAATGGGGCCTTCATGTTTGTGGCATCCTGATTGGGGAATCTCTGTCTAAGCATGCATAGGACTGCACCTTCAATCTCTTTCTTGTACATGTAAACTCAGAGAAAGCTATGAGTTGTAACACAGCTATTCAAAGGCTTTTCCAAATTTCACTTGGAAACTCGATTTATTCTCCCCTCCCCGCAAGACATCGCACAAGCTCCACATTCATCATTTGAAACCAAGGGATATTGCAGGCTGCCGACAGAAAGCATTTCTTTAGCGCTTTTTTTCTTTTCTTGGGACTGGCAAGCAGATTCAGCCAATATTGGTCAAATATATTACAAAGGATCTCATTCCATGCGACAATTACTTAGACCTCTAAAGCCAAGCAAATATGCAGATTTTGATTGGTTTAAGGTATTAAACCTAAATTCTTTCAAAACTCAAACCTGTATATTTGCACAAAGTATATTCCTAGAATAGGAAGGAGCTGCTTATTTTCATTCTGGCCAGAAGAGGTCACTCTTTCACCTTGATCTTTTCTGCCTGTGTTTTAAAACAATTCTTTGCTATTGACTGGTAAAATACAGCCTGCTTTCTGACTGTTTGGGGTAAAGTGTGCACCATTCTGCATGGCTTAATGACACTTAACTGATGTATTAAGTAAGCATATCCCTTTAACTTTTATATTCAGACTGATGTCTCCTGCAGGGCGAAAAAAGGTTGCCTTTGGTAAAGTTGTTTAGTCCATTGCATGAGTACCAAAAAAGAGCAAGTATCATCGCACCGTACAAATCTGTGTTGCCTTTATGTTAAGAAAACTGTGGGCATTTCTGGTTGTGCGTCCTCTAAAAAAAATACCAGAAAGCTGGAAAAGGTATAGAAAAGGACAACTGAAATGATGCATGTGTTAGGGCACCTTTTCTTTGAAGAAATGCTAAAGAGGTTAGTGCTCAGTTTAGATGGGGAACTCAGCTAAGCTGAAACACACCACTACATAAAATTAAGACTGGTAAAGTGCAGCCTTTCCCAATGTGGTGCCCGCTAGATGTTTTGAAGTACAACTCCCATCATGTCTGACAACTAACTGGTCTGGCTGGGGCTGATGGGAATTGCAGTCCAAAACATCTGGAGGACACTATGTTGGAGAAGGCTGGTGTAGAGAGTGTGAAAAGGGTGACATTTGTGTCTGTCTCTCTCACTTTCTCGTAATATTAGAATTTGGGGTCTTCCAACTGCATTGCTTGATAGTAAGTTCAAGACAGACAAAAGACATACTTTTGTCACAGTGCATATCTATTTAAGCCCATGTAATATATTTCTGCAAGATGTGGTAATGGCCACTAGAGTCTGATGGAGGAAACCATGGTGTGTGGACTTAACTCTCCTCTACGTATTGTCAGATTGCTCAATCCTTACCACTGATAATAACTACAAATTATGGAAAAGATGGCTGATCACCTTGTTAGTGGGGCAAAATGCATAGGACCACACAGGGCTAATTGTGACTAATCGAAGAGTAGAGTAGTCACATCTTCTTAATTGTTAAGTTCCCATTAGGAAAACAAGTTACTAATATTGGCAGTGACATTATACCCCTTAACTGTGTTTGTGTATAAAGCTGCGTGCCAACGGCCCATTTGATTTGTGGGCAGAGAAACGGGGGGGGGGGGCAATTTCACCAAATTTCTCTAGGGGGAGGAGAAATTTTCTAACAGTTTCTCACAGGCAGGGCTCACCATCTGTTGCACAGGGTTGTATGGTAGCTTCTTATTTTTTCTGAAGTTCTTTTTTTCCCCTTTGCTCTGTCACTGCAAGTGATAACAGCATCAACTGTGCTGGCAGCCTGACATCCATTTTGCACCCGTCACAATACCTAGCTTTATTCTGGGGCCTTGTTGGGGAGGTGCAAGGGAAGGCGGCCACCACACAAAAAATGGTGAAGAAAATTTGGAGAAAATTCTGCGAATGGCCTTTTATTTCTAGGGGTAAAAAAAAGAGAGAAGAAAAATCTCAGAACTTTTCTGAGAAAAATAACTTCTGATTTGGGAGGGCTCAGCTCTGGATGTCATTCCTTGGGGTTCAGCACCTTGCCCCGGGTTTTCCAAACGTTACATTTCTGAGGGGTAATTGTGGGTGCATGTTGTCTCTAATGTAGATGCTTATAATACCACTGCTTCCCTGAAAGCCCTGTAGTAGGTGGGAGGAGGGCAGTGTTGTATGCAGCTCTAAGGAAGAGAGGGATCTACTGCTCTGCCAAAATCTGTCCTCCAATATCCTGAAACTCCTTTCCCATGGCAGAGACTTCCATTTTCCTGCCTCATTCTCAGGTCATTCTATAATTTATTTTGGATTTATTTTAGTGGAGTTTTTGAGCTTACCTAATTGCTGCAAGGTGGACAAAGGTACGGTGTTTCTTTTCTTTCTGTTACACATCTCTCTGTTGCTTCGCAGTCTCCTAAGATGCCTGTTTCTCCTGATCTGAAAAAAAACAAACAACCCACTATGGGAGGAGTTCCCTCATGATGTCTTTCCCTGGGCTTTAATTGAAGCGTGGGAAGCTGAGGAGGCTATATGCTGCTGGAGAAATTATTGTACAATGAAATACAGGACACTCATGCACACTCCTTAACCACCACAAAAATAAGACAAGCACAAGAACCCCAAACCTCACCCATAAGAATTTCTCTGAAATTTACTTCTCTTTTGGATTTCTTTTCAAAAGCAATTTCTTTTCTATCAAATTGGATGTGGGAGAAATTTGTGGCACAACACTAATATATATGGTGTTCACAAATCCCATGATTTGAATCAGATTCCAATTTGTTTTGGGGTTGTTTCCCCCTCCCCCCAGAAAAATGGCCTGATTTGGTTCAGACTGATTCAGTGGCCACCAACTTTGACTAGGGTACTGAATCCAAGTTAAGATTGAGAAATCTGAGGCTTCCTGCCTCTCACTGAATCCCATGGGCAACCTCCCTCCCCAAAATGGCTGTAACTTTGTTTTCTTTCTCAGATCTAGATGATATTTACAGGCATTTAGCCCCTTAGGAGGGGATTCCACCTGCCAAATGTCAGAAAAATAGGTGCAGCAGTTTTTGTGCGACACAGGTTTATATTTTGATTTATTTTACTATTTTGATCAGGAATCTGCAGATAACTATTTTATTTGTTGACAGAATTAGATGAAAATTGCAGGGATACATTCCCTTTCTGATTGGATGGAGTCTAATTTCAGAATGAGAACTGTAGAGTTTTTTGTGCAAGAACAGCCTCAACATTTTGAAGGTATCCAAAACTGAAGGTGCTTATCTCACTATGTTCTTTGGGGATCATTGTTCTGAAAATGACAGACAGCCCAGAGGTTTCCATAAGAAATACACCTGCAAACTTTCAGAAAGATAGGTGCAGCAGTTTATATGGAAGAGCAGTCCTCAATTTGGGGGCAGGAGGGGATTCACTTCTCTCCTTTCCAGTGGTATTTTGGAAAATTTGTATGAAAATGGCACGCATCACACAGGGATCCCTAAGTAAGAAACCTATACCATTTCAGAAGGATAGGTGTAGTAGAGGGTAGTGAGTTATATTGTTTGAAATCCAGTTGGTTTTTTCGTAGTGAAGCCTGGTAGCATTGGGCAAATAGCCATGTCACAATCCCATCTTTGCCCTCCCTCAAGGCACAGGGATTAGAAAGTCCCTGATAAAACATGCCTTATGGTTAGAAGGTGGATCTGTCAGTCACTCAGTTAAACACTCCACTTCCTCCTCTGCCTTCCCCTATTCATAATCAGCATTTCGAGAAACCCTGTTAGGAGGGGAGAGATCTCTGTAACTTTGAATCCTGAGTCGATATCAAAGTCTCATCTGGCTCCAACTTTGGTTTGGGATACTTCAGCATAAAGGCAGATATGGTCCAAAGGGATCTGATTCAGCTCAGGTTTGGGGCTTCATCCGAATCAATGCATGTCCCTGATATATATTGTTACTTACCCTCAGATGTTTAGGATGAAATGAGCTATAAATTTAAATAATGAAACGATCCTATACACAATTCAGTTTTAGTGTGGGAAATATATATTTCTGCAAAACAATTCATCCACCCTTAGTCTCAAACATGAAGTGAGAAATTGAGGAAAGATTGTCCTTTAGGTATACCACTCCCAAGTCACTAAAGGCACAATTCTATGCATGTTTACACAGAAAAAGTCCTACAACCCAGCATGGATGGCTGGGAATGCTGGGAGTTGTAGGACTTTTTTTCTGTCTAAACATGCATAGGATTGTACCCTAAGGGGTTTATACAAGAAAAAATCCCCAAATATGCCAGATAACTCCTCTTCAAGAGATGAAGAATGAAATCACACCTTGTCCCCCCACTCACCTGTCCTGCCTATGATACCGGTAGACATTGATGTGTGGAAGTAATATTTGAAAAGGCATACATCTTTAAGTCTAGCATGTATAATTCCATATCACAGAGGTTGATTCATAGATTTTTACCTGGGATGTTGATGACATGATTTGGACATAGATGCAATTGGTTTTACATATGGGTGCAATATTCAAAAGTTAAATCCATGCATTAATGTCCAGTGGTGTTGGTGGTAGGACAGGCATGCCTGGTGGGTAGGGAAGAAAGGCACACTCTTATTCTCATCTACATGTAGGGGAGTGATCCAGGTAAGAGTATTGTCTGAACTGGCCCTAGGAGTTCAGTAGCATTCTCACATGAAGTACACTGGTTACTTCAACTTCCATTACATCCTTTCTTGTCCTTAGCTTCACATCTACCCACCACAACACAATGTTTCACATCACATTTATTTAAAACCACTACTGTTCCCCTAACACCACATTGACCATACATTTGCACACAAATAACACAGAGATGCAGAGGTGTTTAATGACTTGCGTGAAAAGACTTACATTACAAACTATGGCGTACATTTAGCTTTAAGACGAAACACCTGAAATGACACTAATTTTCTATACATCAAATTCCCAGTTGCTGGTAAAGCTGTAAGCATTGAGCGTTCTTTAATAGGTCTACAATAGCTGTGTCAATAAGACAAAGGTATATTTTGTGATAATTTTCTTATTTATATGTGTGTTATGAACACAAGACAATGGTTTTTCATTGGAGATGGTGGGATGGTTGTATAATTGTTGCTGTTCTTATTTTAAATGTTAAACTGTTGAATGTATTCTGAAGATTGCTGGGCTGGTTTAGAATATTTTTATGCTGCTGTTTTAGTTCTAAAGATTTTTTATATGCATTTTACATTTTAAAATTGTTCTTATGATGTTATTGTGAGCCACCTGAAAGCATTAAAATAGTAACACCGAAATAAATACATAAACAAATGTATGTTTGTTTGTATGTATGTATGTATGTATGTATTTTCTGGGAAAATAAAGGTATATGTGTGTGTTTTAAAGAATTGCTCACCATATAGATGTGCACTTATACATGGCTTTAGATTCCACATCAGCTGAGAAAGGGACATATATTCTAGGTGGGGTATGGACAAATTCTTTCAGCACTAAAGGGAATCTCTCACGAGTTAAAGGAGCACAGCTGCTTTGCATTACATAGGTAAACAAAACATATGCAAATACTGCACTAGAATAGTGATATGTATGATGTCTCCTACAATGTAGTCTTCTAATTCTTCTTTTTTTATCTTAAAGGTTTGAACATTTGAAACTGCCCTTGAAAAATCTTGATATATATAGAAACCATGAAGAGTTAACAATAACTTCTTTGGGGCGTCATTTTTATGACTTTTGATTTCAGATTCAGACATCATAGTTTCAAGCTTCGTTTTGATTCATGAGGACTAGACTTTTTTTTTTAAATAAACATACAAACTGATGTTCTGAGGAATCCTAAAATATATTGACATGGCTTTAATTTAAGAATCTGGATGTGTTGTTCTGGCTTATAAGGACTTATATACATCCAACTTACACATTAAATACTTATAAGGAACTTCAGCCTTCACTGATTATGTGACTCTCCAAAGTTTAGAGGTAGGCTAGCAGGACAAATGCAGACTGGAAAAAATGGGTTCTTAATCACATGGAGGTTCTTGATGGAAACAAAAGGTCCTCTTCCTCTTCAGACTGTCAAGTTTCACATGTACAGGGAGACCGATGAAGGCAGGCAGGGCTGCAGTGGTCCTCTCTTCATGTGTTCATTCAACATGGTAAGAAGAAGAACACCTGAAGAAGGCTTTGTTCTTGTGCATCTCTACATGTAGAACATAAACAATAGGCCAGTATTTGGGGCTGTCCCTTATGTTTTAAATCTGGTTTTAAATCTGGATTTTTGTTGTAAGATAATAAAGTAAAAGCGGAAGTGGTGATTCTGGCTGCTATTCAAGATATTTATTTATTTATTTATTTTATTTATTTATTTCATTTCTATACCGCCCAATAGCCGAAGCTCTCTGGGCGGTTCACAAAAACTAAAACCAAACAACACACAATAAAACAATTTAAAATATATAGAACATTAAAACCACAATATAACAATACAACCACAATAAAACCTAGCAGCAGTACAGGAGTTTAAAATACAGATTTAAAACAGCAAAGATAAAAATGTAGAAAGCTAAAATGCCTGGGAAAATAAAAAGGTCTTCACCTGGAGCCGAAAGGAGTACAATGTAGGTGCCAGGCGAACCTCACTAGGGAGCTCATTCCAGAGCCGAGGTGCCACAACAGAAAAAGCCCTCCTCCTAGTAGCCACCTGCCTTACTTCCTTCGGCAGGGGCTCACAGAGAAGGGCCGCTGATGATGATCTTAAGGTCCGGGCAGGCACATATGGGAGGAGGCGATCCTTCAGGTAACCTGGCCCCAAGCCGTTAAGGGCTTTGAATGTTAACACCAGCACTTTGAATCGGGCCCAGAAATGGACTGGCAGCCAGTGCAGCTGGAAAAGTACTGGCGTAATATGAGCTCGCAGGCCAGTCCCTGTTAACAATCTTGCTGCCCTATTTTGGACCAGCTGAAGTTTCCGGACTGTTTTCAAAGGCAGCCCCACGTATAACGCATTGCAGTAATCCAGACGAGAAGTTATCAGAGCATGGATAACTGTAGCTAGGCTATCTCTGTCCAGATAAGGGCGTAGTTGGTATACCAGCCTAAGCTGATAAAAAGTGCTCCGTGCCACTGAGTTCACCTGTGCTTCAAGTGACAGTTCTGGATGCAAGAGCACCCCCAAACTACGAACCTGATCCTTTAGGGGGAGTGCAACCCCCTCCAGAACAGCTTGAATATCACCTAGCCGGGCAGACGAACCACCCACTAACAGTACCTCCGTCTTGTCTGGATTGAGTTTCAGTTTATTGGCCCTCATCCAGTCCATTACCGTGCCCAGGCACTGGTTCAGAACAGCCACTGCCTCACCTGGTTTTGATGAGAAAGAGAGGTAGAGCTGGGTGTCATCCGCATATTGATGGCACCTCAGCCCACACCTCCGGATAACCTCCCCCAGAGGTTTCATGTAGATGTTAAACAGCATGGGGGATAGAATAGAGCCCTGTGGAACCCCATGGCACAATTGCCATGGCACAGAGCAATAATCCCCCAGCACCACCTTCTGGAATCGGCCATCCAAGTAGGAGCGGAACCATTGTAGTGCAGTGCCTCCAACTCCCAACCCAGACAACCTATCCAGAAGGATACCATGGTCGATGGTATCGAAAGCCGCTGAGAGGTCCAGGAGAATCAACAGGGTCGCACTCTCCCTGTCCCTCTCCCGGCAGAGGTCATCCCACAGGGCGACCAAGGCAGTTTCCGTTCCAAAACCAGGCCTGAAGCCCGATTGAAATGGATCTAGATAATCCATTTCATTCAAGAGTGCCTGGAGCTGTCCTACAACCACCCGCTCAAGCACCTTGCCCAGGAAGGGGATGTTGGCCACTGGCCTATAATTGTTAACATCCTCTGGGTCCAGGTTAGGCTTTTTCAGGAGTGGTCTAATTACTGCCTCTTTTAAAGCAGCAGGCACCACTCCCTCTCTCAAGGAGGAATTTACAACCTCCTGGACCCAGCCGGACAACCCCTCCTTGTTTGATTTAATAAGCCATGAAGGGCAAGGGTCAAGCACACAAGTGGTCGATCAGACTTGGCCAAGCACCTTGTCCGCATCCTCAGGCCTCAGTAACTGAAACTCATCCAATGAAACTGGACCAGACGGTGCTCTGAACGCCTCTACCAATGGAACTGCATTAATGGTGGTGTCCAACTCATGACGAATCTGAGCGACTTTATCCTCAAAGTGCCGCGCAAACTCGTCACAGCGTGCTACCGAGGGTTCCACTGTCTCTCTCCCTGGCCCAGAATGTAACAGGCCGCGAACCACTCGGAAAAGCTCCGCCGGACGACACTGAGAAGATGCAATGCTGGTGGAAAAGAACTGCCTCTTTGCCACCCTCACCGCCACAGAGTAGGCTCGATAGTGGGCTCTTACCTGTGTTTGGTCAGACTCAGCACAAGTTTTCCTCCACCTGCGTTCTAGCCGTCTCCCCTCTTGCTTCATTGCCCTCAGCTCAGGTGTATACCAAGGAGCTGGCCGGGCTCTGCTCAGAGGGAGAGGGCGCTTGTGTGCGATCGTGTCAACCGCCCGAGTCATCTCTGCATTCCACAGAGCGACCTGGGCTTCGACAGGAGCACCAGCCATACCAGCAGGAAAATCCCCCAGAGCCCTCTGGAATCCATCAGAATCCATTAATCTCCGGGGGCGGACCATTTTAATAGGTCCCCCACCCTTGCAGAGGGGAAAGGCCGCCAGAAGTCTAAACCTCAGCAGGAAGTGATCTGACCATGACAAAGGGACAGATGTTAATTCCTCTACTTTCAGATCACCATCCTCCTGCCCAGTCGAGAAAACCAGATCAAGCGTGTGTCCTTTTATATGCGTTGGGCCGATGACATGTTGGGACAGCCCCATGGTTGTCATGGCGGCCATGAAGTCCTGAGCCGCCCCGGATACAGCGGCCTCGGCATGGAAGTTGAGATCCCCCAGGACCATCATCCTGGGGGTCCTCAACACCAAGTCCGAGACCACCTCCGTCAGCTCAGGCAGGGAGTCCGATGGGCAGCGGGGTGGGCGGTACACCAACAGAATCCCTAATCTGTCCCGGGTACCCAACACAAGGTACAGACGCTCAAGATCTGCACTCGAATGAGCAGGAAGCCTGGAGGGGGAGATTGAATTCCTATAGACCACGGCAACCCGATATTCTGGATACCACCTTGGATTATAAAATGGATTCATCATAAATGCAACACTGCCATTTTGCATGGGTAATTTGGAAAAAAAGGGTTTGCACATACTCGTGGATCTTGTTTTGCACATCTCTCTTTTTCCCTGTGTGTGCCTCTCAGTGCGTCTGTTTAATAATGGCCCCCTGAGCCTTTGTATGAAGGAGAACTTTTATGCTCTCCACCATATGAATATGAATGCTGAAGAAGATAAAAGCCATAGCTTTTTTTTTATAGTTCATTTTACTTCCTTATTTTAGAAGCAGCATAACAAAAAGAACCTTGTGAATACTCTGTCATATCACAATCCCCATAAATTGGAGCTACAGCAAGCTGTCTGTCTGCCAGAGGTGTGAACAAATGTGAACAAGTCCCTCTGAACACATAAACCATCTGCTCTTTACCCAATAGGCTCACTCCTCATCATAAAACCAAAAAGACGCCTGTACTGCTATATCCCTCTCCCTCTTCAGGGATACATAAAAGTTCAGTTTGAGCATCAGAACAGCTCTACACAGAGACAGCACTCATGAGCAGTGAGCCAGCTTCTTTATTACTCATTGGTAACCTTTAACTCTTACATTTCCTGAATCTATCTCTTGCCCCAACTCAGAAATTTGCTCCGTGGTCACTCCTGTCAAGCAATGCTAGTCCCTATTGCTTCACAGACCTGAAATAATACAAAGGAAGGATTTGTACACATTTCTCCGTGGGCTGATCATCTACTTTATCAAGAGAGCATCTGTTGGCTGGCACTTTTGATCTTTTGTTTGTTGCGTTTTTTAAAATGCTTGACAACACTAGCAAGTGGAAATATCTCACTTCTGCTGATATGGGATCTATAAGAACAGCCTCTTATCTAAACTGAACTTTACCTCTAGGAGTCTATGAGGCTTTCCTGTCATTAGATAAACCACAAAATATACTATACCATCTAAAGGGTCATGTGTGAGGGTGAGAAATTGACTTTATAAATATGGTTGCTAACAGTCTCTCCCCCCCTCCCTCCCTCCCCACTCCAATCTTGCAATGGGAGAATAATGAGTTGTTCAGGCATTTTTAAAAGTGGCTGATTCAGAACTGATAAAAGAAATAGGTTTTTACACAGTGTCCAACTTGCCTGTGGATTTTGCTTTATTTTCTGAATCACTTTTCTTCCATAAACAATCCCAACTGATTTACAACGAATTCATCCAAATTAAACCAACCGTTAAAAACACTTAAAATAGTCGTAGCAAATATCAAACTGCAAAAGTGTAATCGCAGCAGCAGTGATGGCTAAGAGAATAGAAGACAACAACCAATGTAAAATCAGCGACCACCAAAGACCAACTGAAATAAAAAGTCTTACCCTTCTTCCTTGAATTCAACAAAGTGCAAGTCCAGCAGATCTCCCAGGCTATTCCACAGCAGGGGCAAGGAGATGGCCCTGCTCTGGACACCAGTCAACCAAATCTCCCTAGGGTTCAATACACAAAGTAAATGCCTTCCAGATGTTCTCTCTTGGCCAGTGTGTAGATGTGCATCATCTGGCTGAAAGTGTTCCTGGAGGTATATTGGATCCAGACTTGTATAGGGTTTTGTAGGTCAGCATTAGAACTTTGAATTTTGCCTAGACAAGTACTGGTAGCCCCTGAAGCTGCAAAAGAGTTGGTGTTATAATTCCCTACACCTGAAGTCATTATTCTGGAAGCACTGATGCTTGTGGAGTGTCTTCAAGAGCAGCCCCACATAGGGCTATATGAGAAATTTGTTTCAGTTCATTTTTGATCAGGATTTACCCAGATTGCACTTTCCAGATTGAACACAGGCTTGGATGCAATCTGCAGTCAAAGTCCATACATCTTCAAGCTTGCAATGTGATTTGCAGACAAAAAAATGCATTTGACGGAATGTGTACATTTGAAAAATGTGCATGACAAATGCACACTTTTGAAAAGTTAAAAGTTTTGATTCATTTTAATCAATGGTAGAAAATGTGTACGTTTCAAAGATGCACACAACTGATGCGTACATTTGCAAAAATACGCATACAAATATGAACAGATTTTCATTTGAAAAGAAAAAAAAAACCAGTCACAGTCTGATATGGACTCAGGTTGGAATGAGCTTCAATGATGGAATCCAGAGAACTTGGGTGAGCTCGGGTTTTGCTGATTCGCACATCCCTTGTTGTTCAGTCATTCAGTCGTGTCTGACTCTTCGTGACCCCATGGACCATAGCATGCCAGGCCTTCCTGTCCTGCGCTCTCTCCCAGAGTGTGCTCAAGTTCATATTCATTGCATCGGTGATGCTATCTAGCCATCTCATCCTCTGCCGTCCCCTTCTCCTTTTGCCTTCAGTCTTTCCCAGCATCAGGGTCTTTTCCAGTGACTTTTCTCTTCGCATTAGGTGGCCAAAATATTGGAGCTTCAGCTTCAGTATCTGTCCTTCCAATGAGCACTCAGGGTTGATTTCCTTTAGTACGGACTGATTTGACCTCCTTGCAGTCCAGGGGACTCGTAAGAGTCTTCTCCAGCACCACAGTTCGAAAGCATCAATTCTTCGGCGCTCAGCCTTCCTTATAGTCCAGCTCTCACAGCCATACATTACTACTGGGAAAACCATAGCTTTGATTAGACGGACCTTTGTAGGCAAGGTGATGTCTCTGCTTCTTACTATGCTGTCTAGGTTGGCCATAGCTTTCCTCCCAAGGAGCAAGCGTCTTTTAATTTCATGGCTACAGTCACCGTCTGCAGTGATCTTGGAGCCCAAGAAAGTAAAATCTGTCACTGCTTCCATTTCTTCCCCTTCTATATGCCAGGAAGTGATGGGGCCAGATGCCATGATCTTCGTTTTTGTAATGTTGAGTTTCAAACCAGCTTTTGCACTCTCCTCTTTTACCCTCAACAAGAGGCTCTTGAGATCCTCTTTGCTTTCTGTCATTAGGGTGGTATCGTCTGCATATTGGAGGTTGTTGATAATTCTCCCGGCAATCTTAATTCCAACCTGTGATTCATCCAACCCGGCGTTTCTCATGATGTACTCTGCATATAAGTTAAATAAGCAGGGTGACAATATGCAGCCTTGTCGTACTCCTTTCCCAATTTTGAACCACTCGGTTGTTCCATGTCTGGTTCTTACTGTTGCTTCTTGACCCTCGTACAGGTTTCTTAGGAGGTCTGCTCAGGAGCAGGTAAGGTGGTCTGGTACTCTCATCTCTTTCAGAATTGGCCACAGTTTGTTGTGATCCACACAATCAAAGGCTTTAGCGTAGTCAATGAAGCAGAAATAGACATTTTTCTGGAATTCTCTTGCTTTCTCCATGATCCAGCGAATGTTGGAGATTTGATCTCTAGTTCCTCTGCCTCTTTGAAACCCAGCTTGTACTTCCGGTAGTTCTCGGTTCGCATACTGCTGAAGCCTAGCTTGTAGGATTTGAGCATCACCTTGCTGGCATGTGAAATGAGCGCAATTGTGCGGTAGTTTGAACACTCTTTGGTGTTGCCCTTCTTTGGAATTGGAATGTAAACTGACCTTTTCCAGTCTTGCGGCCATTGTTGAGTGTTCCAAATTTGTTGGCATATTGAATGCAGCACTTTAACAGCATCATCTTTTAGGATTTTAAATAGCTCAGCTGGAATACTGTCATCTCCGCTAGCTTTGTTGTTAGTAATGCTTCCCAAGGCCCACTTGACTTCACTCTTGAGGATGTCCGGCTCAAGTTCAGTGACCGCACTATCATGGCTATCAGGGACATTCAGATCTTTCCTTTATAGTTCTTCTGTGTATTCTTTCCACCTCTTCTTAATCTCATCTGCTTCTGTTAGGTCCCTGCCTTCTTGGTCCTTTATCATGGCCGTCTTTGCACAAAATGTTCCCTTGAGAACTCTGATTTTCTTGAAGAGATCTCTAGTCTTTCCCATTCTGTTGTTTTCCTCGATTTCTTTGCATTGTTCATTTAAGAAGGCCTTCTTGTCTCTCCTTGCTATACTCTGGAACTCTGCATTCAGTTGGATATTGTCCCTTGCTTTTCGCTTCCCTTCTTTCCTCAGCTACTTGTAAAGCCTCATCAGACAGCCACTTTGCTTTCTTGCATTTCTTTTTCTTTGGGATGGATTGAGTTGCTGCCTCCTGAACAATGTTATGGACCTCCGTCCATAGTTCCTCAGGCACTCTGTCTATCAGGTCTAATCCCTGAAATCTATTCCTCCCCTCCACTGTTTATTCATAAGGGATATGATTGAGGTCATACCTGAATGGTTTAGTGGTTTTCCCTACGTTCTTCAATTTAAGCTGAAATTTTGCAACAAGAAGCTCATGATCTGAGCCACAGTCAGCTCCAGGTCTTGTATTTACTGGCTGTATAGAGCTTCTCCATCTTTGGCTGCAAAGGACATAATCAATCTGATTTCGATATTGACCATCTGGTGATGTCCATGCGTAGAGTCGTCTCTTGTGCTGTTGGAAAAGAGTGTTTGCTATGATGAGCATGTTCTCTTGGCAAAACTCTATTAGCTTTTGTCCTGCTTCATTTTGTACACCAAGGCCATGCTTGCCTGTTATCCCGGTGATTTCTTGACTTCCTACTTTAGCATTCCAATCCCCTGTGAAGAAGAGAACATCTTTTTTTGGTGTTAGTTCTAGAAGGTGTTGTAGGTCTTCATAGAACCAATCAACCTCAGCTTCTTCGGCATCAGTTGTTGGGGCATAGACTTGAATTACTGTGATGTTGAATGGTTTGCACATCCCTAGCCCCATGTAAAGTACCTTGCAGCAGTTCTTGAGGTTATTGCAAGAGGGTCTCAAGTTAAGGCCAATACTCCATCCACATTTAAAGACACACAGGTCCTTTGTTTATTACAAAGTTATTCTGCCACCCTAACTCTCAACCTCTGAATGCTTTACATGTTCAGTGAATTAATAAGAGGGCCATGCTTGAAACAAGGTGGGATGAAGTAGGATGCCATCCCATTTCTTTTTTGGCAGACTTATCACGCTTATTTTCAGGCAGACGTAGTTACATCGGACCTAACCATCCCGCTTCCTTTTTTTTTTTTTTTAATCCTGTTTTGAAACCACCTCACTTCCTCTTTCCTCCCACTTTGGACACTGGAAGAGACTGAAGCAAGCTGATAGCAGGAAAATGAACCTTTGCTTACTGTAGTTCAAAAGCTTGCAATATCTTAAGTATTTTAAAGTTGGTCATTTTATTTGCTGCATGTTTCCATTTAATTTCTTCTTGGGTGCGAACAAGAACATGGTCTTGTTCACACACAGATAAACCACAGCATGGTCATTGTTTTGACATTACAGAAGAGGCATGGATTTATGCATCAAGGCATGGATTCACAACTAAACACAGAACTTTCTATGCAAAGTGTCTCAGGTTAAATTGCTGGCATCTCCAGGTAGGGCTGTTGAAACCCTCTGCCTGTAAGTCCAGTGAGGTGCTGCCAGTCAGTGAACACAATACAGAGCTAGATGTACCAATAGGCTGACTTGCTTCCTACGTTCCTAAGCTTTTCCAGGGTGACCTGCAAACAAAGAAAACCAAGAACCCAGCAATACAATCAAATACTAAAAGCAATAGATCAAAGTAGCAGCAACATGGCTGTAGGCTTCATGGGGTTGGATAAGCAGTACTTGTGTGGCAAGGGAGCTGAAGGTTGTGATGCTTAGGGTAGGGAAAGCAGGAAACAGATGGAAAACCTCACTCAGGGCCTAAAGACAGGATAATCTGTATGCCAGGGGTAGGCAATGTGGTGCCCACAGGTGCCTATGCACCACTGGTCACCTTTCTTGGTGCCCACCAAGGTGCCCTCCCCCTCCCTTCCTTTTAAAAAACCCACACACATCCTTTTTCTCGATGGCAATTGGGAGCACTTTGAAGCAAATCGAGTGCTTCCATCAGCTGTCATCTTCATTTCCTATGAATGCCTCTGGGCTACACGGTGACTAGCCTTTGCATCTAGCTACATGGCAGCCATTTTGTGGTGGTGCACAGGACATCTGTGCAAATTTCCCAATGTGCCCACAGGGCCACAAAGGTTGCCTCCCCCTGCTGTATGCTGTTGGTGGGAAAGGGGCAGAAAAGTGAAGGACAGAGTGTCACAAAAAGGATTCCAAATAACCAATCATGCATGTGGCATATCTAGCATATCACAGTTCCCCTAGTATATTTACACATGTCTTCAAACATGACTTGGAAAGAATGCAAGATAGGAGGCTGACAACTTTATGGGACTGAAATGTTAGTGAATTTCCCTTGAATCCCACCCACAGTGATTTTATGGACTACTGCTCTGTTTGATTATAATTGATAGCTTGTGCTTTGTGTTTAAATTATGCATTTAAAACAAATTTATCCATATCAATGCAGAAAATATTTCAGGAGCTGGGAACATGCACAAGTCGCATTGGGGATAGTGTATGAAAGCTAAAGGTCTAAATGGTGTGCAGTGACCTTTATTTAACTTGGTAAAGTGGATCCTTAGGACATCAACATTAAAACCCTGAGTACATGCCTGATGCAGCCAGTTATCCTGTATCTACATCTGAAAATCATCAAAAGTGGATTGGAAACAGAGGGGTGTGTTGTAGTCAAATTGGAAATAGACACTGTTCAATTAAAGCCCTTTAGAGCTATTGAAATCAGCCAAGCACACACGAGGAGGCTCTGAGAAATTGACGAGTTTGTACCTGTGCTGTCCACTAGTATATACAATTAAACACATGATGTGCAATGTATATCTGTGCTATTAATAACAATCAGCAGCAAACGTCTTCGAAACCTCTTTGCTTAAAACAATGAGCTGTCTGTATATTCTTCGACTTTGCTTTTTGTCTTGACTGATCTTCTCTTCTTCCATTTCTGTATCATCTGTAGACTTTATCCTGCCCACAATGATCAGGGTACTGGATCAACTCCCCTATGAGGAAATGTTACAAAGTTTGTGGGGCGGTGGGAGGATGTTAGTTTAGGAAAAAAATAAGTAAGATGGGACAAGGTAGCCATGTATAAAATTACAAATAGTGTGAGGAAAGTGGATAGCAAGAATTTTTTCTACCTTTCTCAAAATAGCAGAACTGTTGGGTCATTCAGAGAAGCTGAACAGAATCACTTCTTCACACTGCACAAAATTAAACTATGGAATTCAATATTACACGATGTGGTGACAGCCCACCAACTTTGATGGCTTTAAAGGGGGATTCAACAAATTCATGAAGGTTGAGGCTATAACTAGTCATGATGACTATAGGCTACCTTCAGGACCTGAGGTGACATGCCTATGAATACCAGTTGCTGGGGAAAAACAGCAGGAGAGGGCAATTACCCTGATGTCCTGCTTGGAGGTTTTCCATAGGCATCTGGTTGACCACTGTGGGAAACAGATATTAGACTAGATAGCCCTTTGGTCAGATCCAGTAGGGCTCTTCTTATTATGTTCTGCTGGCTGCTTTTTATAGGATAGGGCCTCTTCAAAAAGTGTCCATTGGTAAGTCAGCTACTGAGTAGATCAGCCCTTGGTCTGATCCAGCAGGTAGGAATGTCAGAGAATTCCACGATGGATCTTGGTGAGGCTGAATGCCAGAGCATTTGGCCCCCCGAAACCTGTCGCGGAATGAAGCCCCCGCCCCCCAACCCACGAAAGGCATGCGGGATGAAGTGCCCGCCACCCCCCCCCCACGAAAGGCACGTGAAACGAAGCACTTACCTGCTCCTGTCTGCGCTGCTGTGAGAATGGCGGCCATCCTGCAGCTGCCATTCGCTTTCTCCTTCTTCAGCTGTGATAGGCTATGTAAATACTTATGTAGCCTATCACGGCTAATGCAGGGACGCCATTTGCGTTCCTGTGGAGGCCATAATAGGCTACGTAAGTATTTATGTAGCCTATCACGGCGGGGGGGGGGGAAACCCCAGTGTACACAAATGGTGGCGGCTACCGCCATTTGTGTATGCTGGGGTTTTCCCCCTGCCGTGATAGGCTATCTAAATATTTACATAGCCTATCACGGCTCACTGCAGGGACACAAATGACAGCGGCTATGACAGCCGCCATTTGCGTCCCTGCAGGGCTGCCCAGCGGCCAGATGTCTGGCTGCGGGCGGCCGGAGCCGGCCAGCAGCTCCACGGCTTGGCTGTGGAGCAGACCCGGCCGGCCAGAATTCTGGGGGGAGGCAGAGCCCTGCAGAGCGAGGTAAGTGGGGTTTCGTACACCCCTACTAGCAGGGCTGCTCTTATGTTCTGACTTTACATGGTCTCTTTTCAGCTTTTGCTGGTATTCCTTTTCCATTGCAATTCCTTTGAAAGGACCACAAATTGCAGCAGTCACTGGCCTGGGAGTCATGATGAGTTGAAAGGGTTGTCAGTGTGAAAGAGAAGGAGGGAGAAGAAGAGAAAAATTGCTCCTTCTGCTTCAATCCTACTCCCCCCAAATGGATCCAGCCCAATGCCTTACACACCCACTTTATTAGTATGACATAGAATAGCAGCATGGAAACAAGGTCAACAATATGCAATAAAAGTCATAAACTGCCCTTTATCACTCTGCCTTAAAATGATCTTGGTATGAGGAAGGCAAACCCCCTGCATAGCCTTGCCAATTATGAATGCAGGTAAGAGTTTGTTCCCAGCCCTGTCAACTGGTACCTAACTCCTGTCTGCAGGAAGGTGAAGCTAGTTCTTTAGGTGTGGGTGTGTGGGAGGAAAGTCAGCGAAGGCAATGTGGCAGGAGTGGGCAAGGCCTGAATGTATAGGTCCAGACTCCTCAGCAGACCAGAAGGAGAAGGTTGTCCCTCTTGTCTGCCCCTGAATTCTCACCTTCTGCAGAGCCAACCAGCCTTCTGAATGGCTCTCTGGTAGGTGAAAGTGTGCTGGCTGCTCTGCTTCCCCTTCCAGTGCCACAGCGAGTGGCCACAGCTCCCTTGGCTCCACCATCCTTTCCCCAGCCTGCATGCCCCACAAAGGTGGTTCCACGGTAAACAGAGAGTTGATTCTTTTATGCCTAGCCTTTTCCCTGGCACACTTTTCTACATATGGGCAGGGTTGTTGTTGTTTTTTTTGTCTATGGAAGCATTCAAACATCCAATCCCTGCTCTACAGACTGAAGTGGTGAAGCCCAGCAAAAACAGCACCACATAACTGCACAGCTTACATGTTTCATCAGCTCTGAATGGTAAGGTGAAGGCACTGTGTACATGATGAGGTACACTTCTATTTTGATGAATACTTGAGAGCCACTGTAGTGTAGTGGTTAGAGTATTGGACTGGGAGTTGGGAGATCCAGGTTCTAGTCCTCACTCGGCCATGGAAGCTCACTGGGTGACTTTGGGCCAGTCACAGACTCTCAGCCAACCTACCTTCCAAGGTGGCTGTTGTGAAGATAAAATGAGGAGGAGGAGGATTATGTACACCACCTTGGCTTCCTTAAGGAGGAAAATGCTGGGATATAAATCAAACAAACAAACAAACAAACAAACGGCAGAACTGAGTTTTGGAACTGAAGACAGATTCATTAGGCACAATGAAGTCCTGCTCTTTAGGCAATGGGCTAATTCTTTCTCACAAGCAATAGCTGACACTCCCTTTTCTTTGCCAGTTTCTTTTATACTCACCTAACTATGAAAAGAGCCTCGTGTGGCACAGACTATGAAAAGCAGTCATGTACACAACTTATCTCTTCATAGAGAGGAGGTGGAACAACCAGGCCACAGGATTAAAAGCAAGAAAACAAAAGCGACACATTTCCTTGCTAAAGCAATTGGCAGCTCTAGAATATTCTCCATAGCAATGGGAAAATGGGTGACTTCAAATGTCTCTTAGCAACAGTAATTCAGATTATAGGATTTGGCCTTTGGTTGCTGAATTCACTCTGTCCTTTGCACATGCTGGAACATTTGAACAAGAGAGAAGCATTTTTCTGGCAAGGATCGCTTCATTCGAATCTCAAGTGTGGAATTAACAAGATGCTAACACCCTATACAACACAGATTGCTGAAAGCATGCTCTCTCATAAACAATGTGTTGGAGACCTAGCGTCCTTCCTCAGCTTCCAGACCAGCTGGATCCTCTCATGAAATATAATATATTTCGGAAACACCAGGAACTACAAGAGAGACTTGTGAAGCTGGAACAGTTGCATTGACACCATCGGAAACAATGGCATGCCAACAAAAGCAGCTGATGCACCTGCAACAAATACAGTAACTTGAGACTGAAAGAAAACAAGAGGGGAAATTGCTACATGGGACTTTGGTCAGAGAGGAGGTGCAAGGGTCTAGTAAACAGGCACTGTGTGCCTTTCATTGTGAGATCACAATTTCAAATATGACCAAAGCAAATGCCTACTGCCAGTTTGCTGAAGCTTGACAGGGGAACAACTATTGATTTACAGCACAATCCTAAACATTCTTAGGGCCAAAGTACACATTACACTTAATGCATACTGTGAGAGTCAGCATGAAGGGTAGGCATGGTTGGGTAGGCATGGTTGTTGAGGGCCCACACCCCAGCAGGGAGCCACTGATAGGAGCCCCCTGGAGTTGTCCCTTGTCTTCACTTGCTTGTTCACCTGCCTCCAGCTCTGGCCCAGGTGATGGTGGTGGTGAGAATGAAGAGCAATAGATACCACTGCCTACTTGCTCACCTGCTGTCAAGCAAGAAAGTGGTAGCAATGAGGATGCTGAGAAAGATGATGAGGAACAATGCTGGTTGGTGACAACGGTGGTGAGAAGGTAAACTCACTGAGGGAGGAGACACATTGAGGGTGCCTTGCCTAAGGGCCCTCAAAAACTTGGAAACCATGCAGATAGATAGATTGATAGATAGATAGAGATATATGTATCTCTATATATCTGTATTTTATATCTATATCTGCCAATAACATTTTTATATTTTATTGACTGCTGTCACATGTGTTAAAATTCTTACTGGGAAGACAGCATGTGTGGAGAGGAGGCTTATCTCTTCTATCCCCATTGTTTTACTGGAACTAAAATCCCCCCCCCCCATGCAGCAAGAATGCTTAGGAAAGACGTTCCCACTGGCCATTGTTCCTCCCTAAGCATTCATACCATCCCAGCATTTTTTGCCCTCAGAAGTAAGCTCAAGTCAGCCCAAGAGTGTTCAATGAGATTTTTCTCCATAGTTTAGGATTACATCCTCATGAATATCTTTTAGACTAGTCCTAAATATTTCTCCTGGTTATTATCTGCAATGAAGGCATGATTTGTGACATGTTGGTGCAATGGTCATGCTCTGTTCTGACCATATGTTTGCTGGTGAAGCCAGTTTGAGCATCATACCACTAGCAGACAAATTTATGTTAGTGTTGTGCCAAAACTCCACCTGTTGCAACCTTTTTGTTTCCCTGCGAAACAGGCAGCCATTTTTCTGCCTCTTGAGCTGGGATTCTGAGAATTTTGGAGAACTTTCTCAGAGTTCAGGGCTTCAGTGCTTACCTTACTGTAAGGAGGTGGCTGAAGGGTGTGTGCATGCTCTTTACTGTACTTTTTTTTTTATCCCAGTCTGTCCTTACAGCTTCCCTGGCTTCTTGAGCTTTCTGAAAAGCCCCCTCAGAGGACTTAATCAGGAGTCCTACATTGGGGCTATTCAGTGCTGCTGCCTGCTAAGGGCCAGAAAGTGGAAAAGAGGCATTTTTGGTTTGCTTTTGTTGTTGCTAAAAGTCCTTTTAATAACAAGAAGGGGAACAGCAACAACTCCTCACTCTGCTTTCAGGCACTCAGTAAGCAGCAGTACTGGAAAATTGCAAGGGAGGAAGTCATGGTTATGTCGTGGGGGGGGGCAGGGGCTTTTCAGAAAGCTCAAGCAGCTGGAGAGTCTGCAATGACAGGATGGGATAAAAATGATAAAATAAAGAGTACATATACCACCACAACTCCTCAGCCACCTCCTTACAGTAAGGTAAGCACCGAAGCCCTCCACACTGAGAAATCTCTCCAAAATTCCCACCCCTTCCCACAATTATTGAGTGCAATTTCTTTTTGCCCCTCTTCACAACAAATGATTGAAAATAAATAAATTGAGAAATTCGATACAGTTTACATACCCCATAATTAAGTATTGCCAATAGCAACTAATGTGCAATTAGGTTTTTCCTTTCTTTTCAAATCCAAGCAAAGAGCTTAACCGTATAAGATGTTCTGTTCACTTGGCCACAGACACCATAATTGTTTCTTCTTTAGGCAATATAAAACCATCTATTCTGGATGACATTTGGCTGTTGATTCAGTTCTAGGCTGTTACAATTTTTTTTTAGTGGTTGCAGTTATTCTATTAGATTTTTGTTTATATTGTTTAAATGTATATTTTAAATGTGTTTTTACTGTGGTTTTATGTTAGCCACTCTGAGTGTGGGATTTAAATAAATAAGAGCAATCGTGTATGCCAGAGGTTCTCACAGTTTGTTATGAGCCTCCCTAACCCATCAGTGTGTGCGGTAGACAAGGCATTCTTCTGAGGATCCCCAATATAATTGGAGCAAAATAAAGACAGACATTTCACTTGGCAGAACTCAGTTTTTATCTCAGACGGGTGGTGGTGGTGGTGGTGAAGCGTAGGAGAGGGCCAGTTAAGATTATAGTATCCTTTAAGCTATATATGTATTCCCAGTATTTATGGCCTACCTATGCTGTAGTGCTGCATGTGCATGTAATGTATGAATGTTGCATGGCATGTGCCCTATGATACATACAGTCAGGGCCAGAAATATTGGAACAAGGATAACTGTTTTGGCAGTTGGCCTCTGTACACCACCACATTGAAGTTGAAAGGAAACACACCCAGATGGGAGCAAAGTCAGGACTCTCACCTGTAATTCAAGGGGTTTGACAAAAGTGGGGCACTAACCATTCAGGAAGTACAGCCAGTGGCATACACACACACCCACTGTTGGTGGCTCATAAGTAATGGAACAAACCAGCATCATTTCAAACTTAAGGATCGCCTTTGATACCTGGATGAAAATCCTTTGCAGTCAATGACTGCCTGAAGTCTGGAACCCATGGATATGACCAAATGCTGAGTTTCCTCCCTCGAGATGCTTTGCCAGGCTGCCTTCAGCTGCTGCTTGTTTGTGGGTCTTTCCGCCTTCAGTCTTGTCTTCAGTAAGTGAAAAGCATGCTCTATTGGGTGGAGATCAGGTGACTGACTTGGCCACTGAAGAACATCCCCCTTCTTTGCCTGGAGAAACTCTTGGGTAGCTTTTGCTATATGTTTTGGGTCATTATCCATCTGCAATAAGAAGCGGCGTCCTATCAGTTTGGCAGCATTCGGCTGAATCTGAGCAGAAAGTATAGCCCTATGCACTTCAGAATTCATCCTGCTGCTCTTATCAGCAGTCAGGTCATCAATAAACACCAGTGACCTGGCTCCATTGGCAGCCATACATGCCCATGCCATAACACTGCCTCCACCATGTTTGACAGATGATGAGATATGGTCTGGATCATGAGCTGTTCCTTTCCTTCTCCATACTTTTCTCTTCCCATCATTCTAATACAAGTTAATCTTGGTTTCATCAGTCCAAAGAATCTTATTCCAGAACTGGGAGGCTTTTTTAGGTGTTTGCTGGCAAAGGCTAACCAGGCCTTTCGGTTCTTGAGCATTACCAGTGGTTTGCACCTTATTGTGAAGCCTCGCTATTTACATTCATAAAGCCGTCTCTTGACTGCAGTTGTTGATAATGACATGCCTACCTCCTCAAGAGCATTCTTGTCATGTTGTGAAAGAGTTCCTCTTCACCATGAGCAGAATTCTGTGGTCATCCACTTTAGTTGTCTTCCATGGTCTGCCAGGCCTTTTGCTGTTGCTGAGCTTGCCAGTTAAGTCCTTCTTTTTCAGGATGTTCCAAACTGTTGTATTGGCCACTCCCACTGTTTTTGCTATCTCTCTGATGGGTTTATGTTGTTTCCTCAGCCTAATGATGGCCTCCTTCACTTGCATGTATACCTCTTTGGACCTCATGTTGGGAGTTCCAGTGGACAGCTACCAGATGCAAATGTAACACTCAGAACCACCTCCAGGCCTTTCATCTGCTTGATTGGTCATGGGGTACCCAGGAAACAGGCCACACCTGGCCATGCAGCTGCTTGTCAGCCATTCGTTCCATTACTTATAAGCCACCAATGATGGGTGTGTGTGTATGCCACTGGCTGTACTTCCTGAATGGTTAGTGCCCCACTTTTGTCAAACCCCTTGAATTACAGCTGAGAGTCCTGACTTTGCTCCCATCTGGGTGTCCTTCCTTTCAACTTCAATATGGTGGTGTACAGAGGGCAATGACAAAACAGTTATCCTTGTTCCAATATTTCTGGCCCTGACTGTATAATGAACTGGATCTTATGTGTATGCCAGCAAGTAGAGGTTTTCCGTATGATCCATCTTACACAACAAAGGGTTGTATGGATTATGTGTGGGAAGGGTGCCCACATGTAGAAACAAATCTATGCAGGCTTCAGTTCATGCAGGGGAGGCATGCAAGCTTCACTTCCATACTCCACAGCATCTAGGACACACATGTGGCTGCCAAATGTGAGTTAGCCCATAGAAAAGCAAAGGGTTTCCATAGTCGATTAAAGGTTACCCCTTGATTATAGCCCTGGTAATCATTATACAAGATGAAGAACCCAGGCTATTTAATTTATTTGTTTGTACATGTCACTAAAAGCATCTGTAACACAAATGTAAACACAACATTGGTCAGCATGTGCATTCAGTTTAAAAACGGGTCTCTTCTGCTTTCTATCCTACATTAAGTAGGGTTCACACAACCTCACAAGTAGCACAAGAGAGGCTTAATGGCACTTTTACTACCCTTTGTGGTAATGGCTACAGAGCCTTCTATTTAGCTTTGACTGGAAAAGTTAGCATCCTCATCTGCTGATCTGGGCTTGCTCAGCAAGATGCTTAGTCCTGCTCATGACAACTATCTTTATCTTCCTAGGGAAGCTTAGCTTGCACTTTGAGACCTAATATTTATAGCCACGCTCACTCCATTTCAAACTTCCTAAGTACACCTCACAATTCATTTATAGGGAGCTGTTCCTCTTCCTACCTTCCAAACAGAATGAACTGAATTCTAAATTTCCATTTTAATGTTCAGCTGCACACTTGAGGGTAGCCAATTCTTGGCATACATGCCATTCCCAAACAGAGGGATGTTTTTAAATTATTGTGGTAACAAACTTAAGATTTGCTTCTTCACACCATTAAAAGCTATGTGAGGCGCCAGTACTACAATTGGGTCCATATGGTGGGCTGCCTAAGTGAGACTGGACTTAAAGCTTAAAAAAGAGAAAGGATGATATATTTGCCGTGCACAGCTGTTGCCCATTGTGGATTGAACTGAGGCAAAATAGGGCTTTTTCTGTTGGTTAGCAATATATTTTTGAATCCTTGACAAATCCTTGGATTTGTAATTCATGTGCCTGAGAATGATTCTCCAATGTGTTTGTTTCCTGGAAGGAATACTGTGACAAGGCACCATGTGATCTGAGTACTCAATAGAAGGTACTAGAATCACATGTAGTGGCACTTCCATTCCATTATTTTGATCATTTTACTTGTGAAAGGAATTCCTTTCCAAGCAAAGGTTTAAGGTGCCAAAATAGATAAGATGGTGTCTTTTACACAGAACTCTTCACTGGATAAAATAAAAAGGTATGCTATAGATTCCATGGGCTACTGTAAATTCTGTGAGGCTACCAGGGGCACCGTATGGGAAAAAAAAATGGGTGTCCCCCATGGGTAAGCGGTGGCAGTATTTGCTTCTTCCATAAAATTACCGAGGAAACAACAGCATGTCATAATGTGCTGCTTCTTCCTGAGCATTTTTAGAAAGAATGTTTTATCCTGCGCAGCCGCCACCATGCTCTATAGCTGCTGCAACTTTAAACTGTAAAAACAACAACAGGAATAAAAAACACCCAGAGTCCTCAAGTCCCCTTGTAAACTAAAATGTAAGTACTGTGGACTGATGTCAAACACGGTGGGGAACAGCTCACAGAAAAGTGGACTGATCAGCATATCTACATTCTGTTCTAAGGACTGGTCGGGAGGGGAGAATTTTCAGATGTTTGTATAAAACAACAAAACAAACAAAATTCTCCCCCATCTCTACCACAGACACTTTGAACCTTAAGTACAGACAATGTACAACATTTGCTTTGCAATTTGCAGCAGCGGAGCTATTTTTTAAGTGTTTCACACTAAATATGAAATGGGTTAGAAAGAGTAGGAACTCTTCTTTTTACTGTTACATTCTGGAGTTTTTATGGCAGGAGGGGTGGAGTGGACACTCTACATTAAAATCTTGTTTTTTCTCCATTTATTTCTATGGGTACTTCTCACTTCTGTCCCTGGGGACATTTAAAAATAGTTACTTGATGTGAATCAGGAAATGATCTATCCAGACAATCAGATAGTTCCATGTACCCCTGTTATGGTTCTTCTTTCCTCTTCCTTTAGCAGCCAATTCATTCCATCTCTACCCCACCTAGTTTTTTGTTCCTCCCTGCTCCCCACCCCACCCAATTCAGTCAGCATCCCATGCCTATTGGGCTATTTGGGGATGGTGGTTCCACCACTTAGTTCTCCCCCCTAAATATTTGCAAACCATGGGGTTCCCCCCAATTCTGCCACATCCTCCCTCTTGTGCATGTGTGTCATTAAGTACAGGCACCCCTGAAGATCAGAAATACAATATAAGATATATTCACACAACATTTTTTCTTTCTGAATACCAATAATAATGTGTTACATGGGCTAACATGTAGTGGTATGGGACCACATTCAAAGCTTTGTTTAACCTAGAAGCTCTCTTTTGGGCAATTTTCTGACTCTCTGCTTAAGGTACTTCACAGTATCTCCCTTCATGCACTGCTCATGTGAAGGGGCATTGCATGATTAAAGGGGTTTGGGGATGTCCCCTGGCCCTATCCCAACAATGTTTGTCTCCCTCCCAGTTTTGCCCCCTGCCTCAGACACCCATGCTGACATGTGCAGGGTGGGGCAGTACAGGGTGAGCTACAGATCAGTGTTAACAGGGCCAGAGGTGTGGTCCCAGTCCCTTTTAATTACATAGTGCCTTTCCGTACAAGTAAATGTGTGAAGGGGACTAGTGTTATTATGAGAATGGAATTAATTAATCTCAGAATCTTTATCTTAGCCAAATCCTGCCCCGAACACTTGAGGATAGAGAAGGAAAGAAATATAAATAGCATATTGACTAGCAGAAGGTTACAGGCTATTGCAACCACAAAGATCAAACAGTTCTCCTTTGTATTGTACATTGGGCAGAATCCAGAGAAAACTAAGTCTGCTTTTTTAGGTACCATCTCAGGTCACTGTTCATACTGAATTGCTACCCAAGCCATTGCAGAGAATATGTGCTTCCAAGTTTTCAATCTGTTGTTCTGGCAGGACTGTACTTTCCTTATACTCTGAGGTGACATTTGATTTCTAGGCAGAACCTGCCCAATAAAAAGGTATCATCTTTTTTTATCTCATAAGACCAGTTTTCATGTTAGGAGCTAACCACTATGTGGAAGCCACTTTAAATTGTTCCACCCAACAGCTGTTATCAAAGTGCATACAGGGCCTCACCACAGAGGCTGCATGAGTTTCACCACACCACTACAAACCTTTCCTAGGTATAATTTATGGTGGCACAATGAGACACTGTACATGGAAGGTACCCAGCATTGTAACAAGCACTACAGGGACTGATTTAAAGCACCCACCACATGTAAACTATGGCAACAGTTGTCTATAAAAAGCTTTTAAAATAAGAGAAGCTATCATATCTATATTCATGTTATTGAGGTCATTTACATTTAATGGAAGCTTGTTTGATGAAAGGCAGCAAACTCTCAAAACCAAATATCTCATTGGGCTTTGATTTGTAGCTTTTTTTTGTCAATGCCAAGAAATTTTTCCAGTTGAGAGTTTATGGGTACTAGAATACTGTAGAAAGTAGGGGCTGAGAGCTACATTGTAAACACAAGAATGAATGGTTATTTCTCTCTCTCTCTCTCTCTCTCTCTCTCACACACACACACACACACACACACGAGAGAGGGGGGGAGAGAGAGAGAGAGAGAGAGAGAATCTGGCATGGCCTTTGTAGCTTTGCAAAGCCCGTTTGCCTTTTGCATACTTTAATTTGCCTGTACAGATTGAACAGGATGTGATGTGTTGTGACTTCTTTTGACTAAATTGCTTGCTGTTTTAAGCCTCAACTGCATTTTGCCAGTAGAGCAGCTGTGTTCAACACTGAGTGAAGTCATTCCTGAATATTCATTGAGTAAATACATTCTGCTGACATTTTGCCCTCCATATTTTCCAATAAGGGAAAATTGCCAATGTTTGGGGCAATGTCCTACATTTATTCAGTATGGGCGATCTGGTTCATGAGCTCCTTCCTCCTCCTCTTGCACAGTTGTGAGAAGGAGTTCCAAGGTTTTGCTTCCATTTGTGATTAACTACTACTTGATGTATTGTCTGAATCTGGGCAGATGGTGGTTAATTTTCATTATTGTTAATGGAAACAAGTCAACTTCAAACCTTAGTTTATGAAACTGGCTTGTTTTCACAAACCATAGTTAGGATTGACCACTGTTTAGGGGTTGGATTACACACTAAATTGTGGTTAATCTACAACAGAAATGGAATATTCCAATCGTTTCCTCTTGGCCTTGCTGGAAGAGGAAAAGGGAGTGGGAAAGTGTGTGAGTCCAGGTAAATGTAGGCTCATTCTTGTATGGTTTAGCCACATTACGTCTGGAACACTGCCTATTTGCTGAAGTGATCCAATTTTCCTTTCTTTCCCTAGATTTTCCAATTAGGACTTGGAAAACTTTAGTCAAACTGAGAATATATTAAATCAGGCAACAGTGTTTCATATTGATGAACGTGATGCTGGCGGTTCTTGCTTTACAAAAACGTTTCATGCAGGGCTGGTCCTGCCAGGCAGCATAATGAAACAATCTCTCTAGGCAGCTCCATGAGGTGTGGATAGCGTAAGGTAAGAATTCATGTCTGAATGGTGCAGCAAGACTTCTTGAAGTGTTGACTCTAGCTGGGGTGGGTGTGGGTGGGGTGGCACTGTTTTGTGCCTGCAGTGCTTACATTCATTTCAGATGTAGGTTTATCATTCTCATGGGGAGTTCTCTTGAGAAAGTTGGAACACTGTGGGGTTGCTGCATGGACAGCTGGTAAGTTAAGATAAAAACACCTCTCCTCATGAAAGGTTGTCTCTACCATGAAAAAAAAAAAGTGGACTGAATACTGTGGCTTAGCATTAGATTTAGCATGTTTCAGAATGAATCAGTTTGAACACTGGCAATTGGAATGCTTGGAATTTTATTGGAAGAAAGTGTGTGTGTGTGTATGTGTGTAATTGTTTTAATCTATTGCTAGAAGCTATCTTTTGATGACATTGTTCTAAGAGGCATGGCATGATATTCTGGAGGTGACGGACTCAACCTTGGGGGAGCTGGGGGTGGCGACGGCCGACAGGAAGCTCTGGCGTGGGCTAGTCCATGAAGTCATGAAGAGTCGGAAGCGACTGAATGAATAAACAACAACAACAAGCCACGGTTGTGGGAGAGGAGGCTGCCGGATGACACATAGGATGTGTCATACCGGCATTTCTGCCTTCCCCGTCCTGGAATGCCCCCCCGCCCCCAGAATGCCCTGTTTTGAGGGGGAAGGTTAGTTCTCTAGGAACCGACATCAGATCACAGGCTTTAAGGTCGGTTCCTGGAAAACCACATATCCTATGACCATCTAGCCATTGACTAGCGGCCATAGGATTGCTCCCTCCAGCAATTAAACTAGAATGACTTCAGATAGTAAGATTTTCAAGAGAAATAGGAAGTGCAAATCACTCCTGCTTCTTGTTCTCCATTTTTCCTTGTAACATCCAAAGAAGAATCCATACACCTTTCCCACAGTCAAATGCGCAGGTTCCAGATGTGAAGACAGCTCATGAACTCCATCACAGAATAACATTGGGGGCTTGTTAGTACTCTTGCTGTCTATGATGTGAATGCTTAAATGACCCAACAATGATTCTCCTCATATTATTCAAATTATGCTAGTAAAATGAGATCCATGTAAAATGTATCATAATCACAATGACCTTAGAGTTACTAAAACAGACTTACCTCTCACAGGTATTAATTTAAAGGTGAGAGGCAGCTCCCTTAACCAAAATTGTTGCATTTTATCTCAGAGCTGTAGCTTTTCTGTGGGATGATTGGCAACAGGCTGGTGGAAAATGATTGACCCTTCACGACCAGGCTAATCCAAATCAAGGTACTGAAACACTGAGTTGCTAATCATTCTTAGCCTTGACAAGTTTGTTTTCATTTATAGATCTCAAAAGCTCAGCAATGAAAAGTGAAACCTAGTTCCCTCATTTTTAATATATAGGTATCAAGAGCTAGTGTGATTATACAGTTTGAAAGAAGATGTAGAAACTACTGTGTTGGATTTGCAAGTGGCCATCTGGGATCAGATCCCTGTTTGGCCATTAAAGTTCACTGGGTCACCTTGGGCAAAGCAAACTCTCTCCCTCAACCTAACTAACTTTCCAAGTTTGTTGTGAAGATAAAAGGGGTAGCTTCATGTATGCCATCCTGAGGTCCTTGGACAAAGGATATACATGTGAACTATGTTGTTACACTGAGATACCAGGGTACTAAACAGTACTTGTAAAGTGAACCTAAATGCTACCACAAATATGTTGAATTCTGTAGTTGATTGAATTAGATGCCCATAGAATCATAGAATAATAGGGTTGGAAGGGGCCTATAACACCATCGAGTCCAACCCCCAAAAGCTGATGAGAATGTTATTTATTAACCTGATGGATCCTCATCCAGACTTCTGCATCACAGATATGTTATTTAAAAAGGCAAACTTCTGATATCACCAGAGATCTATTCTTCATAAGGTGTTAGCAGATAGCATACGTACTGAATAATACATATCCCAACATAATATATACACATCTATTTATGACAATTTCTCAGCCCTTCCTCCAATGAGCTCAGGTTTTTTTTCCTACCATCTCCATCTTCTCCACAACCCTGTGAGGTAGGTTAGGTGAAGAATGAGTGACTGGCCCAAGGTTACCCAGTGAGCTTTATGACAATATGGGAATTTGAATCCAAGTCTCTTGTCCAGCACTAATCCAGAGGAGGGAAACATGTGTGGCCTTCCAGTTGTTGGTCTGTAGCTTCTTTCATGCCTCACCATTGTTTATGGTGGCTAATGTTGATGGAAACTGCAGTCCAACAACATCCGGAGGGCCACACATTCCCCATCCCTGGATTAGTGCTGGACCAGAGACCTGGATTCAAATTCCCATACATCGGAAGGGTTACACATTCCTCATCCCTGCTCTAATCATTACATCATTCCATTTCTTGAAAATGTTAGTGCAAAAATAGTGTTCTGTCTTCTTTCATGTCAAACAAGCTTTCAGAAATAAATAGGGATGGGTGAGAAATTTGCTCTGTTGATTTAAAAAAAACAGATTTACCAATTCACACCTCCCAAGACTTTCACTGAGCCAAGAGAGAATTGTGTTCTGAAATCCAATTTTGTTGCAAGCTTCCCAATGCAGTTTGTGTGTGTGTGTGTGTGTGTGTGCATAAAATGCACATATTAGGGGAACGTGCTCACAAATAGGAATGTATGAAAGTCACTTACCTTTCGCGGATTATGTTGATGGTGGGGGGGAGGCATTCCGTCCCTCCTCCTGGAATCCTCCGTAGCTGGCTGTGCTCTGCGGCAGCTCCGCGGAGCAGCCGGCCAGGCCCAGCCAGGCCAGAGCCGTCCGCAGCCAGATTTCTAGCCGCAGAGGGCTCTGGGTAAAACAAAACAAAACAAAACAAACCGCGTACGTAAATGGCGGCGGCTACGGCCACTGCCATTTGCATTCCTTATGTTTGCCGTCTTAGTCTACGTAAATATTTACGTAGACTATGACGGCGAAAATAAAGGGGAACGCAAATAGCGTAGCAGGCGCTATTTGCGTCCCTTTTTGATTCACCGTTTTAGCCTACGTAAATATTTACGTAGGCTAAAACGCTGAATCAAAAAGGGATGCAAATAGTGCCTGCTACGCTATTTGCGTTCCCCTTTATTTTTGCCGTCATAGTCTATGTAAATATTTACGTAGATTAAGATGGCAAACATAAAGAATGCAAATGGGGGCGGCCGTAGCCACCGCCATTTGCGTATGCGGTTTGTTTGTTTTATTTAAACCCACCCAGCCATGATAGGCTACGTAAAGATTTATGTAGCCTATCACGTTGTGTTTTTTTTTTTAAAACCTAGCCATGACAGGCTACGTAAGTCTTTATGTAGCCTATCAGGTTTTTTATTTTTTACAAGCCTGGAAGCGGCGGCGGCGGTAGCCAGTCGGAAAATCAGCTGCTGCAGCTGCCGCCACTGCCACCACCACCGGAGCCGCCGCCTCCCGGAAGATCCGCCACAAGTAAGTCTCATCCCGAGGGGGATCCGCAGGGTGGCGGGGGGGTGGCAGGCCGTTCCGCCACGGAGTTTGGGGGGCCAAATGCACTGGCATTCGGCCTCACCGAGATCCGTGGTGGAATTCTCTGACATCCCTACTCACAAAACAGCATTTCAGCAATGTAAGGTACATGTAAAAAAATGCATACTTTTAAAATGTGCACAATATAGTAATGTGTACATTAGGAAAATGCACACACAAAAACTATGTATGTATTTAAAAAAATAATAATAATCCCAAACTCAGGTGGAAATAAGATGGAATGATCTGGGCTTCAAAAAACCAGCACTCTTGGCAAGACTGAGATTAACAGATGCATCCATCCCTAGAAATAAAGCACAGCTGTAGATTCATTAAGAAAATATAGTACACAAAGAGTCACTTCAGGCCACTTTTAGTGATATAATCAGTATATAGTGTGTCTGTATCTGTGTGTCCATATTCTCCTTATGCTATAATGAATGGGAAAGTTTTGATCAGAAAGCTGAGAGGGAGGTAAAGGTAATCAACTGTGTTTGAGGAACTGCTAAGGTTCATCTGGAGAGAGCCCCATGAATGCCTCCTCTCTGAAACTCCATTGAGAATATTCCTTCTATAGGGAGCCATCAGTGCCTTTGTGTCATCAGCAGCCATTACACCAATCCTGGCCCTCATTTCAGACCTAATTGCATCCCTGCCAACCAGCACATCTTACATTAAGGAAAAGACCAATGATTGAGCTGGCAAAGTGAATTTGAGAAGCACCCAGCATGGCTACTCTATGTAAGCGTTCAGCTAATTCCTAATAATCAGGCACAGATCTATTTCACCATGTTTGCTGTGCTATAATTGTAACCTAAAAATGTATTATTTGGCTCTTAAAATCTAGGAAGGAAAACCTTAAGGTCTATTGTGTGGAATTATCTGGAACACCACCACCACTCCCGAATCTTGACTATTCTGTGCAGTAGCTTGGTTATTTTGTCAGCTCTGCTTGGGCCATTGTGTACTGTGCAAGTTATCCAACTTGCACTGAAACAATGGAGATGCTAACTTGAAAAAGAAACAGTGCATGACAAAGAAATCACCAGTTTATATTTTGTATTTGCCATTACTTTTTCAGGTAATCAATATTTCTGTTAGTAATTTATGATGTACTTCATCTCCACAAAACCATAAATAGTACAAAGCTTTTATTTGGGCATTCTGTGCAAAGTAGTACCTTGGCTCCTGTTTCTGGAAACAGGTCAAAATGCACAATTTTCTTTTGATAAATGTTTTGTAACCTGTGAATTACTAGGTAATTCAATATTGAGTATTATAGAGGAAAGAGTGTTTACCTCAGTAACTGCCTTCCAGCCAAACACCCGTCAGAACAAATAAGTGAATGTAACATAAATGTTCTTAATAGAGGGATAAGTGACAGAGCTTTTGACCTCAAAGTCCAACTCCAAGCATCTAACAATGCATATTACATCTTTCTGTGGAATAGCAGAGTCTTGAAAGCCTGCTCTGAATACAGTCCTTTTACAAACCATTAACATCATACCTATATGTACTTATATGTATGAACACTGGTAAATGTTTAAATATGAGGGCAGTAATTTTGTAAAGGGAAGGGAACATACAGATGAATCCATAGCTCTAAACAACCTAGGCAGCATTTAAATTCTTGTCAATTGTGGTTTTGAGTTAAGTTTTTTGACATTCATTTGGTGGACAGAAAACCATTTATTACTACTGAAAGCTGCTTCCCCAACTTCAAGCCAATTTCAATTCACTTTGTGGGTAGAGACTTTATAAATTTCCTATAAGAGAGACTTCAGAGCAATCCAGAAATCACAATGATGGCATTCCCTTCATCCACTAATTTACCATAACACAATCATAAAAAATAGACATTTGGCTGGCTTGTGTTCATTTCTTATTGGTCATGGTTCCATTACTGACTGGGAGCCAAATTTTGATCTCTTGTGCACTGACATAGATCTGGAGTTCTATGAAACAGCCAGAAACCAGAGTAATATTTTCTTTTAAATATGCCTTCTGAACTGGTGCCCTCAAACTTTGGGGGCCTATCTTTCCCCACATGCATGCATTCACGTCCAAATAATAAAGCTGGCAAAATTGTAGCCTGAAAGTTGAAGGTTGGTTAAATTCTTGCCAGAGAAAAGGAATTACTTTTCTTAATGCCAGCACCACCCCTCTTAATTCTTAGTTTCAGGTGAATTAGCAAAATGGTAATTTTTTAGTTCATTTTTAAAATGTTTAATAGGCAACTTGACCAAACCAGCACAACATAAGCTGTCTAAGAAAGGATACTGTCACTTTGTTCTATGCTGTTCTCCTTACTTGCCTGTCAAACTGTTATCAGTATATAAATGGTTAATGGTAGACAGTAGACACAGCAATAAAAGCCCACATTAATCAGAATACATGCATATCATATGCTGTCAAGTCTTTCTTTATAACTAAAATACAGAGTAAGGAGTAGGACTACCATTTCCACTTCAGTTTTTTCAATACAAAAGCTCACATTACTCATCCAGTAGTCTTGTGTCCGAATCTTACTTTTGCCACAACTACAACCTAACAGAGTTAAGCATGTCTAGCTCACTGAAAGCAGTGGACGTAACCATTCTCAACTCTGTTGGATTTTAGTAGGGATGTTGGAGAAATCCTCCATGGACCCCAATGAGGCTGGATTCTATTGAATCTGCCCCCCCCTCCCGAAGTCTGTGGAGGATCGGATCTCTTACCTGCAAGAGGAATCCTTGCTGGCTGGATCCTCCCTGCTGGTTGGCTCTGGAGCGGATTGACTGCAGCTGCAAATGGCGTCCCAGATGCCATTTATGGCTGCACGTACTCTGGCCCACCAGTGATACGCTGGTATTGCTGGTACTTTGGAGCCAGCCAGTGGCTCCGTGGACTTGCCACAGAGCGGAGAAGGCCAGTGAGGATTCTGGGGATGGGGGAGGGATGGATCACCTTCCCCCCTGTGAACGCCCATGGAGGCAAGGTAAGGGGGTTTCATACACCCCTAGATTTTAGACATAGACTATTTGCTTCATCCCAAATACCTTCCCACCTGTCTCCAAAATCCCTGGGGATCTATTGCTATGCCACATGACATTTATTTTTAAAAAACTGTGGTGCACAAATTACATTGGCTACCTTATATTTCAGAACAATCTGTGTACTGTAAGTTGTATAACACAGCATCAAAGTTTACTTTATTTTAGATAATTTTATATAGTCACCTCTAATGAATGAGAGGGCCACACCCATTGACTATTCCCCAGGGCAACAGAGATATTGCATGTTCTTTTCTGGTAGATATAGGAATGAGATGTGAAGCTGATCTATAGTCATTCAAATCAAAGTGATAGCTTTGATTTTATCATATGAGAGTAAATTCAAGGATTTATCAGAAATTAATACTTTGCTTTGAGGTTTGTAAGGACCAATGGAGGCATCCTGTTAGGTGTTGTCTTGTTTGAGCTGTATGAATTTTGAAAGCATGAAGAGATGAAACCTACTGATATAACGTAGGGCTATGCACAGACCCACCGCTCCACTTCGGATGCTGCTTTGGATTTTCTGAAGTGGCCCCACTTCACTTCAGACCAATTTGGATCCCATCCACTTCAACTTGGATCTGAATCTGAAGTGAGATTCGAACATCCGAATCACTCATTTTTGACATTTTCCCATTGACTTGCATGGGAAAACACAAATGGCTATAACTTTTTCAGTTTTCATGATACATGCATGAAATTTGGGAAGCCTTCAGCACCCACAGCTGTGTATCCACCTGCCAAAGTTCAGACAATTTGGCGCAGTAGCTTGTGTTCTAGGTGCAGGTGAAATTTGATTTTTTCAACAAAAACTGTCAAAGAAAAGTTACAACTTTTCACTGGTTGCACATCAGTTCAAGACATTTGGGGAACCCCCAACCACCGGCACCCAGAAGATCCACCCCAGGTGAGTCTCATCCCAGGGGGGGATCTGTGGGGGTGGCGGGGGGGGGGTGGCAGGCCGTTCCGCCATGGAGTTCGGGGGGCCGAATGCACTGGCATTCGGCCTCACTGAGATCCATGGTGGAATTCTCTGACATCCCTATCAGAAACTCAAATCAAACTCAGAAGGGATAATAATGAGAAAAGTTAGGTTTTGAAGCAGAGGAGGTCACTATCCCTAATCTATGTTTAGGTTTCTTTGAAGTGCAAACAACCCCTTTCTCCTAGTACTTTCCTATTCAAAATCACAGTCATAACCTCAGGCTCTCCTTTGTCTTGTCTGACAGAGGCAGCAAAACACAGCAACTAGGGTTGGCGGAGAATTTCTCCCCGAAACTTCGGGGGGCCGAGCGCCAACGTGTTCGGCCCCCCGAACAAGTTTCGGGGAGAAATCCTCCCCCCCCGCCCCCCGCACCCCCCCCCGGGACGGGACTTACCTTCACCGAATGTCCCTCCCGGTGGCTGGTCCGGCCGGCGGTTCGGCGGGTGTTCGAGCGAGGCGGGAGCGGCAGCCGGTCTTTCAACCCGCTGCCGCCGCCGCCATTGCAATGAAAGAAAAAAAACAACAACGCCCCCTGATAGGCTACGTGACGATTCATGTAGCCTATCACGGCTAGATTTGCAAAGTCAGCCGTGATAGGCTACGTGAATCGTCACGTAGCCTATCACGGGTGACTTAAAAAAAAAAAAAGTGTGTACGGATAATGGCAGCCCCCATAGGGAGCCGCCATTCCCCTTCCTTATTTGGTCGCTGTAGTCTACGTAAAGATTTACGTAGACTACAGCAACTAAATAAGGAACGCGAATGGCGGCTCCCTATGGGGGCCGCCATTAGCGTACGCGCTTTTTTTTTTTAAAGACACCCGTGATAGGCTACGTGACGATTGACGTAGCCTATCACGGCTGACTTTGCAGATCTAGCCGTGATAGGCTACATGAATCATCACGTAGCCTATCAGGGGGCATTTTTTTTTTTTAACTTTCGCGTTCGCGGCCAGGGCGAGGTGGGAAGCCTCCCCCCCGGCCTGAATTTCGGCCTGGGCGAGGCAGGAAGCCTCCCCCCCCGGCCTGAACTTCGCGGGGGGACCAGCAAAGCGCCTCCCCCCCACCAAGAACGTCCTTCGAGGACAGGTAAGTGACTTTCGTCCACCCCTAACAGCAACCAACCCTGTCAGGAGGGCACATCGAGCTGAACTGAGAGCAACCACAGTGGTCTTGTCTAGGGATGTACAAAACCCTTACCTGGCTCCGCACAGGGGCTTCCGCGGTGGGGGAGAAGTGCTCCTTCCTCCCCCTGGAATCCTCCCTGGCCGGCTCTGCTCTGTGGCGGCTCCGCAGAGCTGCCAGCCAGGGCCATCCGCAGCCGGAGTTCCGGCCGTGGCCGGGCTGCTGCAGCCACAAATGGCATCCATCGTAGCAGCCACCATTTGCGTCCTTGCAAGCAGCCGTTATAGGCTACATAAGTATTTACGTAGCCTATCATGGAAAAGAGCAGGGACGCAAATGGTGGCCGCTACGCCATTTACACCCCTGCTCTTTGCCGTGATAGGCTATGTAAGTATTTACATAGCCTATCATGGTAAAGGCAGCCATGCAAATGGCATAGTGGCCGCCATTTACGTGGCTGCCTTTACTGTGATAGGCTATGTAAAATACTTATGCAAATGGCAGCGGCAGCAGCCTGGCCACGGCCGGCCGGGAGACCAGGCCACCATTTGCATTCTTGCCTTTTGCTATGATAGGCTACATAAGTATTTACGCAAATGGCATCCCTGCATTAGCCATGATAGGCTACGTAAATACTTATGTAGCATATCACAACATTCGTGGGAAGGCGAATGGTGGCCACAGACGTGGCCGCCATTTGCAAAGCACCGGCGAATGGCAGCAGGTAAGCTCCATTCCATGCGCATTCTGTGGGGTGGTGGGGTGGGGGGCTTCACTCTGCCATGAATTCCGGAGGGCCGAATGCACTGGCATTCGGCCTCCCTGGAATCCGTGGTGAAATTCTCTGCCATCCCTACTTTGAGGTGAGAGATGGAGAGCTTGCAGGAGTTCCAGCACTACCAGCCTTCTGCTTGCCCCTGCTGTTTGCCTGCTGGGACACATTATCCGGACTGGAGGAGAGCCAGCTTGCTTACCACTGCTGCTACTCCCAGTGGCATCTTGCCAACATCTGTCCCTGCCAAAAAACATCCTGAAGATGCCTCACATCAGGGTTGCTTGCTTTGCCACACAGCGTTTGTTGTTGTTGTTTATTCAGTCAGTCACTTCCGACTCTTCGTGATTTTATGGACCAGCCCACACCAGAGCTTCCTGTCGGCCGTCGCCACCCCCAGCTCCCCCAGGTCAAGTCCGTCACCTCCAGAATATCATCCATCCACCTTGCCCTTGGTCGGCCCCTCTTTCTTTTGCCTTCCACTTTCCCTAGCATCAGCATCTTCTCCAGGGTCTCCTGTCTTCTCATGATGTGGCCAAAGTACTTCAGTTTGGCCCTTAATATCATTCCCTCAAGTGAGCAGTCTGGCTTTATTTCCTGGAGTATGGACTGGTTTGATCTTCTTGCAGTCCAAGGCACTCTCAGAATTTTCCTCCAGCACCACAGTTCCAAAGCATCGATCTTCCTTCGCTCAGCCTTCCTTATGGTCCAGCTCTCGCAGCCATAGGTTACTATGGGGAATACCATTGCTTTAACTATGTGGACCTTTGTTGTTGTCAGTGTGATGTCTCTGCTCTTCGCTATTTTATCAAGATTCGTCATTGCTCTCCTCCCAAGAAGTAAACGTCTTCTGATTTCCTGGCTGCAGTCAGCGTCTGCAGTAATCTTTGCACCGAGAAAGACAAAGTCTGTCACTCCCTCCATGTTTTCTCCCTCTATTTGCCTCTTATCAATCCAGCTGGTTGCCATAATCTTGGTTTTTTTGAGGTTGAACTGCAACCCAGCTTTTGCACTTTCTTCTTCCACCTTTGTCATTAGGTTCCTCAGCTCCTCCTCGCTTTCAGCCATCAAAGTGGTATCATCTGCATATCTGAGATTGTTAATGTTTCTTCCAGCAATTTTAACTCCAGCCTTGGCTTCATCAAGCCCAGCACATGGCAAGATGTGTTCTGCGTACAGGTTGAATAGGTAGGGTGAGAGTATACAACCCTGCTGTACTCCTTTCCCAATCTTAAACCAGTCCGTTGTTCCATGGTCTGTTCTTACCGTTGCTACTTGGTCATTATACAGAACTCCCTGGCTTTCTCCATTATCCAGCGGATATTGGCAATTTGGTCTCTAGTTCCTCTGCCTTTTCTAAACCCAGCTTGTACATCTGGCAATTCTTGTTCCATGAATTGCTGGAGTCTACCTTGCAAGATCTTGAGCATTACCTTACTGGCATGTGAAATAAGTGCCACTGTTCGATAGTTTGAACATTCTTTGGTGCTTCCCTTTTTTTGGTATGGGGATATAGGTTGATTTTTTCCAATCGGTTGGCCATTCTTGTGTTTTCCAAATTTGCTGGCATATGGCATGCATCACCTTGACAGCATCATCTTGCAAGAGTTTAAACAGTTCAGCTGGGATACCATCATCTCCTGCTGCCTTGTTATTAGTAATGCTTCTTAAGGCCCATTCAACCTCACTCTTCAGGATGTCTGGCTCTAGCTCACTGACCACACCGTCAAATCTGTCCCCGATATTATTATCCTTCCTATACAGATCTTCCGTATATTCTTGCCACCTTTTCTTGATCTCTTCTGCTTCTGTTAGGTCCTTGCCATCATACCCATTTTTGCCTGGAATTTACCTCCGATGTTTCTAATTTTCTGGAAGAGGTCTCTTGTCCTTCCTATTCTATTATCTTCTTCCACTTCCACTCATTGCTTGTTTAAAAATAATTCCTTACCTCTTCTGGCTAACCTCTGGAATTTTGCATTTAATTGGGCATATCTCCCCCTATCACTGTTGCCTTTTGCTTTCCTTCTCTCTTGGGCTGCTTCCAGTGTCTCAGCAGACAGCCATCTTGCCTTCTTGGTTTTCTTTTTCTTTGGGATGTTTTTGGTTGCCGCCTCCTGAACTATGTTGTGAACTTCTGTCCATAGTTCTTCTGGGACCCTGTCTACTAAATCTAGTCCCTTAAATCTATTCTTCACCTCCACTGCATATTCATTAGGAATATTAGTGAGTTCATATCTAACTGATCTGTGGGTCTTCCCTATTCTCTTTAGTCTGATACTAAATTGTGCAATAAGAAGTTCGTGATCTGAACTACAATCAGCTCCAGGTCTTGTTTTTACCAACTGCATAGATGTCCGCCACCTTAGTATTATATAATTTAAATAAAGCTGTTGATGTGTGTAGTGCTTTGCCCACTGTTTTTGGAAATGTGCACCGTGTCGTGCTTTAACACACACTGTTTGCTTGTCCACACAGCACAAGCACACACACACGCACACAAGACCAAAAGAAAAGCAAACACTAAACTACAAGCAAAGGGGTGGGGGGAATAACTATAATCCTTCACAGAAGAGAAAAGTGTTTTAATTTTGTTTTAAAAAATTAGGGAAAAGAGTTGTTGTTGTTGTTCAGTCGTTCAGTCGTGGCCGACTCTTCATGAACCCATGGAACATAGCACGCCAGGCCTTCCTGTCCTGTGCTCTCTCCTGGAGTGTGCTCAAGTCCATATTCATTGCATTGGTGATGCTATCTAGCCACCTCATCCTCTGCCGTCCCCTTCTCCTTTTGCCTTCAATCTTTCCCAGCATCGGGGTCTTTTCCAGAGAGTTTTCTCTTCGCATCAGGTGGCCAAAATATTTGAGCTTCAGCTTCAGTATCTGTCCTTCCAATGAGCAGTCAGGGTTGATTTCCTTTAGGATGGACTGATTTGACCTCCTTGCAGTCCAGGGGACTCGTAAGAGTCTTCTCCAGCGCCACAGTTTGAAAGCATTGATTCTTCGGTGCTCAGTCTTCCTTATAGTCCAGCTGTCACAGCCATACGGTGCTACTGGGAAAACCATAGCTTAGATTATATGAACCTTTGTTGGCAAGGTGATGTCTCTGCTTCTTACTGTGCTGTCTAGGTTTGCCATAGCTTTCTAGGGGTGCACGAAAGTCACTTACCTGGTCTCGCAGCTTGCTTCGCGGTGGGGCGGAGGCGCTTCGCTGCTCCCCCCGAAGTTCAGGCTGGGGGGGGAGGCTTCCCTCCTCGCCCGGCCGAAATTCAGGCCGGGGGGGAGGCTTCCCGCCTCGCCCGGCCGAAATTCAGGCCGGGGAGAAGCGCCCCGTCTCCCTGGCCGCAAACTTCAAAAGAAAAAAAAAACGCCCCTGTGATAGGCTACGTAACGATTAACGTAGCCTATCATGGCTAGATCTTCAAAGTCAGCCGTGATAGGTTACATTAATCGTCACGTAGCCTATCACGGGTGACTTTGAAAAAAAAAAAAAGCGCGTACGCAAATGGCAGCCCCCATAGGGAGCTGCCATTCACGTTCCTTATTTGGTCCCTGTAGTCTACGTAAAGATTTACGTAGACTACGGCGAAAATAAGGGCAACACTAGTGGTCAGAAAAACGTCTACTATTTGATGAGATGCTTAGGGAGGAAAGTTAGATTGACCATGAGATGAACATGGATCTGACTGTAACATAATGAGAGGACTGCTTCATCACATGGCCTGCTCTAATATGCTCTGTATTTGCATATGGGGCCATCAGAATTTTCTGTCTGAGTTTAGAAGAACCCCTTTATTCTTATGGGAATAACATCCTTTTCAAGAACAGTCCTACTGAAATTAATAGGAGGGTGAATAAAAATATTAGACCTGAGTATTTCCCACTAATTGCTAGCAGAGCTGTTGGAGAAACCTGCTATAAAATAAAGCAAGATCATTCCATAAACGGTATGGTCTCTTGGCAAAGTAAGCGACACAAGCAGAAATGTGCTGTATTTGTGGCAAAAAAATTTTGAGTCACAGTAAATGGGGAAGTGAAAGGTCATGGAGTAAATTCTACTTACTGTTATACATTTCAGTAACTGAGCCTTCCACTTGGAATGAACCTGTTTTTCTCTGGATGTAGATGGTGCCTGCCAGATGGTCTGGAAGGACTTTGGAAGAAAAATAACAGAAAGTGTGAAGTGACTTAACTGCGGGCTAAGTTCTGTTCTCCAGTACACCGGTGAAAATCCCAAAATGCGATAGTCTTACTCCAGTCCAGCAGAATTGAAGCTAAAGTTTAAAATCTGTGTCATCATCTGCTTTCCAGCTGGTTGTTGGCTTTCCTGCATGTGGATTTGAAAAGAAAACAAATAGGCAAATGGTTCAGACTAAATTCGAGCTTTCATGGTGAAAGGCACATGAAAAGCAGGCATTTTTGTAAGAACAGTGTTGCACCAGGAAGCTGAAGAAGAACAATGTCTTTTTACATATGGTCTCCCACTCCTCTTGTCAGAATTTCCCACATCCAGGGGCTGCAAATGCACGAGAAAGAGAACCACTTCAAATATGCATACGAGGGCTGTGCATTCATTTTGGCTAGGGATGTATGAGAAATTCATTTTAGTTCAGTTTTGATCAGGATTTACCCAGTTTGTACCTTCTGGACTAAACACGGACTTAGGGATGTTGGGAGTGCCCAATAGCAGGGTGGAGTCCAACAGATTCTCCCCTGCTCAGCCCCCTAGATGCTGCTTCCTGAGTGCTGCATGGTCCGAGAGTGCCTCACAGCTGCCAGTTCCTCACTCCCAGTCGCCATTTTTACATAAAATCAGGGATCTGTAATTTCTGTATATTTAATGTTGCTCAAAATGGCAGCACTACAGGGCCATATTCACAACATTAGAGGCATAAAGGGATCCTAGAGACAGTCCCCTGGTAGCACTTCAAATAGAGGACTGCCCTCTATAAAAGAGGGCATATGACCATCTAGGCGCTGTCAGTCTTGAATATGAACTGAAGGATGATGTCAGTCCGAAGCTCTAAACCGAGCACTCAGTGGGTTCTGGACCATTTTTTAATTTTTTTTTACATAGCCCTAATAAATACACACACACACACACACACGCACACACACACACACACACACACTTGCCTTGCTTGATATTTTAAAGTTACTTCATTTGAAAACTATGAATAAGGCTCTAAAAGGTTTTTCTTTAGCTGTCTTGTTTATTTTAAAGCCAAAAGTTGCGAGCGGAGATGGGTTAAAGAAGACACAGACAACAAGCTTGGGTTGAAAATTGGGCCACATTTATTGAAATAGCTGCAAATAGCTGCAAAGGGGTAACTAGGACGGGCATCTAACTGTGTCAGCGGCTAGCTGGCACTTCATGGGCGAAAACACACCCAGCCTGAGGGGTGGCGGTGATCTCGCCATCCCTCCGGACTGCCCCTTCTGGGGGAGGTAGACCTTCTGGTGTCACCCCCAAACCCGGTGCCGCACAACACCTGGGTGAGTGAGTAGGGTTGGTCTCCCAGGCAACCCTTATCCCCCCGCTGAGCCGCACAAACCGTTCGGGGGACCTCAGGCGTCACCTGTCACCATAAGGTGCCTCTGCATGCACACCATCCCTACTTTCCTGTTTTTGCCCGTCCTAGCCGCCAGCTGGAATGTGACCGATAAAGCCCATATTCCCTTACAGGACACACTTGACCGGCAAAACAGTGTGACGTAGGCAAAAAAGACGCACAGTAATAGGCCAATCGAACTGTGAGCCAAAAAATTCTTACATGGCTCCCAAAAGGGCAACCGGTAAGAAAGCCCACACTGCTTAGGGGAGGGTGGGAGGGAGCTGCGTCGAGCCAGAGAGCTGAGATTGGGAGGGGGAGCTGAGTTTAAGGCAGCTCAGTCTGCCCCTCCCTGCATGGTGGTGCCTCTGGGGTGCACCAATCAAAGGCCCCTACGTCTTGTCACCCCACCCGCCTGCAATGCCCCCCCTTTTAGCCAGACAAGCTGGCGCCGGGGTGAGGGCATTTCTCCAGTGCGAACTTTTGGCTTGAAATCTTGGGCAGGGGAAGGATGAAATTTGGGGTGGAAAATGAGGACTACTTAGGGGTGAACCAACATTGTTTCCAAGTTTTAGGGCCAAAAGCTTACTGGTTACCTCTTTCTTTCTTTCTTTCTTTCTTTCTTTCTTTCTTTCTTTCTTTCTTTCTTTCTTTGTCTCTCTCTCTCTCTCTCTCTCTCTCTCTCTCTCTCTTTCCTTCTGGTTTTGTTATTGCAGAAAGTAGCAACAGAGCTCTAGTCAGTGGCAACCATTGGGGGTCTACATCCCCCCCAGAGCTATTGGAATCATGCTATAGCATCCTTCCCAGTGAGCATTGTGGGGGAAATATAGTGACCACCAGGAAATGGACACTGCTGCTCTGCTGCAGCAGCAAAACCTCTTATGAAAGAAAAGCACTGTTGCTGCCATTGTTGACCTGCAAACCTCCTGAAATTTGTAAATAATTTATCCCCCATATCACTGACCCCCTCGCCATTTCACTGCTTGAGAATGGGGCATCAAATCTGGAGTAAGCCATGATCAGGCAACCCCACTTTAAAGTAGGAGGGCAACTGAGCAAGGTGGCGAGATGCAAAGAAATACAGCGCAATAGGTGCATAGAAGAGGAAATACTGGCAAGTGAAGCTTACCAGACAGGCAAAATAAGAAAAGCTACACCTGTTGTTGTTCTACATGACTGTTGAAGCTTCAGAAGCCCACTAGTCTTTTGCAACTGGCTACTCAGAACCTGGCACATTTTGTGAGGATATATGGGAGGGCATCGTTTCAGAATATTGACACGCTACTTCACCAAATGGAAGTTTCATGGCCTGATGCTGAAGGGACTACTTCCAGTGAGGAGCAAGTTGGAGTAAAAAAAGGTAAAGGTGTCCCCAACCAGTCGTGTCCGACTCTAGGGTGCGGTGCTCATCCCCGTTTCTAAGCTGAAGAGCCAGCGCTGTCCGAAGACGCTTCCGTGGTCATGTGGCCGGCATGACTGAACACCGAGGTGCACGGAACGCTGTTACCTTTCCCGCCAAGGCGGTACCTATTTATCTACTTGCAATTTCTTGCTTTCGAACTGCTAGGTTGGCAGAAGCTGGGACTGAAGACAGGAGCTCACTCCGTCACGCAGCACTCGGGTCTCGAACTGCTGACCTGCCAACCTTCCAGTCTGCAGTTCAGCGTCTTAACCACTAAGCCACCGCGGCCCAATTGGAGTTGTTGTTCAGTCGTTCAGTCGTGTCCGACTCTTCGTGACCCCATGGACCATAGCACGCCAGGCCTTCCTGTCCTGCGCTCTCTCCCGGAGCGTGCTCAAGTTCATATTCATTGCATCCGTGATGCTATCTAGCCATCTCATCCTCTGCCGTCCCCTTCTCCTTTTGCCTTCAGTAAAAAAAGGACCTTTGATAATTGTGCAGAAGACGGAATTTCAGTAGGTGGAGCTTGAAGCTCCAGGGTGGCCAGATAGAAGAGAGGACGGGGCTTCTCTTGCATTTGAATGGTTGTGTAGAAGACAGCATTTTAGAAGTGGAGCTTGTTTGTAGCTATACCTGCTGAAATTCTTCTACACGACCATTCAGGGTGCAGAAGCCCTTTGGCATCTGGCCAGCTTAGACTTGGGAGGCCAATGACATTTTGTGATATCTGTTTATTTACACATATGTGTGCTTTTCATGGTGGATTACAGTTTGATACTGAAGCCTCCCCCACATCTCATACTACAAGTCAACTCATTTCAGCTCACTGTAAAAGTTGATCTCTTCTTAACTCATCATATTGCACTTCTCCTCTATTTTATCTTTAGCCCTCACTCACCTCACCTGAACGTGTAAAGTGTGTAGCTAGTAGCCAGTAAGCATCAATGGTCATTAAACAGTTTCCAGCCAGCCAATGCTATTGAGCCAGTATCTCCAGCTGGTTCTAGAAATGTCAAATGAACATTAATGCTCATTAGGTGTCATCTCTTCACTTGACATAACACAACACTATCTGGAGCTATGGTCTTCTCCTATTCTACCATGAAGTCAATATTCATACATTTATATGGCAGGAGCCACAAGAGAAGAAAGGTTAAATTGCATCTCCTTTTCCTCCCCTGCCCACCACCCCTTCACTAACTAAAGCAGCAGCTAATCCTCCTGGCTTCAAAATAAAGCAAAAAGAGCGAGAGATTATTTCCTCAATCAAATAATCCCCCACCATTATCGGACGAGACATCCCTTCCTTTTTTCTAGTCTGTGGTATTTTGCAGCTGTGTTGCAAGAAGCTCAACAAATCATCCTTGAAGGTCAATGAAACTGATAACTTCTGCTTTTTGCTTGTGGGATAGAGGATCATCAAAGATCCATCTTCTAAGATACCCCCCCCCCATGGCCACTGTTGACAAGCAGGGGGTTTTGTTGGTGCCAATTGATTTCTCTTTGATTTCTCTGCTGCATGGAGCCTTCAACATGAGAGTCAATTTAGAGTCAAAAGCCCTGAAGTGATTTAATAGCTTCCGTGTGAGGAACAGCAGAATCCAGGAGAGCTTACAAATCCTGAGTGTGGCATGTGCTTTGGCAATAATACAGACTGGGACTGTGGATGCTGGAACCACTTGCCCTCCTCCGTCTTTCAAATTGGTGACTTCATAATAGGAGGCTAATGCTTGAAAACAAGAGGAGGGGGTGGTGATTCAGACACTGAACAAAATTATACATACATTTCCTCCCCCTTTTTGTTGTGATTACACAGTTACCGCTATTAATTCCAGGAAACAGCTATCATTAAATATAAAGTATTTGCTGTAATAGAAGATTAAGATTCTCTTCCATTGAAGTGAGTGGCAAAATGCCCAGCGAGTGTAGTGCTCTATTTTGGATTCCTAAATATGGTCTCTCTTCCTGTCCTGTGACAGCTGCTTCAAACATTAATTTTTTTTTACAGAGTAAGTATCTCCATGTACAAGTTAGCCTGTGACCTGTGTCTGGTTTGTCCTAGGTGATCATCAGTTTTATCTTTCGACCGGCTGCCGCCACCGCCATTACAAGAAAAGTTAAAAAAAAAATGCCCCTGGGATAGGCTAAGTAACAATTAACGTAGCCTATCATGGCTAGATTTGCAAAGTCAGCCGTGATAGGCTACGTTAATCGTCACGTAGCCTATCATGGGTGACTTAAAAAAAAAAAAAAAGCGCGTACGCAAATGGCAGCCCCCATAGGGAGCCGCCATTCGCGTTCCTTATTTGGTCCCTGTAGTCTACGTAAAGATTTACGTAGACTACTGCAAAAATAAGGGCAACGCTATTTGCGTTGCCCTTATTTTCGCCGTAGTCTATGTAAATCTTTACGTAGACTACAGGGACCAAATAAGGAATGCAAATGGCGGCTCCCTATGGGGGCCGCCATTAGCGTACGCGCTTTTTTTTTTTAAAGTCACCCGTGATAGGCTACGTGACGATTAACGTAGCCTATCACGGCTGACTTTGCAAATCTAGCCATGATAGGCTACGTTAATTGTTACTTAGCCTATCCCAGGGGCATTTTTTTTTTAACTTTTCTTGTAATGGCGGTGGCGGCAGCCGGTCGAAAGACTGGCTGCCACCCCCGCCCCTGACGAAGACCTGCCGAACCGCCGCCGGGACCCGCCACCGGGAGGGACATTCGTGAAAGGTAAGTCCCAGCCTGGGGGGGTGGCGGGGGGGCAGAGAATTTCTCCCCGAACAACCTTCGGAGGACTGAATGCGTTGGCGCTCGGCCCCCGGAAGTTTTGGGGAGAAATTCTCCCCCATCCCTAGCGGAAAGGAGGCGTAGCGCCCAGTTGGCGCTCAAAGAACGGTTGCGCCCAGAGGATCCAAGGGAAAAGGGGAGAGATTCTCCCTAGTCCTTATATTCAGGGGTCTGCCAGTAATTGCTTTTCAAATGGGGACCAACTGTTCCAACTTAGGGCATAGGGATGCTGCTACTCAGATCTAGTTGCTACCTGTAGAGTTGTAAGTTGTAAAAGAAGAATAAAGCTTTGAAAAGAATCCCTTTGCCTGCGTCTGGACTTGGCTACTGGATTAGACTGAGAGAGCCCTCCAAGGAGCCCTTGACAGTCATCTGCACAGAGTAGCGAAATTTTCGTAAATAAAAACGCAAGGTAGTATATTCCGATAATAAATACATAAGTTTTTTTTTTTTTAAGAATTGTGCTCACCGCCTTGTTTGTGGGTGTTCTTTTTCAATTGAAATCCTCTGTCTCTGTTTACTTTCAGCCAAAACACTTCCTCCTAGGGATGGCAGAGAATTCTGCCACAGATCTTGGTGAGGCCGAATGCCAGTGCATTCAGCCCCCCGAAATCTGTGGCGGAACGGCCTTCCACCCCCCGTCACCCCGCGGATCCCCCCCGGGACCACACTTACCTGGGGCGGATCTTCCAGGCGGCGGCGGCTCCAGCGGCGGCTGTGGTGGCTGCGGCGGCTGGTCTTCCGACCGGCTGCTGCCGCTGCCATTTGCAGTCTTGTCAGTTTTTTTTTACAAGACATGATAGGCTACGTAAAGACTTACATGGCCTATCACATCTAGCTTAAAAAAAAAATGCATACGCAAATGGCGGTGGCTACAGCCACCGCCATTTGTATTTCCTTATCTTTGGCTGTTTTAGTCTACGTAAATATTTACGTAGACTAAGACAGCCAAAAATAAGGAACGCAAATGGCGGCGGCCATAGCCACCGTCATTTGCGTACGCGCTTTTTTTTTTTTTAAGTCAGACATGATAGGCTATGTAAGTCTTTACGTAGCCTATCACGGCTGACTACAGGGACGCAAATTTGCATCCCTGCTAGCCAGCGGCCGGATGTCTGGCTGCTGGTGGAGCCGGCCAGCGGCTCTGCGGAATCCCCGCGGAGTGGAGCCGGCCGGCCAGGATTCCAGGGGGAGGGTCGGAGCACCTCCCCCCCCAGCAGAACCCGGCGGAGCCAGGTAAGGGGAGTTTCATACATCCCTACTTCCTCCTCCTCGGGGCTTCCCAAAACAAGGCTGCCCTAGGTGTGCCTGAGCGATGCACTCTTTGTTTAAAGCAATGCTGTTTGAAAGAAAGAAAGAAAAAACATTTTAAAATGACCATGCCGGTCTGGAGCCCTGCTCGAGTATTATTCCCCCTGCTAGTATTATTTCCACATCCAGCCTTGTTGATGACATGGTGAGGCTAAAATGGAGAGGAGAACCAACTCTGTGCATGTCTACTCAGAAGTAAGTCTTACTGAGTTCAATGCAACTTACTCCTACACATGTCAGTACCCACTTGCCCCCAGTTCAGCTTTGTATTTCCACATCCAGCTCATTAGCAAACCTCCTGTTAGTTATCTCACTGGGTGACTTTGGGCTGGCCTCTCACCACTACACCACACTTCTGTTATATGAAACTCATGAAGAAAAAGAGGCAGTATAATGGAAAGTTCTTTCTGAAGCAGTCACACTTGTACAAATGCAACGTGAAGGGAAAGATCAGCAACCTTCTCTTTGTTTGAATAAAAAGCACACTCTGCACATGCTCAGGGAATGGACAAAATGAGGAATAAACATACCAGGAAATATGAAGAACTATATTCTTCCATTATGTGTGTGTGTGTGTGTAATCTCCCTCCATCCAGCTGTTCCCTGGAAAAACCCCCCCCCCCATTCACCCAAAGGTCTTCAGAGATAACTAACCGGAGGTTTGCTAATGAGCTGGATGTGGAAATACAAAGCTGAGCTGGGGGCAAGTGAGGTGCTGACATGTGTAGGAGTAAGTTGCATTGAACTGAGTAAGACCTTCTTCTGAGTAGACATGGACAGAGTTGGTTCTCCTCTCCATTTTAGCCTCACCATGTCACCAACAAGGCTGGATGTGGAAATAGAAAGCCTAGCAGGGGGAATAATACTTGTGCAGGGCTCCAGGGCGGCATGGTCATTTTAAAAGGTTCTTTCTTTCTTTCTTTCTTTCTTTCTTTCTTTCTTTCTTTCTTTCTTTCTTTCTTTCTTTCAAACAGCGTTGCCTTAAACAAAGAGTGCATTGCTCAGGCACACCTAGGGCAGCCTTGTTTTGGGAAGCCCTGAGGAGGAGGAAGTGTTTTGGCTGAAAGTAATTACTGCAGTCTCAGGGCAGGGGAAAAAATATGTAAATATCTACGAAAAATAGCCTTTCTTATAGAAGTTATGCAGAATTACAGCTGTTAGTACGAATTTATCTTTGTAATTTTCAGAGCGGAAAAAAAAGAGGAGAATTCCGGGGGCTTGCCAATGACAGTACGGAGCACTGGCTGCAAACTGCGGAAGTCAAGCAGCATGGAAGGTACACAATTCCTACATCCCTACAAATGCAATGGATACAGCACTTCTCCAGTGCAAAGGTGCAGTGATGCAGGAAACCATTTCTGCCAATTATGCAGCTGATTAAGTGAAATAATCATTTAAGGGAGTGGAGAGGAAAAGGTAGGAATCTTATTATGGTGACTCAGATCTGTGAGTCACCATCTGGGGCAGCTCATCTCATCCAGCATATCTGTGCCTTATTAATAGTCTCCAGAACGCACACAACTTTAGGCATCATCATACGAACTTTTAGTTTTACCGCATAACTCAGCCAAGTCCATTTATGTCAGAAAGATCTGCCTCTATCACAGGTAGGGGTGTACAGTGGGGAATCTGCCCCGGGAGGGAGGTGATCTGTTCCCCCCTCCGGAATCCTCCGGAGTGGCTCTGCTCTGCAAGGATTCTGTGGAGCCGCCTGGCTTGAGGGCTGCTTACCTGCTAGTAGGGATGTACGAAAGTGACTTACCTTTTCGCGGATTCTGTTCATGGTGGGGGGGGAGGCATTCCGTCCCTCCCTCCGGAATCGGAATCCTCGATGGGGGGGAGGTGATCCAGTCCTCCCCCCGGAATCCTCGATGGGGGGGAGGCGATCCGGTCCTCCCCCCTGGAATCCTCGACGGCCGGCTGTGCTCCGTGGCGGCTCCGTGGAGCAGCCGGCCATGCCCAGGCCAGGGCCATCTGCAGCCAGATTTCCAGCCACAGAGGGCTCTGGGTAACAAAACAAACAAACAAATGTGTACGCAAATGGCAGTGGCTACGGCCACCGCCATTTGCATTCCTTATTTTTCGCCATCTTAATCTACATCAATATTTACGTAGCCTAAGACAAAGAAAAGAAAGGGGGATGCAAATAGCGTAGTGGGCACTATTTGCATTCCCCTTTCTTTTCTTCATCTTAGTCTACGTAAATATTGACATAGACTAAGACGGCGAAAAATAAGAAACGCAAATGGCAGCGGCCGTAGCCACCGCCATTTGTGTACGCATTTTTTTTTTTACCCAGATGTGATAGGCTACGTAAGTCTTTACGTAGCCTATCACATTTATGGGGGGGGGGAAGACACAGACTGCAAATGGCGGTGGCAGCGGTGGCAGCCATTTGGAAGAACAGCCGCCACTGCCGCTGCCGCCGCTGCTGCCGCTGGAGCTGCCGCCGTTGGGAACATCCACCCCAGGTAAGTCTCATCCTGGGGGGGATCCACGGGGGGCGGGGGAGTGGCAGGCCGTTCCGCGATGGATTTCAGGGGGCCTAACATCCCTAATCAATAACATCCCTAATCACAGGCTGAGTGAGTTTTTCAGCTGCCTTCCAAAAGGTGTCAATGGCCAGGTGACATAGTTGTCAGCATTCCTGCCTGAGGTTCCACCTTTTCCCCCAGCCTCCTCCTCTGAAACGGAGAACCAAACCGCTCAGGAAACACCTGCTTTCATTTTGGGACAGCTGTACCCACTGTCCAACAGCTTCAGCTCTTTTATTCTCTCTGGGCTCCAGAGAAACTCAGTATGCTCAATTGGTTCTCTCAACCCACTATAGTAGAAGTAACAAGGATATAGATATAATAAAGGTAGCAAAAAATCAAACAACACATGGGAATTTGGATTTTTAAAAACAAACAAATAGAAATGTATTTAACACAAAAAGAGTTATATGTTATTATTATTCATTAATACTTGGTCCTAACTTCCCTACCTACTCTACCTCTTCTAAAATCCTATACACAAGCTCCACTAACTAGATGTTGCTTCCACAATCCCTAAGGCCCTGTCTGACTAACTGTCAGTTCATTCCTTATATTTTCTCACCCAGTTCAGTCCTCCCAAAGCTAAATGTAAACTGGAATGCAGTCATGTACCAAAATCCATGTTTCACAATTTTGTGATGCAAAATTTGCAACTCAAAAAATGTGCAGGAAAATGCATATATTAAGGAAAAGTGCATACAAAAATGTATGCACAAAATGTACACACTACATTGGGGGGAAATTTCTGGCAAAAAGTGCTTGCATTAGGAAAGTTTAATACAAAAACGGGTTTATTAGAAGAAATTTGCACCAACATACATATGAATGTTCCTGTGACAGTTTTTTGGGTGAATTTGCAAACTGATGCAGAAACAGGCTGAAATGAACATACAGTCAAGAAAATGAGGAACTGCGCAAAACCAAAATTGTCAGATTTGCCCATCCCTAGTCTAAACAGCTCTGGACTTCAGAAAATCCAGAACAACACTCTGAATATATCTAGCATAACTGCTGCATGTCTAGACTTGAGCTGTAAGTGATAAAAAAAGAACCTTTGCACAAAGTTCAGCTGTCATTGCTTGGTTTTCTCATCCTTGTATTCATCTTGCCAAGATGGTATTTTATACTGAAGTATGCAGGAAGCACCACACCACAGCACATTCCTAAGGAGGATGTTTGCCTTAATGTCTCAAGTAGTGCTGGTTTAACTCCCTAACCCTATTTGGCTACACTGTTTATACTAGAGGGTCTGGAGTCATATCTGACATTTTATTTCTTTTGTATGTTTTCAGTTAATGACAAGGGGCATAATATTTGGTACTAATTATCTTTATAGCTGTAGTTTCTCAAAACCCACAGAGAACAAGGGCGCCTTTTTATTATGCAGTTTCAACATGGAGAGAAATAGACCTCCTCATCTTTGAAAGGCTCCCCGTTTTAGTCTGTGGGAGAAGATAGTGGTTTAGATATACCACACAAACGCTCCATGAGAAATGGATAACACATACTAACTGAAAAAGAATGAAAGAAAGGAATGATGGGAATTGGTATCATATTTGTTTATCAGTTTTCCTTTGTTTATGTGGGAAAAATGGGATGTGTTTGTGGTATGTGGGGAATCTTTGCATAATGTTTGTTCATCATTAACTATGATTAAAAGTCTCTCTACATTTTCTTTACACTTTATGTCTGACCCTTTTATATTGTTACTTTATTCATTTGCTCATTGTGGGTGGTGAAAGGAGAGGACCAATCAGAATTGTGGCAGCAGGGCATCATAGGAACCATGACACTGCCCACAATCCATTCACGGTTGTGCCCAGAAAGATACCATCGGGTTTCTAAGCCTTTAGAACATAATGTTGTCATATTGGTTGCACGTTCTTCAGTGCATGTTAGAAACTTGCTTTTAAAAGAAATCAATAATTAGTGGTGCAATCCCCTGCATGTTTACTCAGAAGTAAGTCCCTAAGTAAATGTGCATAGGATTGCAGCCTAAAATACAGTATTCTTAGGATGATAGCAAGCTTAGACAGATGTGCCTCTCACTCTTTCCTCCAACTGTTGGAGGAAATTTGATGAAATTATATCATGGGTGATTTTACTTCATGAGTTCATGCAGTGGTGGCATGATAACCAGTATATGTGTTTTACATGTTGTATGCCCAGTGAAGAATACTGTTTGCAGATAGGGATATTGTGGGCATCTGGTTGGGGCTAGAAGCTTGGCAATTTCTTGCTGGCTTGGACCCCTGGACACCAGTCTGTGGACCACTGTGCTTGCCTGACTCAGTGTGTCCCAAGTTGGGCAAATGCAGCATTGCCCCATGCTCCACTGAGCTGCCATTTTGTCCTGCTGCTCTGCCAAGCCAACATTTTGTGGGAAATGGTGGCTCATCCTTTTACACAAAGGGCCCTTTTGTGCAAATGGCAGCTGTAAACAGGCCCATTTATGCAAAATTAGTCATAAATGGTCTAAATAGGCCCATTTACGCCTGTAATTTTGCGTAAATGGGCCTATTTATGGCGGCCATTTGCACAAAAGGGCCCTTTATGTAAAAAGAAGAGCCACCATTTCCCACAAAATGTTGGCTTGGCAGAGCAGCAGGACATCACTTGCCACTTGCTGCATGCAGAGAACAGGGGCAGACAGCAGGAGTCTGGCGAGTGGTGGGTGGCATGGGCAGGGGTGAATTCGGCCATCCCTATTTGCAGACGATGAAAATGCTCCAGCCACAATTGCTAATATGGAAATGTCAAAGGAGCAGGCTGTGGGTTTGTTGCAGCAAATAGAATCATAGGCCCAGTTCAGATAAAAAGGTGCCCCCCATGTAGAGGCTTTGGGAGAAAGCACTGGGACTCCCAGCTCCTGTGTAGCAGTTCTTGCTGATGATTGCCACTGAAGTTCAACCAGTCAATGGTTACACACCTCTTCAAATTGCTTGGAGGTTACTAAAAGCCACAATAATAGAAGCTCAGCTAGAATGTATACCACAGGTCAAGAAAGGTAGCACCAAGCCCAAGATGTCATGAGCACGGTTAATGAGCAGTGTCAAGGAAGCTGTTAGAGAAAAGCAAGCTTCCTTCAGAAAATGGAAGCCTTGCCCAAATGAGGAAAACAGAAAGAAACACACACTTGCGTGAAGAAATGTAAGCAGACAATATGAGGTGCAAAAAAAAAAAAAAGCATTTTGAGGAACATATTGCCAACAACATCCAGGCCGACAATAAATATTGACTTTAAACATACCCGCACACGCTTGGATGCCATAGTTCATACAGGTCTGGTAGATGTTACTTTGGCTCCTGCTTGTCCAGTTACAATGGATACCTTTCAATTTGTACAGCCTGAGGGTGTGGACAAGATCCTTGGAGAGGTGAGGCCTGCCACTTGTGTGCTGGATAGGGGTGGACGAAAGTGACTTACTTGTCCTCGAAACTTGTTCGCGGTGGGGGGGAGGCGCTTCGCTGCTCCCCCCGCGAAGTTCAGGCCGGGGGGGGGGAGGCTTCCCGCCTCGCCCGGCCGAAATTCAGGCTGGGGGGGGAGGCTTCCCGCCTCGCCTGGCCGAAATTTAGGCCGGGGAGGAGGCTTCCCGCCTCGCCCGGCCACGAACTCGAAAGTTAAAAAAAAAAAGCCCCCGTGATAGGCTACATGACGATTAACGTAGCCTATCACGGCTAGATCTGCAAAGTCAGCCATGATAGGCTACGTAAATCGTCACGTAGCCTATCACGGGTGACTTTAAAAAAAAACAAAAAAAAATGTGTACGCTAATGGCGGCCCCCATAGGGAGCCGCCATTCGCGTTCCTTATTTGGTTGCTGTAGTCTACGTAAATCTTTACGTAGACTACAGCAGCCAAATAAGGAACGGGAATGGCGGCTCCCTATGGGGGCCGCCATTATCCGTACGCGCTTTTTTTTTTTAAAGTCACCCGTGATAGGCTACGTGACGATTGATGTAGCCTATCACAGCTGACTTTGCAAATCTAGCCGTGATAGGCTACGTTAATCGTCACGTAGCCTATCACGGGGGCATTTTTTTTTTCTTTTATTGCAATGGTGGCAGCGGCAGCCGGTCGAAAGATCGGCTGCCACCCCCGCCCCGGACGAACACCCGCCGAACCGCCGGCCGCACCCGCCGCCGGGAGGGACATTCGGCAAAGGTAAGTCCCGTCCCGGGGGGGGGAGTGCGGGGGGCGGGGGGGGTGCAGAGAATTTCTCCCCAAAACTTGTTCGGGGGGCCGAACACGTTGGCGCTCGGCCCCCCGAAGTTTCGGGGAGAAATTCTCCGCCATCCCTAGTGCTGGACCCTTTCCCTTCCTGGCTTATAAAAGCATCCAGGTGGGGGGACTGGCTGAGCAGGTGAGGGTAGTGGTGAATCCCTTTTTATGCCAAGGTGTGATTCCTTCTTGCCTAAAGGAGGCAGTGGTTAGACCTTTGTTTAAAAATCCCTTCCTGAACCCCACTTTGGATAATTTCTGGTTGGTCTCCAATATTCCATTCTTGGGCAAGGTGCTGGAGCACATGGTGGCTTCTAAGATCCAGGGATTTTCTGGATGAGATGGATTATCTAGATCCATTTCAATCTGGCTTCATGCCTGGTTATGAGACAGAGACTGCTTTGGTCACCTTGGTGGATGATCTATGCCTATGGTGGAGCTGTGCCTATTAGGGATGTATGGAACTCACTTACCTTTTTGCCAAATCTTTCGCGGTGGGGGGGGAGGCGCTCCGTCCTTCCTCCCGGAATCCTCGACGGGGGGGGAGGCAATCCTCTCCTCCCCCCTGGAATCCTCGATGGCCGGCTCCGCTCCGTGGCCAGGCCGCGGAGCAGCCAGCCAGGGACGTCTGCAGCCGGATTTCGGGCCACGGATGGGCTGGTGCGGATGCAAATGGCGGCCACCGTAGCAGCCGCCATTTGCATCCAGCCAGGCAGCTGTGATAGGCTACGTAAGAATTTATGTAGCCTATCACGACTAACCTAAAAAAAAACCAAAAACCCAACGCAGTGAACGCAAATGGTGGCGGCTATGGCTACCGCCATATGCGTTCCCTATTTTTCGCTGATTTATCATATGTAAATATTTACGTAAGATAAAACGGCAGAAAAAAAGGAGAATGCAAATAGCGTAGTGGACGCTATTTGCGTTCCTTTATTTTTCGCCGTTCTAGCCTACGTAAATATTTACATAGGCTAGAACGGTGAAAAATAAAGGAACGCAAGTAGCGTCCACTACGCTATTTGCGCTCCCTTTTTTTTCCCGCCGTTTTATCTTACGTAAATATTTACGTAAGATATATCAGCGAAAAATAGGGAACGCAAATGGCGGCCGCCGTAGCTGCCGCCATTTGCATACGCTGCTTTTTTGGGTTTTTTTTTTAGGTTAGCCATGATAGGCTACGTAAATTCTTACGTAGCCTATCATGGCTGCAAGGATGGCAATGGCAGCAGCAGCAGCCCTGCTGTGGCTGGCCAGGAGACCAGTCGCTGGAGCTGCCGCCGCCAGAACTGCTGCCACTGCATCCGCCGCATCTGCCGCATCCGCCGCATCCGCCCCAGGTAAGTGCCGTCCCAGGGGGATTCTGCTGGGTGGCGGGGGGGCAGAAGGCCATTCTGCTACGGATTCCGGGGGTAGGGATGTCAGAGGATTCTGCAACAGATCTCGGTGAGGCCGAATGCCAGTGCATTTGGCCCCCCGAAATCCTTCACAGAACGAAGCCCCTATGCCCCCACCCCATGAAAGGCGCGCGGGATGAAGTCCCTGCCGCCCCCACCCCATGAAAGGCACGCGAAATGGAGCACTTACCTGCTCCCGTCTGGGCTGCTTTGCGAATGGTGGCCCTCCTGGCTGCCATTCGCTTCCTCCTCTTCCTAGCCGTAATAGGCTACGTAAATACTTACGTAGCCTATCACGGCTAACGCAGGGATGCCATTTTCATCCCTGCAGGTGCTGTGATAGGCTACGTAACTATTTACGTAGCCTATCACGGTGGGGGGGGGGAACCCCAGCGTACGCAAATGGCGGCGGCTACCGCCATTTGTGTACGCTGGGGTTTTTCCCCCTGCTGTGATAAGCTATGTAAATATTTACATAGCCTATCATGGCTCAATACAGGGACGCAAATGGCGGCGGCTACGACAGCCACCATTTGCATCCCTGCAGGGCTGTCCAGCGGCCGGATGTCCGGCTGTGGCCGGCTGGAGCCAGCCGGAGGCTCCATGGTTTGGCCGCGGAGTGGAGCCAGCCGGGCAGGATTCCAGGGGGAGGGACGGAGCGCCTCCCCCCCACCGCGGATGCCCCTATGTGGAGGCAGGTAAGGGATTCGTACATCCCTATCCGGGGGGCCAGATTCTGTCTGAGGTGGGACTGGGAGGTGGCTCTAGTCCTTCTTGGAGGGGCAATCTCAGAAGGTATTGCTGGGGGATTCCTGTTCAACAACAAGGCCATTGGTCTGTGGTGTCCCTCATCTTATCCCCCATGCTATTTAACAAATATATGAAACCACTGGGAGAGACTGTCCAGTGTTTTGGTGTTTGGTGCCTCCAGTATGCCCATGACACCATTTCTATCTCTCTTTTCTATCTCTCCTTTCTATCTAAATCCAAAGAAGCTGTTCTGGTTCCAAATCAGTGGCTGATGTTGGTAAAGGACTGGATGAGGGTAAACAAATTGAAGCTCAATCCAGACAAGACAGAGGTGCTTTTTTCAGTTGAAAGGCAGATCAGGAAATATGGATTCAACCTGTGTTGGATGGGTTTACACTCCTTCTGAAGACTCAGCCATGACCCTAGACGCCCAGGTCTTGGCAATAAACAGGAGTGTGTTTGCACACCTGTGGCTAGTGTGCCAACTGCACCTTACTTACATGCTGTTTGGACTAATGTAAAGCTCCCTATGTGGGGCTGCTTTCAAAAACTGCTCAGAAACTTCAGCTGGTCAGAATGCTGTGACCAGACTGTTGCCCGGGGGTGCTTACATGGAGCATTTGACTCCCTTGTTACAGCATCTCCACTGTCTACCAGTCTATTTCCAGGCAGAATTCTAAGTACTGTTATGATTAGGGATGTACGAAAGTCACTTACCTTTTGCGGATTATGTTGATGGTGGGGGGGAGGCGCTCCGTCCCTCCCGTCAGAATCCTGGACGGGGGGAATGCGCTCCATTCCTCCCCCCCCGGAATCCTGGTCGGCTGGCTGTGCTCTGCAGGGATTCTGCGGAGCCGCCGGCTGGCTCCGCCAGCAGCTGGACATCCAGCCGCTGGCTAGCAGGGATGCAAATGGCGGCGGCCGTAGCCGCCGCCGTTTGCGTCCCTGCAGTCAGCCATGATAGGCTACGTAAATGTTTACGTAGCCTATCACCGCTGACTTAAAAACCCCCCAACAACAATGCATGTACGCAAATGGCGGCAGCCACGGCCGCCGCCATTTGCGTTCCTTATTTTGGCATGTCTTAGTCTATGTCAAGATTTATGTAGACTAAGACGGCGAAAATAAGGGGAACGCAAATAGAGTAGTGGACGCTATTTGTGTTCCCCTTATTTTCGCCGTCTTAGTCTATGTAAATCCTGACGTAGACTAAGACGTGCTCAAATAAGGAACGCAAATGGCGGCGGCCATGGCCGCCGCCATTTGTGTACGCGCGTTGTTGTTGTTTTTTTAAGTCAGCCGTGATAGGCTACATAAACATTTACGTAGCCTATCACTTTTTTTAAAAAAAACCTAGCCGTGATAGGTACGTAAATCTTTACGTAGCCTATCACATCTTTTTTTTTAAACTGGAAATGGCGGCGGCAGCAGCTGGTCAGAAGACCGGCCGCTGCAGCCACCACTGCCGAACTGCCACCGGAGCTGCTGCTGGATCCGCCCCAGTAGGGATGGCGGAGAATTTCTCCAAGAATCTCGGGGAGGCTGAATGCCAACGCATTCGGCCCCCCGAAATTGGTGTTGAAATTCTCCACCCCCCAACCCCCCCAGGGATGGGACTTACCTCCTGCGAATGTCCCTCTCGGCGGCAGGTCCCGGTGGCGGTTCGGCGGCGGTGCGGGGGTGGTGGCCAGTCTTCCGACCGGCTGCCGCCGCTGCCATTACAAAATAAAGTAAACAAACAAACAAACACATGATAGGCTACGTAACAATTTACGTAGCCTATCACGGCTAGATTTCCAAAGTCAGCTGTGATAGGCTATGTAAATCGCGGGTGGTTTTTTTTTTTTCACTTTTGTATTTCGCGGCCGGGGAGACGGGGCGCTTCTCCCCGGCCTGAATTTCAGCCGGGCGAGGCGGGGCACCTCCTCCCCCAGCCTGAACTTCAGGGGGAGAACCGAAGCACCTCCCCTACACCGCAAAGCAAGCTGCGGGACCAGGTAAGTGACTAAGTGCCGCCCCCGCCCCTGACGAAGACCGACGAACCACCGGCCGGACCTGCCGCCGGGAGGGACATTCGGCAAAGGTAAGTCCCGTCCCGGGCGGAGAATTTCTCCCCAAAACTTGTTCAGGGGGCTGAACACATTGGCGCTCGGCCCCCTGAAGTTTCGGGGAGAAATTCTCCGCCATCCCTACAAATGTGATGGAGTGTAAGCAAGTGTAAAGTGATACATGTAGGGGTAAAAAAATCCCCAACATTAGCATACACTGATGGGATCTGGCTAGTGGTGACTGACCAAGACAGAGATCTTGTGATTGTGATGGACACCTTGATCAAAATTAGGGATGCTGGAGAATTCCGCCATGGACTGCAGTGAGGCTGGATTCTTTAGAATCTGCCCCCCTGGAGTCCATGTTGGAACAGCATTCACCCCCCCAAAATCCCCCCCTGGATGGACCTACCTGGCGGTGAATGTGGTGGTGGATGCAGCAGCAGCGGCTCGTTTTCCGGCCGCTGCTGGGTTGCTTTGGCTGCAAATGGTGGCCGTCGTAGCAGCCGCCGTTTGCGTGCCTGCATTAGGCCGTGATAGGCTACATAAATACTTACATGGCCTATCACAGCTTAATGCAAGGACGCAAATGGCAGCCGCTACGACGGCCGCCATTTGTGGCCGCAGCAGCCTGGCAGCGGCTGGAAGTCTAGCTGTGGCTGGCCCTGGCCGGCAGCTCTGCGGCCTTGCCATGGAGCAGGGCCAGCTGGGGAGGATTCCAGGGGGAGGGATGGATCACTCGAAGCCAACATAGATTTGTCAAGAACAAATCCTGGCAGATGAATCTGATCTCATTGTTTGATCGAGTAACCTCCCTTGTGGACCGTGGGAATGCTGTAGACATAATATACCTTGACTTCAGCAAAGTTTTGACAAAGTGCCCCATGATATCCTGATGAGCAAACTAGCTCAAAGTGGGCTAGATGAAACAACGATCCGGTGGATCCACAGTTGGCTACAGAATCGGACTCAAAGAGATCAATGGGATCTTCTCAAACTGGGGAGAGGTAACGAGTGGGGTACTGCAGGGCTCAGTCGTGGGCCCAGTGCTCTTCCACATTTTTATTAGGGATGTCCGAAACACCTACCTGGCTCCGTGCCGGGCAATCCACGGTGGGGGGGAAGCGCTCCATCCATCCCCCAGAATCCTTGATGCGGGGGAGGCGATCCGGTCCTCCCCCCTGGAATCCTGCCCGGCTGGCTCCGCTCCGCAGCCAAGTCGTGGAGCCACCGGCCAGCTCCGGCCGCCCGCAGCCAGACATCCAGCCACTGGGCAGCCCTGCAGGGATGCAAATGGCGGCTATTGTAGCCGCCGCCATTTGCGTCCCTGTATTGAGCTGTGATAGGCTACGTAAATATTTACGTAGCCTATTACGGCAGAGAGAAAAACCCCAGTGTATGCAAATGGCGGTAGCCGCCACCATTTGCGTATGCTGGGTTCCCCCCCCCCGCCGTGATAGGCTACGTAAGTATTTACGTAGCTTATCATGGCTATGAAGAGGAGGAAGCGAATAGCGGCCGCAGGAAGGCTGCCATTCGCAAAGCAGCGTGGACGGGAGCAGGTAAGTGCTCCATTTTGCATGCTTTTCGTGGGTTGGGGGGGCGGGGGCTTCATTCCATGATGGATTTCGGGGGGCCGAATGCACTGGCATTCAGCCTCACAGAAATCCGTCACGGAATTCTCTGACATCCCTAATTTCAATTAATGACTTGGAGGAGGAGGTGCAAGGAATGCTGATCAAATTTGCAGATGACACAAAATTGGGTGGGATAGCTAATAATTTGGAAGACAGAAACAAAATTCAAAGTGATCTGGATAGACTGGAGTTCTGGGCAGAAAACAACAGAATGAAATTTAATAGGGATCAATGCCAAGTTCTGCACCTAGGAAGAAGAAACCAAATGCGCATTTACAAGATGGGGGATACTTGACTCAACAACACTACAAGCAAGAAGGATCTTGGAATTGTTGTCGATCACAAGCTGAATATGAACCAACAAAGTGATGTGGCTGCAAAAAAGGCAAATGCTCTTTTGGGCTGCCTTAATAGAAGCATAGCTTCCAAATCCCGGGAAGTACTAGTTCCCCTCTACTCAGCACTGGTTAAGCCTCATCTGGAGTAATGTGTCCAGTTCTGGGCACCACATTTTAAGAAGGATGCAGACAAACTGGAGAGGGTTCAGAGGAGGGCAACAAATATGATCAGGGGACTGGAAACAAAGCCCTCTGAAGAGAGACTGAAAGAAATGGGCATGTTTAGCCTTGAGAAGAGAAGACTGAGGGGAGATATGATAGCTCTCTTCAAGTACTGGAAAGGTTGTCACAGAGAGGAAGGCCAGGATCTCTTCTCGATCATCCCAGAGTGCAGGATGTGGAATAATGGGCTCAAGTTACAGGAAGCCAGATTCCAGCTGAACATCAGGAAAAACTTCCTGACTGTTAGAGCAATACAACAGTGGAACCAATTACCTAGGGAGGTTGTGGGCTCTCCCAGACTGGAGGCATTCAAGATGAGGCTAGACAGCCATCTGTCAGGGATGCTCTGACTTGGATTCCTGCATTGAACAGGGGTTTGGACTTGATGGCCTTATAGGTAGGGATGTACGAATCCCTTACCTGGCTCCATTCCGGGGTATCTGTGGTGGGTGGGAGGCGCTCCATCCCTCCCCCCGGAATCCTCCCGGGCCAGCTGCAGCCGGATGTCGGCCACTGCTGGGGTGCTGCTGCTGCAAATGGCGGCCGCTACACCGGCCGCCATTTGCATCCCTGCCAAGCCATGATAGGCTACATAAGTATTTACATAGCCTATCACAGCAAAAGGCAGGGAGGCAAATGGCGTGGCGGCCACCATTTGTGTGGCTGCCTTTTGCCGTGATAGACTACATAAATACTTAGGTAGCCTATTATGGCAAAGAGCAGGGGCACAAATGATGTAGCGGCCACCATTTGCGCCCCTGCTCTTTGCCATGATAGGCTACGTAAGTATTTACATAGTCTATCATGGCAAAAGGCAGACACACAAATTGCGGCCGCTATGACGGCCGCCATTTGTGGCCGCAGCAGCGTGGCAGCGGCCAGAAGAGGAGCAAGAGCCGCCACCGCATCCGCTGCATCCACCGCCAGGTTGGCTCTGTCCCAGGGGGATTCCACGGGGTGGTGGGGAGAATTACCCCATTCCTCCATGGACTCCACGGGGATGGATTCTAAAGAATCTGGCCTCACTGGATTCTGTGGTAGAATTCTCCAACATCCCTACTGGTAGGCCCCTTCCAACCCTACTGTTCTATGATTCTATGATTCTATGATTCTTCTTATGTTCACAGTGGCTCAAAAAAGGGTCCATCATGCACTGCATCCTCATGGGCAGCTCCCACATGGAAATATTGGTTACTATAAATGAAATCTCCCAGACGTGACCTCCTTGAAATTGCACTTCTTCATAAGGTACACACATGGGGCCTCTCATGTTGTCTGAACCTGGCTCCAGACAGTCTAGGCATGATTTGTGCCCTGGTTTCACCAGGAGTCAGCCCCACCATCTAGGCCATCTTGTCTAACTCCCGGCTCAGTGCAGGAAAACCACAGCTAGACCATCCCAGGTTGTGCTTGAAGACTTTCAGTGAGGGAAAGGCCCCCTCCCCACCCCCAGTAAGTGGTTCCATTGTCAAATTGCTCTTACCTTTAAATAGTTTCTCCTAATGTTCAGCTGAAATCTACCTACATGTAACCCAAATCAACTAGATCTAGTCCTAAGAGCAGCAGAGAACAAATCTTGGCCCTCACCTATGAACAATCTTTGGGGTATTTGAAGAGTGGTGTCATGTTCCCCCCTCAGCCTTCTCTTTTCCAGGCTAAACATCCCCCAAATGGTGGTGTTTATAAGCACTCTTGATTCTAGATCTCGTGAGAAACAGTTATTAAACCAGAAATGCATGACATTTACTTACTAGTTGAAGGAGAAACACTGTTTTGTGAAATCCCCCCACCCCCACTGTCTCACTGAATTTTTCACTGAGTCATCAGCACATTTACTCAGGAGTAAGTCCAACTGAACTCAGTGGGGGGCTTCTGATTAAACATGGATAGGATTGCACTGATACTCTCTGATTCCCCCCACCCTTACCCTCTACCAAATACAGCATGGGTCAGCTTTTAAATTTTTGGTCTGCTTTTGAATAGAGCATTTTTGGTTTTGCACAAGTCATTTTTACAAAAAAGAAAGACAGAAAGAAATCCAAATCAAAAAAGTTTTCTACCAGTATTTCAGATTTAAAAATAGAGTTTTATGGAAGGCACAGTGTGACTTCATATTTTTAACACTCCTGCTTCAATCACTGTCATTTCTTTTCTAGAAATAGAATTTTTACTGGAAGAGTATAACAAAATAGTAGTTAAATGGTTAACTACTGATGGCTTCCCATGAAGGAAGGGAGAAAGGGAAGGAGGGGTTGAGGTGTAGTTGCACAATAAATTTTGGCTTCGAAGGAAGAAAAGGAGAGAAGGGGAAATTTGCAATAAATCTGAGAAAGGCAGAGAAAGAGATTTAGAGACAGCAAAGTTAATGATTTGAAGAGGAGGAGAGAACTGCTACATATCCCTTCATCTGTTCTGTCTAATTCCTGGGAAGGGGTGCTGATCCAGGGAGAAGAAGTGTGGGCATGCTGCTGGGATCTGATGGCCCTTTCGCCAATTTGCTGAAAAACTGACAAATTGAAGCAACTTAGTTCAAAGCAAGTGGGCCAGATTCAAAATGCTAGTTGACATTTTGAGCCAGCCCTACTTGATTCTTGATATCTCTTTGTGTAGAAATGAAGCCCTGTCAAGGCTCATCCATCTGGTACATATTGAAACCCTATTGTCAAAGCTCCACACTGCAAGATATGGCAAGATATGGCACTAGGATTAGGATAGCATCCACTCATGTCTTCGAGGCAGCAGCAACTCTGCACAGCTCTGCTGCAAAGCTACAGAGATGGCAAAGTGGCTGCAGAGATGTAGCAAAGTCCCTCCCCTTGCCCCTCCCCAGGCAGTGGAGAAGAAGCTGGAGAAACATGGCAGCAGCTCCATTCATTTCCATTCCAATGCCCTTACCTTGAGCCAGAGGGGTCCCCAAAGGGCCAAACACACACAAAAAAGTGGTTGTAGTGTTGTTGCTGGTGCCTGCCATTTTAATCCCCCACAGTGCCTTTGTGGCCCCAGTGGAGCATCACTCTGGACACTCTGGTGGTCCCAAAGACAACAGGATGAATGAAAATAGAGAGTGCCAGCAGTAGCACTTGACTAGGTTGGTGGGCCCTCTGGACTGCACAGGGCATCAGCAAGTACCCAATGGTGCTGACCCAGGGGCCTGCCCTCAGCTGTGTGCAGAGACTGGATGACTATTTGAGGTACCTAACAGGATGTTGTCGGAGTCAGAGAAGGGCTAGAGTCCACTGGACTCCCACTCCCAGCTGGCTTTCCAGACCCCATTCGCTGACACCACTTACTAGACCCACTCATTGAGCACCCACATGGTCTGCGAGTGCCCAGCAGCTGCCCGTCCCCTTAGCCAGCTGCCATTTTGCATAAAAATGGTGGCTCGGGGTTTTCTGGATATGTAATGTTTTATAATTGGTGGCCATAAAGGGTCAATTTATGCAACATTACAGGCATGAATTTACAGGCATTTACACCTGTAATGTTGCATAAATGGCCCCTTTAAGGCCGCCATTTACATAAAATTACATATCCAGGACCCCTCCAATTTTAATGCAAAATGGTGGCTCGCTAAGAGGACACGCAGCTCTGCAGTGCTTGCTGGGCACTCGTCGGGCACTCCAGTGGCTGGCATGGAGTGGCAGTGGTGCAGTGTGCGCCCGGTGAAACTGGATGAGATGAGTCCGTCCATCCCTAGTGCCTTACATACTATTTTTTAGGGATGTATGAAACGGCTTACCTGTTTCGTTTCGTACATCCACGGTGGGGGGGAAGGCGCTCCGTCCCTCCCCCTGAAATCCTCGATGGCTGGCTCTGCTCTGTGGCGACTCTGCGGAGCCACCGGCCGGGGCAGCCCGCAGCGACATCCGGCCACTGCTGGGCTGTGCAGGGATGCAAATGGCGGCCGCTATAGCCGCTGCCATTTGCATCCCTTTTTTTTGCCTTGATAGGCTACGTAAATATTTTCGTAGCCTATCATGGCAAAAAAAAAAAAGGGAACGCAAATGGCGGCGGCTATGGTAGCTGCCATTTGTGTTCATTTTTTTAGCTGTGATAGGCTACGTAAATATTTATGTAGCCTATCACGGCTAAAATGGTGAAGTGAATGGCAGCTGCAGCCACCATTCGCAGAGCAGCGCAAACGGCAGCAGGTGAGTGCTCTGTTTTGCGTGCCTTTCGCGGGGTGGGGAGGTGGGGGGCTTCATTCCACCATGGGTTTTGGGTTGCCGAATGTGCTGGCATTCTCCGCCAACCCTATTTTTTAAAAGCAGCAGCAAGTTCTGATCTTAGTAAAACCATGTTTTAATGAGTGAACTCTCATGATTCTATGTCTCCCTGGGATTCTCTAAACGTTTAAAAAGCTTTTTCAGTTGTAGAAATCACTGTGAAGTTCTGCTTTATTTTATTTTATTCCTTGTGCAATGTTCAGCATTAACTATATATCAAATAAAAGAATTGAACTAGAAGATTAGCATCATTAAGGCTAATGCTCATTCTTGGGTCTTGGCTTGGCTAAGCTAGTAGGTTCCTTTGTGATATTTATCCATCGGGCACATAATAGACATTTACCACCCACCTTGAACAGCTTGTTTTAGGGGGAGATGAACATTGCCATTAATAGCAAGTTACAAATTCTCTCAACTTGCCTTTTTGCCAGTTATGGTTGGAAGATTTCTTTTTCTGCCCCCCCCCCCTTCCCAGCTTTTATTAAGGGAATAATTAACCTGAATGCCTCAAAAGAGCAAAAAAGAAGAAAAAAAGTCTGGCTATTGTTGGTGGTGATTCTAGTTGAGACATGAGGAACAACAGAAGCGCAGGTGCATAAAAGCTGTAATTAGAACATCAGGCTAAGCATTTAAAAACACAAATGAAAGAAAATGATTTGACTGTTTACCCTGTTCCTCCATTTCCTTATATCTAACAGTTTAGAATATTGTTATGGGCAGGTAGCTCATCTGTTTGATGTCTGCAGCTTGTCCTACTTCTGACTAGTGAATGAATGGGCAACCTGATCTTCTCAAGGCAACCTGCAGGCATGTCTAACTCTGTATACGATCAGGCAGTACAAATAATGTGTATGCCCATAATCAAACACAAAGTGAAACATGAAATCAATGGGCTTAAGCATGCTTAATTCCTGATTTGGATGCTGGGTATTAAGTGCATAATGAAACCACCAAGAGAGGGAATTCCAGTTGCAACTCCATAATTGTGCAATTCTTTGTCCTGAACTGCAAGCGCACCATGTGCTGATCTGAATAAGGCCTGGAAAACATTTAGCTGTGCGATGAGTGAAGCTCAGGGTTTGGGAACCAGTGGCCCTCCAGATGTTACTGGACTCCAATTCTCCTATTCCCCCGAGCTGTCGGGTGCTGACGAACCTAGGTGCTGAGTGCCCTGGGGCTTGGTGAGTATCTGGGAGCAGCTTACCCTCACCCTTGTGAGCTGCCAGCATTGTGCGCAAAATAGCAGCTTGGCCTCTTCTGGCAAGAGAGCAAGCCACAATTATGTGCACAATGGTGACACCCGGAGTCCCCATCACTGCATGCCAACTGCTCGCCATCTCCTCCTTGCAAGGAGGAGATGGCGAATGGTTGGTGAGCAGTGACAGAGGCTCCTCTAACTGTGATTGGAAAGCAATTCCTGCCTCCACCACCTGACTCAGGCCTTCATGGGCTCCTTGCAAGGAAGGAACCTGTGAAGGCTTGATGCAGCGAAGGCAAGAGTCACCCTCCAACCATGCACTCTCCCTTCCCAGAAAAGCCGCCTGAGCCATGCATAATGGTGGCTCAAAGGTGGATGGCCGTGTGGCTTTGTTGGGTGCTTACCGGGCTATTCAGAAGCTCAAGCCACACCGTGAGCAGGGGTGGGCAGTGGTGGCAGTTTGGCAAGCGCCTGACAAAGCCAAGCACAGGTGAGTCCATCCATCCCTAGACTAGATGGACCAATACTCTAACTCAGTGTAAGGCAGCTTCCCATGTTCCTATGTCATGCGGTCAGGACTGCAGAATTCTCTTCACCTGGGTCTTTCCTCCCCACAGCTCATCTCTCAAGTGCCCCTCAGTCCAGTATTTAGGGATGGCGGAGAATTTCTCCCCGAAACTTCGGGGGGCCGAGCGCCAACGTGTTCGGCCCCCCGAACAAGTTTCGGTGAGAAATTCTCCGCAACCCCCCGCCCCCCGCGCCCCCCCCCGGGACGGGACTTACCTTTGCCGAATGTCCCTCCCGGCGGCGGGTCCGGCCGGCGGTTCAGCGCGTGTTCGTCCGGGGCGGGAGCGGCAGCCGGTCTTTCGACCGGCTGCCGCCCCCGCCATTCCAATAAAAGAAAAAAAAAATGCCCCTGTGCTAGGCTACATGACGATTAACGTAGCCTATCACGGCTAGATCTGCAAAGTCAGCCATGATAGGCTACGTTAATCGTCACATAGCCTATCACGGGTGACTTTAAAAAAAAAAAAGCGCGTACGGATAATGGCGGCCCCAATAGGGAGCCGCCATTCCCGTTCCTTATTTGGTCGCTGTAGTCTACGTAAAGATTTACGTCGACTATGGCGAAAATAAGGGCAACGCTATTTGCGTTGCCCTTATTTTCGCCATAGTCTACGTAAAGATTTACGTAGACTACAGCAACCAAATAAGGAACGCGAATGGCGGCTCCCTATGGGGGCCGCCATTTGCGTACGTGCTTTTTTTTTTAAAAAAAAAATTCACCCGTGATAGGCTACGTGACGATTAACATAGCCTATCACGGCTGACTTTGCAGATCTAGCCATGATAGGTTACGTTAATCGTCACGTAGCCTATCACGGGGGCATTTTTTTTTTAAAAAAAAAACTTCTGAGTTCGCGGCCGGGCGAGGCGAGGCGCCTCCTCCCCAGCCTGAATTTCGGCCGGGCAAGGCAGGAATCCTCCCCCCTGGCCTGAATTTCAGCCGGGCGAGGCAGGAAGCCTCCCCCCCCGGCCTGAACTTCGCGGGGGGAGCAGCGAAGCGCCTCCCCCCCACCGCGAACAAGCTTCGAGGACATGTAAGTGACTTTCGTCCACCCCTACATTATATCTAATTTAGACCCAAGTGCCTAAAATCATCAAATAATCCTACTGATTGCCTGAGCCCTGCCACTAGTAGGTTCTACAAGGGGTATGCCCTGGAGTAGACCCTGCCACTCCATTGTTGCTGGGTGGCCTCCAGATTACCCTGTCTGTTCTCTTCTGGGAGTTTACCGGCAAATTATGTGCCTTACGCAAGACATGCTAGCACTGTGGATTTGAATACCTTGGAGGAGCTTGAACAGCTGTGCTCATGGGAGCAATCAGGGGTCAAGTCATCAAGAGGGAATTGCAGACTACTCTTCCTCAGGGTGGAACTCAGGGCAACTGGATGGGGGGTCCTATGAGATCCTTGATGATGAAGAGTCCCACTGACCCAATTCCACTGAGGTTTCCCTAAGAATCACTGTATCTGTTCAATGGAATCTTGGATGTGCAATCCCTTAAACCTGGTGACTCACTAAGTATGTACCAGTGTGCACAGCTCCTTATAGTGTTACATAAGTGAAAACAGACAGGTCTCTGCCCTCAAGAGGCTTACAATCTAAAAGAGAAAATGATGAAAATAAGAGGGATGAAGACAGGGTAGATAGGGAAGACTGTAGACTTAGGTTTAGGTAACCCTAAACATTCTTATCAGGAAGTAAGTCCAACTGAACATAGTGTGACTTACTTCTTAGCAAGCATGCATAGGATTGTGCTGCAGTGCTTTGCTACAGCTGGGAATGAAGCTTAAGGAGAAAACCAAAAAGCATGCATAAAAGACAGATTCTGAGGAGAGTTTCTGAGGAAGGCAGGCAGGCAGGCAGGCAGGCAGGCAGATGACAGCCTATGAAATACAGGGAGGGAATTCCACACAGAGGGGGAAGCCAAGGAGGATAGGTAGTCATTTTCAGTACAATCCTATGCATGTCCATTCAGAAGTAGACCCCACTGAATTCAGTGGGACTTACTAGGTAAGTGTGCTTAGGTTTGCAGCCTGAAAGGACCAAGAGACTTGGAGTCAGCTGAAGTCATAAGTAGGGGTGGGCTGGTGACCCCCATCCAGGTTTTCAGGGCACCTGCCCAGCCCCTGCACCCACTTGTGTGCCCCCGGACCCACGTTCAAGCCCTGTGCTGCTTGCCGAGCTACCCGCACTCACCCAGGTGGCCTCAGCGAGCTCCACAATCACCATTTTTGGAAAAATAAAATGGCTATCATGGAAATGCACATATTTATGTACATGCAAAATGGGGCTGTGAATCGCCCATATACACAGGTTCACAGGAAAGCAAATGCCTGTGATCTGGCATATATGGGCGATTCACGGCCTCATTTTGTGAATACAGAAATATGTGCGCTTTTTTGTGATGGCCATTTTTTTCTGAAAAATGGTGATCACAGAGCTCGACACCACTGCCCGGGTGAGTGCGGGCAGCTCAGCAAGTGGGGGCAGGGGACAAGCTGGGGCAGGGGCTCAGTGAGTGCAGCTTGGGGGTGTGGACAGGTGGGGGGTTCCACCAGATTCCCAGATGGAATCAGGCGCCACACCATCCTTAGTTGTAAGTGCCACTGTGGCATCTTACATCATGAGCTTATCAGATGACCTGTCAGCCTATCTATGTGGATCTTGACTGGACCTTCATAGTTGCTGCTTCATGTTTTCCAGACTTCTCAGCTGGTGCCACCTGTGAGGTTTTGATAATTTCATTTAAATAAAGCCTCCCATGAAATCACTACTGTATGATTTTGTTGGAGTTATATTTGGATTTTCATACATGAAGTATTTACTTTGAGCTCATCTGTAGCAAGTTTAGCATTTAACTCCTCTCTTCCCATTATGTAATTAAGTCTGCTTTAAATACATGGCTTCTTATAAAGACAGACCTGTTAAGAATAATTTCCTGCATACCAATCTCTACAGCTCCCGTGGCTTAGCTATAAAGCTGAATGATGCTTCTTTTCTTCCATTTTATGTCAGGGTTATAGATTGTGAAATCCCTATTAAACTCAGATATAAACCTGTAAAGAAAATAATTAACCACATGAAAAAGGGAGGTGCTGAAAGGTCTTTGCTATTAATTTCCTAAGGAAGAGATTCTGACTCAGAGAATGAACAGTAATCCAAAAATACTTTCCTGGTTGCTTATTATTTGGGTTATAGCAAACAATGCATTCCTTTATGTCCACAGTTAAAAGATATGTATCTACCATATAATTCGTACAGGCATAGCAGACTCTTACAGAGAACTAGAGCTAAATATGGAAAATGGAGCTCTGTGCGAATGGCCCTTGTAAAACATGACTGACTTGCTTAAGATCAGTTCCAAGGATAGTTTGAGAGGATATAAAGGGGGTCAATGAGGAGAAGCCACACTTTGAATAATGGTATCCAACCACATCTTAAAGGATCACCTGAACTGCAAGATCAGCCTCTATAACTTACTACAGCAGCTATCCAAAACATTTAAGTAGAATGAAAACACAAGAATGCATTGAAGAGGCTCCAGAGTTGATCTGTGTCAATTCTCTCAAGAGCTGGAATAGTTTTCTGAAAAGCTAATGGCATCATACACTAGGGATGTACGAAAGTGACTTACCTTTCACAGATTATGTTGATGGTGTGGGGGGGGAGGCATTCCGTTCCCCCCCCCCTGGAATCCTGGCCGGGGGGGGAGGTGCTCTGTTCCTCCCCACAGAATCCTCGAACGGCCGGCTGTGCTCCACAGCAGCTCTGTGGAGCAGCCAGCCAGGCCCGGCCCGGCCAGGCCAGAGCCATCCTCAGCCGGATTTCCAGCCGTGGAGGGCTCTGGGTAAACAAACAAACAAACAAAAAAACCCTCATATGCAAATGGCGGCGGCTATGGCCGCCGCCATTTGTGTTCCTTCCTTTTACCATCTTAATCTACGTAAATATTTACGTAGACTATGATGGCAAAAATAAAGGGGAACGCAAATAGCGTAGCGGGAGCTGTTTGTGTCCCTTTTTCATTCACCGTTTTAGTCTACGTAAATCTTTACATAGGCTAAAACGGCGAATCAAAAGGGGACGCCAATAATATGTAAATGTTTATGTAGCCTATCAAGGCTGAGTTAAAACAAACAAACAAACGTGCATACGCAAATGGCGGCGCCCATGGGCACCGCCATTTGCGTTCCTTACTTTGGCATGTCTAGTCTATGTAAACATTTACATAGACTACGGCGAAAATAAGGAGAATGCAAATAGCGTAGCATCTACGCTATTTGCGTTCCCCTTATTTTCGCCGTAGTCTACATAAATGTTTATATAGACTAGACGTGCCAAAATAAGGAACACAAATGGCGGCGCCCATGGGCACCGCCATTTGCGTACGCGTGGTTTTTTTTTTTTAACTCAGCTGTGATAGGCTACATAAACATTTACATAGCCTATCACGGCTGATTGCAGGGACGCAAACGGCGGTGGCTATGGCCGCCGCCATTTGCAGACCCGGCCGGCCAGGATTTGCTGCCGGAGGGACGGGGCGCCTGTCCCCCGGCCAGAATTTTGGGGGGGGAGGGATGGGGCACCTCCCCCCTGGCCAGAATTTCAGGGGGGGGAGGGACAGGATGCCTCCCCCCCGGCCAGAATTTTGGGGGGAGGGACGGAGCTCTTCCCCCCCACCGTGAACCACATTTCGTAAAAGGTAAGTGACTTTCATATATCCCTAGCAGCAGCCGGTCAGAAAACCAGGCAATGCTGCCACAGCCGAAGACTGGGCACTGCTGCCGCCGCCTATCGTATACCTAGGGATGTCAGAGTATTCCACCACGGATCTTGGTGAGGCCGAATGCCAGTGCATTTGGCCCCCCGAAACCTGTGGCGGAACTGCCTGCCACCACCCCGCTGATCCCCCCCAGGACGAGACTTACCTGGGGCCAATGTTCCGGGCGGCGGCAGCTCCGGCGGTGGCTCCGGCGGCGGCTTCGGTGGCAGCGGCTTCAGCTGCTGGTCTTCCGATTAGGGATGTCAGAGAATTCTGCCATGGATCTCGGTGAGGCCGAATGCCAGTGCATTCGCCCCCCCGAAATCTGTGGCAGAACGGCCTGCCACCCCCTGCCACCCCACGGATCCCCCCGGGACGAGATTTACCTGGGGCAGATGTTCCCGGCGGCAGCGGCTTTGGCAGCGGCGGCTGCGGCGGCTGATCTTTCGACCGGCTGCTGCCACTGCCATTTGCAGTCTTGTCTTTTTTTTTTTTTTTACAGAGACGTGATAGGCTACATAAGTTTTTACGTAGTCTAAAACATCTGGGTAAAAAAAAAAGGCGTATGCAAATGACGGTGGCTACGGCCGCCGCCAGTTGCATGCGTGTTTTTTTTTTTTTTTTTACCCAGACATGATAGGCTATGTAAGTTTTTATGTAGCCTAAAATGTCTGGGTAAAAAAAAAAAAAAAGGTGTACGCAAATGGCGGCAGCTACGGTCACCGCCATTTGTGTTTTATATTTTTCTTCGTCTTAGTCTACGTAAATATTTACATAGACTAAGATGAAAAAAAATAAGGAACGCAAGTGGCGGCGGCCGTAGCCACCGCCATTTGCATACGTGTTTTTTTTCCCCTTACCCAGAGCCCTCCGTGGCCGGAAATCCGGCTGCGGATGACCCTGGCCTGGGCCTGGCCGGCTGCTCCACGGAGCCGCCATGGAGCACAGTCGACTTTCGAGGATTCTGGGGGGGAGGACCAGATTGCCTCCCCCCCTCGAGGATTCCGGGGGGAGGGATGGAGCACCTCCCCCCCAGTGGAACCCAGCGGAGCCAGGTAAGCGGGGTTTCGTACACCCCTATTTCCGACTGGCTGCCGCTGCCGCCATTTGCAGTCTGGCATTTGGGTTTTTTTTTTTTAAAGCCCGGTTACACATCACATCCCGGTTGAAACAAAACAGAACACGCGTATGCAAATGGCGGCGGCTATGGCCGCCGCCATTTGCGTTCCTTATTTTTCGCCATCTTAGCGTACGTAAATATTTAAGTAGAGTGTTACGGCGAAAATAAAGGGGAACGCAAATAGCGTAGTGGGCTATTTAATCAAAAAGGGATGCAAATAGCGCCCGCTACACTATCTGTTTTCCCCTTTATTTTCGTCGTCATAGTCTACGTAAATTTTTACGTAGACTAAGATGACGAAAAATCAGGAACACAAATGGTGGCGGCCGTAGCTGCCGTCATTTGTGTATGCGTTTGTTTTTTGTTTTTTACCCAGCAGCCACCGCGGCTGGAAATCCAGCTGCGGATGGCCCTGGCCTGGCTGGCTGCTCCGCGGAGCCGCCGCAGAGCACAGCCGGCCATTGAGGATTCCGGGGAGGAGGACCGGATCGTCTCCCCCCCTTCGAGGATTCTGGGGGGAGGGATGGAATGCCTCCCCCCCACCATGAACAGAATCCGCGAAAAGGTAAGTCACTTTCGTACATCCCTACGTATACCCTTAGTGAGTAAATGAGTTCCACATACAATACTTACTATACATAGAACCCAGCAATTCAAATGCATCAGCTCCAAGAAAGGTTCTTTCTTTCTTCACAGATCCCAACAGAGCAAAAATATATATATACACAGACATACATACACACACACACACACACACACACTCACAATGCCTATTGAAGTGCTTTCTACATCTAATACAATTTACACAGGTACTACAACGGGACCTAGGTAGGTTATTTAGTACAATATCCACTTTAGGCAACAGAGTAAGGACAGACACATTTTGTGAAAATAGTTTTATGTGGATATGTTAGGTATATAACCTTCTGAAGTGTACTTAGAATTGCAAGTAGCTGAATGGAGATCCTTTTAAAGAAACTGTGCTTGGTTGTTTGCTATGGATGTTTAAAAAGGGATCTAACAATTTGGCTATAGCTACAGTGACTGTCAAACCAATTTAACTGGAACAGTAAACACTGTTCAAATGCCATTTTAAAGAGAAAGGAATACAAATACTTTCTGTACTTTTAGAGGAGCAGAAAGGAAATGTGGAATACCCTTTCTTTTATCTTGACACAGCACAGGTCAGGCTCTGCAAATAGAGACTGTGCCTCAGAGTGTCACAGTGGGTTTTGTGAGTTGGGTCAATTGTGCATAACGTCTGTGCTAGGGATGTCAGAGAATTTCTCCACGAATCTCGGGGAGGCTGAATGCCAGTGCATTCAACCCCTCAAAATTGGTGGAGAAACGGTCTGCCCCTGGCCCCCCCCGGGATGGGACTTACCTTTGGCGAATGTCCCTTCCGGCGGCGGCTCCCGGCGGCGGTTTGGTGGCGGCGGCCGGTCTTCCGACCAGCTGCTGCCGCAGCCATTGTCAGGGTGGACACTGAGCCCATAGAAACCCAGAGTAGTTCTGATTCTGAGGAAGAGCAGTCGCTTCTGGGAGAGGAGCGCGCTCCTCTTTCCCAGGGCCCACAGCTGACAGAGATTCCTCCCACCAGCATTCCTAGATTAGAAAGCAGTCCAGGGAGTGACCGAGCAGAGATAGCAGCTCTATGGATGTGTGGATCTATGGATCCACGCACTATGGATCCTCTATGGATGGTGGATGCGCGACGCAGACGCAGAGAGCGGCGCCAGATGGAGGGCGCGGAAAGGAGGCGCAGTGCCCGGTTGGCGCGCAAACAACGGCTGCGCCCCAAGGATCCAAGGGAAAAGGGGAGGGACTCTCCCCAGTCCTTAAGTTCAGGGGTCTGCCAGTAATTCCCTTTCAAACGGGGACCAACTGTTTCAACTTAGGGCATAGGTACTCTGCTGCTCAGATCTAGTTGCTACCTGTAGAGTTGTTAAGTTGTAAAAGAAGAATAAAGCTTTGAAAGGAATCCCTTTGTCTGTGTCTGGACTTGGCTACTGGATTAGATTGAGAGAGGCCTCCAAGGAGCCCTTGACAGCCATTTCCAAGTGTAAAAAAACAAACACATAAACGTGATAGGCTACATAAAGATTTAAGTAGCCTATCACGGCCAGATTTTCAAAAAACACCGTGATAGTCTACATAAATCCTTACGTAGCCTATCACGGCTGACTTTGAAAAAAAAAAAAAGCGCGTACGCAAATGGCGGCGCCCATGGGCGCCGCCATTTGCGTTCCTTATTTTGGCACGGGTAGTCTACGTAAATATTTACGTAGACTACCCGTGCCAAAATAAGGAACGCAAATGGCGCCCATGGGCACCGCCATTTGCGTACGTGCTTTTTTTTTTTTTTCCAAAGTCAGCCGTGATAGGCTACGTAAGGATTTACGTAGCCTATCACGGCTGACTGCAGGCCAGGGACGCAAACGGTGGTGGCTAAGGCCGCTGCCATTTGCGTCCCAGCAGGACAACAGGATTTGCGGCCGGAGAGATGGGGCGCTGCTCCCCAGCCAGAATTTCAGCGGGGAGGGATGGAGCACCTCCCCCCCCAGCCAGAATATCGGGGGGAGAAACGGAGCGCCTCCCCCCCACCTTGAAGCAAGCTTCGGGATCAGGTAAGTGACTTTCGTCCATCCCTAATCTGTGCCCTGGTTAAGATGTCACAATTACTTGTGCCTTGATGCCTATGGCTGATCCAAAATGCCACCTCTCACTTCCACACTTTGAAAGTTAACAAAGCTAGCCACATTTTTGAGGGGGGGGGTGAACTCCAGGGTGTTGATGGTGGCGGCAGCAGCACTTGTCCCAGCTGGTAGTGAGCATTCCCCCAACCATTTTCCCAAGAGAGTGATGCCATGTAATGACATAATATTGCTCTGAGAGTGTTCTGGGGGCAAAATGGCAGCCCCCATTGGTGAAAATATTTCCCCCAAAACTCTCCTAGGAATGATGCTTTATGGCAAAGCATTGCTGGCAGCAGTGGGAGTGTGGGAGGTTGTGAGGAAAATGGCAGCCTCTCATTGAGGACCAATGTGAAATTCTTTCCCACAGTTTCCCTATGGTTACAATGCTATCACATTGTTCCAAAGGAAGTTGGGGTGGGATGTTGCCACCAAGGATATCCACCAGTTTTCCCCCAGAACCGCCTTGGAGCAACACTAAGTCAGTGCCAGCTCCAGGTTTTTGAGGGACCTTGGACTAGACACCTCAATGTGCCCCCTTCCCTCATTGAGTCTACCTTCTCACCACCATTGTCACCAGCTGCTCTTGCTTATCATCCTATTTCTCATTATTGCTACCACTTACTTGCTTGACAGCAAGATAGCCAGTGAGTAAACAGGCAGTGGTATCTGCTGCTTCCCCTTCTCACCACTGTTGTCTGGGCCAGAGAGAGAGGCTGGTGAACAAGCAGGTTGCAATGGTGTAGAGGAGGAGCAAGTCCATGGGGCTCTTGCCAGTGGGCCTGGCTGGCATGGCATGTGGGCCCTCAGCAGGTGCTCAACCATGCCTACCCTTGATGCAAGCCTTGCTCTAAGTTATGACATATTGCTCCATGGAGAAAATAGTGGGAGGTGATGGTGGCTACCAGTTGATGGCCAGTAGAACAAACACTGCTGCCACTGCTGCCATCATGTCAATACACACAAGGTGACAGCAGTGAAGAATAATCAAAGGAGACAAGGAATTTTGTCTAAGGATGTACAGAATTTATAAAAAGTGTTCCATCTGCATTTTGCATTGTCAAGGACTGTCAGGTGCCTTTCATTCCATTGTCCACTCATTGACGGAATTGGTCCCCCCCCCAATTTCCCAAATGTGTACAAATTTGCATTTGCACAAATTTGCACCTGTGACAATGTGCAAATACCCCCCCCCCCATGAGCAAATCCTCCCCAAATGCCACATTTTTATGCTTTAGCCTATGGGAGAAGTGCACATTTTTGGCCAGTGTTTTAAAAATGTTACGTATTTTTCTATGACTGAATTTGTGTAAAGTTCCGGAAAGTTTTTTTTTTTTTAAATGGTCTGCAAGTCTGCAGAATCTGTGCAGCTCAGGAAAAGCCAGTCTGCTGTGGAATCTGCACATCGGATTAATAGAAATCCAAACCTATTTGATTCCATTGTGGATTTCTCCAACATCCCTCATTTTATTCCCCTTTCATCCAAGAAAATTGCCTGCAATTTTGGCTCAGAGTTCTCATTTAAGAACATTATGTCCAGCACTATGCTAGAATTAGGGTATCTGACCACCCCATGCCACCATGTCTGGAGAGCCCCTAGATGTGTTGATACCACTAGGATCTAAAGGTAGATCACCTTCCTTAGCTTCTTGTACCACTCCCTACCAGGACTGTATCTGCAAGTTGTGCCAAAATAATGCTTTTAATAGATCAGCCAGCAGTAGGTGAAAAAAACACTCTCATCTGGCCAATTCAGAAGGCACCTGGAAAACTCCTCTGTAGCCCTGTTATTGGCACCTGGCTATTGCCATGTGACAACCAGAGGATGGACTAGGCAGGCTGATGCTCTGAGAAATGCTCTGAAGATGGGGAAGGTACAGCAAGCCTTTTAAGGCTGCCTGCTCCTCTCTGTCATTGGCCAATGTGTTCCCCTTATTGGGATGTGTCATCATCTTATCTCCCTCCCATGAACTGCAGAAAGAACAGGAGCTACCCATAGCCTTTACCGTTTTTACCATCTTCAACCTGTTCTTTCCATAGATGCCTATGTTTCCTGATGAGAAAAGCAGTGTCCAGCTTTAGTCCAAAGACTTGAACAGGTTTTTTTGGAGATAAGTACAGAAGAAGCAGTTTGATTCCTGAGCTCTTTTAGGTTGCAAGTATACCTGTAATTTTTATATAAGCATTTCCATCAATTAAAATAAAAGAATACATGAACATTGAGATGGGCAAAAAAATTGCAACAAGGGTTCTGAAGACTACAAAGCTGAAGACATCTATGCTTTCCTTTGGGCATAAATAAATCAAGACTTAAGAACAAAGAGAAAAATGCCCTTGACTTTTTCATCTTCTGCATAATTGCATCTTGCTGCTCCTGTTTTCTTGAGGGAAGCCAGCTTTGCCCCCTGCACGTGGCAGGCGGGATGACATGTCTGTCAAATCGTTAACTATACCAACATCAGAAACAGATGGAGAAGCCAGGCTCATGCCAGACCAAACACAATTTATTAAAGACAATCCATTACGATGCCAAGACAAATATCTTTCACCCAGATCAGTCACTAACTCATTGGAACCAACCAAAGCAAATAACTATCAAGAAATTGAAGTTTTGAGAATAACCATTCTGTGTGCTGTGTTGAAATGTACCCATCCCCAAGGAAGTGTGAATAGTTATGCAAAGAGAGCCAGTAGGATATGGGAAGGAGGTGGGGAGAGATGAGCTCACTGCTTTAGGTACTTGATTAGGCCAATTTTTTTTGCCATTTTCCCCCACGAGTCATTACGTGGACACTTCACACACCACCCTGAAGGTTAGAAGAACTGGGAGTAGACAAAAATAGTGCCACCAACAGTCAATCAGAGAGTAGCCCAAAAATCCCTATGCAGACCCATAGGATGACTGGCTAATCACCTTGCCTTTCACAGGAAGGGTGGGCAGGAAACTGCACAAAATCAAAAGAGGCAAGGACAGAGTGGCACTTCCATATAAAGTTGTCCATCCTCTTCAGCCTCGCATTTCCAGTATCATGATGCTGCATGCTGGAGAAAACTGTCATGGATCTGAATGAGGTCGGATTCCTGAGAATCTGGATTACGGAGTCCGTAGCAGACTGACTCTTCCTGATGGCACGTCCTCTGGATTTCGGTGGGTTTTTTTCTCTCTCTCTCTGTAAACAGGGCAAGATACTCCAATTGCAGCTGCAATTAGTGTATCTTGGGCAAATTACAGCTATAATTAGCATATTTGATGCCATTTGCAGTCGTAAAGTCATTCTTTAAGTCCTTGTTATTCATATCTCCTTCACTGGAGGGCATTGTCAGCAAATCACAATACAGTGAGAGGTAACTGCAAAGCTATAAGGCATGTCAGCTGGATCATTCCTCATAACCAAGGGGATCAGGAGAAGTAACATTAATGAATGAATGAAGGTAGTTTGCCCGCTCAAGACTTAACATGAGCTGTGAACTATGCAATTTTTTTTAGAGTTGATTACAAATATAAAACATATTCACCCTTTCTATGTTTCCTAATAGTGAAATATTAAATAGTTTCACTCCTGAAATAAACTGCAGCAATGAAGATCATTGAAAGATCCACACTTTGGATCTAAAATACTGGTCTATAAATCCTCAACTAGATGAAAATTGATGTTTTCCTGTGATGATACCATCATCTTGGCCTTTTCTTATCTCACATTAGATAGTCTCCTGAGCACAATCAGAACACATGTAGAATAACAAATAAATGCTGGAGAACTGAAGGTTCTTTTTTAAAAACAAAACAAAAACAAAAACATTGTCTTGGACATCAAGAGGTTTAGATTAATATTTTGGAAGAAAGGAGCTTGACCATTCAAACAGTATGATCATTTCCCCCCTATACATTCTATAATGTGTACATGCCTGTTCTCCCTTCTGTTCTAATGTTATCTTTTTATACTAACAGAGACCAGGTTTATCTCACCAAGAAAGTGACCAACGTATGGCTATATGAGTGCAACTTAATAAAATGATGGATGGACCCATGATGCTTTAATGAATGATCATAAATTTATATCCAAGTTTGACATCTGTTCTTGACCCATTGTCCCTTTCCCTTTAATTAGAACTATGATCATCAACAACAATGGCTAATAGATCATTCCAATTTCTCACACACACACACAAAGGGGTCGGTGAAAAGCAACAACAAGGCTCTGGATCCACTGTGGATGCAGTCAGTCTGCATTTAACAGTACACCTACTGATGAGGGTGAAGCCAAAATGTTTAGCTTAAAATATATTCTTTATTACTCTGTCGTTAGTCTTTCTATTTTTCATATCATTCCTTGCACCTTGCTTAAACAGGATGAGCTAAAATGTTGACCTAACGCCACTACAACTCTTTAATTCTCGGGGCAAAGTATATTTAAAAAAAAATATTCTAAAAAGTGATTAGTTTTATTCTTATGAACAATCATTTATTGGATACATTTTTTGTCATGATCAATAATATAATGTGTATGCTGCATTTGAATCAATTCTGGACAGTTATATAGGATACTTCTAATTCTTGCTGAAAACCTGAAACCTAGCACAGTACTAAGTGATTTCCACATTCATATTGAATCCTGTAGGGGTCAGGAAGGAATGTAATTCTATCCCAATGTTTGCCAAGTAGGTATGTTGGTGAAATCTGCAAAGGAATCAAATGAATTTGGATTTCTATGAATCTGATGTTGGGATTCTGCAGCAGACTGGCTTTTCCTGAGTCACATGGATTCTTTGGACTGGTTTTTGTTTTATTTTCCAGAATTATGAGCAAATTTAGTCATAGAAAAATACCTAAAATTTATAAAACTGTCTGAAAACATGCATTTTGCTCATAGGCTAAAGCATGAAAATGCATGGGGGGTGGGGTGGGAGGTGGATTTGCATATTTTTGCAGGGGCAATCTGCGAATCCCTGCGGACCAGCTTGGTGTCTCTGGGTGCTCACCAATGACTTTACATAGAACTTCTTTTTCTATGCAGACATGCATATTATGACCAAATTTCCATTCCTATTTACCAGCATCCCTCTACCCCAGTCCCCAGCACTAATTATCAATGACCCCAGGGATGTTGGAGGAATCTTCACAGAATCAAATGAGTTTGAATTTCTATGAATCCAACCTGCAGATCCTGCAACAGACCAGCTTTTCTGAGATGCACAGATTCTGCAGACTTGTGGACCTTTTCTCTCTCTCTCTCTCTCTCTCTCTCTCTACTTCCTGGAATTTTACAGAAATTTTGTCATAGAAAAATATGTAAAATAATGAAAAATTGGCCTAAAATGTACATTTCCCCCATAGGCTAAAGCATGAAAATGCGCACATGGGGGGGGGGGGAATGCATTTTCACAAGTGCAAATTTCCTCAAATGTGAATTTGTGCAAATTCAGGAAATTGGAGAAAAATCTGATTCTACCAATGAGTGGATGACAGAACAATGGGCACCTGACAATCCACAAAAGGCAGGTGGAATGGATTTTACAAATCCATACATCCCTACCCCATGGTACATAGTGTAGAGTAGTCAAGAAAAAAATGTCAGTCTATTCCAGTTTGGTTGCTGGGCAAAAAAATCCTACTTTTCCCATACGTGTCCAGCTATTCCTTAACTATGACCCAGAAACATTATGATGGGCACTAAGACAACCACCAGCTGGGATGTGAACAGGACTTAAATAGCCCAAGAATGCTCTGCCACCATACTGGCTGGTGTTCAAGTATGGAATGTTCTAGCCTTTTCTGTTTTGTGAAGCTGGTCTGTGTCCTCTGTAGAAATTCAGTCTGTAATCTATGTACTGTACTAGCTAAGAAATGGATTTTTTTGTGGCAATATCCTATAATCCTATAACAGGATTATAATTGAATTTCTGCATATGACATTTTCTATTTGTACCAGTTTGATGTTTGTTTCCCCTGCACAGAGAGAATATTCCTAGGCTCTAGGATCTTCACAAGGTGCTGTCTGAGCATTCCTGGATTGGTCTGAACACCACAAATCTTTGCTGATTTTTACAAACTCTGTGAGGCCACCAACCAGTTTACCATGGTTATTGGCCAGGATATCTGTTTGCCTTTCTTCAGTGAGTTAGATTTTTAGCTGTCTCAAATTAGTGCCGCTTTTGCACCCCTCCTTATCCTTCTTCATTCATTTTTCATGTATGTTTTGTTAAGATATTTGACTGTGATTGTAGTAGTGTAGCTGGATGTTCATTGGATTGACCTGCTTTATTCTTCTGCCAATATAGTTCTTAGTCTTTCTTTTTCTATAGCTTGAGCTCATTTAAATGTAGTACTGTGATTATCTCATGAATGTCACCATATGATGACAAGGGGTTTTGCCACAGCAAATTGGCCAAATCCAGAGTCCTCCAAATGGCCTTCCTCTTACTTCTAATAATAAAGGAACTTTGGCATGTACAACAGGGAATGTCCCTCCACATATAAAGCTTTCTTTTTCATATGAAAGAATGGGAAGAGGATCCCACAGCCCTCAGGAACATCTTTTAAGGGGGTATGAGGACTGCAATGGGTTGACAGATGGGTGAAGCTTTTGTGGTTCATCTTGTGTGAGTGTATGTGCTTTCTGCTAGCCACCACTCAATGCAACCCAAGGTAAAGGAAACTGTGGCATTGCTAAACCCTCAGACTGATCCTTGTCCAACACAATAACCTATCACAACACTATTAAATAGCATTATACACATCCAGTACACCCAATTGCACTGCTATTGAGACACCACCCTTTCAGTACTTCTGAGCCAGGAAGCCAGATGTCTTTTCCATACATTTTTTAAAAATAAAATAAAACTTCATAAGAGCTACATTAGGTAAATATACATTATGTATAATTCTGGCTTCATTGAGGTTAAATCTTGTTATAATATGTTATATGGCATAATATATTATGTTACAATCCTTTATACAAAGCCTTTGTTCTGTAAATTGATATAATTCACTGATCCAGATTCCCCCTCCCTTTAAACTCAACAGAAAGAATGCAAATAAATAAATGAATAAATAAATACATACATACAAGACTGCTTTGTGAAGAGATGCAATTACGATTTTTTCCTTTTGAAAAACTGAAGTTATTTTTGTAAGGATTTCAAACCTTTGAAGGGAAAACAAAATGTTTCCTGAATAAATTCTTTGAGCAGAATCAGCGAAGAAAGCTATAAAGAGAATTGTCATATCACCTTCTTATTCTTCACTAGAAGTTAGGGACTGCAATTCTACACACAGATAAGCATGCATAAATTCTATTGATCTTGATGGAATTCAAGCACATTTAGCTGTGTGCTGGCTTGCAGCTATCATCCTTAATGCAAATAGAGTGATTTACCCTCAACATGTTAGTCAGGCTTCAGAGTTGAGTTTTCTTTCTTTCCCAAAGTCCCTAGAGTAGCTAACTCTTCTCTTCAAAGGAACTCAATGCAATTACTGTTCTCTTAAACTAAAGCAAATGCAAATACTTCTGCCAGGCTTGAACATATGACTGTAGCTATCATAGCGCAGACTGCTCCAACTTTAAAGGCTTTAACAAGCTTTAGATCTAATGATGTAATTGAAATGTACACCAAACTGTGGATTAAATAATTACTGAAAGATGATTTTAATAAAGTTACAAAAAATTACATTCATAATATGACCATATTATTTTGCAGATCTCCTCCCAGTTGAAGCGATTATGATTTGGATATGGTAGTTTTTCATTTATTAGAGTGATCTAAGACACATTCAGTTCACAAGGGTGCTGTTTATATAGTGTTGCAATAAAATGGCCTACATGGTAAGCACAATTAGGCAACCAAGGTTTCCCAGTAAATGGGCTTAAGACAGTTGCGTGTTCTTGTGAACCTTTGCAGACATGAAAGTGCTAATGGAACTCCCTTGTTTACAAGGACCACCCTATTCATTGTAAGGACTAGGATTTCTTTGCACATTGGATAAACGCATGGGCTGCCACCTCAATTGAACTGAATGGGGATGACTATGTGCTTGGGCAAAATTCAAACGAAAGTATGGGATACCCCTATACTTTTGGGGCCTGAAATCATAGACATTATATAGAATATTTGTTTAATTGGTACTTATTTTCAAGAAAATATTTTCATGATGAGGACCTTAGGATTTTATACATGCACACACCTTGAACTGAATAGGGATGACTTTGTGCACCTTAAAATGTTACAGATGCACTTTGCTGAAACACCACTGACTTTTGTTTGATATAGCTGTTGTTGTCTGCTTTGTATCATGCTCACAGTAAGGTCCGATACTATGCATAAGCAGGATAAGCTCCCTTTTGGGGCATATTTTCAAAATGAACTAATGCCCATAACACCCCATGGTATCAGTTCTCTCTACTTAACCCATTTTTGTTGTTTATTCGGTCAGTCGCTTCCGACTCTTCATGACTTCATGGACCAGCCCACGCCAGAGCTTCCTGTCGGCCGTCGCCACCCCCAGCTCCCCCGAGGTCGAGAGTGTCACCTCCAGAATATCATCCATCCATCTTGCCCTTGGTCGGCCCCTCTTCCTTTTGCCTTCCACTTTCCCTAGCATCAGCATCTCCAGGGTATCTTGTCTTCTCATGATGTGGCCAAAGTACTTCAGTTTGGCCTTTAATATCATTCCCTCAAGTGAGCAGTCTGGCTTTATTTTCTGGAGTATGGACTGGTTTGATCTTCTTGCAGTCCAAGGCACTCTCCGAATTTTCCTCCAGCACCACAGTTCCAAAGCATCTATCTTCCTTCACTCAGCCTTCCTTATGGTCCAGCTCTCGCAGCCATAGGTTACTATGGGGAACACCATTGCTTTAACTATGCGGATCTTTGTTGTCAGTGTGATGTTTCTGCTCTTAATGATTTTATCAAGATTTGTCATTGCTCTCCTCCCAAGAAGTAAACGTCTTCTGATTTCCTGGCTGCAGTCAGCGTCTGCAGTAATCTTTGCATCTAGAAACACAAAGTCTGTCACTGCCTCCGCGTTTTCTCCCTCTATTTGCCAGTTATCAATCAAGCTGGTTGCCATAATCTTGGTTTTTTTGAGGTTGAACTGCAACCCAGCTTTTGCACTTTCTTCTTTCACCTTCGTCATGAGGTTCCTCAGGTCCTCCTCGCTTTCAGCCATCAAAGTGGTATCATCTGCATATCTGAGATTGTTAATGTTTCTTCCAGCGATTTTAACTCCAGCCTTGGCTTCATCAAGCCCAGCACGTCACATGATGTGTTCTGTGTACAGGTTGAATAGGTAGGGTGAGCGTATACAACCCTGCCATACTCCTTTCCCAATCTTAAACCAGTCCGTTGTTCCATGGTCTGTTCTTACTGTTGCTACTTGGTCATTATACAGATTACTCAGGAGGCAGACAAGATGACTTGGTATCCCCATACCACCAAGAACCTGCCACAATTTGTGATGATCCACACAGTCAAAGGCTTTAGAATAGTCAATAAAACAGAAATAGATGTTTTTCTGAAACTCCCTGGCTTTCTCCATTATCCAGCGGATATTGGCAATTTGGTCTCTAGTTCCTCTGCCTTTTCTAAACCCAGCTTGTACATCTGGCAATTCTCGTTCCATGAATTGCTGGAGTCTACCTTGCAAGATCTTGAGCATCACCTTACTGGCATGTGAAATAAGTTCGATAGTTTGAACATTCTTTGGTGCTTCCCTTTTTTGATATGAGGATATAGGTTGATTTTTTCCAATCGGTTGGCCATTCTTGTGTTTTCCAAATTTGCTGGCATATGGCATGCATCACCTTGACAGCATCATCTTGCAAGAGTTTAAACAGTTCAGCTGGGATACCGTCATCTCCTGCTGCCTTGTTATTATTAGCAATGCTTCTTAAGGCCCATTCAACCTCACTCTTCAGGATGTCTGGCTCTAGCTCACTGACCACACCGTCAAATATGTCCCCGATATTATTATCCTTCCTATACAGATCTTCCATATATTCTTGCCACCTTTTCTTGATCTCTTCTGCTTCTGTTAGGTCCTTGCCATCTTTGTTTCTGATCATACCCATTTTTGCCTGGAATTTACCTCCGATGTTTCTAATTTTCTGGAAGAGGTCTCTTGTCCTTCCTATTCTATTATCTTCTTCCACTTCTGCACATTGCTTGTTTAAAAATAATTCCTGATCTCTTCTGGCTAACCTCTGGAATTTTGCATTTAATTGGGCATCTCTCCCCCTATCACTGTTGCCTTTTGCTTTCCTTCTTCTTGGGCTGCTTCCAGTGTCTCAGCAGACAGCCATCTTGCCTTCTTGGCTTTCTTTTTCTTTGGGATGCTTTTGTTGCTGCCTCCTGAACAATGTTGCGAACTTCTGTCCATAGTTCTTCTGGGACCCTATCTACTAAATCTAGTCCCTTAAATCTATTCTTCACCTCCACTGCATATTCATGAGGAATATTCGTCAGCTCATATCTAACTGATCTGTGGGTCTTCCCTATTCTCTTTAGTCTGATTCTAAATTGTGCAATAAGAAGTTCGTGATCTGAACTACAATCAGCTCCAGGTCTTGTTTTTACCAACTGCATAGATGTCCACCACCTTTGGCTACAAAGGATGTAGTCAATCTGATTTCGGTGTCGACCGTCTGGTGAAGTCCATGTATAAAGTCGTCTCTTAGGTTGTTGGAAGAGAGTGCTTGTTATGCACAGTGAGTTGTCTTGGCAAAATTCTATCAGCCTATGTCCTGCTTCATTTTGTTCTCCCAGACCATGCTTGCCTGTAATTCCAGGTGTCGTTTGACTACCCACCTTAGCATTCCAGTCTCCTGTAATGAAAATAACATCTTTATTTGGTGTACTATCCAGTAGGTGCTGCAGATCCTCATAGAACTGATCTACTTCTGCTCTTCAGCATCTGTGGTTGGGGCGTATATTTGGATCACTGTGATGTTAAATGGCTTACCCTGAATTCGAACTGAGATCATTCTGTCATTTTTTGGATTGTATCCAAGCACTGCTTTAGCCACTTTATTATTAATTATGAAGGCTGCTCCATTTCTTCTGTGGTCCTCTTGTCCACAGTAGTAGATCTGGTGGTCATTTGATGTGAAGTGGCCCATTCCAGTCCATTTCAGTTCATTGACACCCAAAATGTCTATATTTAATCTTGACATCTCCCCAGTAACCATGACCAATTTGCCCTGGCTCATAGATCTTACATTCCAGGTTCCTATGGTGTGTTGATCTTTAGAACATCGGATTCGTCGTTCACCACCAGCACCATCAGCTGCTAGCCATCCTTTCGGCTTTGAACTAGCTGCGTCATCACATCTGGGGCTAGTTGAACTTATCCTCTGTTCCTCCCCAGTAGCATTTTGACCATCTTCCGACCTGGGAGTCCCATCTTCCAATGGTATACCGACATATCTCTGGTTGTACTGATCCATTTAGTTTTCCATTTTATGGCTGTGCACCAAAAGCAAGATTCAACTTGGACCCAAATTCAGCAGCTTAGAAAGGGACCCAACTCAGGTCAGACCACTTCAGAGGCTGCTTGCTTCAATTCAGGACTGAATCAGAACCTCGCTTCATATGTCTCCTCAATGAGTATAATGGAGGAATCAGTAAATCACTATACACTAACAGCCTTGCTGGATCAGACAGAGGGGCTCATCTATGTAACATCCTGTTTCCAACAGTGGTCAGCCAGATCCCTCCATTGACCTTACTTGCTGTCTATATAAACTTGAACAGCCTCCCTCTGTTTTTCCCCCCTCCCTGGTATTTAGAATTATACTGTCTGTGTGGACTTGGAGATTCTGCTGAGTGGTGAGCAATAGACATATTAATAAAAACAGTTCTATTCTTCTTTTTAAAAGGTGTTTAAGCTGGTAGCCATCTGTGGCAGTGAATGCTGTAAATTAATCAAAGCATGGTGTAAAATAGAACTTCCATTTGTCTGTTCTCAAACTTCTGCCAGTAAATCTCATTGACTGCTCTCCAGTTCTACTATTATGAAAGAAGGATAAAAATCTTTCTCTATCCATACTTCATGATATCATAAAACTCTGTCATGTCCCATGTCCATCTTAGTCATTGATTTCTCCAAATCTATGCTTTTTGTATACACTTTTCCTAGTGTTCACAGTTATGGCAAGCAATTTTCCCTAATATAATGCATACTCTGTGTGTACTTTCCCCTAATATACACATTTTATATGCACTTTTCCTTAATGCATTTTTCTGTGTATTTTTTTAGTTATAGACAAATCTGTTAATTTAGTTTCTCATTTTCCCAATCTTTAAATGTGTCTCAGACTTTGAGAATTTCTTATTTCTTTCTTCTTTTTTTGAGAATTTCTTAACCAGTCTTAAATTTGGTTCATTCCAAACTTTAAGAATTGCTTTTTACATTTGTATGAAAATTCATAAGCATTTTTATGCATATTTCTCCTAATACGTGTATTTTTGCCTAATACTTTTTGCAAGCAATTGTCCTAATATAATCCATTTTTGAATGTTTTTGTCCCTAATTATTTACACATTTTTGTATGCATTTTTTTGCTGGAGAACTTCATTTCAAAATTCAGATAAGTGCGAATGTTGAAAGATAACTGCGTTTTGGTTTGCATAGTGGTTTGAAAGTGTGAAATTAAGTAAGTTTGCATTAAAATGAGAACTGAATGAATTTCTCCCCCATCCCTAGTATTTTGTGAATTATGAACTGCTGCATTCTGAAAACTGCAGATTTCAGCATGCAAGGTTCACATGTAGGTTTCAGAGGTGTGCATTGGGTAAGTCCATATACAAATTCCTTTTATTTACTCCCCCTTCCCTCTTTTTTCACTGTATGACTAGCTCACATGTAGGGATGGATGATTCAGTCTATTCATGTAGGTTTCAGAGGTGTGTATTGGGTAAGTCCATATACAAATTCCTTTTCTTTACTTCCCCCCCTCTTTTTTCACTGTATGACTAGCTCACATGTGGGGATGGATGATTCAGTCTATTTCTGGTACCTTGACACTTCCGCATGTATTTACTCATAAATCTCTTCTGTTCCATTTCTGCATTAAACTACTTCTTAAAAGAAAAATCTGCATGAAAGTTCTCATTTAAATATGCATGTATAAAATATTTTATCCAAAATATGCATTTCTACTTTTATTTTCTCTAATAAATTTGAGCTGATAAATTTGTTTATCAGATTCAGAAAATGTGGAAGCTGATGCATAACTGGCTGCTGATCTGGAAATTGGTCTGGGATGTGCAGATCAGTTCAGTTCATATCTGAGTGCACAAGTATCAAATTGTGGAAGTATCTCTAATCATCAATAGCTTCTCTGCACGATTGTGCAGTGAAGGTTTTCTTTCTTTCTTTCTTTCTTTCTTTCTTTCTTTCTTTCTTTCTTTCTTCCAACGATGCTTCATTTGATTAATTATACCTAACATAGACATTAATGTTGCTGAAGACTAGCCTTTTGCCTTGCTTTGTTTTCATAGATGCCACACATTTCCCTCTGGTTTACAGATTTTTTTTTTTTTAAAAAGAAGATATAATCAAAGTTAAACAAACAGCCTTTATGCAACCAAGGACAATTATGCCTGTGCACACATGTCAGGTTTAACTCTTCCACCTGCTGTCACAATGTAATGCCATACAAGGAACCATCTGTACATACCGTCAGTGTAAAAGGGGAACAAAATCCAGGCAGGCAATTGTGGTATAGCCAGAGGCATTAAGGTCAGTTACAAACATTTGGCATTCGAAATCCAACAAACTGAGAAAGTGAGTGAGCCTGGAGCTGACTTAATAAGGCAAATTTCTGGTAACAATTGAGAGTAAAGTAACACCCTCACAAAGATTTGAGTGAGAAACAGAAATTGCTTTGCCGTCCCATGGATTATTTGCTATTGATTTTTATAGTACATATGTCAAGATACAGTTGCCAGATAGTGTAATAGCATAGCAGCAGGCGTAGCACTTATATTTAATCAAAACCTAACCAGTTTTAATAAAAGGAGAACAAGAAAAATAAAGAAGACTGAAATGCCAAGGCCCGGATTCACAGCTGGTATAAATATAGCTCTAAAGTGTGTTGGAATGTTACCAGCTTTCATCCTAAATTTGTGTTGGAGGCAGGGCAGGTAATTCACTGACCATTTACACCAGAGCACGCCCATTGATTTCACTGACTGCAGTGCAGCAACCATGGAAGTGTGTACAGGGAGAGGCCTAAAAGGAATCTTTCTAGTATATTTTACAGGGTTTTCCACTGTGACTGTTCTTAAAGGTGGGACATGGCCCGCTGAGTTTTTGGATCTGCTGAAGTATGCTGATATAAGTAGTTAATGAACTGCCTCAAATAAAAGGGGATATATAATATATATATATATATATATATATATACACACACACACACACATACATATATATACACACATGCACACACACTATAGGAAGAATCCAATAGAACGCTTACGCCCCTGACGATTCTCTTCTGTTCCGCTGACTGCATTGTGCAAGCGCCCCCCCCACCTTATGTGATGGTGATTTAGCACTTCTGAGACAACTCGAAACAAGTGGAAACACTCATTTCTGGAAGGAGGCGGGTCAGCGAAGCTTGTATAATGGATTTCATCTGACCTGCCTCCTTCCAGAAATGAGCATTTCCATTCATTTCGTGGCTTCACCTAGGAAGTGCTAATTCTGCCTTGCATAAGCAGTAAGGATGCTGGAGAATTCTGCCTCAGACTCAAATGAGGCCAGATTCTAAAGAATCCAGCCCCCGGAGTCTGTGGCAGAGTGGCTGCACTTACCTCCAGGTCTGGAGGAGTTCCTGTGAGGGGAACTCTCCGACTCCCTATAAGACACAATATGCTAAAGGAGGCTGCCATTAGGTTATTGCAGGGAAGTTACAGCCATAAATGGCATATTGTATGCCATTTGCAGCTGTAAAGCACTTGCTGTTGTTGTTCTGTCGTTAAGTCATGTCCGACTTTTCATGACTCCATGGACCATAGCACGCCAGGCCTTCCTGTCCTCCACTCTTTCCCGGAGTGTGCTCAAATTCATATTCATTGCATCGGTGATGCTATCTAGCCATCTCATCCTCTGCCATCCCCTTCTCCTTTTTCCTTCAATCTTTCCCAGCATCGGGGTCTTTTCCAGGGAGTTTTCTCTTCGCATTAGGTGGCCAAAATATTTGAGCTTCAGCTTCAGTATCTGTCCTTCCAAGGAGCAGTCAGGATTGATTTCCTTTAGGATGGACTGATTTGACCTCCTTGCAGTCCAGGGGACTTGTAAGAGTTTTCTCCAGCACCACAGTTTGAAGGCGTCAATTCTTCGGCATCAATTCAGCCTTCCGTATAGTCCAGCTCTCACAGCCATACATTGCTACAGGGAAAACCATAGCTTTGATTATACGAATCTTTGTCGGCAAGGTGATGTCTCTGCTTCTTACTATGCTGTCTAGGTTTGCCATAGCTTTCCTCCCAAGGAGCAAGCATCTTTTAATTTCATGGCTACAGTCACCGTCTGCGGTGATCTTGGAGCCCAAGAAAATAAAATCTGTCACTGCTTCCATTTCTTCCCCTTCTATATGCCAGGAAGTGATGGGGCCAGATGCCATGATCTTCGTTTTTTTAATGTTGAGTTTCAAACCAGCTTTTGCACTCTCCATTTCACCCTCAACAAGAGGCTCTTGAGATCCTCTTCACTTTCTGCCATTAGGCTGGTATCATCTGTGTATCTGAGGTTGTTGATAATTCTCCCGGCAATCTTAATTCCGACCTGTGATTCATCCAACTCGGCGTTTCTCATGATGTACTCTGCATATCGGCTGACAGGAAGCTCTGGCGTGGGCTGGTCCATGAAGTCACGAAGAGTCGGAAGCAACTGACTGAATAAACAACAACAACAACAACAACAACTCTGCATATAAATTAAATAAGCAGGGTGACAATATACAGCCTTGTCATACTCCTTTCCCAATTTTGAACCAATCAGTTGTTCCATGTCCGGTTCTTACTGTTGCTTCTTGTCCCTCGTACAGGTTTCTCAGGAGACAGGTAAGGTGGTCTGGTACTCCCATCTCTTTAAGAATTCACCACAGTTTGTTGTGATCCACATAATCAAAGGCCTTAGCGTAGTCAATAAAGCAGAAATAGATGTTTTTCTGGAATTCTCTTGCTTTCTCCATGATGCAGCGAATGTTGGCGATTTGATCTCTAGTTCCTCTGCCTCTTCGAAACCCAGCTTGTACTTCTGGTAGTTCTCGGTTCACATGCTGCTTAAGCCTAGCTTGTAGGATTTTGAGCATAACCTTGCTGGCATGTGAAATGAGCACAATTGTACAGTAGTTTGAACACTCTTTGGCATTATCCTTCTTTGGAATTGGAATGTTAACTGACCTTTTCCAGTCTTGTGGCCAGTGTTGAGTGTTCCAAATTTGTTGGCATATTTAGTGCAGCACTTTAACAGCATCATCTTTTAGGATTTTAAATAGCTCTGCTGGAATACTGTCATCTCTGCTAGCTTTGTTGTTAGTAATGCTTACTAAGGCCCACTTGATTTCACTCTCTAGGAAGTCTGGCTCAAGTTCAGTGACTGCACTATCATGGCTATCAGGGACATTAAGATCTTTCCTGTATAGTTCTTCTGTGTATTCTTTCCACCTCTTCTTAATCTCATCTGCTTCCGTTAGAAGGTCCCTGTCTTCTTTGTCCTTTATCGTGCCCGTCTTTGCACAAAACGTTCCCTTGAGATCTCTGATTTTCTTGAAAAGATCTCTAGTCTTTCCTATTCTGTTGTTTTCCTCGATTTCTTTGCATTGTTCATTTGAGAAGGCCTTCTTGTCTCTCCTTGCTATTCTCTGGAACTCTGCATTCAGTTGGATATATCTTCCCCTTTCTCCCTTGCTTTTCGCTCCCCTTCTTTCCTCAGTTACTTGTAAAGCCTTCTCAGACAGCCACTTCACTTTCTTGCATTTCTTTTTCTTTGGGATGGATTTTGTTGCTGCCTCCTGAACAATGTTACGGACCTCCGTCCATAGTTCCTCAGGCACTCTGTCTATCAGGTCTAATCCCTGAAATCTATTCCTCACCTCCACTGTATATTCATAAGGGATATGATTTAAGTCATACCTGAATGGTTTAGTGGTTTTCTCTACGTTCTTCAATTTAAGCCAAAATTTTGCAAGAAGCAGCTCATGATCTGAGCCACAGTCAGCTCCAGGTCTTGTTTTTACTGACTGTATGGAGCTTCTCCATCTTTGGCTGCAAAGGACATAATCAATCTGATTTCAGTATTGACCATCTGGTGATGTCCATGTGTAGAGTCGCCTCTTGTGCTGTTGGAAAAGAGTGTTTGCTATGGTCAGCATGTTCTCTTGGCAAAACTCTATTAGCCTTTGTTCTGCTTCATTTTGTACACCAAGGCCATGCTTGCCTGTTATCCCGGTGATTTCTTGACTTCCTACTTTAGCATTCCAATCCCCTATGATGAAGAGGACATCTTTTTTTTTGGTGTTAGTTCTAGAAGGTGCCGTAGGTCTTCATAGAACCGATCAACCTCAGCTTCTTCAGTCTCAGTGGTTGGGGCATAGACTTGAATTACTGTGATGTTGAATGGTTTGCCTTCGATTCGTACTGAGATCATTCTATCGTTTTTGAGATTGTACCCCAGTACTGCTTTTCCCACCCTTTTATTGACTATGAGTGCTACTCCATTTCTTCTAAGGGATTCTTGCCCACAGTAGTAGATATAATGGTCACCTGAATTAAATTCACCCATGCTTGTCCATTTTAGTTCTCTGATTCCCAAGATGTTAATGTTCAGTCTTGCCATCTCATGTTTGACCACCTCCAGTGTCCAGCTTACCTTGATTCATTGATCTTACATTCCAGGTTCCTAAACAATATTGTTCTTTACAGCATTGGATTTTCTTTTCACTACCAGACACATCCACAGCTGAGTGTCCTTTTGGCTTTGGCCCAGCCGCTTCACTCTTTCTGGAGCTACTTGGAAATTCCCTCTGCTCTTCCCCAGTAGTATATTGGACACCTTCCGATCTGAGGGGCTCATCTTCCGGCATCATATCTTTTAGCCTTGTGATACGTTCCATGGGGTTTTCTTGGCAAGAATACTGGAGTGGGTTGCCATTTCCTTCTCCAGTGGACCACATTTTGTCAGAACTCTCCGCCGTGACCTCTCCATCTTGGGTGGCCCTGTACAGCATAGCTTTTGGCTTCACTGAGTTATGCAAGCCCCTTTGCCACAACAAAGCAGTGATCCATGAAGGGGTGTAAAGCACTTTCTTTGACTTAAATGCAGTCAGTGCTTTACAGCTACAAATGGTGTACAATATGGCTGTATTTTTCCCATGATAGGCGAATGGCAGCCGCCATTAGTGTATCATGTCTTACAGGAAGCTGGAGAGCTGCTCTGCCAACTCTGGCAGATGCGGCTGGGCTCCGGAGGATTCCATGGGGCCCTGAGCAGTCCGAATTTCCCCTCTGCACCCCCCCAACAGGACAATGGGGGGTTTGTACATCCCTAATAAATGGTGGGTCATTCCTTGTGTGGCGCAGAGTGGTAGGTGGCCGTATTGCAACCAAAACTCTCCTCACGACCTGAGTTCGATCCCAGCTGAAGCCAGGTCTCGGGTAGCCAGCTCAGGTTGACTCAGCCTGCTGAGGTCAGTAAAATGAGTACCCAGCTTGCTGGGGGAAAGGTAGTCACGACTGGGGAAGGCAATGGCAAACCACCCCGCTATAGTCTCCCATGAAAACGCCAGCATGAGCGGTGTCCCTCTAGTGGTCAGCAATGACCCGGGAGGAACCTTTCCATTTCCCCCCCATGCTTGCACAATGCAATCGATGGGACCCACCATCGACTGCAGAAGGAAATCAGTGTGGCGGAAAAGAATATGTGCAGGTGTGACCCACTGGATTGTGACCAGAATGTATAACAGTGAAAAAAAATATTTTAAATATATACATGCACCAGAAGCAGGGGTAAACAGGAGGAAGAAAAAGGGCTCTGTCCCTATAGTAGGAGGAATCAAGCTGTCAAGCCTGTCAAACAAAGTTTGCATTTTCTCAGTTCCTTAAGGTATTGGATACTTGTGGACCTGTCACTTGTGGACTTATGGACCTTGTGTAAGCACAGATGCATAAGAGGAGGGAGTTATATAAGAGTTTAAAGAATTACTATATAGATTAAAACACTGGGAAAATTACAGGAAAGAATTTGTTCAAAGAGAAACACTGTTCCTATGCAGTCTTCTAGGTGTTACTTTAGCTGTGCCCAGTGGAAATATTGACTTTTTTGTTTGGACAGGCTGCCATGCTGCATTGCAAACTGCATTTGAAGATTCTTGCAGTTTCAGAACAGCTTTGGTGTACAGCAGGGGTGGACAACTTTTGGCCCTATAGATGTTTTAGCCTACAACTCCCATCAGCCCTCACCCTCATGAGAGTTGTAGGGCAAAACATCTGGAGGGCCACAAGTTGTCCACTTCTGCTGTATGGCATGGGGAGGGGACTGTTTCAGAAACACAAGTCCAGGTTCTTTTGGACATAGAATGTTGCCACATGGTTCTTTGGATCTAGGCCTATGTAAAATAATTTTTAAAGAACCGGAACACATCATTTTCAACTAAAATTTCTGGCTAAAGCTTGTTCTAGAAATAGTCTAATACAGTTAATTAAAGCAGAATAAATAAAAGTTAAATAAAAAGATTTGAAAGCAGAACATCTTAACATTTGCAAGCAAGACTATAACAAATCAAGAATAATGCAAACAGATCATAAATTCCATTTAGCCTGCTAAATTTGTAAAACTGCTTTTGGATGTAATAGCTCAGGCTTAATTTCCTGAAAATAGTTGCCTGATGTGGAAGTTATCATTCTATGTGCAATAACTATGCAGCAATAAAAATCAGACTTGATGAAAGAGCTTCAGGCATCTAATGACATTCCCTAGAACAGAGACAGTCTGTGTATGTATATACAGATTATGTACAGGCTTAGCTGGCAGTCTTTGGGGATAAGGGTATGACCTGAGCTATCCATAGGGATGTCAGAGAATTCTGCCATGGATCTCGGTGAGGCCGAATGCCAGTGCATTCAGCCTCTCGAAATCTGTGGCGGAACGAAGCCCCCCCACCCCCCACCCTGTAAATGGGCCCAGAACACAGCACCTACCTGCTGCCATCCGCGCTGACTTGCTATTGGCGGCCGCATCTGCGGCCACCATTCACTTCTTCCATATAGCCATGATAGGCTATGTAAATACTTAGGTAGCCTATCACGGCTAATGCAGGGATGCCATTTGCGTAGACTATCACGGCTTAACTAAGGGAACACAAATGGCAGTGGCTATGGCAGCCGCCATTTGTGTTCCCTTTTTTTTTGCCATTTTAGCCTATGTAAATATTTACATAGGCTATTACGGAAAAAAAAAAAAAAAAAGGGGAATGCAAATGGCGGCTGCCGTAGCCGCCGCCATTTGCGTTCGCTGTTTTTTTTGTTGCTGTTGCTGTGATAGGCTATGTAAATATTTATGTAGCCTATCACAGCAAAATACAGGGATGCAATGGCGGCGGCTACGGCCACCGCCATTTGCGTCCCTGCAGGCTGCCCAGCGGCCGGATGTCTGGCTGTGGGCGGCCCCGGCTGGCAGCTCTGCGGAATCTTCATGGAGTGGAGCTGGCCAGAGAGAATTTCGGGGCGAGGGACTGAGTGCCTCCCCCCCACTGCGAATGTCACCCTTCGAAAAGGTAAGTGACTTTCGTACATCCCTAGCTATCGATATGATTGCTCTCAGACATTTTTGACCCAGTTGTAGAACTGTGTCAGCTCCTCTAAGGAGCTGAAGGTGACAAAACAACTGTGTCAAAGATTAGAATAAATGGCAGAAGATTTGTAACGAATACAGTCAAACAAAGATAAGAATCCATGTTGTTGTGATCTTATTTTGTGGCAGTGATGCCAGCAAAGAAATATTACTCCTCTGCCACCATTGCATCTGCTCAGTGTCACCCACCCAGTGGAGCTTTTTCAAGTGATTAAAGGCCTCTTGTGTGTAGGCTCTAGAATACAACAGCCTGAACCCTCCAAGGCCTGCTGTGAGCAATTTGCTGGACATTTTGTAGATGAAGTCACCCATATTTGTGCCAGCTTGGATGCCATTGTTTTGATAGAGTTTGAGATTCATGGGGCTAGTGCATCATCTAGTCATGTTATGGATACCCTTGTGCAATCTGAGGATGTAGATAAACTGTTTGAAGGACTGAGACCAACTACATGCTCTTTAGATCCTTGCTCATCCTGGGCTGTGAAATCATCCAGAGCTGAGCTGGCTATCTGGACCTGAGGTAGTCAGTGCCTCCCTGAGGGATGGTGAGGTACCTACAGCTTTGAAGGAAGCAGTGGTGAGGTCCTTGTTGAAGAAACCAAATTTAGATCCTATGGTTTTGGATAACTACCACTCAATGTCAAATCTGCCATTCTTGGGGAAGGTGCGGGAGCATGTGGTGGCCTTACAACTCCAAGCAGTGTTGCATGATACTGATTATTTAGATCCATTCCAGTCAGGTTTCAGACCTGGTTATGGGATGGAAACAGACTTGGTCACCCTGGTTAATGACTTATGCTGGGAAATGGATGGGACGAATACAACCCTGTTGATTCTTCTGGACCTCTCAGCAACTTTCGATACCATTGAGCATGGGATCCTTCTGGATTGTCTATCTGGGCTGAGCTTGGGTGGAACTGTGTTAAAGTGGTTCCAGTCCTTCCTGGATGAGCGGTCTCAGAAAATGGTGCTGGGGCCCTTCTTTTCCACCACATGAGCCTCAAGGTTCTATCCTGTCCACCATGCTTTTTAACATCTACATGAAACCACTGGGGGAAGTCAATACGAGGCTTGGGCTGAAGTGTCATCAATACGTGGATGATACTCAGCTATACCTCTCCTTTTCACATCTCAGGAAGGCTGTGGAACTCTTGATCCAGTGTCTGGAGGCTGTTGTGGGGTGCATTGGGGTGAGCAAGCTAAGACAATCCAGACAAGAAGGAGGTAGTGTGTGGGTAGTGTGTGAGAAATGAACTACTCTAGATGGAGGTTTACAAAGACCATGTGCATAGGCTAGGAGCCCTCTTGGACTCTGTGCTAACTGGGGGAGCTCAGGTGGCTGTAGGGTCAGGAGTGCATTTTACCAACTTAGCCTGCTATGCCAGCTGTGGTCTTATGTGGCGAGGATGGACCTTGCCTTGGTTATCCATGCACTAGTGACTTTCAGGCTGGACTACTGTAATGTACTGTATGTGGGGCTACCTTTGAAGATGGTCCAGAAACTTTAGCTGGTGCAGAATGCAGCTGCCTGAGAGCAAAAGCAACAAAGAGTCTTTGCTGTTCACTGGTGGATATACCCTGCCACTGCTGAGGGAGACTTGAGACGAGATCCTTAGTGGTGGCTGTTGGTAGGTGGCAGTGGAGGCAGGGGGATCCGGTAAGCTCCACAGAAGCATGTGACTTCTGATGAGACAGCAGCTCCCTGCATGAGTGTGGTCCACTGTCATCAGCAAGGGTTGCTACCAGTCAGTATTCACAGTGCTGATTGAACCACCCCTCCTTCCAGCAATGATCACTAGTAAGATTGTGCATTCCCCTCCATTGCCTCTCAGTGCCAGCAGAATCCATTCAGCACAGAACCACCTCACCAGCCACTGCTGCAGTGCACATTATGCATTTAACCGAACAATGTCAACTTCTGCCAATATTTGGAGGCCATCAGACTTGGTCTAAATCTACATCACACACACACAGAGAGAGACACACACACACAGAGAGAGACACACACACACACACACACACACACACAACGTACGCACACTTTTATATGCTTGTTATAATTGACACCTTTGACACAATGCCTCCAATACAAAGAGAAGGAAATCAGGGCTGGCTCTGATCAACAGGGACAGAATTATGGGCTATTTCCTTTCACACTGAGACATATACTAGATGGCCTCTGGCATTTTGTCCAGCTGGGACACTGATGTTTGTAATTCATTAAGCTAATTTGTTCACAGTAAGTTGCCAGTCCTGCACCAGTGAAGAACAAAGGGGGGAAAGTACCCAATGGGTAGCCTTCTGGTTTTACACTTCGAATGCTACAGGTGAGAAATTCCTTTTTAATGACAGAAATTTACTCTGTGAGTCTTTTCCCTTTTCCATTCCCTTTTGTTTTTAGAGCTGCTTGGCTGGGTTTGCAATGTTAAGTAGCTGTTAAGGAGACTCCCCACCCCACAATACAATGCACAACAAATATACTCCAGGGAAGTCCCATTGAGTTTAAACAAATTCCCTTAGAGTAAACATATGGTGCATTGCAGACTTCACTAGCTACACTGTTCAGTTATCAGTTAAGGAGCCTAAGAAAGTGCCTTATATTATATTTAGCAGTGCTGGTTCCAGGTTTTCCAGGGCCCTTGGGCAAGGCACCCTCAATGTGTCCCCTTCTCAACACCATTGTCAAGAGTTGCTATTGCTCCTCCTCCTCTTTCTCATCACTCCTACTGCTTGACAGGCAAAGAGCCAGAGAGCAAGTAGGGACTGGCATCTACTGCTCCTCTTTCTCACCACCAACGTTGTCTGAGTCAGAATGAGAGGCAGATGAACAAGCAGGTTGCAGTGGTGAATAGGAGGAACACATCCAGGGAGATCTTGTCAATGGGACCCTGCTAGGGTATGGGCCCTCAGCAGGTGCCCGACCATGCCTTCCCTTGACTCTAGCCCTGATCTTTAGCCAGGGCATTGGTCCATGTAGCCCAGTGCTGTCTACTCCAACTGGCAGTGGCTCTCCAAGATCTACCATTGGAGCCTTTGCTCTGGACATGTCAAGAGACTGAAAATGACACCTTCAAAACACAAGGCATGTCCTTTAAGCCCTTAGGAAGATGTCTAGGGAAGTTTTACAAATGATCAGTTTTACAAATTATTGCTCATTAGGATCCGGACATCGTCTCTCAAGGAAGTCATCCCATTTTGCAATGGCACTTTTTCCTAATTCAAAATGTGTTGAACCATATGCATAAAAACAGGCCACACCTAAGAGGAATTGTAATTAGTTCACACAAACTGCCCTTCCTGGTGCTGCTGGGAGTGTGGGCTTTTTGTGCCTAGTCCAACTTTGTTTAGCATCTCAGACCATTTGCCCTTAAGTTCTGTGGTGGCAGCACATTGGTATAGTGCTATGGATATTTCTTTATTTAAAGCATTTTTACCCTGCTCTTCAACCAAAAATGGGTCCCACCACCATGGCTATCATCAGATGCATGACAAACAGGACAGTCCCTGCTCACAGCCTTACAACCTAGATGACATGATGACACAAAAAGAAAAAGAGATGGTGGGGGAAAGGGGGAGAGGCAAAAATCAAGCAGCAGTTACAGACTTTTTATAATGACCAACTTGAGTGAAAACAGTTGAGAGAGAGCCAATAGAAGTCTCTCAGCAGAGAGAGAGAGGGAGAGGAGAGCCAAATGAGGTCTCTCAGTTGAGGGAGAGCCAAAATGAGGTCTCTCAGCAGAGATAGTTGAGGGGGAGCCAAATGAAGTCTCTCACCAAACAGTTGAGGGGTAGCCAAATTAGGTCTCTCAGCAGAGCCAATGGAGTGGCCCTGATTTCCATTTCTCCCTCTGCTGTAGCCTGCTGAAATGGCTTCTGCTAGATGACAGTTGAGGAGGAAGAAAGAAACAAATCAAGCTGGTTTTCCAATATACTTCATACTTGGGTATCCGTATTATCATTATCATTATTATTCTCGCTTGCTTGGGTGAGGATCCAGAATCACAAGCTTCTTTCTGTTAATCACCATTTAGGAATTTCTTAGTTGTATGGCATGTCTGAAGAATAACAGTGTTTTCAGCATTTTATAAATAGGAGTAATGGCACATGCCTTGCTTCAGGGTACTTGGAACAATGGTTACAACTGATATTAAGAGGGACACTACATGAATCATCTTGAATTTCTAGTATGGCTGGTCTTCTTTCTTCCCATGTTGAGGTTCTCCTACTTGTGCAGGGGTCAAACCTGGGAAAAGAAAGGAGGGGACCACACAAAGTGTTTTGCACCATTTCAGTGAAACTTACAATGCTGGTGGTGGTGGGGAGCTTCTCTTATTTTTTCCCATCTTTAAAGCTATCTGGTACAATGTGGCATATGAAGTGGAGCTGTGCCTGCTGACACCATTCTAATGTGTTAGATTTGTATATTGCCCCACTGGCAAGGGCCCTCAGGGTGATTTACAATCATAAAACCAAACAATAAAACAATGACGAAAAATAAATGGAAATAATAATACAGCAAAACAAGTCTCAAAATAAATAATACAATTTTTTTGCGGGGGGTCTTCTGCAGTCTAACGCTGCTGTCAGAATGGAAACACTGCAAAATCCCATTGGGTTTAAATGGAACTGAATTCCTGGCATCGCATATCCCTAAGAATGGCAGCTTTGGCCAGAACTCTGCTACTGCTACTACTACTGTGCTCCCAAAGCTGTCAACTTCAACAAATACAAAAAAACCTGAGAAAAGGTAAGTAAACCTGCCACTGTTCAAGCCCCCTCCACAAAAACTTTGTGCTACGTAAATACATTTAATCTGGTATAAGCTTTCATGTGCTACAGCCCACTTCATCAGATGCATGAGTGTCTATCAAGTCCATGCAAATTAGGATAAATTCCAGATCCATGGAGTAAGTCAGAGCTAGATTTGCCCAGGTGTTAATTGAATTTATTTTATTCTTAGCTGTAAACTCTGTTTTCAATAATTAAAGGAATCTCTATCTTTAAAGACGACAGAAGAATTAAAACTTGAATGCTATTTGTTTTTGTTTTCTCATGGAATTACTAAGAAGTATAGACAACATATTAGTGTTTGTTTTTGGTTTGTTTTATTTACTACATTTTTATACTGCCCAATAACCTCTCTGGGAAGTTCTCAAAAGTTAAAAACAAAAAATACAACATGATAGAATACCCCTCCCCACAATAAAGCTTCCTCCTCCCCCAGCTGCCGCCACCACCAGCCATTCCAACAGGCTGTATTGAGGAAGTTGAGAGAGATGAGACAGAGAAGCAGGGCCATTCCACCACCCCTGCTGAAAGTCTTGATTCCCCCCCCCCTTCTCTTCCTATTTCTTTTTCCTTGTGTGTCATGTCTTTGTAAGCCTGTAGGTGAGGACTGTCACCCTTTCCTGATTATTTGTAAGCTGTTCCGGAAGACTTTTTGGCTGAGGAATGGAATAAAAATATTCCAAATAAATAAAGTTTAAAACAGCATAAAACCAAAGTAACAACCAGAGTGAAAGGCAGCAGTGGTGTTATGGTCTAAAAACATGACAACACATTTAAAAACAAAACTGGAAGACTAAAAAGCTTGGGAGAATAGAAAGGTCTTCACTAGGCACTGAAAATAACACAACGTAGGTGTCAGGAAGCCTCCCTTGGAAGGACATACCACAACTGGTGTGCCAGGACAGCTACTCTCCTTAGTAGCTGCCCATCTCACCTCATTTGGAGGGGGGGGGCACCCATGCAATTCAGGAAAAATTCCAGGAGAAGGGACTCTGAAGGTTATCTTTGAATCCATACAGGTATAGCCAGTAAAGGGCTGGATGTGCCTGATCTCATCTGATCTTGTCTGATCTTGGAAGCTAAGCAGGATCAGCCCTGGTTAGTACTTGAATGGGAGACCGCCTGGGAATCAGGCTTCCTGCACTGAGCAGGGGGTTGGACTCAATGGTCTTGTAGGCCCCTTCCAACCCTATGATTCTATGGGATGAGATGATCCTTCAGGTAGTCTGGCCCCAAGCCATTTAGGGCTTTAAAAGTTAATACCAGCACTTTGAATTGGACCAAGAACCAAAATGGAAGTCTGTGTGTTTCACAGAGCACTAGCTTGATACGATCATATCGACCAGTTCTCATTAACCATCTTCCTGCCTTATTTTGGATGAGCTTAAGTTTTTGAACCATTTTCAAAGGGAGCCCCATATATAACACATCACAGTAATCCAGATGAAAGGTTAGCAGGGCTATCTCTGTCCAGATAGGGTAGTAGCTAATATATCATCCCAAACGGATAAAAGGTGCTTCATACCACTGAGTCCACGTGTGCCTCCAGTGACAATACTGGGTCCAAGGTCACCCCATCCCCCCTCATTTTATGAATGTAATCCTTTAGGTGGTGTAACATGTTTCTCATGCTGTTGATCCATGTCCAACTTCTTCTGGGCCAAATCCATGAAGCCCTTTCCACAGAGAGGCTTGACAAATGGAAACAGTCTGTTGAACTTTTTTTTAGAGTCCATCTGCTGTCTCTTGCACTGCAGTGTGCAAAAAAGTGATGATGGCACACACCATTTGATGTTTGAAATCATGAGTCTCTTTTCAACTCCTAAACTTTGAATAGATATGATACGTAGCATGCTGACTTTAAATTCTCTATATTTTTTGTTTCTCGATCCTTTGTAACAAAATGCTACAATGTGCATAAATTAACATTGGAGGAATGCCATCTAGAGTCCAATTCTTCATGCCTACTCTGAAGTAAGTCCCACTGGGCTCAGTAGGACTTATCCCCAGATAAATATATGTAGGATTGTTTCCATAAGAAATTACAAATCTATTATTATTTCTACCATTTCCCTATGTACTCAGTATAGAAACCTATACATAGATGCAGTGTAGTATTAGACTCTGGCATGTTCCTTTTCAGGTTCTGCAAATAATAACTCTTTGTAAGGCTTTCTGTTTGTAAGAAGAAGTTGTTTAAATATATACACTATTGTGAGGTCAAAGGCTGAGGGGAAACCGCTGAGAAGTTTTAAGAAATGTAGCTAAATCGTTGAAGCCGACACACCATTGTTGCAGTATCCTGTCCCTTGTAACATTCTCACAGATGATTATAAATAGTGCTTATACTCACAATTATAGTTTATCACAGAGAAGCATTCCATGGTTGAAGAATAAAGAAATCCGACTGTGGCTTTCAGTTAGTCCCAAGGCACTGAAGTTTGGGAGATGAATAGCTGTGAAATTCATCTCCTAGAAACTGAATCACAGTCCACAGGTGAGATTAAAAAAAAGTCTATAAGGAATCCTTGATTCTATTTGTTTTTTTTTAAAATGTTGTCCACGTGCATGTGCCAGAACTGGGCCTTAGTCCAGTTTTTTACCCCAGCTCTCAAGCTCAAAACCATTTATATAAAAGGCAGGCTTCACAGTGCGTGATGGACGTTCCTGCCCCCTGTCCATGCACTGAATGTGTATCCACACATATGCATGCCCACACATGCTAAAAGCCTAAAATAAATAATATGTATGTAAGCGTGGTTTCACAAGTTCAGGAACCTGCCATCATCCAGTATGCTTGAATGTCTGGATGCACCTTGCTAAAATGTGCATCTTAATACTGTATTGCATTTATTGCATTTATTGTATTTCTTGCTTTCTTTAAAACATTTGAATCCTGCCTTATATCATTAAGATGTCAGGGCGGCATCTGTAATTTTACAGATAAAATTAATTTAAACAGTATAAAACAGTAAATAATTTAAACATCTAAAAGCACATTAAACAATTAAACAAGCTAATACCAATTAGAAAATCTAAAACAATAAAACACTTAAAATAGTGTGCAACTTTAGAAGCCAGTGTGAATACACCTCTTATTCTATTCAACTTCCCTTGCTGTTCTGATTTGGTACGTAGTTGGTAAGTGTTCCCAGGCAATGTTAGAGGTTGAGATGGAAGATTCTAATTTCTCATGCATGTGTTGTTGTTTCTGTTGCATTCAGTATACTGAAGACTGAAACATGAGCATAACATAGCAAAAAAATGGGTCATTCTTTTGAGCGCCCAGTTCCTCAAATAAATCAGGACTCAACACATGATTGAGTACAGGTTCCATTTATTAATTAGGGCGGGGTCTGCCAATAGTCTTGGATGGATATGTTATTTGTTCCTTGTTCCTTGTGGGCTAATTAACAGGCAGCAATGCTCATTTGCACTATGATTTATTGTCACTGGGGAATGGGTGGTCTTTAGGGAAGACATTGTGGCATTAGGGGAGGGGCTGTAGCTCAGTGGGAGATCTTTGCATGCAAAAGGACCCAGGTTCAATCCCTGGCATCACCAGGTAGGACTGGGAAAGAAATCCTGGAGAGCCACTGCCATGCCAGTCAGTGTGGACAATACTGAGCTAGAGCAGAGCCTGCATTGAGCAGGAGGTTGGACTAGATGATCTCCAAGATCCCTTCCAATTCTATGATTCTATGTTTCTTGATGAACAAAGAGTATAAGCTGAATGGATCAATCAGTATGAGGCAGCTTCCTATGTTCCTCCCTTAGCCCTATGTAGTGATGTCCATTGGTGGGAAATCCATCTCTCTTTCTGCTCAATGGAGTTCCATGGCATGCCTGACTTGGCTTTAGGGATGTGCAAACTCACTCCCATCTGGGTTCTCTGGACTCCTGGCCAGCCCCTGCCCCTGCTTGCCGGTTCCTGGACTGGGGTTGAGCCCCTTCCACTTTCGGCGAGCAGCCCGCACTCATCCCAGTGGCCTCGTCGAGCTCTGTGGTGGTCACCATTTCCAAAAATAAAATAAAATGGTGATCATAAAAATGGGCATGTTTCTGTATGCGCAAAAATGTGCATTTTTGCGAATGCGCATATTCTAATGTGTGAAATGAAATTTGCATTTTTGCAAAGGCACACATTAGTGCAAAAATGCACATTTTCGCGATTGCCATTGTATTTCTCAGAAAATGGCAACTGCGAAGCTTGACAAGGCTGTTGGGGTGAGAGCAGGCCATTTGCCAAGCATGGGCAGGGGGCGAGCAGGGGCAGGGGCTTGGCGAGCAGGGCTGAGGGGTGCAGGCAGGAGCAGGTCCACCAGATTCTCGGACTGAATCGGGCGCCTGTGCCATCCCTACTGAGCCATGGGTTTTTTCCTGAAGCACTAGAAAATTGTACAGCTTTGGTGGTGGAAATATAACTTGCCTTGTCATTTAAAGACTCCCCATGTTTTGTGCTATGTATGGATTGTGTTCTGAGGGTTTAAGAAGAGCTATGATGTAGTCCTTTCCTTCCTACAGTTTTATATCTTCCCTAATTTTTTGGGGAGGCAGGAGGCATTTCTTGCTCCTATACTCTTAGCTTAAACTCAATGATAAGCAAAGGATATTCAGCCTGTCCATATTTTTTAAGAGAGTTAATGAATGTCAGTTAGCCATAGCCTTTCTTTCTTATGGTAGCACTGTCCACTTTCAACCATACATACCACACATGTACATATATGCAGCCTGATTTTGCCATCGGTGCTGCTACCTTATTCTTTTGCCTTAGGTTACAAAAGTTGGACATACTTCCATTGAATAGCAATAAGAGAATGGCCAAAGCCCTATTCAGTTGGCCAAAGCCCTATTCATTATATCAGCACAGTGCTAGTTATAAGCCTATTTTGATAAGTTGTCAACTGTGAGGGCTGACTGTAAGAGGATACCTGTTTTTGTTGCTATTAGGAAGAAGTGGGAATAAAATAAAAAGAGGCTCCTTTCATGTATATTTTGTGTCCCCTTAGCAATGGAAAACTGGCCTGTCGCTGTCTTTCTCTGGGTCTTTGAATTTCTAGATTCTGCTTAATCTTACAGCAGAGCAGTGCATAGATGTCACAAAAGAAAAATATATACTTCTAACTTTATTGGAAAAATGCACTATATTACTTCACATAATGTCAAGTGGGGGTTTGGGACAGTTCTGATGACAATAAATCAATATTTTCTATCTTAGAGAGTATTCATTATACAGTCTTCTTCTTCTCCTTGCCTGGAGTGATACATACCTGCCCTGAAGAGTAGGAGAGTAAAATGATTTTATTGAAGGCCAGCTGCCACATACCCTTGGCCTTTCTCCGTCACTCAAAATGTGAGAGAAACTATGAAAAGAAAAGTGGCAATTAAGACGTTTGATTAAAAAAAACCTGTCGTTTTGGGTGGGGGGGGAGGGACACAGATCTTGAGAACCTGAAGGTAACAAGAGACATGAGTTGAACTACTAAACTTACATACATAGATGAGGTTTGAAATAGAATTGCATCAACCGTGCAATGCTCATCAACCATTCAGTCTCATAAAAAAACATTGGAAACTTTTGCATTGTTAAAAAAAAGCTGCAGACCTAACTGAACAGAGGAGTAGCCTTGGGGTCTCTTCACACATTATGCAGGGCAATCTTGGCTTTGCCATTGAGTGTGCACTCAATGGGAAGTTCTTGCCTACATCAGTTTCTCGATTAATGTACTTATATGTAGGGAAGTATGAGTAATTTGTTTCAGATCATTTTGGATCAGGATTTACTGAATTTGTACCCCCAATGCAGATACAATCTACGGTTCAAGTCCGTACATTTCTGAACTTGAAATGTGATTTGCAGACCCTCCCCCCAAATGTGTTTGACAGCATGCATACATTTGAAAAAGGCTCATGAAAAAATGCATACTATTGAAAAATGAGCACAAATACACTTTAATCAATGGGAGAACAATGTGTCCATTTCAAAGACGCACACAATTGATGTATACATGTTGAAAAATACAAACAGAAGTACACAGATTTTCATGTGAAGAAAAAAACCCCAAAGCTCGCAATCTGATACAGACTCAAGTGAGAATGAGTTTTGAGATGGAATTGGGAGAGCTTCAGCAACCTTGAGTTTTGCTGATTCATACATCACTTCTTACATGATTGTCTTGCCTGTTGGTTTGTTTTTAAATCTGAACAAGATCAACAGGACATAGTAGCACACGATTTGTTAGTCCCCATATGATTAAGAGGGAGAGAGAGTGGAGCCATGCCTGCTGCCTTGTCCCACTGGCTGCTGCATCCTCTGCCAGCTAGGGATGTCAGAGAATTCCACCATGGATCTCGGTGAGGCTGAATGCCAGTGCATCCGGTCCCACAAAATCCGCGGTGGGACGAAGGCCCCCGCCCCCCACCCTGCGAAAGGCGCGCGAAATGGGACACCTACCTGCTGCTGTTCATGCTGCTTTGCGAATGGTGGCCACGGCCACAGCCGCCATTCGCTTCTTCACTATATTCTTCACTATATTCTTCACTATGGCCGTGATAGGCTATGTAAATACTTACATAGCCTATCACGGCTAACGCAGGGACGCCATTTGCTTCCCTGCGGAAGCCGTGACAGTCTGTGTAAGTATTTACGTAGCCTATGACGGCAAAAAAAAAAAAGGGAACGCAAATGGCAGTGGCTATGGTGGCTGCCATTTGCGTTACCTATTTTTTTTGGCCGTGATAGCCTACGTAAATATTTATGTAGGCTATTACGGCAAAACATAGGGGCGCAGAGCGCCTCCCCCCCACCGCGAATGTCACCCTTTGAAAAGGTAAGTGACTTTTGTACATCCCTACTGCCAGCCCCACCCCTATACTGTCCATGTGTTATGTAGGCTCTCACTGTGAGCTGGAACTCAATGCAAGGTCAGCAGGTGCGGAAGCCAGTAGGCTCAGCCTGCTCTCTCTCTCTCTCTCTCTCATTCTCTCCACTTGATCTTAATCACATGGAGATTAACAACTGAAGGGGGATAATGGACAATCTGTAAGGAATCAAATATGTATATGTAATAGATTTGTAAGGAATAGGATATGCCACCCTGAGTGCTGTTTTCTTGGTGGAAAGGAGGGGCACAAATCAAATAAATAAATGCATACATACATACATGTATTTCCACATGTGAGCTAAACGCTGCACATGCCTATCTCAGAGTATATCACATAAATTGGGAAAAGAAATTATTTCTGAACAAACATGTACCATATCAGGCTGGAAATGTACCTCTTTGACCTTTTTACTCTATTTGTACCACATATTAATGTCACTGATGTAGGACAGAATGCAGAAGAGAAATGGGGTGTACAAAAACTGCATGATTTTTTTAAAAAATTGTGTTACAGTTGAATACCAGTCAAAGCCAATCAAGCCTGTTGACATCTCTTACCGTGCAATCCTATGCATGTCTACTTAGATGTACATTCCACGGATGTCAATGAGACTTAATTCCAGGTCAGTGGATATAGGACTGAAGCCTTAACTTAAGTGAAAGCAGGCATTGCTATAAATCTTGGTCCAGGCGTCCAGCCAAAGTAGAGGCTTCTATGCATGTCTCCCTAACTGGATGAGGAACTGTGTTATACATACAATTCTTGACCCAATCCAAGACATGAACTCTGCACTTTAGATAATCAGCAATTACCCCAATAATCTATTTAGAAAGGTAGACCAAAGAACTAGATTCAGTTGAGCAAGGTGGATATTATATAAGTAAAAACCCAAAGACAGAACACATGGGGTACAGAAAGCCACTGAGCCTTGCCATACTGCTGGGGCTTTCCACATGCCTGCTTTCCCCCTGATCACAGTGGAGGCTGGGCTTAGACTGGCCGCAAGCAGCACCCACTGATGACATTGTGGATGGGCACCAGTCACTCACTGGCTCACCCACCACCTGGCAAGAGCCACGGCTGTGGCTGATCAGGGCAATGGAAGCAGGCCCTCTCTAAAGGATGCCAGGCCATTTAACTGGGCCCAGAATGGCAGGCTGGGGCACAGCAGAGAAGAGCAGAGTAAAGGAAAACGGAGAAGCAGGAAGGAGAAATGGGTAACTGTAATAAGGGGGAGGAAGCGTTGGGAATATTGCAACCTCATCTGCATGATACTGGAAAGGGGCAGAGTTGCAGTTAGTTCACGGGAATGTTGACCACGGCTAACCCTAGGATCTCTATAGCCTACAGTGTAGTTTCCTGTGATTTCTTCTTTTTGCTCCTTCCCATGCCCCCCTCTCTGACTTCCACCATTGCTAGAAGCACATGTGTTTATTCTCTTGCTCCTGTCTGTGTAATAGAACACAAAATGGACTGAACAAACTCTTTTGAAACTCTATGCTGTACCTGCATTGTATATGCAAGAATATTTGTGAGTAAAACTGTTTTCTTTACGGCAAAAAGAAGGGTATTGTCTCCTTTATTGTGGTAAGATAGCCTGTGTGCATGTGGGACAGGTAAATACTCATTCTGTTTTGCCTTTATGTTTTGTTTTTCTCTGAATTGCCTTTCTAACAGGAGGCATCATTACTAAATCATCCCATCAGGAAGGAGAATAGAGAAGCAGGGAAGAGAGAGTGAGAGTCTTGAGAAAGAAGGAGAGGAAGAACAGAGACAGTGGGAGGAGAAGATGAGAGATTTGTGAGAGGCAGAGGAAGGAGGAAATAAGTGTGTGCCCTCCCACTTTGGTTCAGCAGTACTCTTGCAAATGGGTGGTCAGAAGGTAGATCTCCAGATGGTTTTGGAAGTCCCAGAAGCCCCTGCCAGCATGGCCAACAGTCAGGAATGTTGGGAGGTGAAGTCCAAAACATCTGGAGATCTACTTTCTACCCAGCCTTGCTCTTGCAGCCCAATCCTATACATGTTACTTGGAAGTAAGCTCCACTATGTTCAGTTGGGTTTACTCCCAAGTAACTACAGATAGAATTGCAGGGTTAATTCAGGTAAAGCTGTGATTAATTTAGCCATGATGCATCCATCCATGCATGTGAGAAACTGGAATACAAGAGCACTGGGTAAAAACATGTATTTTGTTAATTTGTGGCAGATCAATCAAGGGTGCAATCCTATCGAGATAGGCAGCTGCCTCCGAACTTGGAGGCAACCACCTATGCTAAGCAGGGCAGGAGAAGCACCGAGGGGATCATTCCCTCTGTGCTTCTCCTGCCCTGCTTTTTCTTCTAGACAGCTGATTGAGCCATGCCCCTTCCGTCTGCTCTGCGCTAGTCTTGCGAGCGCAGAGGATGGGGCTGTCCCGCGCTGCCTCCAGGCAGCGCGGAAGTGGAGGGAGGTCAGTTTTCCGGGTTCCCAGAAAACGGCATATCCTATAGCTGTCTAGCCGCTGTCTGGCGGCCATAGGATTGCTCTCCCAACTGTCTTTAAATTGCAGGATGGAATCCTTGGCAGGCTTTCCCATTTCCAAAGCCTTCGACATTTAAGTCCATTATTGTGGGACAAACTAACTGTTGCCATAACTCTGTGCGTGACATTGGAGGCATCGCAGCAGCATGTTTTGTTTTGGGCCCCATACATGAAATTTTTGTGCTGGATGGACCAAGCCTTTTACTTATTTTCAAAGTGTCCTCCAACTGACACATATATTAAAGCTAAAAGAAACAGCTACTGTGAATGCTGGAACAAGTAAAGCAAGGTCTTTCTCTGTTAGAGATTTTACTAGGAATTAAGTATTATGGGCCCATAAGTCACAAATGCATTCTATAAATCTTTAATATTGGACCAAAATGCACATTTTGATTCATATATATTTGCTGTCTCTTCTATGGAACTGTTCTCGTTCATGCTGTAGTTATATAATAAGAGTAATACCCCAAATGCCAGTAAAGCAGCTTCACATTATGGAATCATGAGATGAAATATGTACTTTTTTAGAATGGAGATGTGTACAATATTTCAGAGCTCCTGGAGCATGTGTTGTGAATTTATATGCAGAGGAAAACATAACAAAGATGAAATGACTTGGCTTTATGAACCTGTAGTGCCTAATTCTCATCTTTGTTGTTGTTGTTGTTCAGTCGTTCAGTCGTGTCCGACTCTTCGTGACCCCATGGACCATAGAACGCCAGGCCTTCCTGTCCTGCGCTCTCTCCCGGAGCATGCTCAAGTTCATATTCATTGCATCCGTGATGCTATCTAGCCATCTCATCCTCTGCCGTCCCCCTCTCCTTTTGCCTTCAGTCTTTCCCAGCATCAGGGTCTTTTCCAGGGAGTTTTCTCTTCGCATTAGGTGGCCAAAATATTGGAGCTTCAGCTTCATTATCTGTCCTTCCAATGAGCACTCAGGGTTGCTTTCCTTTAGGATGGACTGATTTGACCTCCTTGCAGTCCAGGGGACTCGTAAGAGTCTTCTCCAGCACCACAGTTCGAAAGCATCAATTCTTTGGCGCTCAGCCTTCCTTATAGTCCAGCTCTCACAGCCATACATTACTACTGGGAAAACCATAGCTTTGATTAGATGGACCTTTGTCGGCAAGGTGATGTCTCTGCTTCTTACTATGCTGTCTAGGTTGGCCATAGCTTTCCTCCCAAGGAGCAAGCGTCTTTTAATTTCATGGCTACAGTCACCGTCTGTGGTGATCTTGGAGCCCAAGAAAGTAAAATCTCTCACTGCTTCCATTTCTTCCCCTTCTATATGCCAGGAAGTGATGGGGCCAGATGCCATGATCTTCGTTTTTTTCTCATCTTGCACAAGTATAAATTGGGGAAAAACTGAAATGGATGCAGGATCAAAGATGTTACATCAATATAACTAAGAACAAAGTCTAGCATGACACTTTAGATGCAACATGTGTAGATGAGATTACAATAAGGCATATAGAATATTTGGCATGAGACAAATGTTCACCACAATTTTCTGGGTGAGGTAGTACTTTGGAGAGATGCCTGAAATATTTCCCCCCAAATCCTTAATTAGTGAGAATGGCCATCCTTTTTCCTGGTGAGTATTCTACCATTTGTTTTCCCTATTTGTATTTGCTTTAGCAACATTTCCCTCTGCTGGCTAGGATTTCTTTCTCTGACCTCAGCAATCAGGGATTATGTCATGAATATGACATATGGGTGATCCTAGTCAATTAGGGATCATGAAATGAACATAATGACATCACTCCTGTTTACGGCAATGCTTCCTGAAGGCCTGGCATGCTATGGTCCATGGGGTGGGGTCACGAAGAGTCGGACACGACGTAACGATTGAACAACAAGTCTAATCTATCCTATGATGCTAAGAGGGAGTACTTCAAATGTATGGACTTAGCTTTCTAGCTTCCCCAGAACTGGCTTCTGTTTGGCTTCTTGAAGCTGCTCAAAAAAGAAAAAAATATATATATTTTTTAACTTATGTGAAAATGCAGAAATGCAAAAGCAAAACACTGACCCTGTTTGGATGTTACTGTAGCCTTCAGTCACAAGTCTTGGGTTAAGTAACCCACAAATTGTGGAGATGCATGCCCTGCATGAGCTGCAGCCTGCTTCCAGTTTCTTGGTTGTTTCCATGACATCAGAACAGGGGCACTTGGGGTTGTCAGTGGGGAGACTGGAAGCGGCTTGTGCGCAGCAGCACACATCCCTGCAATTAAATAACCCACAAATTGCCACCGTTATGTCTGAACAGGACCTAAGTCTGGTTGTATATAGAATGTAGAATGGACCCCTACAGATTGATAGCATTTCATCAACAGGAAAATGTGGCTGTTGCACAGAGGGAGTTAGGCTGAGTAATTTTCTGAGTAATTTCCCCCCTGGAGAAATTAGGTAGAATTGTCTCCCCAATTTCTCTACTCAAAAACAGGTGGAGAAATTTAGGCACTGCTCTATTCAGTACTAACTTTAACTCTCGTATAGGTCCACTGAAATCAATGGGACTTCATTCTGAGTAAATCTACTTAGGGTTATGCTATTATTATTATTATTATTATTATTATTATTATTATTATTATTATTATTGATGTATGCTGGATAATATAAAATACCAAACATTTCCCTAACATTTGTATCGAAACTTCCATTAAAATGTGACAGAAACAAAATTTCACTGCAACTTTTTTATTGAAGGCATCTTGCTAATTTGTTCCCCTTGGTATATTTAATTGAGCTGGCTGAACACTCCAGATTCAAAGGAAATTCCTTTGTAGGTCAACATTTCCTTTTCCTATGAAAATGTTAGTTTATCTCTAATTTTTAAATGGCAATGGTAAAATTGGGTAAAAGCCTTTCATGGGGTTTATACATAAATGTGTATTAGAAACAGCCCTCAAGGAAGAGAGAGAGAGAGAGAGAGAGAAAGAGAGAGAGAGAAAAGAAGCAGCAAACATTAACTCGACATGGAAGCTGCCTACTCTAGGAGATCAGGGTTTTAATGTCAGAATATAATGCAGGCTTTTGTGTTTCTTTTATGAATAAAACTAAACAAAGCAAGTTGTTCCCATACAACCCTCTAATTATTCTAATTGGAAGTGGAAGACACTGTTGTGCATGGTAACATAAGCACCTGAGATTGCACTTAAGCCCAAGTAGTTCTGCAGCGATGCCAGGTTTGACTCTCAAGTGTGCTCTCGTTGTTCTCCTAATAAAAGTTAACTTAGTCATTTGCATAGCAAAAGAATCAGGATGAGCATTGGCACCGAGGTGGAATAAATTTAATTAAACTGAAGAACAAAAGGAAATGATCCTCATTTCTCCGTGCTTGATTAGGAGTTCTTCAGCTTGAGAATAGGTGAGCAGAGCTGAGATGCTAGTTGAACACCCTGGGGGGTTGTAGAGTGATTGTGGCTCTTGAGCAAGAACAGCTGGATTCCCAAAGCTACCATCTGGATTCAAACTCATCACTCAGAAATAGGTGGGTATAACGGCTCTTGAAGAATCAAAATGTGTTTGCCAAGGCAGCCTCTGCTAATTCTATAAATAGGCTGGCAGGTTCTTGAGGAAATGCTCCACCATAATTAAGGGGATTCCATTTTTTAAATTAAATGTGACAAGTAAAAACCTACTGTATTTTAAACCTAGGATTTACAAGTGTGTATATTTCTGAATTGGTGCCAGCCTTCCACCTAAACCATGTACATGTTAATGGAATCCATTTATCCCTATCATAGTTCTCACAAGGAGGCTTGCTGAACAGATGCCCAAGAGGTTGTCAATGGGATGTGGGTGGGGAGGGGGGAGTTACCTCCATAGCTATGGGTAAAAAGTAATTTCAAATATGGTGCAGGATGCTGAAATTTAAACCAACACTATGTATGGATATTATGTCTGGATTATATCCATTAATGTACTTCTCATATCAGTGCTGGTTAACGTGACAAATATTGTTTTATTTATTTACTAACAGTATTGAGAGGGAACTCAATAATATCATTTTCAGGGTGGCTCAAAACAAGGAATGAAATGATTTTAGATTCAGTAACAATTACAACAACAACAATAATACAAGTATAATACAGCATATAAACACAAGCCACAGAGAGCAAAAACAGTTTAAAGCTGAGGCAGATTAAAAGGCCTGGAAAAAGGAACTTAAATAAGTAATCGTTATAAAAATAAAAATTCACCTGACATTGAAACGACAACAAAGTAGGTCAGGTGGCAGGCAAGTCTCTCTGGGAAAGGCATTTGACAGCCAGAATACCGCCAACAAAAAGGCCCTATCTCCCATAGCTGGTTGCTACACCTCATGTGGCAGGGACAACTAGAAAAGGGCTTCTGAAGAAGTTCTCAGGGTTTGAGTAGATGCATATAGAGAGAGGCAGTCCCAGGTACTGTGGTCCCAAGCTGTGAAGGACCTCAAATGACAAACCCACCACCTTGAAACAGACTGGAAACTAGTGAAGATGGCACCCAGGCATAATGTGGTTGTATTGCCTAGTTAGCAGTCTTGCAGCCATAGTCTGAACTAACAGGAATGTCTGGATATTTTCAAAGATAGGGCCAATGAGCACATACTGTACCAGCCCCTCTATTTTTTGTTTGGCCTGACAGGAAAACTGGCTAATCCAGCACTGCGAGTGTTGGGGTGGGGGTATGCTATGCCATGTTGATGTAAAATGCAAAGAGGAGAATCAGGACCACACCAGATAGATTCGCCTCTGCCTCTCCTTAATTGGCTGGGCTGCATGAGCATGAATTGGCTGGGTTACTATGCCTCATTCTTCTCAAGGGGACAGAATAAAATTTGCCCCTATCTGCAATGCATACAGCAGGTGGGGACATGCAGATCTGATTGACAATCTGGATGCTTTCATGACAAACATGCCATTTATTTTTCCATTCTTTTTCCAGAATAAAACTCAGCGGGAAGATCATACATCTTAACTTTCTCCATGATGTCAAAGTTTATTAACATAGTTTAGTTTGGATGCCTGCATTTATGGCAAGCTGAATATCTGTTTCTTCCCTGCTGCACAGCAAACCTTTTTTGACCTTTTGGATTCTTTAGTATGGACCAGATGTCCCAAATTGCCAAAGGGATTTTGTGTTGTTGTTCATCTTTACAAATCCCCTCAGATTCTGAAGTTCTTTAAAAACAATGACCCCTTCCTGTGTCTTAAAGCATATTTTTACTCCTACCTTACTATTGTCATTGGCTGCCAGAGAATAGAAGGCCACAGTTCCAGCTCAGCCTGAGATTTCTGAGCACAAGCTATCCTTTGGGATCCAAGCATTGTTGTAGATACACTGACAGTGTAATCTTCACTTGACTTGTTAAATAGTGGATCTGATCTAACAGAAATGGTAGAATTAAAGATATAGAAAGATTCTTAACAAATACTCAAAGAGAAGTAGCTTTTGTCAGGAAGACCAGTCCATTCTGAGAAGTTGTTCTTTCTGTTCACTGCTTTTTGAGAGCTAACATTTTCAAAAGCATAACTATTTTTAATCATTTGTATTTTACAGAGTTTGGATATAAAGAACCCAATCTTATGGGTGGTTATTTATTCATTTGAAACAATTTATATCCCACGTCCTCTACCTTCGCCCCCAATAAAAGAAACCCAAAGCAGGCAGCTTACAATAGTAAACCAAATCCACAAATAAAAGCAAATCCATACAATAAAAGCAATTCCATAAACTGCATTAAATAATCATCAAAAGATACCAACACCATAAAAAACCAAACAATTCCAGAATCAACAAAAACAGCAACTCATAAAGTTAAAAAAGTTAAAGCACACCAAAAAAGGAAAACAGAGTTACCATATTCACAACAAGGAGAGAAAGGTTTTTCAGCTGAACACCTTCCGAAACAATCATGTTTGGGCCAAATGTCTAAAACCATGAAGCGTTAGGGCTAAGTAATTCGCAGAGGGGAGCATACTCCATAATGTGGGTGTCACAACTTAAAAGGCCCTGTTATTGCCTGCCATGACTCAGATAGCCAAGGAATCTAGAGCAGAAGCTCAGACATGAACAGAGGGGAGGAATGTATGGAAGAAAGTAGTCCTTAAGAGACCCAATCCCCTTTAGGGCTTTAAAGGTTAAAACTAGCACCTTGAATTAGGCCTGGGAATGGACTGGACACTAAAGTATATCAAACAGAATGGTTGCTTTGGTGCCAAGTAGATTTTTTTAAAACCAAATTGGCCCAAGAAACAGGTTTTTGCTTACTCTGCACTGATGTTAGGGAGAGAAGAATATCTCATCTCAGCCTAACAAGACTTCTCATAGGGTGCCTTGTTAGGTTGATTTGGTCACATCTGCTAATTCTGCTTCTGGCAGGTATATGGAGGATATCCAGGTAGGGTATAGGTGAGAAACCTGTCACATCTTTATAATGATTGATGATTCCTGAGGCTTGTTGCTCAGGGCCATGTGACCCATGGGCAAGATATGGATTGCCTTTGGTGATAATTTGACTTTGCTTCTGCTACACAAAATAAACTATATTTGATTTGACTCATCTGCTAGAGTTGCAAAGAAATTGCTTCCAAAAACCTTTTCAAAGGATAATAAAATTTTGGTGGAATTCTCATGGGTGAGGTGTGGGGTTCTTGTTCTTACCTTAATTATTATATGACTACAGTGTGTGAGAGAGTTAGGGATGGGTGAACCTACCTTCATCCAGGTTGCGTGTAGCCCGCTGGACCCCCCACCAGCTCCCCGCCTCTGCTCGCCACATGCGGTGAGACACTGGGTGGTCTGCGAATGCCCAGTGAGTGGTGTGCAGCCACTTGATCCCTTGCCAAGCCACCATTTTGCATAAAAATGGCAGCTTGGCCTTTATAGCCACCAATTACGTAAGATTACGTAAGATGGCCATTTACGCCTGTAATCTTGCGTGAATGGTTGCTTTATGGCCATTTTGCAGCTCAGAGAGGGATCGGTGATCCCATGCTTCTCCAACTTTGTGTGCGCCAAGTCAGGCAAGCATGGGGATCTGTGGAGTGGCATCAGGGGGGTCAAGCTAGCAATTTCTTGTTGGGCCCTGAGCCTCAGTTGGACACTCATGACATCCCTAGTGTGAGTGTCCTGTCTTTCATTTACAATAATATCTCCAGCAGTCTGCAGCCTTCCCAGCTTCTCACATTTCAATCCAAGCCCAGAGGAAGATGTCATGAGGTACTTCCTCCCCTTTGGCTTTTTGAGATCAGCAAATGTGGGCAGCTGGGAAGGCTGCAGAGCAATGAAGAGATGTGTAATAGAAAGAAGAAGAAAAACACAAAGCACCCTCAGCCACCTCACAATGTTCAGTTAAGCTCAAAAACACACCAAATCAAATACAAAATAAATTCTAACATGCCCAGAGAACAAGGCAGAAACATGGAAGCCTCTTCCATGGGAGAAGAAAACTTTCAGGAAATTAGATTATAGATTTTGGCACAGCACTGAGCACTAGGTGTGGGAGGCAATAAGGATCAAGCATCGATATGTTATTGTTGTATATTGTTTTGAACTAACACAAGCCAATTCCTTCGCAGACATCTAATAATATGTATTTAAGCATTTCTAAACCACCGTGATAAAACTGAAAATAATAATAATATGTCACAATAATATATCAATATTTCCTTTCCATTTTCTCATTGTGCTTCAGGTATGCTAAATGGGCCTATGCTATCCTCAGGGGAAAAACGGTAAGAGTAAAATGTAACCATTTAGGTGTAGGTCAGTACAAAAAGCTCCTTTCAACTATATGAAGGAAATCTCAGTAGAATGACAGCCAGTTCTTTCAGCTTTCCCCAACTGTGCACTAGGGGAGCTAGACTGCATAAAAAATAGCCCCACTGCCCAGAAAGACTGCATAATTCACTGCTTGTCTGAAGGAAACGGTATCATAGAAAATCATCTAAATCCATGCACTTAATGGCCATACTTATCAAAAGGTAGGAAGATATTTAGGTCAGGCAAAGTACAAAAAGAAAAGAAGCAGGGAAGCACAGTAACCTTGGAACTACAATAACAAAAATAAAACAGAATTTTCTTCCTGGTTATTAAGTAATAGAAAAACAGAAATGTGGGCACTTGGAACTTCATTTTCTAAAAGACACAGCTGTAAGCAAGACCCTGTTGTTCTTAAAACATGTGGTGATCCAGGGACATTATGAGACTCTCTACCCTTTAAATATTAATAGTACAACAATCCTATATGCATCTCCTCAGAAGCATGTCCCATTGACTTCCCAGGTAAAGGTGTATTGGATTGCAGCCTAAATACAATTCCATTCTTAGGCTGAATGCTTTATGCTTTAACATTATGGTTTATTGTTCTATGGGAATTCTCTGTTGTTGTTTTTAAATGCTCCTTGAGCCAAATGCCAGGGTGGACATTTCAAATACATACATACATACATACATACATACATTTTTAAAGGTGAATGCAAAAGTTTAAACCAACCTGATAAAATCTTATCACTTGGCAGAAGACAGAACCCTCTGTCTCCCTGCAGGAAGGACCTTTTTGATGGCTGTTGGAGTGCATACTTGCAACTACACAGGTCTAAACTGACGTGACATATGCATTGTAAGGAACTATGTCTCCCCCCACCCTTATTTAATTACAGCTGGGGGGGGGGCATTTTCATCATGACCACAGCACACAATAGGGAGGTGTAACCTTCCATCTCCTGCCATGGTCCTGACAAAAATACGCCCCCTCCCTTGCAAACAGCTATAAGGTGTAGGAAAAAAGGTCCTAATTGGTGCTGATGGGAGCTTTTTCAAAAAGCCTTGTACCCTTGTGGGTATGTGAGGACATACCTCCCCTCCCCACATGCTGTGGTCTCTATGAAAGAGTGGGGCCCTGCAGTTAGAGGAGGTAAAAACAGACATAGTTCCTAATGATGCATTAAGTTTCATGTATAGTGTGGCCCTATTCATATATAATATTCTCCTTAGCATGTAACATGATTTTTATATATACAAACAGAGTGCTTAAAAGATAGGTTTCCCCCCTGCTCTTAGGCTGGTTCACACATGCCCCTTCATCCCTGGACTCTCACCAGAATGTGCGACCTGACTCTGAAGTTATAAAGTTCTCTAAAGGAAGCAACACTGTCTACTTAAGTGTCCCCTGCAGGATACATTGGTATCAGTATTCAAGTTCAGTGACTCGTTGAGCAGTGGACAAGCTACAGAGCTCTGTCTGGACAGATGGAAGGGATTTTATGAATCCCAGTTATAATATTCAACACTTCAGATTTGTAGGTCAGAGTTACTGGTGGCATACTCTTCAATGTGGGTTTAGAGAGTTGCAGGTATTATAACTACGTATAAGGCCTTATGAAAAAAGACAAATGTTAGTTCCTTGGAAATGAAGCAAATTTGCCTACCATTAATGAGTCTTCACATTGCTTCATACTAGACTGTACTGCTAATTTCAGTTCAAGGGCAGCATGTTGTGCAGGCTCTGAATCTCCATGGGTAGTATCCTATAGGTGCAGTGCATGCACAGCCCCTCCACCTAGGTCCATGCATATGTCACACATCTTCCAGAAACATGTGTTTTCACTTGGGTCAGCATTTATTTATTTATGTATTTATTAATACATTTATATCCCACCTTTTTTCCTCCTTAAGGAACCCAAGGCGGCCTACATAATCCTCCTCTCCATTTTAGCTTCACAACACCATCCCTGTGAGGTAGTTTGGGCTGAGAGTCTGTGACTGGCCCAAAGTCACCCAGTGAGCCTCCATGGCTGAGTAGGGACTAAAACTCAGATCTCCCGACTCCCAGTCTAACACTCAGTCCTGGAAGCGCGATATTGTGGCCATGTGCTGACTTGAGCTGGTGGGGTTGTGTGCGTGCAGACTGGGTCTAGCTGCTAGGGAATGTCCCCTACCAAATACTACCCCATATATCTGAACCAGGTTGTGAATTGTATCATCAAAGGGGCCCATAGTACCACTGTAGAGCCTTGGGGTGCAATACAATGCATGTTCAGACAGAAAAAAGATCCTACAACTCCCAGCATTCCCCAGCCAGCATGGGTGGCTTGTGCATACTGGGAGTTGTAGGACTTTTTTCTATCTAAACATGCATAGGATTGCACCCTTACTAATTCAACACTGTCTGCATGTATACAATGATGTATTAAAGAATAAAATGTTCTTAAGTGTTTTAAAAGGCATAGTTCTACAGATATATTGTTTTCTTGTATGTGGCAGACTAGAGGTGGGGAAGAAATTCATTTCTGTTCATTTTGACCAGAATTCATCCCATTCAGACCTCCTGGAATTAAATGCAGACCCAAATGCAATTTACAGTTGGACATCTGCGCATTTCCAAGCTTGCAATGTGATTTGGGCAACAACAACAGAGCGTGTCTGAAAAAGTGTATATTTGGAAAATGCTCATGGAAAAATGCATGCATTGAAAAAAATGTGCATAAACACACTTTAGTCAAGGGAAGAAGAAAGAGTACCACTGAAAAATACACACAAAAAGTGCACAGTTTGAAACCATGTATCAAAATATGCACAAATTTCAGTGCAGGAAAAAAAATCTCACAAGCCAATGTGGACCTGGGTTGGAACAAACTTTGTGATAGAAATTGGAGAACCTCAATGAGCTCAAGCTTGTCAGATCTTCCTTAGCTATCATCCCCGTCTTGCTTGACTCTACAGCAGAGACGCAGAAGTCAGGCCCGGGGGCCAGATCCAGCCCTTCAGAAGTCCTGATCTGGCCCTCGAGGTTCCACAGAAAACTATGCCCCCCTTCCCCTGGCCCCACCCCCTTTCCCCCGACCACCAATCATGCGGAGGTTTCCCAACGTTTGTGCAGGTTTTTTCTCTCTCCTTTCTAAAAGGCTGAAATGGCTCTCCTAAGTCTTAATTAATGGTAGTAAGAGATTCATGTTAAAATATGTGGGTGTTTTAGATATTTTGGCCTTACCCTTTTTGCCTTCAGTTTTGCCTGCCACTGGAATGTGGCTCCTGGGAGTTTACCTGAAATGGAATTTGGCCCTTGGCTGAATGAGGTTCTGCACCCTTTGGCTGAATGAGGTTCTTGCAGCACCTACTTTGTGTGTGGTTTTAGAGGCCTGAGATCCATCAACTCGATCCAAGGGCAAAATAGTGGCTTAGAAAAAGAGGCAGACAAACACTTAGAGCTAAGGAACAGGGGATGTCTCAGTGCATCTCAGCCCTTGAATTTGTTTGCGGTACCAAAACGGAGGTCACAGTTCTTTCACACAAAAATCCATTCCTGGTTTCCCTGCAAGCTTTCTTTGTTTCAGCAGCCCATATGGAGTTGGGGAGTGTTGTTGCTATTGCTCAACAACTGGGACTCAGACATTCTTGGTGATCTACTGCAAAACTTCCATAGAACTACCTTCTCCCCACTCTGGCTCAACAGGTCCCAGGGCATGGTCTGAGAGCACATGATGCAGCCACATTTCTGAAGCTAAGCAAATTTGGGCCTGGAGGGTGGCTGGATGGGAAACTGCCTGAGAACCTCATGTTTGCCATTTTAAGTTCTATGATAGGAAGAAGGCAGGATTTAACTGTACTAAATAAATAAGCATAGTTCACTGAAGGATCAAAAGGTACAAGAAAAGTCACTGGACATCATAAGAATAGTTTACAGAGATGCCAAAATGGTTAATGAATTCCTAATGACTTTCAATTAAATTTGCTGCCTGTTTGGAACCAATATGATATAGACAACTTTCATAGAGATATAAAGAGATCCTCTAACTACCAAAATTGAAGAAAGTAATGTGGTTTCATCAACAAATAAAGGCCCATGTGCATTTCCCCAAATTAAACGGACCTATACAATGAGTACCATTTAATGTAAGGTTAAATTAAATCTTTTAAATGCTTTCAGAAAACGGTTGAGTCATAGATACTGGATTTCAGAGGCCACAAAGGACATGTTGGCATCTGAACTTCCACATATTTAAGTAATAAAAACCTGCTTTGGAATTGACTGGTACTTACAGAACCTGATCCATAGCAGTGCTGGCACAGATGCATATTCTGATGTCCTGGCTTATTCCGAAATGGATACTGAATTATATTTTAACCACATAGACTGACCATCTTTAGTTTGCCCACCTGTCAGGGTCTGAACTATTAGGCAATCATCATAAAAGTTAAGATTGAAAAGGCCCATATGGCCGGCCAGTCTTTCCCCCTGAATTCTACCAGAATTAAAACATGCATTTATTTTATCTCTCCCGTAAGCATGGACGGTAACACTATAAAGAAGATTATTTTTGCCCTATGCAGGAATGAGTAGTTAGCTGTCTTGTAGTGTATAGAGTAAGAATATATAAGCATCCTTGTGTTGTTCACCCTGAAAAGGAGCAGGACTTTGTATGTGCGTGCCCAGTGGTGTAGCTAGGGCTGGACCTTCAGGCCAAAGTCTAGGTCCCCACAGCCCAAATGCCTTTCAAAGGACCACCCAGAGACTGGCAGGTGCAGAAGCAAACTCCATTTTATTCCTGTGTATCCATGATGGTGCTATGAATGATTTAAGTAACTGCAAAACTGCACATGCTCAGAGTTTGTTTGTTTTTAATCAGAGTTGGGAAGCAGTTTTGTTGTTGTTCTAAAATATCAGGAATGTAGAAACAGCCTTAAAGCATGGCATGGCAGTTGGGGAGCTTAGAAGAGAAATGGTAGTCATATGCTTCACAACTGAAGTGATGCAAAGACCCCCATAAGAACATGAAGTCCAGGATCTAAAATTTCCTGGCTGCACTACCCAGTAAACACACGCACATCTCTCAGAAGTGCATAAAGCCACCATCTCCATCTCCTTCTGCTTGAAGGCAAAGAAATGGGCAATGTGGAACAGGCGCGTGGCGACATGGGAGGCGGGCTGTCTGCTGTTCTCTCAGTATCACTTCCCTGCTAGGTATGCAGGCTTTTAGAGTCCCTGCAGGGTTTCAGAATCCCTGCATCCCTAGAAGCGGCCACCTTCTTGCTGGAGATGCTGGGACTTGGATTCCCAGCCACATCCACACTGGGAATGGTATACTGCGGGCACCTGCTACCACTCCCTCTGCCTCCCCCTTCACTTGCCTGAAAGTGTGTTTCCTCACCTTTGGGCAGGGTAAGGGAGAGTGGAGACAGCTCACAGGATAGGGACAAGCATACACTTGCTCACTTCGAGGCTGCCCTGATCAAGTTTGCCCCGATCTTGCTCTTGACTATTCATTCAGGGTGCTCGCCTTTGATCAAATGCACAAGAGATCCCTATTATTAGTGCTGTGATGAAAATTTCTCCCACAGTATTTTCGACCATTCCCATTCATTTGATAGAAAACAAATTGCTTTTGAAAAGAGAAGAAATATCAGACAAATTCTCATGGGTTGAGTTCAGGGTTCTTGTGCTTACATTACATATGAAGTGGCCAAGGACTACTACCTTTCCTCGCTCTGCACCTGCGTTAGAGACAAGATGTCTCCAGAATTCGCCCTCAGAAATTCAACATTCGGAAGATCCTGGTGTGGAACCCTCAAGAATGACAACTAGAGCTGAGCCAGAATTTATCAGAAGACATTTTTTTTTTCTCAGAAAAGCCCTGAGATGTTACTTTTCCTACCTCCTAAAATAAAAGGCCACTTTGCAGAATTTCCCCAAATTTATTCTCCGTTCTCGGGGAGTTTTGCCTCCCCTACCCTACAATGCCCTGGAACGGTGCTAGGTATGGGGTACTGTGGACAATACAAAATGAGGGCCAGGCTGCCAGTGCCAACACAGTTGCTACTGTTGTCCCTTGCAACAGCAGTGCAACCCCCACACCCAACCCTTAGGAAATAAGAAAGAGGCTGTGAGGAATTGTCAGAGAATGTCTCCTCCTATTGGAGAAATTCAGTGAAATTGTCTCCCCCAATTTCTCTGCCCACGAATAGGGTAGAGAATTTCAAGAGGTCATTTGTGCCCAGTTCTATCTATTATCAGCCTCGGATGGCCTTCTCTCTGTCCCATCAGCCAGGACAGCTAGGCTGGTGAGGACGAGGGAGAGGACCTCCTCTGTGGTGGCCCCCACTCTGTGGAACTCCCTCCCTAGGGAACTCCACCATGACCCCTCTTTAATGAGCTTCCGCCACACATCGAAAACTTGATTGTTCAGGCAGGCATTTGGGGTGGGCTAGGATATTTTTAAACAATGTTTTAATGTATAATTTTATTGTTTTAAATTGTACTGTTGTAACATCGCCCAGAGTGTCCAGGTGACTGGCCAGATGGGCGATTAAGAAAATAAATAAATAAATAAATAAATAAATAAATAAATAAATATTATGGACCACAGATGCTGTGAGAATGCTGGAGAAGAAGGAATGGTGGCCAAATGTCATGAAGAAATCAGTATTATGTACAGAATTGATGGCTGGCCTACTGAGAAGCGATGCTGGAGAAAATAATGATATTCACTCATCATTCTGATATTATCTAGCACTGCAAGAGGTCTCCTGGCTTCTGTGGGCATTACTTAGTGGTGTCATTCCATTAGGGCAAATCACATTGCACTAGCGGAAACTTGGGCTAGATCTATCCTAGTGCTTTTTATCAGCATTGAAGTGCACTGATAACCACTGGAGCACATTATATATTCCATATTCTGCTTTTCTAGCATTAATTCCCACTTTTTATTCTGCATTATCCAAAATACCACAGCAGGTGTCATTGGGTGTGCTACGAGGTATAATTGCACAAGGGGGATATAGCGTCCCCATGATGAGATCGTATTGATCTGACACGAGGTGTAGATCTGGCCTAGGTTCCAAACTAAGTGCAAGAGGCAAATCCAACTAAAGTTGTATTTGCACAAGCGGTTGCACATTATGCTTGTGGAAGTGGTTGCAGATCCTGTTCTGCAACCAGTTGTACGTAACTCTTGTGCAACCTGCTGGGCAACTGCTTGTACATTCTACTTGCACAACCTAGTATGCAACCAGTTGCACAACCCCTTGTGCAAGCAGCTGCACATGATGGGCAACCCCGTGTGCAATGCACATATTTGGTGAAGCTCTGGGAGCGCTATTTGGGTTTGCAGAATGACACTGTTGGATACTGCCCAGTGTGTGTACATTTTGACGCTGCTGATAGCTCATTCCTGCCTAATAAATGCACAGTTTTATAGCAGCAAATGTTTATTAAAAGAAAAGAAAATATTCCAAGGATTAGTAATGGATCATAGAATCTTGTGTACATTATTTATTATTAATTATATTTATATCCCGCCTTTTTTCCTCCACAAGGAACCCAAGGCGGTGTACATAATCCTCCTCCTTCTCCATTTGATCCTCACAACAACAACCCTGTGAGGTAGGTTGGGCTGAGAGTTTGTGACTGGCCCAAAGTCACCCAGTGAGCTTCCATCGCTGAGTGGGGTCTAGAACTCAGATCTCCCCCAGTCCAGCACTCTAGCCACTATACTACACTGGCTCTTACCATGTGTGTAAGCTCGATCACACATTACTGTCTACATGCAGTGAAAGATGTACACACAAATCCAGAGTTCAGGGTTGTGTGCCATTTTATGTAGGATATTATAATGGGGGCAGTTCTAGGTAGGGGAACCAGACCAAACGAGTCCTGGGATGTTTTAAGCATAAATTAGCAAAACAGAACAAAAGGCTCTTAACAAATTATTAAGTTGGGATGGATGAGCCCATCTCTGTCTGGGATGGGGGGGAGCTCGATGAGCTGCCCCCTGCAGTTCGCACAGCCTGGGCCTGCTTAGCAAGCTTCCTTGTTCGCCCCACCTGCCTCTGAGCTGCTCGACCTCCCCCTCTTCCTTGACCCGGCTGTCAAGGGCCAGCATGGGGAAGGACAGCGACGGTGGCCAGCCCCCAGCCTCTCTCCCTGGCTTTCTCTAGAGGAGGCCAGGGTGAGAGTACTGGGGTGCCACTGTCACCCTTCTTCCTCTCGCCAGCTGTCAAGGGCCGGCATGGAAAAAAGGGCCTGGGTGGCCAGCCCCCAGCCTCTTGCCCTAGCCTCTAGCAGGTGAGTGGGGGGGAGAAGAGGATAGGTGCATCCTTCTTCCCTCCGTCCCCATCTGCTACAGTGGTGGTGGCAAGGGACCAGCTGGTTGTTTCCATATGGCCAGGAAAACTTATGGAAACTGACCAGCTTCTCCTGCACCACTGCTGCTGTAGCAAGGATGGGAGAAGGAGGAGAGGCACTGCCTTCTTCCTCTCTCCTTGCTCAGGGAGCAGGTGCCTGAACTCTTACCTGACTCAGCACGCTGCAAATCGGGCAAGAGCTCAGGTCTGCAAGCTGGTGTCCAGGGGGCCGAACTGGCAACTTCTCTCCGGGCTTCAAGCCCCAACCAGATGCTTGTGCCATTCCTATTATAAAGGGCTATTGTCCTAATCCTTTCAAAGCTCTACCACTTGAGTTATAGAAGAAATGGTTTGCCTCAATTGAATTCTACTATTGGATAAATACTTTGGGTCATATATAAGAATGTCCTCAGATTCAAAGGCTCTGAGCTATTACTTGTTTATGTATATTTAGTTGTAATCTTTCGTATGAAAGGATGGTGCCTTCACATTCTTCAACTTAAATTCCCAGGCATGGTTTGAATTGAAAAGAAGAGGGTTGAGGGAGGTGCAACAGTTAGCAGATGTGAGAGTCAAATTGCTATTCCTTTCTGTAATGTACCAGTACGCTGAAGCAATATGCGACTGAATTGCATGTATGTTTGTGGGAAACTTTTATAACATGCAGTTCAGGAAGGTGACAGGCTGAAGTTATGTAGATTGTCAAATGTGTGGGTATTCAAAGTGAATGCGAATTAGACTTTAGGCAAGAAGTCCAAGGCCACACAGCAAGTCAGGAGTGGGTGATGAAGATAAAACCAAAGATTTGGCTCTCAGTCTTTTGCTTCAATCACATCTTTAAAGTACTTTTAGGAACACTTGGCTTTAAAAGGTGCTGTATAAATACAAGATGCTGTAATTACCTCCAATATAAATATTTTCCTTTTAAAGTTGACCTTTCCTTTTTTTATTACTATTGAATTTATTAAGCCCGTGCGATCTTCTTTGTTTAAACTATTGCAGTCTGAATCACTGAAACCATGTAGAACATTCAAGTAACACACCAAAGATTTATGCATATAGTCAAGGTGCCTCAGCCAAGATGTTGATGAAATATTTCCTTGAAAAAATATTGTCTTTGTAAGCCATACATAAGGTAACGCTTAACAACTGCCCCCTCTTTTTTCTATAATTCTTCAGAATCTTATTGCTACCCAGATGAAAGAAAGTGAGGACCACAGGCAGGAAAAAGAAAAACTTCATGAAATATTCATTAACTTTAATTTAATCTGATGCTCTCTATGGAGAGAGCTATGCCAATTTAAACCAGTAGAGGCGTTGCCATTATGGCTGTATGAAGGAGCTCTTGTTACTGCAGTGTGCAGCACACAGCTAGAAACCCACCTGACAATATTTGGAGGAAAACTAAGGATCCAATCCACCCAAAGTAAAGCACTGAGCAGCATAATGCCAAACATGTTTACTTGGGTTTATTCTCCCAGTTTCAGGGTTCACCGTTCCCTCACCATTGCAGGCCTCCCTGAAACAGTGGCAGCCATTCTGGGGAAATGGTGTGGGTGGGTGGACAACCTAGTTTGTCCAGCTGAAGTAGGGTAGCACTTAACAGAGGAATGGCAGCTTCTGTTCCCCCACTTCACTTTCTCATCCCCTGCCACTGCACTCACAGGCAACACCTATTTTTTTTATATTTTTTTTAAAAAATGATTTGAATCCCACCTTTCTACCAAGAAAATGGCACTCAAGGCAGCTTACAATCATAGGAACTATTTTTTTAATACAAATTCGATTAAAACACTGATAAAACAAATACCTTAAAACACAACTAAAAACACGATGATAACACAATAAAAGCAGCACCCAATCCAACAGACCAACTTACTTGCCAAAGCCTTGTTTGAATAAAAACATCTTTGTCTGGCAGAAGAAAGACAGCAGAGAGGGAGCCAATCTATCTTCCCTTGGCAGGGAGTTCCACAGCTGGGGATCAGTCACCAATAAGGCCGTCCCTCTCTCATGTCACTGCCAAACATGCCTTTGGCCCTTTGGCAGTAATGCTGAAAGAAGGGCCTCTCTTGAAGATTTTAAAACCTGGGTGTGCTCGTATTGGAGAAAGTGGTCTTTTAGGTAGCCTGATCCCAAACTGTCTATTAAAATGTATACAGAGGGGAGGAGTGAAGCTGTTGACCCTCTGGTAAACACATCCACCCTTCTGAAAACAACTGAAATGGCCACCCCAATTCAGCACCTGTGAATGGGGGTGATGAACTGAGGCAGCAGCTTTGCTTCCTACTTGGAGGCAGGGCCCTCTGATTTCAGTGGGACTTATTCCAATGTAGGTGTACATAAGATTGTAGTCTTGGTCTCAATGTTTTCAGTGGAAAAGGTTTCAGCACATGCTTACGCACTTCCATTGAAAATTGCATCCCTATTCAGGCATTCTAATTCCCATGTGCTTAGAATCATGTGAGGGGCAGCGGAGTTGAGTGTGTTAGCTCTGCCCCCCCATCACCTTCCTTGTCACCCTCCACATGTTGAGGGGAGGGCACCTGCTTTGGGGAGCCTGTTCTATCCTGACTTTCCAGTGTTCTAAATCACATAGGGAGCCTGCATGAGTAGAGCATGCAGGCTCCCCACAGCACATGTTTGCCCTCCAACTCATGGAGCATGATGGAGATAGGACTGATGACAGTGGGTGAAACTAGCATATGGCTCCCCACTGTCCCTCATCCCTGTAGGGGGAAATGCACATGCCAAAGACTTTTGGAGATGGACACCACTGATAAGTGTTTATATACTAATGCTAGAAGCTTCCAAGCCAAGATGATGGAAGTGGAGTGCTTGGTTGATTCTCAATGAGAACACACAGATATAGTGGACTATAGTGGAAACCTGGAGGAATTGCGACAATCAGTGGGATATGGTTATCCATGAATACAAACTCTGTAGAAAGGACAGGGAGAGGTGCACAGGGAACAGTTGAGCTCCGTGTGTCAAAGTGTAAAAATATTTAACTTATGGCCATAATTATATGTTGTAAGTAAGTAACACATATTTTATAACTTTTATGCAACTGCCAAGGTGATATAGCATGTACCAGGTCAACAGAGAACCTGGAACAAAATTATTATCAACAAGTTACGCATACAACATTTTTTCATTAGATGAAAGTTTTATGAGAAAATGTGCTTGCCACTATAAAATAGGAATGTGTGGCTTAATGCTTGGGAAAGCCAAAGGTGTTGGCAAATGTGGTATATATTTTACCAAATGAACATGAATCTTATAAGAATACATTCTCAGTGACCTAGCCCATGGATTGTTACCAGAGCCAGATTCTCACAAGGCTTTTTCTTTCTGAAAGAGACAGACAACATTGTGAAGAAATCTTTGTGATACGTGCCCGTTCATCATTTTATTTTTCAAAATGTGTATGCTTTAATTGAAGTTCCCCATGTGGAAGCAGCTTTCTGTGCATAACATTCATGCCTATGGTTATGTGATCTACATTTGGAGCCTCATGTACATTGTGATGCTTATTCAGGCCCATTGAACTAGCTGTGCAACTCCATAAGAGCTGTCCATGACTACAGTTGTGACTACTAGAATACAGTAATGGGGAAGATTATTGACTGTGTAAACCTATACATGTCTACCCAGAAGCAAGCCCAATCAAAAGGGCTTGCTACCAGGTAAGTGAATATAGAAATGCAGACTAAGGGTGCAATCTTACATAGCATAATTTCATGTCTGGGGTCCCAGGTTGGAAACAGGGTTCTGACCTTGGAGCCCAGAAACCACACTCCCCTCCCCACAACCCTCATAGTCTGTGCGGTTCTCTCCGTGCAGGCTACATCTTCGTGTTTGTAACACAGCATGAAGTTGGAGAAAAGGGGGAGGTCCCAGGTGCATGGAGGAGACCATGGAAGCTGTGTTACCCAGTTTCCTATGCATGTCCTGACCTCCTTCCCTCCCCGTCCCTGAAGCTGCACCTATACGCCCATCTAGGGAAAATGCAGGGCAGCCCAGAGCATGGGGTGAAGATTGCTTCTCTGCTCTGGCTGCCCTGCATTGAATACTTGCCAACTATCAAGATAGGATTGAACCCTCCATGACTAATTATCTCTCTATTAACTACAGTGTTAAAATATATTACAGTATTTCTATCCAGGAAATACTAGGAAGAATATAACTTCTTAGTGACCATCTTAATAAATGGGAAAGATTGTTTATGATTTTGGAAAACCTTGAACGTATGGAAATTGGTTTCTTTGCATCAATGGCATCAGCGTTGATCCCACTTTCATGGGCTACATGTCTGATTTAAAAGGCTTTATAAAAATTCACACTGCAAATCTGTGCTTAATTAATTCATTATATTGCTTGATCTCTTTTACTGCTAATGACTGCTTTGGCATATGCCTATAAAATATGCCCCATGCTTATCCACACTGCATTAAAGGCATGGAGCAAAAATCCACCATGAAGTTCTCCTGCAGAAGCCCCTCTAAAATGAATGAGAGCAAGATGTACAGAGTTTTCATTTCAATAGGGCCTATGCAAGAAAACATTGTGATGGATTGTGCCTATGGAGGACATGTGCAACATCAAGAAAGTCAATCTGTCTAACAGGAAACTCAGATGGTGAGTGCTGACAGAAATGGAAACAAAATGAGACAACTGAGAAACGAGAGGGAGATTTCAGCATGCTCAAGAGAACCCCAAGGTTTGCAGAATATCTAAAACAAATCTAAAACCCAAACAGTTCAATGAGAACTAGGAATGCTCAATAGCCAATGAGTTCCATTCAGAAAATATGGTGGGGAGAGACTGGGGGTGGAATATGGAATGGTGAGTTGAAAGAGGTTGCGGCTGGCTAGCAGGCTGGCTGGCATCCTGAACAGGACTCCTTCAGGAGATGAGAATACACTGAGATTTTGTGGCAGGTACTATGTAATCACATCCAAGTAACAAAGCATCCTTCACTTTTATGTTGTGTACCACTACCTAGCAATGTTCGTATTTGCTGAAACCTCACAAAATTTAGTCTTCTTTGCACACATGAACTCAGGCAGGTTCAGTGCACCTGACTGCTTTGTTTCCTGCTTTTAAGGCTCTCAGTCATAGCTAATTATTAGCAATTCATGACTGCTTCTTTGGGTACCATCACATTAGACCTATGGGAACTAAAATAATGTGAATGCCATGGTCATAAATCACCTCTGACTCAACTTTGTTCTCTGCAATCATAAAATAGGTGTGTGTGTGTGTGTGTGTGTGTGTATACACATGCAGGCGTGTGCATTTTCTTTACACATGATCACTCCCAATCCTTGGATGCCAATCAAAGCTTGGTGAACTATGCCTCCAACATATCGTTCCTTGCAAAGTGTAATTTTACGAATTGCTTTTTGGATAGATTATTGTGCCAGCATAAGAAATGTCTAGTTTTCATGTAAAAAAAAAAAAAGAGAAGAAAATCCTTTTAGGATTTTAAATTGCAATGCACTTGAAAAACTTAGCATGTTATTTGGGACCATGAAAAAGATGCTTTTTCACTACAGCACAACAATAAATATTTATCTCACCTGAGGCATTTTAAGAATAATTTCAAGATGATGAATAGTGCTGGCATGCTGAACTTCGTGTCATCCTATTTTAAAGGAAGAACTGAAAGACTGGGGACATGGCAAAGTCTGTAAACCAGACACAACAGAGCCTTACATATTTCTTCTCCTATTTTTGATGCCCATTCTGAATTTTGTCTCATCAACCTGATGTTGTAGTTTAGTGTGAGAGCAACATGTGAACTTATTCTTTTTTACTTGCCATATTTACAATCTCTATTTTCTGATATTATTGTTTTATATGAAGAACATGCCTGACCTTTAAACATATTGATCTGGGTCCCACCACCAAAGTCTAAACTTTCATAGCACATTGTGACTGTTTTTCAAGAATTCTGCCGTAAAAGGTCGACATATTTTTATGTACTACATTGACCATCCAATCACTCCATAAGTAGTATCTTGAGCCATTAGGAAAAGGTAATTAAAACTTTTACTTTGGGAAATCACTAACTCCAACCCTAACAGTATATAAAAGTATACCACTGTTAGGTATGCATCAGTCTGAATTTTAGGTTACAGTTAGTCCTAGTTGTATTGTTGTTTCATAGGGCCAGGCAGCATCTCTGCCAAGCATATGCTGTTGTATTGCTCATTTCTGCCCAGCACAGTGTAGAAGCAGTCAGTGATCAATAACATCAGAATATCTTTATTAGTTCTTTAAATTATCGCCTTTCCCCTCTACAAAATGTGTAGAGATTGTCCTCATTGGAATATGATTACCAGTCTTAAGACTGGACTCAGTAGAACAGCTAGTTTATTCGCAAGAAAACACAGTAATTGACCAATCTGTACAGATAGAGACAGTTAATAGTTAAATAAATAACTGGATTAGAAATTAGCTGGCAGTGATTATCATTCTGTAATTGCATGAATTATGCCAGACAGCTGTGTTGTTCTAAAGGAACCCATGTAGGATACTTGGGGCTACTGTTGAGATAAACTCTAAACCCTGCTGGCTCCAGGTTTTTGAGGGCCCTTGGGTATTCAAGACACCCTGAATGGGTACCCTGTCTCAGTGAGTCCCCTTCTCCTCCCCATCATTGTCACCAGCTGCTGTTGCTCCTCATCCTCTTTCTCGTCATTGCAACCTTTTCTTTGCTTGGCAGGCAGAGATCCAGTGAGCAAATAGGCAGTGGCATCTACAGTTCCTCCTTCTTACCACTACCATTGTCTGGGCTGGGGATGAGAGGCAGGTGAACTAGCCAGTTACAATGATGAAAAGGAGGAGCAGTTCCAGTCAGTGGGCCCCTGCTAGGGTGTGTGGGCCCTTGGCAGGTGCCTGACCATGCCTACCTTTGACACCAGCCCTGACTTCAAAGCAGTCAGCTACAATTCTAGATATTGAAAACAAAAACAAAAGCATTTTTTTTAAAAAAATGATACAAGTTAAGTTAGATCTCTTCCCCCAAAAATCTAGCTCACATCGCAATCAGACAGGATGTGTTTATGTGCATGTGCGAAACAGGATGATTATCACACAACTTCAAATTACCACAAAATGAAGATGACAAAAAACTCCATAGAAGAGAATATGGCTGTATACTCTTACCCTACCTATTCAACCTGTATGCAGAACACATCATGCGATGTGCTGGGCTTGATGAAGCCAAGGCTGGAGTTAAAATCGCTGGAAGAAACATTAACAATCTCCGATATGCAGATGATATCACTTTGATGGCTGAAAGAGAGGAGGAGCTGAGGAACCTCATGATGAAGGTGAAAGAAGGAAGTGCAAAAGCTGGGTTGCAGTTAAACCTCAAAAAAACCAAGATTATGGCAACCAGCTTGATTGATAACTGGCAAATAGAGGGAGAAAACGTGGAGGGAGTGACAGACTTTGTCTTTCTAGGCGCAAAGATTACTACAGATGCTGACTGCAGCCAGGAAATCAGAAGATGTTTACTTCTTGGGAGGAGAGCAATGACAAATCTTGATAAAATAGTGAAGAGCAGAGACATCACACGACAACAAAGGTCTGCATAGTTCAAGCAATGGTATTCCCCGTAGTAACCTATGGCTTCGAGAGCTGGACCATAAGGAAGGCTGAGCGAAGGAAGATAGATGCTTTGGAACTGTGGTGCTGCTGGAGGAAAATTCTGAGTGCCTTGGACTGCAAGAAGATCAATCCAGTCCATACTCCAGGAAATAAAGCCAGACTGCTCAGTTGAGGGAATGATATTAAAGGCAAAACTGAAGTACTTTGGCTGCATAATGAGAACACAGGACACTCTGGAGAAGATGCTGATGCTAGGGAAAGCAGAAGGCAAAAGGAAGAGGGGCCGACCAAGGGCAAGATGGATGGATGATATTCTGGAGGTGACAGACTTGACCTTGGGGGAGCTGGGGGTGGCGACGGCCGACAGGAAGCTCTGCGTGGGCTGGTCCATGAAGTCACGAAGAGTCGGAAGTGACTGACTGAATAAACAACAACAATTGTTGTGCAAGGCAAACACCAAAGCTTACCCTTCCCTCAACTTTCATCTAATGCAATAATTCCTTCCTAAAGAGAAGCTAGCAGTATGCCAACAGTTATTGCTTAAACTTAAACATAATTCCTTCCAATTATGTCCAGGTCTCATTTTGCCATGGAAAGAAGTTCATAAATGAGGAGGGAGTACAATATATTTTCAGCCTATAATGCAAATGCATCCATTCTATTGCTCTTATATACAGAAAAAAAAGAGATGAGACGCTTGTCATTGGGTTAACTAGGGCCACAACTTTATTCACTCTAAATATTTGTACTTGATAAGAACATAAGAGCTGTGCTGGGTCAGACCAAAGGCCCATCTAGTAAAGCATTTTGTTCACACAGTGGCTGGTCAGATGCCTATGGGAAGCCTACAACAGGACTTGAATACAATAACACTCTCCTGCTTGTCTTCATCAGCAATCAGTAAACAGAGGTATCTTATTTTATTATTTATTCTGTCTCATCCCTCTGGTGCAAAAGCACCACTCAGGGCAGTTTACAGCATTTAAAAATTACAATTAATAAAAACAATAACAATGTAAAACAACACCAACTACAAAGGAAACAGGTTCAGTGGTTAAAACCAAAACATAAACATTATCTGCCTTATATAAAAATGGCCTTTGGGAACAGGTGAAAAACACTGAGGGAGGGGTGCCTACCACACTTCATGGGGCACAGCATCCCATAACCTGGGTGTAGTTACTGATAAGGTCCTTCCTCTTGTTCCACTCAAACATGGTTACACCCACTGTGGTGGGCTTCTCCTTCTTCTCTAGGGAGCGGGGAGGATGATACGGAAGGAGGTGGGGCAGACCCTACCCTACTTCATCTTGGGCCTAAGCTGTTTAGGCCTTCAAGGCTACCACCAGCACTTTGAATTGTGCCCAGAAGCAAACTAGTATTCAATAGGGATGTACGAATCCCCTACCTGCCAGTCCATGGGAGGAGGGTCTGCAGGGGGGGGGAAGCAATCATTTCCTCCCCCTGGAATCCTCTTCGGTCAGCTCCACTCTGTGGTGATTCCGTAGAGCCACTGGCCAGCTCCAAAGTGCCAGCGAGCGATACGGCCGCCATGCCGTATCACTGGCTGAAGGGAACTACTGACTGCAGATGCAAATGGCATCTGGAATGCCATTTGCGGCCGTAAAACCCTTAGTTTAAGGTAAATGCAGCCGTAAATGGCTGCATTTACCTTAAACTAAGGCCTTTATCACTGCCTTGTTGTGGCGAAGGGGCTTGCATAACTCAGTGAAGCCATAAGCTATGCCGTGCAGGGCCACCCAAGACGGACAGGTCATGGCAGAGAGTTCTGACAAAATGTGGTCCACTGGAGAAGGAAATGGCAACCCACTCCAGTATTCTTGCCAAGAAAACCCCATGGAACGTATCACAAGGCTAAAAGAGATGACGCCGGAAGATGAGCCCCTCAGGTCGGAAGGTGTCCAATATGCTACTGGGGAAGAGCAGAGGGTATTTCCAAGTAGCGCCAGAAAGAGTGAAGCGGCTGGGCCAAACCCGAAAGGACACTCAGCTGTGGATGTGTCTGGTGGTGAAAAGAAAATCCGATGCTGTAAAGAACAATATTGTTTAGGAACTTGGAATGTCAGATCAATGAATCAAGGTAAGCTGGAGGTGGTCAAACATGAGATGGCAAGATTGAACATCGACATCTTGGGAATCAGCGAACTAAAATGGACAGGCATGGGCGAATTTAATTCAGGTGACCATCATATCTACTACTGTGGGCAAGAATCCCTTAGAAGAAATGGAGTAGCATTCATAGTCAACAAAAGGGTGGGAAAAGCAGTACTGGGGTACAATCTTAAAAATGATAGAATGATCTCAGTACGAATCCAAGGCAAACCATTCAACATCACAGTAATTCAAGTCTATGCCCCAACCACTGAGGCCGAAGAAGCTGAGGTTGATCGGTTCTATGAAGACCTACAACACCTTCTAGAACTAACACCAAAAAAAGACGTCCTCTTCATCATAGGGGATTGGAATGCTAAAGTAGGAAGTCAAGAAATCACCGGGATAACAGGCAGGCATGGCCTTGGTGTACAAAATGAAGCAGGACAAAAGCTAATAGAGTTTTGCCAAGAGAACATGCTGATCATAGCAAACACTCTTTTCCAACAGCACAAGAGGCGACTCTACACATGGACGTCACCAGATGGTCAATTTCGAAATCAGATTGATTATGTCCTTTACAGCCAAAGATGGAAAAGCTCCATGCAGTCAGTAAAAACAAGACCGGGAGCTGACTGTGGCTCAGATCATGAGCTGCTTCTTGCAAAATTTCGGCTTAAATTGAAGAACGTCGGGAAAACCACTAAACCGTTCAGGTATGACCTAAATCATATCCCTGATGAATATACAGTGGAGGTGAGGAATAGATTTCAGGGATTAGACCTGATAGACAGAGTGCCTGAGGAACTATGGACAGAGGTCCGTAACATTGTTCAGGAGGCAGCAACTCAATCCATCCCAAAGAAAAAGAAATGCAAGAAAGAAAAGTGGCTGTCTGATGAGGCTTTACAAGTAGCTCACGAAAGAAGGGAAGCGAAAAGCAAGGGAGAAAGGGGAAGATATACCCAACTGAATGCAGAGTTCCAGAGAATAGCAAGGAGAGACAAGAAGGCCTTCTTAAGTGAACAATGCAAAGAAATCGAGGAAAACAACAGAATGGGAAAGACTAGAGATCTCTTCAAGAAAATTGGAGATCTCAAGGGAACGTTTTGTGCAAAGACGGGCATGATAAAGGACAAAGAAGGCAGGGACCTAACAGAAGCAGATGAGATTAAGAAGAGGTGGCAAGAATACACAGAAGAACTATACAGGAAAGATCTGAATGTCACTGATAGCCATGATAGTGTGGTCACTGAACTTGAGCCGGACATCCTAGAGAGTGAAGTCAAGTGGGCCTTAGGAAGCATTAGTAACAATAAAGCTAGCGGAGATGACAGTATTCCAGCCGAGCTATTTAAAATCCTAAAAGATGATGCTGTTAAAGTGCTGCATTCAATATGCCAACAAATCTGGAACACTCAACAGTGGCCACAAGACTGGAAAAGGTCAGTTTACATTCCAATTCCAAAGAAGGGCAACGCCAAAGAGTGTTCAAACTACCGCACCATTGCGCTCATTTCACATGCCAGCAAGGTGATGCTCAAAATCCTACAAGCTAGGCTTCAGCAGTATGCGAACCGAGAACTACCGGAAGTACAAGCTGGGTTTAGAAGAGGCAGAGGAACTAGAGATCAAATCGCCAACATTCGCTGCATCATGGAGAAAGCAAGAGAATTCCAGAAAAACGTCTATTTCTGCTTCATTGACTATGCTAAAGCCTTTGACTGTGTGGATCACAACAAACTGTGGCAAATTCTTAAAGTGATGGGAGTACCAGACCACCTTACCTGTCTCCTGAGAAACCTGTACGAGGGTCAAGAAGCAACAGTAAGAACCAGACATGGAACAACCGATTGGTTCAAAATTGGGAAAGGAGTACGACAAGGCTGCATATTGTCACCCTGCTTATTTAACTTATATGCAGAGTACATCATGAGAAATGCCGGGTTGGATGAATCAGAGGTCGGAATTAAGATTGCTGGGAGAATTATCAACAACCTCCGATATGCAGACGATACCACCCTAATGGCAGAAAGCGAAGAGGATCTCAAGAGCCTCTTGTTGAGGGTGAAAGAGGAGAGTGCAAAAGCTGGTTTGAAACTCAACATTAAAAAAACGAAGATCATGGCATCTGGCCCCATCACTTCCTGGCATATAGAAGGGGAAGAAATGGAAGCAGTGACAGATTTTACTTTCTTGGGCTCCAAGATCACCGCAGACGGTGACTGTAGCCATGAAATTAAAAGACGCTTGCTCCTTGGGAGGAAAGCTATGGCCAACCTAGACAGCATAGTAAGAAGCAGAGACATCACCTTGCCGACAAAGGTCCGTCTAATCAAAGCTATGGTTTTCCCAGTAGTAATGTATGGCTGTGAGAGCTGGACTATAAGGAAGGCTGAGCGCCGAAGAATTGATGCTTTCGAATTGTGGTGCTGGAGAAGACTCTTACGAGTCCCCTGGACTGCAAGGAGGTCAAATCAGTCCATCCTAAAGGAAATCAAGCCTGAGTGCTCATTGGAAGGACAGATACTGAAGCTGAAGCTCCAATATTTTGGCCACCTAATGCGAAGAGAAAACTCCCTGGAAAAGACCCTGATGCTGGGAAAGACTGAAGGCAAAAGGAGAAGGGGACGGCAGAGGATGAGTTGGCTAGATAGCATCACCGATGCAATGAATATGAACTTGAGCACGCTCCGGGAGAGAGCGCAGGACAGGAAGGCCTGGCGTGCTATGGTCCATGGGGTCACGAAGAGTCGGACACGACTGAACGACTGAACAACAACAACAACAACAAAGGCCTTTATGGCTTCAAATGGTGTCCTGGACCATGCTTTTCATTAACGCGATAGGCTATGCAAATATTTGCGTAACCTATCATGTAAAAGCAGGAGCGTCCCTACGTCCCTGCTTTTACGTGATAGGCTATGCAATATTTGAAAAAATAAATAAATCCTGGTGCCAACATGTTTGAAATCCTATTTGGCCCGTATGTGACAAGCAGCACCTACACTACAACACAAGAGGGAGCACTGAGATAAATGGTAACGAGGGTCACATCATGGGGGTGCATTAGCTTGGATGGGTGCTCCAGCTAGGGATGTCAGAGAATTCCGCCACGGTTCTCGGTGAGGCCGAATGCCAGCACATTCGGCCCCCGGAAATCGGTGGCGAAACGGTCTGCCCCCCCCGGGACGGGACTTACCTTGGGCGAATCTCCCTGGCGGTGGCGGCGGCTCCGGCGCTGGTTCGGTGGTGGCTCCAGCGGCGGTTTTGGCAGAGGTGGCAGCTGGTCTTTCAACCGGCTGCTGCCGCTGCTGCCGCCATTTGCAGTCTTCTCCCCCCCCCATTCGTGATAGGCTACATAGAGACTTATGTAGCCTATCACATCTGGGTTTAAAAAAACCCTGCGTACGTAAATGGCGGCTATGGCCGCCGCCATTTGCGTTCCCTATTTTTGGTTGTCTTAGTCTACGTAAATATTTACATAGACTAAGACGGGGAAACTGAGGGGGAACACAAATAGCGTAGCGGACGCTATTTGCGTTCCCCCTTAGTTTCGCCGTCTTAGTCTACGTAAATATTTACATAGCCTAAGACGGTGAAAATAAAGGGGAATGCAAATAGCGTCCGCTATACTATTTGCATTCCCCCTTAGTTTAGCCGTCTTAGTCTACGTAAATATTTACATAGACTAAGACAACCAAAAATAGGGAACACAAATGGCGGCAGTGTACGCGTTTCTTCTTTTTTTAACCCAGACGTGATAGGCTATGTAAGTCTTTACGTAACCTATCACGACTGAATACAGGGATGCAAACGGCGGCAGCTACGGCCGCCGCTATTTGTGTCCCTGCTAGCCAGCGGCCGGATGTCTGGCTGCTAGCGGAGCTGGCTGGCGGCTCCACGTAATCCCCGCGGAGCGGAGCTGGCCAGCGAGGATTCTGGTGGGAGAGACAGAGCGCCTCCTCCCCCAGCAGAACCTGGTGGAGTCAGGTAAGGGGGGTTTCGTACATCCCTACCTCCAGCCCTGGTTGGCATTTATAGACTCAGTATGCATCTGCACATCTACTGCCTATGTGTCCCACCCTTCTCCCTAGCCAGACACCCTGCTTTCTCTGTGCCCGAACCACTGAGGTGGAGTAGACAGAGTGGTATAAGCATGAAATGTTCCCTGTTTATCAGGACCTAGTTCCATATCAATTCAGGTTTTGTTGGAACAGCCCATGGCTCCGGTCCCCTACCCTCTGGTTAAAATCAACAGTCATTTGGATCACCACCAAATTATGATTACAAAAATGCATTATCAAGCCATTAAGCTCTGTAATTAAAAAGACATTTGAAAGCATAAGGAACCAGAAGTATTTCCTGGATGCAGAAATGTGTTTATACATCCCAAAGCTATAGCACAAAATGTCTGACCTATATATATGAGATAGCAAAATTTTGCTTACTATACATTGTGTACTTACTATATACTTTATATGTACACTTAGTATACCTAAATGGCATTTGGGTATTGACTTGAAGAGAAACAGAAAATATTTTCTGTAGTCTTTGCCTGAAGTCCCAAATATCTCATATTAGACATTCTTCAATAATTAATGTGGCTGCATGGATCCTTGATGGAGGGGCAGCAAGCAATAAATTATCCCCATGTGTTTTCAATGGGGTTTTGCTCCCATAGTAGTGAGACATCATTCTCACTAATCACAATGTTTCAGTCCACTATAACTGGGTGCCACAATTCTGAACTCCTTGGAATGCAGCAATTATCACCTAACATGCTGCATACTGAAAGATTTTCAATTTCCTCTGGTCTACTCCATACTGGGAGCAGCGTTTCCTTCTCCAGCTTGAGCAGTTTTTTCTTGGATTGATTCTACTAATGCTGCTCCCCACTGAGTGTTAACATGAATAGGAAAGAGGGTTAGAGTAGTGCCTTAGGGTTCCAGAGATATGTGGGGTTGGGGACAGGGGTGGAATTAATTCACTAGTCTTGAACTGCCACCTTATATAGAATGAAGCAAGTGTCTTTTTCTGGTTTCTTTGGAAACCAATTAGGCCATTTCAAACATTTCTGGGAGAGTGATTGAATATAGATTTAATGTTGTCAGCTGGGACTTGCATTCTTGTACTTGGTCGTTGCAGAGACAATGTACATTGCACATTGGGAGGATGGCATTTCTACCTGTTGCCAGAGGTCCAAATATGGTCTTCTTAAAGGTTTGGAGAGGAACATATCTATGCACCTACTCCCATACTGAAAGAAGACATAGAAATGATGCAAATCCACCTAATCTTCTACCATTGCCCCTGTATACCAAAGTTCCTGCTCCTGCTGCAAGTGAGGCTAACACTTGCATACAGGCAGTAGTAACCTTAGGGACACCAACAAGCATCCAGTTCAGAGGAAGAAAGGCAAAGTTATAGGTGGAACTCATTTCACTGAACAACATAGAAGAGGCATGACACTATATGCAGAACTGTATGAGATGTCTGTCTATGCCTAAAAGAGAACTGTTGGAGCTGAAGAGATATACATACAATGTGTTCTGGACACTTTTATTTTGACCACTCCCTTACAAATGTCTTCAGCAGTGGGCATTCCATCTGGTAGCCTTAGAGGGACAGGTGACATCGTGAAGTTCCTCTATCGGCTCAGCTGGGACCTACTCATATTTAGCTCCTCCCTCTCTATCAGTCTCCATCCATAGCCACTCCACTAGGCTAAATCAGAGGGAGAGATGACACAATACGGCCTCCTCTATTGGGTACTTCTCCTTCCAAAACAAATTTGATCAGCAGCTATTTCACTTGGCTGTATTTGAGAGATGCAAGAACAATAAGTCACTCTCCATAGGCCTGGCTAGGACTCATTGACTTTTGATGCCTCCCTTCATAGAACTATCTCATGCACTGGTTATGTTGCCTGGATTTGCTTATTTTCCTCTTCCTTCCTATCTATTTTCTCTTTTGTATTGTGTCTATTAAATTAGCCCATTAGTTTAGACTGACAGAAAGGTGGTATGTAAATATAGGGTGATGTAAGTAAGGGTCAAACTATATGTTATGCCAATTGTGTAGCATGCAGCTGAGGATAATCTTTTTTTCTTTTCTTTTTTTAACTCTAGAGTAAGTGTTCATGGCCCCATCCAGATTGGGACCACCATGCATTGATAGGGGAGGATTAAACCTTCCCCTCTCTACCATCTTTTTTCTGAAATCCCATGCCCATTGGGGGGGGGGGTGAGAATAATAAAACAAAGCCTCAATTGACACCAATGGAGAGTTGTTTTCTCCCTCGGGGGTGGGGGTGGGGTTGAGAAAAAATGGCTTAGAGAGAAGTTTTAATCGTCCCCTCTCGGTGCACAGTGATCCTGATCTGAATGAGGGCCATGGACACCTACTCCTGAGTAAGAAAAAGGATTATCCTCAGCTTCATGTTACACAATTAGTGCAATGTGTAGTTTGACCCTAAGCAGGGCTGCCCAGAGGGTTTATGGGCCTTGGGGTAGATGTGATGTTGGATTTATGGGCCCTGGGATAGATGTGATGTCTGTCGTTGCCCCCTATAAGGACACATTCATTCATTAAAACTTTATCATTTATAGCCAATGGCCACTACAATACAAACACAAGAAAACATATTTATAGAACACTGAACAATCAGTCAGGCCTTGGAAATACAAATAAAATGTTTTAAGCATATATTTAAATTAGAAAATGAAACTCACCTTAGCGTTTGTCACTGATGTGATTCAGAAAGGCCACTCTTAACTTTGTTGCAGCTAGCGCGGACAGAGCTACTCTGTAACCGACAAATTTATCTGTATCTGCCAGCAGCCATCTGATCTTAAGGTCATCTGACAGGCCTTCGAGAGAGGTCAGTAAGTAAGAACTCTATGTGTGGGGCTCTGGTGACCAACATTACTGGCAGGGGCCAATGGTGTGCACAGGAGATGAGGCAGGGGGACCCTTCCTTTGTGGGGGACTGGGGCAAATTGTGTCAGTTGCCCTGTCTCCCTGTAAGTAAGTAAATACATCTTATAAGACTCAGAATACATAGATGAATGTAATACTTGACATTCAAATTGTTTTTGTTTGGTTTCCCCCTGCCTTATTTCTTTTTAAACATGTGAGCAACTGTCAGCATTATCATAACACAATTTCAGCGATGGAGTGTTGGATTCTCTAATTCCTTCATAGTGTATATAAAACCAACTTGGTGAAACATTTATGGCACCATATGTAGCTTTAGGCTTGCAATAACCCGTTATTATTGTCCAATGCCTGACCACAATCTCTTTTACACAACTGCGTAAACTTTAATCTGCTTTATGCAAGGTGAAATGTCTCCAATTTACTGTGGCTAGAAAACACTGTCTTTCCAGCCTGTTGTAGTAGTAGTTATTATTAAAAAATAGTAACCATATGGATAAAATTGTAGGGAACGTAAAATTGTAGGAATGTAAAGTAAATATCACATCTGAAAATGACCTGTATGACTGTTTTTTGAATGTGTGTTTTTGTAGGAATATCCACATCCTGTTCATTTTCTAGGATGCCAACTGTTTAACATCAATACCTCTTCTCACACCCAAACACTTTCCTTTATTATATAAAAAGGAAAACAGGTGCCTTTGGGCCTGGTTGTATATGCAGTAAAACCTTAAATTTCCATCAACACTGCTACCTTTTTGTGGGAAAATATCCAACAGAGGGTTTGTCTAATTAGTTTCCTTACAGACATTGTATTGGAGGTCTGTAAGTGTAACTCCGCATAAACTTGTGAGAACATGTGTTTTTCTTTTTAATCAAAGTTAAACTGTGGGGAGCTGCACTTCAAAGAGGGAAAGGGTCCTCTTTATGTTTGTTCTTCTGTATTGGCGGATCTGGTTTGACCACTGAATGACAGTTGAATTTTCCTTCCTTCCTTCCTTCCTTCCTTCCTTCCTTCCTTCCTTCCTTCCTTTTAATACTCTGTACCCAGTCTTTTTCAGGTAGATTTGGGAAGAGAGATGTAATCTGACATATGCATTTGTGATTTGGGACACACATACACAGACACACACATGTGTCAGATCTTTTGCATACAAGAAAACACTAAGAGATTTCTTTTTAATAGACGTGAGGTAAAACTGTAATTACCAAAGTACCTTGTTATGCCTAGTCTTTTTTGTTTAACAAAAATATTTATTTTACATATATTCTACTGTTACACTGGTGGTCTGGTCTCCTATCCAAATTAGTGATGGGACAAACTCCCCAGGACAGACTTGGAATTGTGTTCAGGAACCAAATTATTTCATCCTGGACCTGGAAAATAGCTTGGTTTATTCTGAGCTCCGTTCTAAACTAAAACAAATGTGGTGGTGCTCCTTATGATTTCACTGAAAGACAATAAGGTCTAATCCTTCCAACCCCCATGAAATTCAATCCTGCTCTCCCTTCCTCTCTCCCATCCACCCACTCACCTGCCTCCTTCCTTCCCTCATTAGAACATAAGAGAAGTCATGCTGGAGCAGTCCAAGAGCCCATCTAATGCAGCATTCTGTACACACAGTGGCCAACCAGCTGCCCACGAGAAACCCACAAGCAGGGCATGAGCGCAACAGCACCCTCCTGCCCATGTTCCCCAGAAACTGTTGTACATAGGCATACTGCCTCTGATATTTGAGGTAACATATAGCCATCAGGACTAGTAGCCATTAATAGCCTTCTCCTCCAGGAATTTTTCTAATCTCCTTTTAAAGCCATCCAAATTCGTGGCCAACACTACATCCTGTGGTCGTGAATTCCATAGTTTAACTATGCGCTGTGTGAAGAAGTCCTTCCTTTTCTCTAACCTGAATCTCCCACCAATCACATTCATGGGATGACCCCGGGTTCTAATATTTTGAGAGAGGGAGAATAATGTCTCCCTGTCCACTTTCTCCACACCAGCCTAGCTTGCTGCTCCAACAGTGGTGGCAGAAGAATGGAGAAAGGGAGGGAGGTGCATCTTTTCCCCTCTCTCAGGCACCTGCCACACTGCTAGGGCTGTGAGTGTATTGCTTAGCAGTGCTTTCCCATCACCAGGTAGGGAAGGAGGGAGAGAGAGTCCTCTTCCCCTTTGTCCATTCTACTGAGCTGCAAGCGAAGTACAGCGCTGGTGGGAATCATAGAACCACAGAATAGTAGGGTTGGAAGGGTCAAGACGGTCAAGTCCAACCCCCTGCTCAATGCAGGAATCCAAGTCAAAGCATCCCTGACAGATGGCTGTCCAGCTTCATCTTGAATGCCTCCAGTGTGGGAGAGCCCATCATCTGCCTAGGGAATTGGTTCCATTGTCGTATTGCTCTGACAGTCAGGAAGTTTTTCCTGATGTTCAGCCAGAATCTAGCTTCCTGTAACTTGAGCCCATTATTCCATGTCCTGCATTCTGGGATGATCGAGAAGAGATCCTGGCCTCCCTCTCTGTGACAACCTTTCAAGTACTTGAACAGCGCTGTCATATCTCCCCTCAGTCTTCTCTTCTCAAGGCTAAACATGCCCAGTTCTTTCAGTCTCTCTTCATAGGGCTTTGTTTCCAGTCCCCTGATCATCTTCATTGCCCTCTTCTGAACCCTCTCCATTTTATCTGCATCCATCTTTAAGTGTGGTGCCCAGAACTGGACACAGTACTCCAGATGAGGCCTAACCAGTGCTGAGTAGAGGGGAACTAGTACTTTCTGCAATTTGGAAGCTATGCTTCTACTAATGCAGCCCAAAATAGCATTCACCCTTTTTTTACAGCCACATCACATTGTTGGCTCATATATTCAGCTTTTGATCTACAACGATTCCAAGATTATTTTTATTATCATCATCATCATCATTGCATTTATATCCCACCTTTTTTCCTCTTGCAAGGAACCCAAGGTGGCTTACATTATCCTCCTCCTCTCCGTTGTATCCTCACAACAACAACCCTGTGAGGTAGGTTGGGCTGAGAGTCTGTGACTGGCCCAAAGTCACCCAGTGAGCTTCCATGGCCAAGTGGGGACTAGAACCCAGATCTCCCGGCTCCCAGTCCATCACTCTCACCACTACACTACACTGGCTCCTTCTCGCTTGTAGAATTGTTGAAACAAGTTTCCCCATCTTGGAACTGTGCCTTTGGTTTCTTTTTTCCTAGGTGCAGAACTTGGCATTTATCCCTATTAAATGTCATTCTGTTTTTTTCTGCCCAGTGCTCCAGCCTATCAAGATCACTTTGAATTTTGTTTCTGTCTTCCAGGGTATTAGCTATCCCAGAATCCCACCCAATTTTGTGTCATCTGCAAATTTGATCAGCATTCCCTGCACCTCCTCCTCCAAGTCATTAATAAAAATGTTGAAGAGCACTGGGCCCAGGACTGAGCCCTGTGGTACCCCACTGGTTACCTCTCCCCAGTTTGAGAAGATCCCATTGACATGCACTCTTTGAGTCCAATTCTGTAGCCAACTGTGGATCCACCTGATCGTTGTTTCATCTAGCCCACTTTGAGCTAGTTTGCTCATCAGGATATCATGGAGCACTTTGTCGAAAGCTTTGCTGGCAAAGGGGGAAGGTTGTAAAGTAGATGGGTGGGAAAGAGGAAAGACTTCGGGGCTGTAATGCTCACACAGGTGTGCCAAAAGCAAATGGGAATTTGTGCTGATTGTTTTCATATGACTTCTTCTGCCATTTGGCTTCCATTTGAGACAGCACTAGAAACCCCCAGTGTGAGACATCCACAGGACTTAAAACTTTTCCCTGAAGGAAAAGTGAGTGATCATTATAGGTGAGAGCAGGATAGCTGCTGATGACAATTTTCAGGTAGAAGAGGGAAGTTATGAAGCAGCAGCTGCACAGGCTGGGGAGTAAGAAATTCAAGGAAACACGCCGAAGTGCTCTGTTGAAGAGATTGGCCACAAGTAGCCAAACAGACCTGTGCAACATGATCTCATGTGAAAAGGAAGGAAGTCCATTTCAGAAAATGTCCGTACCCCTTTTCTTTGCTTTTTTTAGAAATCCCAAATTGGCTCATATGATACAATTAGGGATATCAGAGAATTTCGCCATGAATCTTGAGGAGGCCAAATGCCAGCACATTCAGCCCCCCAAAATTGGTGGCGAAACGGTCTGCCCCCCTGCCCCCCCGGGACGGGACTTACCTTGGGCGAATCTCCCTGGCGGCGGCGGCTCCGGCAGCGGTTCGGCGGCGGTTTGGTGGCGGCGGCGGTGGCAGACGGTCTTCCGACCGGCTGCCGCAGCCGCCGTTTCCAAGTTTTTAAAAACAACAACAAAAAAACCCGTGATAGGCTACGTAAAGATTTACGTAGCCTATCACGGCTAGATTTTTTAAAAATACCGTGATAGGCTACATAAATGTTTACGTAGCCTATCACGGCTGAGTTAAAAAAACAAACAAACCGCACGTATGCAAATGGCGGCGCCCATGGGCGCCGCCATTTGCGTTCCTTCTTTTGGCACATCTAGTCTACGTAAACATTTACGTAGACTACGGCGAAAATAAGGGGAACGCAAATAGCGAAGACGCTACGCTATTTGCGTTCCCCTTATTTTCACTGTAGTCTACATAAATGTTTACGTAGACTAGACGTGCCAAAATAAGGAATGCAAATGGCGGCGCCCATGGGCGCCGCCATTTGCGTATACGTGTGTTTTTTTTTTTTAACTCAGCCGTGATAGGCTACATAAACATTTACGTAGCCTATGACGGCTGACTGCAGGGATGCAAACGGTGGCGGATATGGCCACTGCCATTTGCAGACCTGGCTGGCCAGGATTCATGGCAGGAGGGACGGGGCGCCTCCCCCCTGGCCAGAATTTCAGTGGGGAGGGATGGGGTGCCTCCCCCCTGGCCAGAATTTCGGGGGGAGGGACGGAGCTCCTCCCCCCCACCGCGAATCAAATTTTGTAAAAGGTAAGTGACTTTTGTACATACAATTCAAGAAAGTGTGGTAAGAGCGGAACACACTCACATGTTCATTGTCTAGCTGAGGGTCCAATAATCAACTAGACACAGGTAAACTCTGGATCAGACATGTGTTTATTGCTTAAGCAAGGCAGAAGTCTCAAAGAGAAATCAGCCCTGAACAAAGGGCAGCTCACACTTTTATACTGTGCAATAAACAAGTTGCTTTAGAAAAAAAAAGAATCCTGTTGCCAGGCAGGTTATATTCGAAACAGTCGGTAAATCTCACAAACTTCAGTGAAGTGATTTAAGTCATTGTGGGAGAAAGGAAGTCAGTTCCTGCCTGGAGAAAATCCTAACAGACTGCAACCTGCCACATTATCTGAGAGCTGCATCTGGCCAGGTTTCCATTAACACTCCATTGTGTTGAGTCACAGGGCAGAGGGGCTAATTTATAAGACAAAAGACCACTGATGACCTATGTGCTCTTTGTTACATACACCTTCTTATCATACCAAGGAGAAGGGGAAATATAGGTCAAACATGGAGGGAGTTTGGTGGTTCCCTTTTCTCCTCAATAGCCAATCAATAAAACAGTAATAAAACAATAAAATATGTAATTAAAGTAACCAAGGGTAGCTGGCAATGGTAGCAGTAAGGGAAATGCCCAGTCAAACAAATATATTTTAGTTGCTTCTTTGTTTCATTTCATTTCATTTCATTTCTATACCTCCCAATAGCTGAAGCTCTCTGGCAGTTCACAAAAATTAAAAGCACAAAGTACAGCATAAAGCAATATAAAATATGAAAGCTTAAAACTACAATACAAAAATACATTCAGAATAAAACCTAGCAGTAGGGATGTACGATACCTTGCATCCACGGGGGGTCCACCTGGGGGGGGGAGGTGATCCGTTCCTCTCCCCGGAATCCTCAACAGGGGGAGGCAATCCGTTCCCCCCCCCCAGGGATCCAAGCTGGCCAGCTTCGTCCCGGCTCCTATCTGTGCGGAACAGTGCTCGATGCAAATGGTGTCAGCTACGCCATTTGTGTCCCCGTTTCTTCTCGTGATAGGCTACATGTCTCTATTTACATAGACACTTACGTAGCCTATCGCGTGAAAAACCAGGGATGCAAATGGCAGCCACTACTCCATTTGTGTCCCTGTTTTTTCACTCAATAGGCTACGTAAGTATCTACGTAAATAGAGACGACTAGCCTATTGCAAGGAAAAACGGGGACGCAAATGGCATAGTGGACACCATTTGCATCTGATCAGTTACTTCCGGGTTCCGCACAGACGGTGGAATAGAACCAGCCAGGGGGGGGATATTCGGTCGGGAGAGGCACAGGTAAGTGTGTTCATTCCACTGTGGACTTCGGGGGGTTGAATTCACTGGAATTTGGCCTCACTGGAGTCCGCGGTGAAGTCCTACCTAGCAGCAATGCAGAGATTTGAAGTATGGAAGACTAGAGTGCTAAAATGCTGGGAAAATAAAAAAAAGTCTCCACCTGGCATTTAAAGGAGTACAATGTAGTTGCTTGCCAGGTGAACCCCTCTAGGCAGCTCATTCCTCTCTAGGGAACTCATTGTTGGTGAAAACACTCCACAGTAGGATCTTAATGGGGGTATCATTCCACATTGGGGCGGGGGGTCACAGTTGAAAAGGCCTCTTCTGCATCATCAGTAGGCCATGGTAGAGTAAGCAACACCTCTCCCTCAGAACTTAAAGACCGGAGTGGCCTACATGGAAGGAGACAGTCTCTTAGATAACCTGGCCCTCCTGAGAAGTTTAGGGCCTTATAAACCAACCAATAATAACACCTACGCCTTTAACAGGGCTTGATAGCTAAATGCCAGCCAGTGCAGAGCGTTCAGCACAGGAGTTGTGTGTGTGCAGTAGAAAGTTCCATTGAACTCTCTAGCCAGTACATGCTCCGCTGGTTGCAGCTTCTGAACCAATCTCAAGGGCAGCCCCACACAAAGCACAATGCAATAGCTCAGTCTTAAGGTTTCCAGTGCTCCCTGTGGAATGGTCTGTCCAGGAACGGTAGCAATTGTCATACCAGCTGAAGCTGGTAATGGATACTCAAAGCAGCTCATTGCACTGACAATTTTCTAATGCGCTTCTTATTATTATGTGTTTTCCTAAGTAAATAGTTTCTCATTTCAGATACACATACTGCACTCATCACTTTGAGAGAGACTGCCTAATTGCTCTGCTGAAGTGCTGCTCTGTGTGCAGTAAACTTAGGCAGCTGGGGGGTTTCCCTAATGGTCTTTTGGGGTTTCATGTAAACAAACTAATAAACCACTGTGCATGCCCCAGGTTTACAGAACATCTGGTCATAAAGATTAGTCCTGGAATGGGCAGCGATGCCCTGGTCTGACTTTCAGGCTGAATGCTGGCTGCAAGGATTCCTATTAATGACAGAGCATCTCTGACTTTCACATTGAAGAATTACTGTTTGAACATTAGGGGGAAATGGGTGTGGAAAAATAAAATGCTGAATGCAAGGTAGAGAAGATTTTAAGAGGTAGATTATGTCCCCTACTTCAAATATGCCTCAATACTGCATATTCACAGTATGAAGTATGAAAGTTATATAAATATAATTTTTCATTCTGATGCCTCCAAAGCAAATTCCTCAGCCCCCCCCCCCCACACAACCTACTCTTCATTTCCCTTTTGCTATTCAGAATGAATTATTCTTTTATGACCCATGGTATACAACAAAAGCAATAAAAAGGAAGTATAAAACTAAATATCTGTTTTAACAGTTCTGCCCATTCTTCAGGTGCCAAACTAAGACTCTTTAATATTCTTCAAAAATCATTTCACTATGGAACAGTTTACAGGTGTGTGTGTGTGTGTATGTGTGTGACAGAGAGGGGTGGGGGGAAATCACAATTTTTATATCCAAGGACAGCGTCTGATATAAGCATATGAAGATAAAGCATGTGAATTTTCACTGGAAGCATCATAGAACCTATCTGGTTGGCTACCATATATAACAAGAGTGAACTGACCACAGTTTTGGTATGGTTCTCATAGTCCACCATTGTGTGTTACATTTACAAAGAAAGAGTGCATATTGGGGACCTCATAACACTTGAGGCAAAAACTAAACTGTTTAAGTGATCCAGAACATGCAGTCTCACTCCAGAAGTTCCTTTGCTGGATTGGGCAAAGGCCCACCTAGTCTAGCATTCTTTGCAAAAATCCTACTAACCAAAAGGCATCAGGGGTCAGGACTGTTGGAACCTGCCACTCTAGTGGTTGGGCCACCATGAGAGCCAACTCCCTGACCCACCTGCCAATCCTGCTATTGCTGCCTGTTCAGCTGCCTTCTCCAAGCAAGTGAAAGGAGCAAGGAAAAGGATCAGCAGCCTCTGCTAACCTGGCCCTCTTTCTCTCTCTCTGGACAGTGGTGTGAGAACGGGGGCTAGAGGGACAGGACAAGCAAAAGGACAGCAGCAATGGTGAGGAAATGTGTCCCTCAGGGCATCTTGCCCTTCCCCCCAACCTGGTGCTGACATTGCACTAGATGGTCTACCAAAAATTGACCAGCGGTTCACTACTAAACCATGGTCTACTTTCTGCCCACCCTTCATTCATAAACATTAAAACCATCTATAAATTGGGCCCAGAACTATTTTAATTTTATGTTTGTTTTCTTCTTAATGTAGAAGGCTGTTACTGTCACATAGGGATGGGCGAACATCACCTTGTAGCTCAGCTCACGTCATTTCCTGTTTTCGATTGGCCTCTTTTTTCATTTCACATTTGAATGGGAAAAGTGCACATTTCAATGGGGAAAATAGGCATTTTAAAATTGTACCAAAAATGTGTACTTTCCCCCATAGAATAAAGTGTAAAAATGCACATTTTTAAAAGCATGCATTTAAAAGGATGCTCATTTTTCAAACACAAGTTCAGGAATTTGCAAACATATTCAGAGAAGATGCTCTCCTGTTAACATTCATATTTGGGGTTGTGAATGGGACATGTTCACATGAATTGTGAACATAAATGGAATTCTCATATATAGCCCTACAGTCACATCTCTATTCTAAAATGTCATACATTCCAGAGGCCTGAGGCTGATTCCACTCAAATGGTGGGGGGAGAACTCCATTTCAAACCTGTTCTGGTTCAGGTTTTCAGTTCTATAATAAGATCCAATGATGATGTCTGGAGAAGTCCTAATCAGTGTGCCTCCCAAATCCATTTCCCATTTTACAGCCTATATCAGTACCAAAGTAGACTGTAGGAGGTCCAGACACTGGATCAGCCAAAGAATCTCAAATAGTAATTAGGTAAGCTTTATGAGAAGAACCAAATAATTAAAAGCAACCCTGAGCAGTTGTTCAACAAATGGCAATTTTCCCTCTTTGCTGCTGCACCAAACAGCAATTAGTCAAGTGTGCACTAGTTTCTTTGATCCCCAAAGGCTTCTCTCCCCCCCACCCCCTTGATGGATTATTTTGTATCCTGTCATGAAGTTTAACGACACATCGCTGCATAACACAATGTGTGCCAAATTCCTCACAAAGTAGAAGGGCATCATGTAACATGATGAGGGTTTTTTGATCTGTTCTTCATGGCACAGTGGGACAGGAACCTCCATTAAACTGTTAAACCAGCCAGCCTTTCAGAAAGAGGTGCCCTAGAAAGTAACTTGCCTGTTGTGAAACTGATCATCAGTTTCCCGAATTTCCACCAACTGCCTTGGAAAGCTGGACTATTCCTTTGCCTTTCAATTTGCAGCCTCTGTTGACACATCTCACTTGTTACGTTGCTTGCATTGATAAGTAAAATGTAGCAGTGGCAGGTGTAACAATGCTGTCAAGCAGCAAATCCATTTTGGGGGAACTGTTTTCTATTTCAGGGGGGAGCACAGTCCTGGAGTGACTTCTGTGGCAATGCTGCACCTTCCAACTCAGAACTAAAGCACAGTTTTTGCACTGGTATTTCCTTGCTAGCCTACATGTAAGCCCAGACATGGCTGAACAATTCACTTCTTAGAAATCATTGTATCCATCAGTCCTTGTTGCTTTAGCCAATTGCCATCACAAAGACATAAAATCCCAGAATAAAATTCACATGAAAAGTTACAGAAACAGAAGTTATTTACAATTTAAAAAATAACAAAACAAACACAGCAAACACACAACCCCTACACACACACACACACACGAAAGTATCCTACACTGCTCTGGTTGGACCTTTAAAGTAAAAACCCTTACTATTAACATACTCCCTTCTTTTATTAAATATTATCATCTTAACAATCAATCATACAATTTGCCCATTCCTTCTTCATAGATAAAACTGCACTTTAAAATGCTGCAAAATCAAATATAATCCTATATGTTGAGTTTGTAAGGAGAAATATTGACATTTCCTCTCCTGACAAGCTTCTTTTATCCTCCAACCACTTCACAGTGAACAGCTGCCTTGGGAATTATACAAGTTACAGTTAACACAATGTGTTCCAAGGTCTCCAGCTCAGACTGAGCACACAGGCACAGACACTCTTTCAGGGGAATCCCTCTACATCATCGCAGCATAACAGCAAAAGGAATACTATTCCCTTCAGGGTTTAGGGTATGTAAGCTTAGTTATATACACAGGGAGGGCACACCAGATATCCTATCTTGGGTACAGAGGAGATGTTCTTTGCATATTTATCTCAGCCAGCAATTCATGAAAGTCCAAATCCAGTATACATTGCCTCACCTGATCTAAAGCTTTTCCCTGGTTCGGTGATAACAGAAAGGCAAGGGAGAATCCTAACATTGCTATCTGCCTGGTAGATTTAATCCAATCACTATGTGGAATTCAAATCATTGCTAGGTTGCAAAGTTTTGGACTGCTTCCAAAGGATAGCTTGCTCCAATATCGTTATCAACTTTGGTAAATATAGTCAGCTCATAGGAAGAAGGTATACCATATGTAACCTGAAGTATTATTCTAAGAAATTGATTGTGGATGTTCTCAATCATTTGCAAGTCTATAAAGCCCCATAATTGCACTCCATATAGTAGCTAGGGATGTACGAATCCCACAACTTCCTGTTGGGGGGGTACACAGCAGGGAAATCTGGGCCACTTGGGGCCCCACAGATTTCCTTAGAGCTTTACCACATCTGTCAGATTTCACAGGGCAGCTTTCCTCCATTCTAAACGGTACAATCAGCTAATGGCAGCAGCCATTAGTCTACTGCGGGAAAGACACAGCTGTAAATAGGGATGTCAGAGATTTCCGCCATGAATTCCGAAAGCCGTGGCGGAACAAAGCCCCCCGCCCCCCCGCCCCGTAAAAGGTGCGCGAAACGGGACACTTACCCGGTGCCGTTTGCGCTAGGGATGTCAGAGAATTCTGCCATGGATCTCGGGGAGGCCGAATGCCAGTGCATTCGGCCCCCCAAAATCGGTGGTGGAACGGCCTGCCATCCCCCGCCCCCTGCGGAATGAGACTTACCTGGGGCAGATCTTCCAGGTGGCAGAGGCTGTGGCGGCCGGTCTTCCGACCGGCTGCCGCCGCCGCCATTTGCAGTTTTTTTTAAAAAAAGCCGTGATAGGTTTAAAAACCTAGGTTTAAAAACCTAGCCTATCACGGCTAGGTTTTTTTTAAAAAAATTGCAGGGATGGCAGATAATTTCTCAACGAATCTTCGGGAGGCTGAGTGCCGATGCATTCGGCCCCCCAAAGTTGGCGGGGAAATTCTCCGCCGGCTCCCCGCCCCCCCCGGGATGGGACTTACCTTCGGCAAATGTCCCTCTCGGCGGTGGGTCCCAGCGGCGTTTTGGTGGTGTTTTGGCGGGGGCGGGGGCGGCAGCCGGTCTCCCAACCAGCCGCCGCCGCAGCCATTACAAAAAAAAAAAGTACAGTAAAAAACAACAACACACACTCGTGATAGCCTACGTGACGATTTACGTAGCCTATCATGGCTAGATTTCCAAAGTCAGCCATGATAGGCTACGTAAATCATCACGTAGCCTATCACAGGTGACTTTGGAAAAAAAAAAGCGCGTACGCAAATGGCGGCGCCCCATGGGCACCTACATTTGCGTTACTTATTTGGACAGGGGTAGTCTATGTAAAGATTTACGTAGACTACGGCAAAAATAAGGGAACGCTATTTGCCATAAGGGAAAATAAGGGAATGTCCGAATAAGGAACGCAAATGGCGGTGCCCATGGGGCGCCGCCATTTGCATACGCGCTTTTTTTTTTCAAAGTCACCCGTGATAGGCTATGTGATGATTTACGTAGCCTATCACAGCTGACTTTGGAAATCTAGCCGTGATAGGCTACGTAAATCGTCATGTAGCCTATCACGGGTGTGTGTGTTTTTTTATTGTACTTTTTTTTTTCGCGGCCAGGGAGACGGGGCGCTCCTCCCCGGCCTGAACTTTGCCGGTGCGGGATGGGGCGCCTCCCCCCCGGCCTGAATTTCGGCCGGGTGAGGTGGGGCGCCTCCCCCCCTCGCCTGAACTTCGGGGGGAGAACCGAAGTGCCTCCCCCCAACCGCGAAGCAAGCTGCGGGACAAGGTAAGTCCCTTTCGTCCATCCCTAAAAAAATTTGATAGGCTACGTAAATGTTTACATAGCCTATCATGTCTGACTTTTTTTAAAAAAAAAACCACACGTATGCAAATGGTGGCGGCTACAGCTGCCGCCATTTGCGTTCCTTATTTTGGCGTAAGTTCCTTATTTTCCCGGACACTACACTATTTGTGTTCCCCTTATTTTCGCTGTCTTAGTCTACGTAAATCTTGATGTAGACTAAGACGTGCCAAAATAAGGAACGCAAATGGCAGCGGCTGTGGCTGCAACCATTTGCGTACACGCGTTGTTGTTTTTTTTTAAATTCAGACGTGATAGGCTACGTAAACATTTACATAGCCTATCACAGCTGACTGCAGGGATGCAAACGGAGGCAGCTACGGCCGCTGCCATTTGCGTCCCTGCTAGCCAGCGGCCAGATGTCTGGCTGCTGGCGGAGCCGGCCGGCGGCTCTGCAGAATACCTGCGGAGCAGAGCTGGCTGGCCAGAATTCCGGGGGGAGGGACGGAACGCCTCCCTCCCACCATCAACATAATCCGCAAACAGGTAAGTGACTTTCGTACATCCCTAGTTCGTGCTGTTTTGCGAATGGTGGCTGCGTCTGTGGCTGCCATTCGCTTCTTCATTATGGCCATGATAGGCTACATAAATACTTATGCCATTTGTGTAAATATGTAAATACTACATAAATACTTACGCCATTTGCGTAAATACGTAAATACTACGTAAATACTTACGCCATTTACATCCCTGCAGAGGCTGTGATAGGCTACGTAAATATATACGTAGCCTATCACTGCAAAATACAGGGATGCAAATGGTGGCAGCAATGGCGGTTGCCATTTGCGTCCCTGTGCAGCCCAGTGGCTGGATGGCCAGCTGTGAGTGGCCCCGGCTGGCAGCTCAGCAGAGCTGGCCGGGGAGAATTTCAGGGGGAGGGACAGAGCGCCTCCCCCCACCGCGAATGTCACCCTTCGAAAAGGTAAGAGACTTTCGTACATCCCTAGCCGTAAATTGTGTAGTTTATGGCATTTGTGGCTGTAAAGCAGCTCCTTCTGTGTAAATCATGGTCATTTATGCCACAATTTACATAGAAGAAAGTGCTTTACCATTGCAAATGCTGTAATCTATGCAATTTACAGCTGTATTTTCTTGCAATTGGCCAATGGCGGCCACCACTAGCCAATAGTACAAGTTAGAATGGAGGAGAGTTGCCCCGCAGGAAATCCAGTGGACCTAGAGGTGAGTGTGGTTGGTCCCCTGCAGACTTTGCAGGCCAGATTCTTTGGAATTCGGCCTTATTCGAATCTGCAGTATATCTCTCTGCCTTCCCTAAAGGTAGCTGCCCCAGAGGCTTTGCTTGGTAAACCTTGAGTGCAGGTGGAATTAATTTGCCTCCTTTATAGAAAAGGAATTTAGCCAGGGTTCTGACTGTTTGACCTACGTCCTCTTTGGTCTGTGCCACATGGGTTTTAATGGATCCCAAGCTGGTGAAAATGATCCCCAAATATTTAAGTTTGTTAACCTGAGAAATCTGGTTTCCATTCATGGTCCACCTGTGATATCTTTTTCGACAGCCATAATTTTTTTGTTTTATCATGGTTAATAGTTCACAATCTGGATTCACAATAACTGCAAAAATCCCTCCTTAACCTTTTCAGTCCCACCTGCGAGGAGGACCCAAGGATCGGCAAGCTGAGACTGGCCTAAACTAACCCCTGAATATACTGGGTTGTATGAAGCATTTGATAAGATACTGGTGATATTATTTACACCAAGATTAAACAATAAAGGCGCCAACAGGCAGCCCTGGCGCAATATCCTGAGCAGTTGGGATGGTCTTAGATAAGTCCCCAAAGTAACCTACTCGAACCTTCACTGAAGTTTGGGTATGAAACTGGATAATTAAATAAAGCAACCTACAATCTGTATTTGTTTGTGACAGCTTCCCCAGAGGTTATCTCTACAAATGAAATCAAATGCTGCCTTTAGAACAACAAAAGCAAAATATAAAGTAGATCCCCCTCCCATGGCATACTTATACATCAGCTGAGAAAATACAAAATGATTGATGGTTGATCTTCCTCCACAGAATCCTGCTTGTTCTTGGGCTAGTATATTTTCTTCCTCAGCACAGTCCTTCAACCTCTGCAGCAAATACTGCACATATAGTTTGCTTACTACTGACAGAAGCGAGATTGGCCTATAACTCATAGGGACTGCCTTATATCCCTTTTTAAAAACAATTGGTATTACAATCCCTTCATTCCACCCCTTGGGTAGTTGTACTGTTACATTTATTGCTGTAAATAAGGGCATTAATTCTTTCTGACTACCACCCAAAGTAGTTCTTCAGTAATTCTGGTGCAATAAAATAATGTCCTGGGGCCTTTGTGTTCTTCTTGGAACTCACTCCTTTCTGAGCCCTACTTCCATATCATTCCTTGGTACAAATGTGATCCCTGCATGACACATTATACTGTCCTTCTGCAAGCCAGAATCCGATCTTGAGGCCAATGCAGTCTGCAACAAGGAATCAGCGAAGCATCATCATCATCATGATCAACCACCACAGCCACCACCACCCACTAATTTCTCCCAAATAGAGCCACAAAGTGGCATACAAATCACTGTAACCACAAACCAGAACCCCTGCAGACAAAAGGGTTCCATTGGATGAAGCTAAGCAGGGTCAGCCCTGGTTAATACTTGGATGGGAAACTGCCTGAAAATCAGGCTTCTTGTAGTAAGCAGGGGGTTGGACTTGATGGTCTTGTAGGCCCCTTCCAACCCTATGATTCTATTCTATTCTGTGTCCAAGGGAAGCTTCTGATCCAACAGAGAAATCCCACTGGTGGAATTGACAAGGCAATCTTCATCAATTCCACCTTTCCCCTGCAGTTCCCTATGCTCCCCCTGCCAGAATCTGCAAAGGGATGGGGAATCAGCAGAAATTGCCTCCTTCCGTTTCTGGGATTGGGAGCATTCTGAATAGTCCTGTGCTGAAAATTTCAATTCTTCCATTTTTGGCATTTTGTGAAGGAGGGGGCGTTTAATGAAAACCCTGATGAAATTGGCTGGAGAGGTGAAAATTTCAAATAACGTTCACCTTGGGAAGAGGGCAGGATTTCCTCTTACCTTCTTAAGTGTAGTTGGTGGCTGAAGGGTCTTCTTACTATTTTTGTTTTTTTTTACTTGAAAAATTTTCCCAGCTTGAGACGGTTTACAGACAGGCTTCTCCAGCCCCACAGCAGTTCTTGCACTCCCATGAGGCCATGAGACCTTTTCCTCTGCATTCAGGAAGAACTCCAAGGCTGCAGAAGCTTCTTTGCAAAGAGTCCCAGGCTGCTGCAACCAAGAACAAATGGGGCTTTTAGAGCTCTAGAAAAACTCTGTTCTTCCTTGAAGCAAGATAGGAGTCTTTCAAGTAAAAGAACAACAACAGAAAGAAGAGACTTCTGCCACTTCCCAAACTTTAAAAGGTATGTGGAAACCCTGTTCCCCTCCCCAAGGAGAAAGTTATTCAAAATTCTCCCCCTCCCTGCAAGAGAGGCAGAAAACAACAATGATGCAGGAAGAGAAAATTTTCCCAAAAACAAAAATTCCCAGTTTCTACCCTCCCACCTAGCTAGCTGCCAGATTCCCAAATGTTAGCTTCATATGGCCAAGGAGAATTCTTCTCCTGGCTACATAAAGTGGTCATTTGGGTTTGGCTGGGAGGTTCAGATTTACATTGGTTTGGAAATAAGAAGAACCATTTCCTGTTCTGAGGGGAAATGTTCAGTTTATTTCCAATCCAACTCAGTCCAATACAATACAAGCCCTGAGTCATTCACAGAGGTAAAGGACCAGGGGTTTCTAAGGAGAACCTTCAGATTATTTCTTCCATACATCAAGAAAAATCCATACACCAAGTAAAATCCTCCAGAGTACTAAAAGCAGAGTACTAAAAGTACTAAAAGCAGACAGGGCCAACTGATTCACCTTGTAGTTTCATCTCTTGGCCAGATATGGAAGGTTCCTTCCATACCTTATTTCTATGTGATCTGAATCAAACAGGTAAAACAATAATAGGTTGAGAAACAAAAATGTG